>NC_069504.1:405008057-405747690 GCF_027579735.1 Bombina bombina
AGTTTATAAGCTGTGTGAACAGCGATACTTTGGCATAAAGGGAACCTGCTGAAAAGCAGACTGAAGTAAAAAGGTGTGTCATTGTGTACTTAATTTGCATATCTTACCCAGAATCCTTTGCTGCGTTGGAAACAATGTAATTCAAAGGTTTTCTGTGGGAAGACAAGCCTCTGGGCCTGTCTAGATTTGTTAATGAACTACACAATGAGTTATTTTTTCTATATTTTGTGCGTAGTGGAGGATTTTAAACTCGCCTTTTATCTCCCCCTAATTTAAAATGTTGTTGTGTATATGTGTGTATATATATATATATATATATATATATATATATATATATATATATATATAGTCACATAATTCTCCAGCAAACCTAAGAACATTATATTAGCTGTCCTTATTTTTTCTGGAGAGAGAGTGAACAAAGCAGTGGGAATAAGATAGTGGGGAAAAAAGGGAATGGAAGGATAGAGAAAAGAAAGAGAAGAGAGGGGTTGTGGGGAGTGTAGATGTAAAGTGTGAGAGAAATTTATAGGGAGAAAAAAAAAAGTAATGAAGCAGCAGGATGGGAGGCTGGGAGCATATTTGCCCAGCTCTGCACAACAATTCACATCTAAGGAACAGAAAACCATTAACAATAAACACCTTATTAATTACAGTCCACTGGTTCTTTGAGTCTCTTGGAGATTAAGCTGCCTCAAGTGTGAGACTGACATTGAGCTCAGGCAGAGAGAAAGGGGAGGGAAGGGACTGTATTTAACAATGTCAAGTGCAGTGGTGTGTGAAAAGCTTAAACTCTGGGGCAAGGTGCCTCTTCCATCAACCTGTCTCAGCCTTACTCACTGCCTGTGCTGACATGGTTACTTTCAGAGTGCACACTGCACATAGTTTCAATCCCTATTTTAACAACCTGTGTCCTCCAGAAATGTATTTCAAATATTTATTCTAGCACATAAAATCTTTAATATAACTAACACTGAACCTATTTTATACCTTAGGCTTGAACCCTATATAATGTCCTAGATTAACTAAACTGCCCTGGATTCATTCAAGTTTGCAGATCCATAAGAGAGGTGTTTTGCTAACAGGATTACTAAACAGGATGGTATACACCAGCAGACAGACATTAACAAGATGATATACACCAGCAGACAGTAATTAACAGGATGGTATATAACTATGCACCAGTAGACACAGACATTAACAGGATGGTGGTATACACTAGTAGACAGACATTAATAGGATAGACCCAACTCCCTAACTTTTGATATTTGTTAAGCTCAGCCTCTGAACTAGAATTTAAATCAACAATTCTGTTCAAATTATCTACTAGGAGTCAGACCAAAAATATATATTATGCACGACTAGTGCAGTGATTAACCCCTTGAGTGCTAACGACGGCTCTGAGCCGTCACAGAGTTTCCCACTCTAGTGCTAACAAGTGACAATACAAAGTATAGGGAAAGGGGGCATGCTGCTTAGACGCCTGTATCTCAGGCATCTAAGCAGCTACAGACCCCAAGATCCACCATTGGAAAGGTAATCGCCTAACCTTTCCAATGTTGTACGTCTTGGGGATCTGAAAAAAAAATAGAAAAGTTAAATAACTTTTTTTTCAAAAATTATAAAAACAAAAAAACATTCAATCACCTTAGCACCCAGGTGGCAAAGTGCTTAGCACTCAAAGGGTTAATAGAACTGTGACCTCCTCAGCTAACAGTAGCAAACAGCAGAGACATATACCAACCCTCCTCAAAGCTGCCAGACCAGTAAAACACAGTAACACAGATTAACTTTTAAATTATTAACACCTGGCTGCTGATCTCTTTGTTCCTTGGCTGCTCATTCACTCGCACTCCACAAAGAAATGATATCATGTTGAATAATAACCCACTCTAAATTCTCCAGTCCATATACAACTCTGTCTGTAGACTGTATGATATAGAGAAAACAGCACTCTCTGGGCTTGACAAAAGGTAAAGTAATCCTAAGATTATGTTACCTTTTGTCAAGTCAAGAGAGTGCTGTTTTCTTCATATCATATTGACTATTACTCAGCACCCTGGCAAGTAAACTCTGTTTTTGAGAGTGCAGCTATCTCTAATATTTGTTTATTTATTTTATTTTTGCATTGACGGTTATGTAACATCCTAATTCCCCCCCCCCCCTAAAAAAAAAGGTAGCTGATGTATAGAAACACAAGCAAATGAACAAAACAGCCTTTGTTGACATTACATTAATATTCATATACCGAAATACATTCTCAAATGTATTTAAAACACTCCCCTTGGATAAATACACTACTATAATAAAAACTAAAACAATTGTACATTTTCTTCCTAAAAGCTAGCTTTTAAACATATTCTAGATGTTTTCACACATTGCTTTGTAGTATATAGTAACTTATTAAACAGTTTTTTTTTGTTATTTGTAAAAAATCCCTACACAAATGTCTGTTATTGTTGCAGAATTTATTGAATTTCAAATAGGTACATAACCTGATAACGTGCTGTAAATGCATTAATTTAACCCCCTGCAGGGCACTCAGTATAACTTACTCTCAAGCGGTGGCCGGCTCATCAGGATAAAAACTTGTGAATAAAAAAAATATATAGTAACTACCTAAATAGCTGTCGGCCTGTCACAGCGGCCTCAGACGTACAACGACAACACACACACAGTGACAGTCAGACTGGTCAGTCACACACTGACTGCTGTCTGTGCTCAGCTGTCAGTGCCTGTCACTACGTTTCCCAGACTGAGGACTCGCAGCCCTCTACTAATCCTCCGAGTCCACTTCTCAGTGAAGTCCTGTCCTCCTCACTCTAGTTAGCTACTGTCTCAGTGTAGAGTACTAGGTAGACTCTCACACTCACAGTTAGTTGACACTGGACTGTGCGTCACAGTCTGACTCTCTCTGACTGGACGGTCACCTACCTAGGCTAAGGCAGCAGGCTGAGGCTACAGTACGATGAGTCCTCCTGAGTCTTGAGTGAGTGCTGAGGATTGGTCACGGCTGGTATGAGACTGACAGTGACAGTCACACACGGGTCGTCGACTAGAGCAGTCAGTGAGCAGTGCACTTCTCTTCTTCTAATGATGATGATGGACGGCCACACACGTGACAACACCTGACCTGACTCAGCCCAGAGACTGTCACTCAGACATACTCATGTCTCTGATTGGCTGAGGGGCGTGCAGGCAGGGCTGAGGGCTCCCAAGAGGGTTGAAGAGTGAAGCCTCCGGTGGGAGCAGTATATGGGCCGCAAGAGAGACTGCTGCTGCATAGTTCTTTTTCCCCACTGGGTGGCAGTCTCTAGTGGCCCATATACAACACAATACAGTTACATTCATATTGCGCAATGAAAGGATAGCTGGCCTCTACTTTCTTGCGCAATATGAATGTATTACTTAATATTAAGTTTTTTTTTCTTCAAAAAAATACTGAATTTGGTGGAGGGGTCACCTTTTGAGATATTAAAAAAAATGAAAAAAAAAGATTTTTTTTTTATAAAAAAGGCTGTAATACACCATTTGGCCAGGGGAGGCACTGCCTCACCTGCCTCCTATCAGTGCACGTCACTGAATTACAGACATATACATGTATATCTATGTATCTCAATGTTAAAGGCCTTTGACTGTTTTTTTTTTCTCCTGAGATCTCATATCTTGAGGCCTTATAACTTTTTTGTGCAATATTTTTTTGTAATAATTTTTATTAGATGGTGTTACAAGTGTAAGTGTACTTTGTAAAGTATTTTTTTTTCATTTTTTAAAGCTTTATTAAGATCAAAAATATAACAAACAAGGTGATAATCATGTTACCAACTATAAATCTCTTATACATTGCAAATAACATGTAAATATTATATATAATGTCCATGCGCCAGCTCTCCTACCATTGCCGGCCCCAGAAAGTCCAGAGGGGCGTTGCGCGCTATCAGTTATAGTGGCAAGGTACAAACATTAATGCAAAAACACAGGTGCGTCAATACAACATCATGACGATTGCGCCATCAACATAAAGAAAGTAAATGTACAATAGAGATTAAGAAGGTAGAGGGAGAAGACCGGGGGTTGCTCTATCCGTCAATGGTCTTCTCCAATACCACTAAACTGGGTGAATTGTCTGCCTTTAATGTAGTCCGTCGGATAAGCCTAGAGTGATTAGATACTGAATTCTGAAGTCATAGTGGAATCATAGTGTAATGAGGAGCCAATTCCCCCTCCTTCTGCGCTCCCACAAACTGGTGAGTATGTCCCCCATCTGTCTCCCGTCACCTAAATTTGTGAGATGGTTGTCTCCGTCCGCTCAAACTGACAATATTAGCTCATGTATGTCGATGGTGCCCTGTATTAAATGATGGTATCTCTCGAGGTGAAATAGTGTGGTAACCTGTTGTTTCCAGTCCGTCAGTGTTGGGGTCACACGGGATTTCCAGTTTTTAGGAATCAACATTTTTGTGCTGTTTAGCATAATCATTAGCAGTGCCTTGTGTTCCTTTCTTTCAATTTTGGGCAGAGAAAGATACAGAAGGATCTTGGGGTCATTGGGTAAAGAATATCCCAAAGTGTCTTTGATATGGGAAAGAATCCCAGTCCAGTATGTGTCAAGTTTGGGCAGTCCCACCAGATATACGTGAGTGAACCCTCCCCACCACAATCTCTCCAGCATTTCCCTGAACTCGATCTGTATATGTGCTGTAATCTGACGGGGGTAAGGTACCATCTAGAGAGCAATTTGTAGTTTGACTCTTGAATTCTGGCCAAAATGGAAGATTTTTTAGTGATCTGGAAGACTGTCTGCCATTCCTGATATGTAATATCTGTATTCAATTCCCTTTCCCATGCTTTAACATAGGAAGGGAGGACATGTGTGTCTCCAGGTAAAAGAAGCTCATATAGTATTGAGATTGCGTGATGTGTGGGTTTCTTTTTTAGACAAAGGGCCTCAAATTAGGTTTTTGGTCTTGTAAAGTCTTGTCTATGTTGGTGCGTGGATATGTAGTGAGCAATTTGAGCGTGAGTGAACCAGTTTATTGGTACATTAGGAAACTGTTCTTGTATGTCCGCAAGTTTTTTAAGACTATGCTCTTCTGTTAATGCTGAAAACACTCTCTCTCCTATGTGCGTGGCTTGGTTTGATCTTATTTCTCTAAACTCCCATGGCAACTCAGGGTTGTTGCATATTGGAGTGAGAGGCGAAGTAGTGCTGGATATGTGTGTCGAGGTGTTTAGGATCTTGTCCCAGGTTTGAAAAAAGTCCAGTAGTAGGGGATAATCTGTCACTACCTTTGGTCTGTGTCTCGTGGTGAGCCAGGCTGTCAAGCCTGCGTTGTTTGTGTTCAGGATGTCACTGTCCAGTTGGACCTATTCTTTGTTTGGATCGTTTTGGCACCAGTATAGCATGTATGTGGAAATATGTGGTACCCCCAACCCTCCTCTATTCTTTGGTAAGTGGAGTGAGTGCCTTGCTACCCTAGGTTTAACCTCTCTCTAGATGTATTGGTCTATAAGCTTTTGTAACCTATCTAGGTAGTGTATTGGAAGAGGTATAGGTGTAGTTTGAAGTAGAGTAGTCTGGGTAGGACATTCATTTTCACTACATTGATACTTCCCAGCCAGGAAATAAACTTGTTTCTCCAGATGGACAGATCCATGACTAGGCTGTTCTCCAACTTTTTGTAATTAGCTTGAAACACTTCCTGGGGGTCTGGTGAAAGGTATATCCCCAGATATTTCATCTTTGTTTGTTGCCGCTTTAAGGGGCAATTTTGCAATAGTGTAGTCAGTTGTTCAGGTTTGTATGTAATGTTTAAAAATTCTGATTTACTCAAATTGAGGTGGAAGTTCGAAACCTTGCCAAATTCGTCAAATGTCTCCAGAGCTTTGGGTATAGATAGATTTACGTCAGAGAGAGTGAGTAAGACGTTGTCTGCGTATAGTGCTAGTTTGTGTTCACCTGATTTAGTGTGGATACCCTTAATTTGTTCGTTTGATCTAATTGATTGAGCTAGGGCCTCAATGGTAATGGCGAATAATACGGGCGATAGAGGGCAACCCTGTCTCGTCCCGTTTTGAATATTAAATTTATCAGAAAGAATGCCATTCACTTTGACCTGTGCAGTTGGTGTACTGTATAGAGAGAAGATTTGTGCTATGAAAGATTCGCTGAAGTGCATTTTTGCCAGGATCGCCCGCAGGAATTGCCAGCGAACCCTGTCAAACGCTTTCTCCGTGTCTGTTGAAACTAATACTAGTGGGATATTATGGGCTTGTGCGTGGGCCATAAGCTGAAATATCTTTAGAGTATTATCTCTGGCTTCCCTACCGGGTATGAAGCCCACTTGGTTGGGGTGAATTAATGCTGGGAGGAACTTATTTATTCTATTAGCTAATATTTTGGCATATATCTTTACATCCATGTTGAGTAATGAAATGGGCCTAAAATTCTCAGGTCTGTCAGGGGTCTTGCCTTGTTTTGGAAGGACTGTGATATGTGCTTCCAGCGAACGCTCCGAGAAACCTCCCTCTTTCAGGATTGAGTTAAACAGAGATGTGAGGGGTTGTAGGATGTTGTGCATGAATGTCTTGTAGTATCTTACACCCAAGCCATCTGGACCTGGACTCTTTCCGTTGGGCATGCTCCCGATGGAAAGTTTAGTTTCCTCAATAGTAATGGGTGCTTCTAAGGGTTCCAAATCTTCCCTGTTCAGTTTATTACGAGGGAGATTGGCTACAAAATGGTCTATATCTTCCTGCCCACTATCGTTATCTAGATTATACAGCTGTTCATAGTATAATCTAAAGGTCTCAGCAATGTTTTTACTATCTTTGTGTGTTGTGCCTGCCTTATCTACTGTGTTGTGCACATATGTATTCAATTGTCTGCGTTTGAGTGCTTTTGCCAGTGATGAACCTGCTTTGTTATTGAGATCAAAATGTTTCTGTTTCAGGAAGGCGGCCTTCCTCTGGTAGACTTTTGTAAGGTGGGTGTGCAAATCATTTCTGACCTGGGTGAGGGATTTCAGTATAGTGAAGAAGGGTTCCATTTGCATTCCCCTTCCCAGTATCTAATCTGAGCTAGCGTAGAGTTCAAGAATTGGCGATTATTTCTGATGTCTCTTGACTTGTGTTTGATGAATTCCCCCCTCACTACACATTTGTGGGCTTACCATAATGTCGTGTGAGAGGTGACTTCACTTGTGTTTTCCCTAAAGTAGTGTTCTAGCATAGTGTCAATGCCTGATCTAGTCAGTGGGTTATCCAGCATTGTTTTGTCTAGCCTGCATATAAAAGGTGGTGTGGGCGAGGATGGCCATTTGATTTTACATTGTACTGGGGCATGGTGAGACCAGGTGAGAGGTAGTATAGTCATGCTGTCTACCATAGAAAGACCTGATTGGTTGCTCAGGATATAATCTATTCTAGAATATGTACGATGCGGGTGAGAGTAGAAAGTGTAGTTTTGTTCGTTTGGATGAAAAGTTCTCCATGTGTAGTCTTAAGAGTTGGATCTGCATATTTATGGCTTTAATTGTTCGTTTCAGTGTGCGGGACATTCCGGTCGAAGTGTCAGTTATGGGGTCTAATGGCAGGCTAAAGTCGCCCCCCAGGAACAGTATTCCCTTTGCGTGTTCGAGCAGTAGTTGAACCACTTGCTTAAACACTTACGGCTAGATTTAGAGTTGGGCGGTAGCCGTCAAAACCAGCGTTAGAGGGTCCTAACGCTGGTTTTGGCCGCCCGCTGGTATTTGGAGTCAGTCAGGAAAGGGTCTAACGCTCACTTTCCAGCCGCGACTTTTCCATACCGCAGATCCCCCTACGCCATTTGCGTATCCTATCTTTTCAATGGGATCTTTCTAAAGCTGGTATTTAGAGTCTTGGCTGAAGTGAGCGTTAGAAATCTAACGACAAAACTCCAGCCGCAGAAAAAAGTCAGTAGTTAAGAGCTTTCTGGGCTAACGCCGGTTTATAAAGCTCTTAACTAATGTGCTCTAAAGTACACTAACACCCATAAACTACCTATGTACCCCTAAACTGAGGCCCCCTCACATCGCCGCCACTCTATTAAAATTTTTAACCCCTAATCTGCCGCTCCGTACACCGCCGCAACCTACGTTATCCCTATGTACCCCTAATCTGCTGCCCCTAATACCGCCGACCCCTATATTATATTTATTAACCCCTAATCTGCCGCCCCCAACATCGCCTCCACCTACCTACAATAATTAACCCCTAATCTGCTGACCGGATCTCACCGCTACTATAATAAATGTATTAACCCCTAATCCGCCTCACTCCCGCCTCAATAACCCTATAATAAATAATATTAACCCCTTATCTGCTCTCCATAATATCGCCGACACCTAACTTCAAGTATTAACCCCTAATCTGCCGACCGGAGCTCACCGCTACTCTACTAAATTTTTTAACCCCTAACCCTAACACCCCCCTAAGTTAAATATAATTTTTATCTAACAAAATAAATTAACTCTTATTAAATAAATTATTCCTATTTAAATCTAAATACTTACCTGTAAAATAAACCCTAATATAGCTACAATATAAATTATAATTATATTGTAGCTATTTTAGGATTAATATTTATTTTACAGGCAACTTTGTAATTATTTTAACCAGGTACAATAGCTATTAAATAGTTAATAACTATTTAATAGTTACCTAGTTAAAATAATTACAAAATTACCTGTAAAATCAATCCTAACCTAAGTTACAATTAAACCTAACACTACACTATCAATAAATAAATTAAATAAAATACCTACAAATAAATACAATTAAATAAACTAACTAAAGTACAAAAAATAAAAATGAACTAAGTTACAAAAAATAAAAAAATATTTACAAACATTAGAAAAATATTACAACAATTTTAAACTAATTACACCTACTCTAAGCCCCCTAATAAAATAACAAAGACCCCCAAAATAAAAAATGCCCTACCCTATTCTAAAATTAAAATAGAAAAGCTCTTTTACCTTACCAGCCCTGAAAAGGGCCCTTTGCGGGGCATGCCCCAAAGAATTCAGCTCTTTTGCCTGTAAAAAAAAAACATACAATACCCCTAATCTAACCCAAACCCCCCTTAAATAAACCTAACACTAAGCCCCTGAAGATCTCCCTACCTTGTGTTCACCACACCAGGTCCCGATCTGTCCAGAAGAGCCTCCGAAATCTTCATCCAAGCCCAAGCGGGGGCTGAAGAGTGATATCCATCCTCCGGCTGAAGTCTTGATCCAACCGGCAAATGAAGAAGTCCATCTTCGGGAAGAAATCTTCATCCTATCCGGGCAGAAGAGGACATCCGGACCGGCAAACATCTTCATTCAAGCCGCATCTTCTATGTTGTTCCATCCGATGACGAGCGGCTGATCTTGAAGTCCTCCGGCGTGGATCCATCCTCTTCGTTCGACGTCCAACTGAAGAATGAAGGTTTCTTTAAGGGACGTCATCCAAGATGGCGTCCCTTGAATTCCGATTGGCTGATAGGATTCTATCAGCCAATCGGAATTAAGGTAGGAAATCAGCCAATCAGATTGAGCTCACATTCTATTGGCTTTTCCGATCAGCCAATAGAATGCGAGCTCAATCTGATTGGTTTGATTTTTGATTGATTTTTGATCGGATCAGCCAATCGGATTGAACTTGATTCTGATTGGCTGATTCCATCAGCCAATCAGAATTTTCATACCTTAATTCCAATTGGCTGATAGAATCCTATCAGCCAATCGGAATTCGAGGGACGCCATCTTGGATGACGTCCCTTAAAGGAACCTTCATTCTTCAGTTGGACGTCGAACGAAGAGGATGGATCCGCGCCGGAGGACTTCAAGATCAGCCGCTCGTCATCGGATGGAACAACATAGAAGATGCGGCTTGGATGAAGATGTTTGCCGGTCCGGATGTCCTCTTCTGCCCGGATAGGATGAAGATTTCTTCCCGAAGATGGACTTCTTCATTTGCCGGTTGGATCAAGACTTCAGCCGGAGGATGAACGTCACTCTTCAGCCCCTGCTTGGGCTTGGATGAAGATTTCGGAGACTCTTCTGGACAGATCGGGACCCGGTGTGGTGAAGACAAGGTAGGGAGATCTTCAGGGGATTAGTGTTAGGTTTATTTAAGGGGGGTTTGGGTTAGATTAGGGGTATGTGGGTGGTGGGTTGTAATGTTGGGGGGGGGTATTGTATGTTTTTTTTTTACAGGCAAAAGAGCTGAATTCTTTGGGGCATGCCCCGCAAAGGGCCCTTTTCAGGTCTGGTAAAGTAAAAGAGCTTTTCTATTTTAATTTTAGAATAGGGTAGGGCATTTTTTATTTGGGGGGTCTTTGTTATTTTATTAGGGGGCTTAGAGTAGGTGTAATTAGTTTAAAATTGTTGTAATATTTTTCTAATGTTTGTAAATATTTTTTTATTTTTTGTAACTTAGTTCTTTTTTATTTTTTGTACTTTAGTTAGTTTATTTAATTGCATTTATTTGTAGGTATTGTATTTAATTAATTTATTGATAGTGTAGTGTTAGGTTTAATTGTAGATAATTATAGGTATTTTATTTAATTTATTTATTGATAGTGTAGTGTTAGGTTTAATTGTAGCTTAGGTTAGGATTTATTTTACAGGTAATTTTGTAATTATTTTAACTAGGTAACTATTAAATAGTTATTAACTATTTAATAGCTATTGTACCTGGTTAAAATAATTACAAAGTTGCCTGTAAAATAAATATTAATCCTAAAATAGCTACAATATAATTATAATTGATGTTGTAGCTTTGTTAGGGTTTATTTTACAGGTAAGTATTTAGCTTTAAATAGGAATAATTTATTTAATAAGAGTTAATTTATTTCGTTAGAATAAAATTATATTTAACTTAGGGGGGTGTTAGTGTTAGGGTTAGACTTAGCTTTAGGGGTTAATACATTTATTAGAGTAGCGGCTAGCTCCGGTCGGCATATTAGGGTTTAATAAGTGTAGGTAGGTGGAGGCGACGTTGGGGGCGGCAGATTAGGGGTTAATAAATATAATATAGGGGTCGGCGGTGTTAGGGGCAGCAGATTAGGTGTACATAGGTATAATGTAGGTTGCGGCGGTGTACGGAGCAGCAGATTAGGGGTTAATAATAATATGCAGGGGTCAGCGATAGCGGGGCGGCAGATTAGGGGTTAATAAGTGTAAGGTTAGGGGTGTTTAGACTCGGGGTTCATGTTAGGGTGTTAGGTGCAGACATAGGAAGTGTTTCCCCATAGGAAACAATGGGGCTGCGTTAGAAGCTGAACGCTGCTTTTTTGCAGGTGTTTTTTTTTTTCAGCTCAAACGGCCCCATTGTTTTCTATGGGGGAATCGTGCACAAGCACGTTTTTGAAGCTGGCCGCGTCCGTAAGCACCGCTGGTATCGAGAGTTGAAGTGGCGGTAAATATGCTCTACACTCCATTTTTTGGAGCCTAATGCAGCCATTCTGTGAACTCTAAATACCAGCGGTATTTAAAAGGTGCGGGAGAAAAAAAGCATGCGTAGCTAACGCACCCCTTTGGCCGCAGAACTCTAAATCTAGCCGTATGTTTTGACCCGTGTTAGGGAGATAGATATTTGCAAAAGTTAGAAGGTTATTATATAGGAGACCAGAAATTATAATGTACCTGCCATTTGGATCTTTAAGTGTGTGAGTGGGTGTGAAATTAACTGAGTTACTGAATAGGATCCCCACTCCGCACTTTTTTTCCCTCCCTGATGCCAAGTAGGCTGATTTATATCTGGTGGAGAAACTTTGGTTCCTTGCCTATTTGAAAGTGGGTCTCTTGGATAAAGAGTACATCCCCTGAGGCGTGGTGTAATTGGCGAAAGGCTATTGATTGTTTCTCCGGGCTGTTCAAGCCCTTTGCATTAATAGATATCAGTGTAAGTGACCTTGTGCTATGTGCAGAGTTAGTCGCCATTGTTATAGGACGAATCAGTCAAATGTGTATTTTATGTGGAAGGTGGATAGTGACGCTTATTATCTTATGGCGTCACCGTCTTTAAAGGAGAAGTGTCAGAAAAGTGGTCTGTTGTTGGGACAATAGTCTAAAGTTTTCTAGTTGTATACAAATACTCTGATTACAAATCTAAAACAATCTAAGAGAAAATTACTGTTAAATAACTGTAAAGGATAACTAACAATATTCTCTAGAACAAGTAACAAATTAAAGCAATAGAAAGGTGGGTAGTATCCCACGTCTGCAATCCCATAAAAAACATGTTAAACATTTATAGTGAAGATAAACTTACGACCTGTAGCCTGTTTTGGAAAAGTTCAGAGTCCCATCAGGAGGCAGCTGTAAACTAATCTGTATCCCCAATGGTGTCTGTATCTCTGCTAGCCGCAGCTGAGTGAGGGCCATCTCTATCTCTGCGGTTCTCTCTTGGCATGAAGCTGTTTCCTCTTGACAAAGTGGGGTGTTTCATCATGACTTGGTGGTTTGACTCTGCAGATTTGATGTTAATCCGTAAAGCTTCACAGAAGCGTGGCAAATCATTCTGAGATCTGTATATGGCAGTGGTGTCTCCTTTGGTGGCGATGATGCTCACTGGGAAACCCCATCTATATTGAATGTTTTGTTTCTGTAGGGTCGAGGTAATATGACTTAGATCTCTCCTCTTCTGTAAGGTGGTGGGGCTTAGATCTGCGAAGATTTGTATTCTGTTTCCCACATGTGTGAAGTCCTTCTTCTGTCTGGCATGCTTCATTATATCCTCTTTTTCTTTGAAATGCAAGAGTTTTAAGATGACATCTCTCGGGGGTGCTTTTGGGGGTGGTTTGGCTCGTAATGCTCTGTGGGCCCTCTCAATATTTATGTCTGGAGCCCCTTCATCTCACTTGAGGGTTCGAAATAGGCTCTGGAGACACCCCTTCAAAGCCAATGGTTGTATGCTTTCAGGTATACCCCTAACACGGAGGTTATTCCTCCTTCCCCGGTTATCTAAATCTTCCACTTTTTCAAGCAGGTGGTGAATTGTTTCTTCTTGTTCGTATGCTAGGCGGGACACTTGCTGAATGTCGTTAAAGGTGGTATTGTGATTCTCCTCCAGATTTGTGACTCTTTGTACAACCCTGGATAGATCATTCTTTTTTAGCTCCCCGTACCAATTCTTTACCTCAGACATTGTTTCTTTGACATCATCTTTGATGCAGAGCGATTTCAGATCTTCTTTAGTAATGTCTGCAGGATTTGTGGCTTGGGAGGATTTATTCTGCATGTCAGCTTTTGGTGTATTCTGATTTAGCATGTCCGTAGAAGAGGATTGGTTAGAGTCTGACTGTTTTAAATAATTTTGCATTGTTCGGGTGGTGGATGGGGTATCTAGCTTATGTGACCATTTACCTGGCATGTCCAGGTTATATGTCTGAGGGATTCCCCCACTCCAAGCATGTTCGATATATGTGGGCTCTTTGTAAAGTTCTATTTACTCTCTTTATTATTTGAGTGTATAAACTTGCTGCAGTTCCCCACACCAATCCGCCTACCACCCCATGCAGTGACTCCTCATGTTTTGTAGAGATCTTTTCAGTGCCTAATAAATGTTTCCAGCACCACTCTCAGATAAAGACCGAGTGTTGGCCAAAGTTGTTCTGTTAGGGGACTTATATATTATGAATAAATGAGTATCCAATATTATAGAAATCCTCTGATGTTTTATAGATGTGCTAGCAAGGGCCCTTTAAGGCTGGCTGTGCATGCTTTTTTAGTGAGATATGTCCAACAGGAAATTCCCCCTCTTCAAGTGACAGAGGTTAGGTGTGTGACCTGTACAGTCCCCTGTCCTAGCATGAATCTCTTGCGCCACTGAGTTTGATGACCGCAAAAGTATCTCTCCTTTAAGAGCAAGCTGGCTATATTTATGGCAGCGCTTCACTGTGGTAAAGTCCCCTCAGGTGGGCTAGAGCAACAATGCCAGGTTATGCAGGGCTATATGTGTGGGGCTTAAGCTCATCGTTCACCGGGTACCAGTAGTGTGACTTCTTTACTTTGTCAGGCTGCCCGTATTAGTCGCCTTCTTCTTTAGCCAGCCGGGACCCAGCTGCTTTAGCTTTTACATGCGTGCGAGGTCTGACAAGATGGCGCGACTTTTCTTTCCTGTTGCACGGGTCTGACTATGCAGGGAGCTTGCCTGCAATGTTTACGGTCAGCAGCGTCTCCTTTTACTCCGTTCTCAAGCTCCGGTGTGACTTGCCGCCTGACAGGAGTTGTTTGGGTTGATGTATGAGGCTAATTTTGCTGGGAATAGCAGACGTGGGCCTAGGAGCTGTACAATTATACGGCCATCTCTCCAAGCGGCCAAGCTCCGCCCCCCTGTAAAGTGTTTTTTATGTGTTTTGTGCAATTTTTTTTTTTTGCTGCAAAGCAATTAACCACAGCTCTGAGGACATGGTAATCATTCTAACGTAAATTGCGATTGCTTTTAAATGATCGCATTTACTTTCAACTTGTTATACCAGCACAATTTAACATGCACGCAAATGTTCGTGAAAACTCTATATCGCTTGTGTGCAAACGTTTGTGCTCCACTCCATTCTGGCCCTTAGTGTGTAATAAGCATTTAAAAATGAATTTGTAGCTTTTGCTCACTTTGTACTTAAATGACAAATCACTAAATTAAATATATATATCATCCTCACAATCATATTATACCAGTTCTAGATCGAAAATAAAAATATCCTAATATTTAACAGTGATATCAACTCCACTTTCTTTAGTTTTTTTACAACAAAACTACCAAATGACTTAGCTATTTGTTGTGAGCCTAATACTACAAATATAAGCTCAGATTAGAGAGTCACACGTAATATTATATTTTTCACTTGAAGCAAATTGGAAAGAGCACAGACAAGTTTCAGTTCAGAAATGCGTACAGCATTCTATCCTGTAACCTAAGGGGATAATGACTGCAAGACAGTGTCTAGTAACACATTTACAATGTACTCCTTACAATTCTGTCTGGACCTATAAAGTTAAGACCCTTTTTGGCAGTGGTCTGGTGCAATTGGTACAGAACTCATAATTAAACAGAAACAACCTAATCCAGACTTATTTTAAACGTTGTTTAGCAGCAGTCATGGTATCGGGGTGGGGCAAATGCTTGCTAATATTAGCTTTATCCCTTTGGACATCCACAGGAATTCTTCCAAGTCAATTAAGAAAAACATGATATTGGGCCTTTACCCTATCGGCCAGATTACAAGTTGGGTGCAAATATGCAAAGAGTATTAAGCGCTAATATTGCACAAGTACATTCCATACCGCTTATATTTTTGCACTTAAATTACAAGAAAGTAATTTCAGATCAATCAACAGAATGAAAGCTAATTCCATTGGATTATTTTAGTTTTGAAAGTAAATAATAGTATCAATGACTATTTTTATTAGATGATAAAAAAAGCTAGAAAGCTGAATAAAATCTGTAGAAGAGGCAGCATGCAATGTCCACAAAGAGGACTCCTTGTAGCACTGGATTACTGTAGTGGATTATGACAGATCGAGTCAGAAAAAGATTGTTTTTGTTGGGATAGGGGTTGTGTTATTTTTTTATTATAGTCTTTTTCCTTTAATATCTTTTTTTTTTTAAGAATTCTCAAATGCAAACACACATAACTGAAGGGCACAATTCCAATAATAATTTAATAATAACTATATATATTGTTCAGTCTGTCAAAATATGGAAACCGATAACAAATTTATAGACAAAAATGGAGCAATGCATAAAGTAAAAGGACATATCTCCTGTGGCAGTGAGGGAATTATATATATGGTCTTCTGTAAATGCCCAATGTATTACATAGGCAAAACTTATAGAGAGTTACGTGAACGGATTAAGGAACATAAAAGGGATATAAAAAATGAAAATATTAAAACCAGTGCAGTGGCGAGACATTTTTTAGAATGCCATCAAAGCAATAAAAATGCATTAAGATTTAGAGGCTTGGAAGCTGTTGACATGAAAGGTAGAGGAGGAGATCTGGATAAAAAGTTATTACAACTAGAATGTAAATGGATCTTTAACCTTAAATCTTTAAAACCCTCAGGAATGAATGAGGAAATTAATTATGCCCCTTTTCTCTAATAAAGCATACCCTATTGGAACCCTGATGTACGTCTAGGCAAAGGTAAATATGTGATAAGGAGAAAACAATATTTAGTTTCTTCAGGAAAACCCCAAGCATCTATTAATCAATTATGGTATCTTAAACGCAATTTCTGGTTTTGGTATCTGGTACATGAATAAATGTGCAGTAAATCAAAAGCACAAAACTGTATTAAATAAGTGTAATATACAGAATTAAAAATTGGTCCCCAAAAACCATGAGTAGAAAATTTAATATTTCCTTCCCTTTCTTATTACTTATATTTCCCTACATAAAAAGATACTAGTTATTAGCTAGGAATAGGAGGTCAAAAATGCAGGGTAAATTTGTCAAAAACGAAGGAATCTCTTGTGAAAGTCTATAAGATATGGAGCGAATCTGTCCCTTTAAATGGAAATGGTTTTTTCTTTCTCTCTTTTTTGCTGCTCAAGCAATCGTGCAAACGAATATAAATTATTTTTTATGTAAATTGTATAATAATACTAGTGTGCATAAAGTAACTGTCATGTTTAAAAGTTTTTTGAAACATTGTAAATTTGATTGTTCACATATAGTATCAATTTGTTTATGGCAACAAAGTATATACAATTGTAATTGACACTATTTCACACCTGGCAAGATAATGAATCCAAAGGAGGAGTTTTCAGGCAGGTTTAAAATCGTCAGAGCCCTGCAATAGATTACAACTCAGCCGGAAGAAGCCTGTTGAACTGTGGGTGAAAAGCGCGTAGCTGTTTGTTTGTTAATCGGCGGGAGGGCAGCTGATCCCCGCCGTCGCTGGAAATCCCTTGTTGCAACAAGTCCTATGGCTATACCCAAGCTCTGTGATACTCTGAAAAAGTAGGCGTGGTAAAACCACTAAGTGCCTCGATTTTCTGCAAGCAATACCGAAGGAATGACAAGGTAATACAAGGAACTTTTTCACTGTTATGCTGGGATATGCTGATTAAGGAATGCACTAGGTACACACATACAGCGTACATATGAAAGTTGCAAACGCTGCTTTAAACCAAAATCTAGGTGCATAGAGAATCACTGCAATCAAGTGCATAAAATTGCCTTATCCTTGTTATTCACCACTAAGATATGCTTTAAAGTACACTTTGGATTGTTGGAAATGCTGTCCTGGTTCAGCTTCTTTTAAATTTCTACAATCAAGTGAATTTGGTTTTGCTTTTCAGTGCATCACATGCAACAGTTATTTTTGGAGACCTTATGAAGATGTAATCTTTGGCTGAGAATTAAAGCCAGTGAACTTTTAGTTTTCACCCTATTATAGAGGCCTCTTATAAGGGTTTATACCATCCTTGACTTTCTTTATTTGCAGGGGATTATCTGGGTCAATTATTTGTTGCCATACAATACATGTATATAACATATGCTTTGATTCATGATAAACATATATCTATTATTTTAATTTTTCTCTATGTGTCTGCTTTCATATACTTGAGGGTTTGATCTTTAATCCTTCAGTTTAATTTTGTGAGATACCATTGTGTTGGACTATGAGTTACTTTCTTTTCTTTGATAGTGATAATTAAGCTACTAACTCTCCTTGCACGAGTGGGAGGCAACTCTCTGGAGGGTTTATACCCCATTTCCCTTCCACTTTTTTGGTTCACATTATTTAGGAGTGTAGTGCTGATACATTATTTTATAATTAACTCTGTCTTCAGTAGAAGCCTTTCCAGTATCGTGCACACAGGAATTTATTCAAGGTGTAGGATCTTCCTGAATTGTTGTGGAAACAGCCATATAGCATGATTTAAACTTTAAACATGGCTGAATTAAATGAAAATGAGTGGAATTATGATGTAAATGACACATTCTCAATACCAACAGTAGGAGAAAATATACTAACACAAAGTGCAGACAACACTAATATATACAAAACATTTAAGGAATGCAAAAAGAAACTTTTAAAGGAACAGAGACTAAAATGGGAAATCTCTAGCTTAAATAAATATCTAGAATCAGAAATGATACCGAGAGGTTTGAGAATAAGAAAGAAACCTGGCTCTTATTTAAATGAACCACTTTTAGAAGACTTTAAGAAAAAATGGGAAGAGTATGCTAATGAATGCTCACAAAAATGGATGAAATTAATGGTAGATGAAAACAAATTGAGACTAAATCAGATAGAAACAGAATTAAAAGTGACAAAAGACAATATAGAGAAATGGAAGGATAATGAGGAATTTGAAAAACAATTGGGTCTAGTCAAAATGGAGTTTAGGAAAGTGCAAGATGCGATAAAATTCAGGAAAAAACGAAAATTCCAGAGAGACTGGACTGACTATAATGAGAACAAAGTATATGACTATGCAGGTAATTTTACGAGTAGTTCAGAAGCTGAGAATTCCAGTGGTGATGACCAACAGAATAGTAAAACTTTCAGAGATAAACAAAGGAGTTTTTTAGATCCCAAATCAAACACAAAAGGAGAAGGGGGGGGAGGAAACACAAGCAATCAAAGAGGGAGAAGATGTTACCAAACAAGGTTCCAACAGAAAGAGAAACAAAACAAATAAATGTAGTTAATTTGTCTACAAAAGAACTAAAAGATGAACATATAAAATTATTGAGTAGAGGCCTAACATTTTCACCAACATCAAAATGTGATAAGTTTACTCTAGTGAAAGACCTTAATTTGTTTGCCAGAAAAATTATTCTCAAAAACAATTTAAAAATAAACCCAATGTTCAAACTTGGAACATGCATGAACTAGAATCCCTACGCAATTTAGAATCTCTTGATAAAGAGAATGCAACCCAGGACCCTTCAGATAATTCAGAATCAGAAATTACTAACATAGGCTTTAGTAACTTAAAGCCAAAGTCAGAATATATGCCAGCACTATCTACAACTCCTTTAGTACATAATTTTGTTAAAATGGTAGAAAAGGATATCAATCTGTTAGACATTAATAGTGACTTTACAGATAACTTAAGCCAAATTGAACGTAAAGCAATGAGAGATTTGATGGATGATCCTTTGATCACAATAAAGCCATCGGACAAGGGAGGCAACGTAGTAGTATTAAATACCAAAGACTACATAGTAGAATGTGAAAGACAACTGAAAGACAGAAAACAATATAAACCTCTAAAATCTGATCCAACCCAGAAATACAATGATGAACTAGAAATAATATTGATCAAAGCATTAGAGGACAATATAATATCCAAAAAAGAATTCAAATATCTGCACATAAATCATCCCACAATACCAACATTTTATACTATTCCAAAACTACACAAGGCTAAAATTCCACCACCGGGGAGGCCGATAGTGTCCGGAATAGGCTCCCTGACAGAAAATATTTCACAGTATGTAGATTTTTGTCTAAGACCACATTTAATTAATCTTCCATCATATATTAAGGATACTTTAGATGTCCTTAAAAAATTAGATGACATCTCAGTTCAACCAGACACTTTATTGGTTGCAATAGATGTGGAAATGTTGTATTCATCAATTCCACATAATTTAGGTCTAGAAGCATGTAAATTCTATCTACAACAAAGAGGGACTGCATACAAAAGGCACACAGATTTTGTTCTTGAACTTTTAAAATTCATTCTTGAACACAATTATTTCACATTTAATGGGAGATTTTATGAGCAGATATTAGGAACGGCAATGGGGACATGCTGTGCCCCAACATATGCCTGCCTTTATTTAGGCAAATGGGAACAGGACTGTGTACTTGATTGTGAACCTAGTAGTGATAACAGCATTAGCCTTTGGCTAAGGTTCATAGATGATATTTTAGTTATCTGGGAAAGTACAGAGGACAATTTAACTAAATTTATGGCTAAGTTAAATTTAAACAACTGGACTATAAAATTTACTTTCACAAAAAATAAAATATGTATCTCCTTCCTAGACCTCAATATAACAATCAAAGAAGATAAGATAGCAACATCTACCTATCGAAAACTGACAGCAGGTAATACTCTGCTGGAATATGACCGTCATCATCCACAAAATCTAATTAACAATATACCATATGGCCAATATCTAAGGCTCAAAAGAAATTGTTCAGATACACACAAATTTGAATTAGAAGCCAGGGATCTAAAAAACAAATTTAGAGCAAGAGGATACCCCAACAAAACTTTAAAAATAGCATACAATAAATCTAAATTAAAATCAAGAGAAGATCTTCTTTACAAGAAAGATGAAATGAATCTAACAAATTTATCCCCAGTCAGATTTATTACAAACTATTTTTTTTTTTTTATATAATCTTTTTATTAAGTTTTCTTTCAAAGATCAACAAACAAAAACCAAGAAAAGAAAAAAAAGAAACAAATCATACAAAAGGGACAAAAAGAGAAACCATACAATACAATGTATCTTCCAAGAAAAACATTACATACCTAAATAGATAAAAAAAAAAAAAAGAAAAAAAAAGAAAACACCCAGACAGAAAAAAAAAGAACAAAGAAGGGATACTTATCCTCTCCCAGTCCTCCACCCCCTCCCCCTCTCACACCTAGGAGAAAGATTGTCTCCAGACTTCAGGATAACTATCTGAGATTATTAGTTGTAAAAATTCTGATGACTTACTAAAATAGCTTAATACTTGTAGCTGAACTTCCTTGGGTTGGCCTAAAATGACTTTATCCCATTTTGCTAAAAACTTTTTAATCCTATTTTCCTCAAATATTTGTGGTTCATGCTGTTCTAGTAACATTTGATATTGAATATTGCGAGTGACAGAAGCTATACTTGGAACATTTCTATCCTTCCACATTCTTAAAATCATCTGTCTCACTAATAATATTATTGTATTTATCAGAGATTTATTTTGAACCTGATCCTGTATCAGAAAAAATAGATATATAGGCTTAAGTGTTATACTGTCCAGCAGAAATCTATTCAGCCAGAATTCTACCTGTTTCCATAGCGTAACAATTTTAGGGCAGGCATAAAAGACATGAAAGAGATCAGCATAGGGAAATCTACATCTCAGACAGGCCGTATTTCCTTTCCATTTAGCTAGTCTACTGGGGGTAAGATACGCTCTATTTAAGAGCTTCAAATGCGATTCTCTTATTGCCATATTGCTAGAAAATTTCTTTACCCTATTGAAGCTCCTTTGAAAATATTCTCCATCTATTTCAGGGAAGTCTTGTTGCCACATACATAAAAGACTATTTACTCTTGCCTCTGCATCCTTGGAAATAAGTTACCGATATGTATATGAAATAGAATGATTTCCAATGGAGAATAAATTTATAATCGAATCTAATGGGCCCAATGACCAGACATCCCCCTCCAGAGTCTCCAGATTGTACAGGAAGTGCCTAATTTGGAGATAGGCAAAGAATGATCTCCTATCTAAACTGAACTCTCTCATTAGAGATTCAAAAGATTTTACATGGTTAGCGAGTGGATCTACCATCTGACGTAGGAAAATGAGATTATTTGCTGACCATTTCCCAAAAGCAGAGAAAGTACAGCCACTTTCGAAATCCGGATTTCCTCTAATGGGTAGATATTTAGAGAGGGTATGCCTAATCTCTAAATTTTTACAGATTTTATGCCAGGCTATAATTACATTATGTATTGTAAATTTTAATGTGCACTTTCGAGCCTTTGAGTGGTGTGAAAGATGTAATAGTGCTTTGAGCGCGTAAGGAGATACAATATGCTCCTCTATCTCGAGACTGGTAACATAATTAGCTTTAGTTAACCAATCAAAAGCAATTCTAGCGAAACAGGCTAGATTATAGTTTACCAGATTCGGTAGGGCAAAACCGCCCATTTCTTTTGGATGCATTAGTCTAGCTAATGCAATACCGGGTTTTTTGAGGGCCCAGATAAAACGGGAGCAACCTGCATTAAATTTTTGAATATCGACTTTCCGTAAAAATACAGGAACATTCTGAATAATAAATAAAATTCTTGGGAGAATTCGCATTTTAATTAATGCAATCCTTGCAGATTGTGACAGTGGTAATCTTTTCCACTTCTGCATCTCAGAGAGACATTTCCTCCATATAGGAGTAAAATTTAAATCGTACCATTTTTCTGGATTTCTAGATATATTAATTCCTAAGTATTTAATAGAGTTATCGGTTAATTTGAATGGATTTTCCAAAAGGCTATTTTTATTTTTAATTATCCAGAGAATCTCAGATTTAGATAGATTTACTTTATAGCCAGTGAAATTGCAAAATTCCGCTAATAGATCTACTAAGATTGGGATATTTTTCGAAGAATTCCTTATATAGAATAGGATATCATCCGCGTAAAGGGATAGAGTTACCTTATGTTTTTTTAACTTAATACCCTCGAGTGTTTCTCTGCTTTTTATAGCTAAAGGCTCTATTGCCAAATCAAACAGCAGGGATGAAAGAGGACACCCCTGTCTTGTTCCTTTGCAGAGGGTTATTGGCGGAGAGAGAATGTTATTTATGCTGAGGTATGAAATGGGATTCTGATAAAGTAGAGATATATATGTAATAAAATGTCCTGAAAAACCAAATTTATTTAATGTTGTGAATAAATGATCCCATAGGACAGAGTCAAAAGCCTTTTCAGCGTCCACTGTCATTAAGGCAAAATCGTGCTTTATATATGACCCTGCCCTATGGGATGCTAATATATATTCAATCAACAACATCGCCTTTCTTATATTTTTCTGTGCTGTTCTGCCTGGTATAAAACCGGTTTGATCCGGATGAACAACGTCTCCGATAACTTTTTTAAGGCGAGAGGCTAATATAGTTGCTAAAACTTTGTAATCATTGTTGAGGAGTGAAATAGGTTTATATGCGTCAAGTGAATTGGGGTCCTTATCCTTTTTTAGGATAAGTGTGATATTAGAAGCCATGAAGGTTTGGGAGGGTTTACTATGTGCCAAAAAGTAGTTGTTAAACAACTTAGTCAGCGTAGGGACAATCTCTTCCTTGAGTGCTTTGTAAAATTCAATAGGCAATTGATCCGGGCCTGGCGCCTTCCCTAAAGTTGACTCTTTAATAACTTTTGAAACCTCCTCCACTGTTATCTCTTTATTTATTGTATTTAACTGTATTTCAGAATTTTTTGGGATCTTAATACTATTCCAGAACCTATTTTTCATTTCCTGATTAACTTCAGCAGGGGCATATAACTTCTGAAAAAATAAAAAGAATTGCCTATTGATGTCCTTTGGAGAGTTACATTTTTGGCCTTCAACTACTATTGATCCTATATAATTATTTTTCGTTTTGCTTTTCGAAATATTAACAAGCATTTTTTCCATTCTTGGAGAGGCAGTACCAAATAGCGCTTTGTTTTTGAGTTCATCTTGTAGCTGATTTTGTGTCAAGAATATTTCCCTCTCTTTTTTTGCCTTCTGATAGGTGGTCCAGTTCTCTCTACTAGAATTATCAATATATCTTATAAATTTATTTTTCAATGCATTAGTAAGTTGAGGTTCCCTTGCTTTTATCTTTCTCTTCCTTTTGACCATATAGGCCTTTATCTCCCCCCTAAGAAACGCCTTTGCGGCTTCCCAATATATTAATGTCTTGTGGAGATATTCCTTATTTAAAGAGGCGTAATCCCTCCATTTTTGAATAAGCCAATTCCTAAAATGGATATTCACATGGAGAAAGGAGGGGAAGAAAAATTTACCACACAAATTCTCTCTGTTATTCCCCAGCTGGATAGACAGGGAAATAATAGCGTGATCCGATAGGACTATATTCTTGATATCTGTCTTAATCTCCAGATGGAGGAGTCTTTCAGTCACCAAAAACATATCTATTCTGGAAAATGTATGGAAGGTCTTTGACTCACACGTAAACATTTTCTCATCCGGGTGTTGTGTTCTCCAGATGTCCCTGAGCCCAAGACCCTTCACAAACGATTTCAGCCTAATTTCTGGACCTATAGGAACCACTTGATCTTAGTCTATCCAGCTGGGGGACACAAACACTATTAAAATCCCCACCAATAATCAATTGGGAATCTGCTGATTCGATTAATTTTGTGTATAGCTCATCCCAAAAGTCTGGCCGACACTTATTTGGTGCATAAAGGTTGCAAAGTGTATAATGGCATTTATTAATCTCTATTTCTAAGATAAGATACCTTCCATCCTCGTCCCTATACTGGGATATTAACTGGAATTCTAGTTCCTTATTAAAAATGCAAGCTACTCCTCTCTTTTTTTTTTAACTGCTGAAGCCGCATACACCTGCACAATCCATCCCATTCTTAGTTTCTCTATTTCCTTCAGGCTCAAATGAGTTTCCTGAAGGAAAACAATATCAGGTTTATGACTTTTCAGATGATGAATAATTTTTTTCCTTTTGACGGGGGAGGAAAACCCCCCCACGTTCCAAGACAATAAATTAAGTGAATTTTTCATATCTATTGCGGTACCTTTTCGAAGCTACTGGCATTGCCCAACAGGGAAAGGAGGAGGAGAGAGGAGGCCAGGAGGGGAATTGGAGAGAGAAAAAACAAAAACAAAAACAAAAAAACACAAAAGGGAAAATAGGTGGAAGAAAACAACCCACCAAGTAACCATTTAATTGGGAAAAGCAAAATCAATATACAGCTTAATTCAACATTTCTTATTTTTCTAAAAATTGCTTAACTTCCTCTACTGTATTTAATATAATTGTGTTAGTGTCGAGGAAGATTTTAATTTTAGCTGGGTAGATCATTGTAGCTCTATATCCTGCATTGATTAGTTTCGTACACCAGGGAGCCATCAATCTCCTTCTATTAAAAGTTTCCACAGAAAAATCTTGGAATAGATAGATACGTTCTTTGTCTGCCTCTATAACACCTTTTTTCCTATAATAGGAGATAAATCTCTGCTTGTCCTGAAAATTTAAGAACTTCACTAAAACTGGTCTCTTGAATTTTGAGGTATTATCTTTCTTTGGACCCAATCTATGGGCCCTCTCCACAGCTATCTCTGTACCATTTAGAGGCATATCTAACAATTTTGGTAGTGTAGTATTACAAACTATAATAACAAATGGAAGGAAATTAGGAAGATCCTAGAAAAACATTGGCACATTTTACAAGCAGAACCATCATTAATTGAAATCATAGGAGATAAACCCTCCCTAACAGCAAAAAAGGCAAATAATTTAAAGGAGACACTAGTACGTAGCCATTTTAACCAGTGCAAACAACTTGGCTAGATAAATGGAGAGTAAGAGATGGGAATTACAAATGTAGTCATTGTTCAGTCTGTCAAAATATGGAAACAGATAACAAATTTATAGACAAAAATGGAGCAATGCATAAAGTAAAAGGACATATCTCCTGTGGCAGTGAGGGAATTATATATATGGTCTTCTGTAAATGCCCAATGTATTACATAGGCAAAACTTATAGAGAGTTACGTGAACGAATTAAGGAACATAAAAGGGATATAAAAAATGAAAATATTAAAACCAGTGCATTGGCGAGACATTTTTTAGAATGCCATCAAAGCAATAAAAATGCATTAAGATTTAGAGGCTTGGAAGCTGTTGACATGAAAGGTAGAAGAGGAGATCTGGATAAAAAGTTATTACAACTAGAATGTAAATGGATCTTTAACCTTAAATCTTTAAAACCCTCAGGAATGAATGAGGAAATTAATTATGCCCCTTTTCTCTAATATAGCATACCCTATTGAAACCCTGATGTACGTCTAGGCAAAGGTAAATATGTGATAAGGAGAAAACAATATTTAGTTTCTTCAGGAAAACCCCAAGCATCTATTAATCAATTATGGTATCTTAAACGCAATTTCTGGTTTTAGTATCTGTTACATGAATAAATGTGCAGTAAATCAAAAGCACAAAACTGTATTAAATAAGTGTAATATACAGAATTAAAAATTGGTCCCCAAAAACCGTGAGCAGAAAATTTAATATTTCCTTCCCTTTCTTATTACTTATATTTCCCTACATAAAAAGATACTAGTTATTAGCTAGGAATAGGAGGTCAAAAATGCAGGGTAAATTTGTCAAAAACGAAGGAATCTCTTGTGAAAGTGTATAAGATATGGAGCGAATCTGTCCCTTTAAATGGAAATGGTTTTTTCTTTCTCTCTTTTTTGCTGCTCAAGCAATCGTGCAAACGAATATAAATTCTTTTTGATGTAAATTGTAAAATAATACTATTGTGCATAAAGTAACTGTCACATTTAAAAGTTTTTTGAAACATTGTAAATTTAATTGTTCACATATAGTATCAAATTGTTTATGGCAACAAAGTATATACAATTGTAATTGACACTATTTCACACCTGGCAAGATAATGAATCAAAAGGAGGAGTTTTCAGGCAGGTTTAAAATCGTCAGAGCCCTGCAATAGATTACAACTCAGCCGGAAGAAGCCCGTTGAACTGTGGGTGAAACGCGCGTAGCTGTTTGTTTGTTAATCGGCGGGAGGGCAGCTGATCCCCGCCGTCGCTGGAAATCCCTTGTTGCAACAAGTCCTATGGCTATACCCAAGCTCTGTGATACTCTGAAAAGGTAGCCAAACATATGCTTTGATTCATGATAAACATATATCTATTATTATAATTTTTTCTCTATGTGTCTGCTTTCATATACTTGAGGGTTTGATCTTTAATCCTTCAGTTTAATTTTGTGAGATACCATTGTGCTGGACTATGAGTTAATTTCTTTTCTTTGATAGTGATAATATATATATATATATATATATATATATACTGTGTGTGTGTGTATGTGTGTGTGTGTGTGTGTGTGTATATATATATATACACACACACACACACACACATACACATACACACAGGTAAGTTCTTACATAAATTATGTTTTCTTTCATGTAATTAGCAAGAGTCCATGAGCTAGTGACGTATGGGATAGCAGTTACCCAAGATGTGGAACTTCCATGCAAGAGTCACTAGAGAGGGAGGGATAAAATAAAGACAGCCAATTCCGCTGAAAAAATAATCCACAACCCAAATCAAAAGTTTTAATCTTTATAATGAAAAAAACTGAAATTATAAGCAGACGAATCAAACAGAAACAGCTGCCTGAAGTACTTTTCTACCAAAAACTGCTTCAGAAGAAGAAAACACATCAAAATGGTAGAATTTAGTAAAAGTATGCAAAGAAGACCAAGTTGCTGCTTTGCAAATCTGATCAACAGAAGCTTCATTCCTAAAAGCCCAGGAAGTAGAAACTGACCTAGTAGAATGAGCCGTAATCCTTTGAGGCGGGGACTTACCCGACTCTACATAAGCATGATGAATCAAAGACTTTAACCAAGACGCCAAAGAAATGGCAGAAGCCTTCTGACCTTTCTTGGAACCAGAAAAGATAACAAATAGACTGGAAGTCTTCCTAAAATCTTTAGTAGCTTTAACATAGTATTTCAAAGCTCTAACTACATCCAAAGAATGTAACAATCTTTCCTTAGAATTCTTAGGATTAGGACACAATGAAGGAACAACAATTTCTCTACTAATGTTGTTAGAATTCACAACCTTAGGTAAAAATTGAAATGAAGTCCGCAACACCGCCTTATCCTGATGAAATATCAGAAAAGGAGATTCACAAGAAAGAGCAGATAACTCAGAAACTCTTCTAGCAGAAGAGATAGCCAAAAGGAACAATACTTTCCAGGAAAGTAATGTCCAGAGAATGCATAGGCTCAAACGGAGGAGCCTGCAAAGCTTTCAAAACCAAATTAAGACTCCAAGGAGGAGATATTGACTTAATGACAGGTTTGATACGGACCAAAGCCTGTACAAAACAATGAATATCAGGAAGATTAGCAATCTTTCTGTGAAAAATAACAGAAAGAGCAGAGATTTGTCCTTTCAAAGAACTTGCAGACAAACCCTTATCCAAACCATCCTGAAGAAATTGTAAAATTCTAGGAATTCTGAAAGAATGCCAAGAGAATTTATGAGAAGAACACCAAGAAATGTAAGTCTTCCAAACTCGATAATAAATCTTTCTAGAGACAGATTTACAAGCCTGTAACAACCTTCAAATTTAATGATTTGAGATCCTGACGGAAAAATGGGCCTTGAGATAGAAGGTCTGGCCTTAATGGAAGTGTCCAAGGTTGGCAACTGGCCATCCGAACGAGATCCGCAAACCAAAACCTGTGTGGCCATGCTGGAGCCACCAGCAGTACAAATGAACGCTCCATTAGAATTTTGGAAATAACTTTTGGAAGAAGAACTAGAGGCAGAAAGATGTAAGCAGGATGATAATTCCAAGGAAGTGACAACGCATCCACTGCTTCCGCCTGAGGATCCCTGGATCTGGATAGATACCTGGGAAGTTTCTTGTTTAGATGAGAGGCCATCAGATCTATTTCTGGAAGACCCCAGATTTGAACAATCTGAAGAAATACCTCTGGATGAAGAGACCATTCGCCCGGATGTAACGTCTGGCGACTGAGATAATCTGCCTCCCAATTGTCTACACCTCGGATGTGAACCGCAGAAATTATACAGAAGCTGGATTCCGCCCATACAAGTATCCGAGATACTTCTTTCATTGCTTGAGGACTGTGAGTCCCACCTTGATGATTGACATATGCCACGGTTGTGACATTGTCTGTCTGAAAACAAATAAACAATTCTCTCTTCAGAAGAGGCCAGAACTGAAGAGCTCTGAAAATCGCATGGAGTTCCAAAATGTTGATTGGTAATCTCGCCTCCTGAGATTCCCAAACCCCCTGCGCTGTCAGAGATCCCCATACAGCTCCCCAACCTGAAAGACTCGCATCTGTTGAGATCACAGTCCAGGTTGGACGAACAAAAGAGGCCCCTTGAATTAAACGATGGTGATCCATCCACCAAGTTAGAGATGATTGAACATTGGGATTTAAGAATATTAATTGTGATATCCTTGTATAATCCCTGCACCACTGGTTCAGCATACAAAGCTGGAGTGGTCTTATGTGAAAACGATCAAAAGGGATCGCGTCCGATGCAGCAGTCATGAGACCTAGAATTTCCATGCATAATGCTACCGAAGGGAACAATTGAGACTGAAGGTTTTGACAGGCTGAAACCAATTTCAGATGTCTCTTTTCTGTCAGAGACAAAGTCATGGACACTGAATCTATTTTGAAACCTAAAAGGGTTACTCTTGTCTGAGGAATCAAGGAACTCTTTGGTAAATTGATCCTCCAACCATGACTTTGAAGAAACAACACAAGTTGATTCATATGAGATTCTGCAGAATGTGAAGACCGAGCAAGTACCAAGATATCGTCCAAATAAGGAAATACCGCAATACCCTGTTCTCTGATTACAGAGAGAAGGGCACCAAGAACCTTCAAAAAGATCCTTGGTGCTGTTGCTAGGCCAAATGGAAGAGCAATAAACTGGTAATGCTTGTCTAGAAAAGAGAATCTCAGAAACTGATAGTGATCTGGATGAATTGGAATATGAAGATATGCATCCTGTAAGTCTATTGTAGACATATAATGCCCTTGCTGAACAAAAGGCAGAATAGTCCTTATAGTCACCATTTTGAATGTTGGTATCCTTACATAACGATTCAATATTTTTAGGTCCAGAACTGGTCTGAAAGAATTCTCTTTCTTTGGTACAATGAATAGATTTGAATAAAACCCCAGACCCCGTTCCAGAACTGGAACTGGCATAATTACCCCAGCTAACTCTAGGTCTGAAACACATTTCAGAAACGCCTGAGCCTTCAATGGATTTACTGGAATGCGTGAGAGGAAAAATCTTCTCACAGGCGGTCTTACCTTGAAACCTATTCTGTACCCTTGTGAAACAATGTTCTCTTTTTTTTTTTTTAAAGCTTTTATTTATCTCACAACAACAGAAGAGTAATGACACCAATAACACCATAAATACAGAGTAATAGCAGGGTCACACATGACCCGTAAAAAGAAAAAATAGATCACCATCTGTATATCTCACAGTTACATTTCTTCTGCTGTTGAATTTATCAATTCCTAAAATTAACTAACTAATAAACAACATCACTAGATACTCTCTAAACAACTAACATCCACGACCAAATAAAAACAAGATGAAACAAAACAAAACAAAAACAAAACAAAACAAAAAAGGGGGAAGGGGAGGGGATGGGGAGGGAAAGGGGATCCCATCCTATCACTCATTCCTCTTCACTCTGTTGGCCTTCTACTATTTCATCCGAATTAATCAACCAGGTATTAGTTAAATGTCCAGCAAGTATTTGTAATTGCATATATGTTGTTTTCATCAGTGGCTTAACTACAGTAATTTGAGCCGAAATTGGTAAAGATAAGATGAACGTCTTCCAGTGCTTAAAAAACGCTGACAGTTGTTCATCCTTTGAATCTTGTATATTACATTGTTCTAAAAGACATTGAGAGGTCAAATCTCTTCTAAGTTCTTTTAAGCTGGGGGCACTTTTCGCTTTCCAGGATCTCAGAATCAAATTGCGTCCAAGAAATATAATTGTATTAATTAATTTTATATTTATATTAACTGCCAAACTTTGGGCTTTGACTAAAAAAAATATTTCCTTCGGTTGAATCTTGTATTCTATATCTAAAGTCACTTTCATCCAAAATCCTACTTTATTCCAGAACTGCCCAATTTTTGGGCACTCCCAGAAACAGTGAAAGAGGTCTGCATGAGGACAGCTACATCTAGAGCACAAACAGTTTTTTTTATACCACCTCGATAGTCTTGCTGGGGTCAGATATGTCATTAAAGATATTTTGATCTGCGATTCTCTCCAAGCTGTTGTAATCCAGCTCTTTTCTAATGACTTGAAGGTATCCAATATCACCTGACTATCTAAATCTGGAAAAACATTTCTCCATTTGGAAGCAATGTATTCCAATTGAGCTTTAGACGACTGTTGTCCTAAAAGTCGATAAAAGGGAGTAATAGAATACACACCCATCTTATATGCATTAATCTTGGGTTGGATATCTTGCAGTGCCCAGTCTAAGCCATACATTTGTTTTAATTCTACAGCGTAGTGTCTTACTTGAAGATAGGCGTAGAAGTTACGCTTTGGGAGCCTGAATAGATTACACAATTCAGAAAAAGATAAGAAATCTAAATTTATATATAATATTTGTGAAATATATTTCAGTCCTTTTATGGCCCATTGTCTAAAGACATCATCTGTTAAACCCGGCGGAAAGGATGGATTACCTAGGATGGGTAGATATTTAGAGATATGCGGGGAACATCCTGCCTCTACACAGAACTTTTGCCATGCAATAATAATGTTCCTAAATGTCACTAAAGAGAAAACCTTAGATGGAAGCGAAGTAATAGGACAATGTAACATTGCATCAAGCCTAAAAGGGATTACACATAAAGATTCAAGCTCAAAGGAAGTTACCAATTCCTTTTCTGTTAGCCAATCAACAGCTATCTTAGCTAAAGCCGCTATATTATACGCTCGTATATTTGGAAGCGCTAATCCCGCTGCTGGTTTCTCATTCATCAAACGAGTTACAGCAATACGTGCTTAATTTTATTTAACTATATCCGCTTTATGTATGGCGATTGGAATATTTTGTATTAAATAAAATAATTTTGGGAATAAAATAGTTTTTAGCAACATAACCTTTGCTGTTAACGAGATAGGGAGATTTATCCAATCCGCCAATTTCCCCTTACATACTTCAAAACATTTACTAAAATTTAGACTATACCATTCCTCTGGGTTAGCGCTTAAATTAATGCCAAGATACGTAATCTGTAAGGGTTCTCTAAATGGGTGTGCAATCTCCTGGTCCTTTTTATTAAGCCAAAGTAGTTCAGATTTAGATAAATTAATTTTATACCCGGAAATTTGGCTAAAAGTTCTAATCATTTCTAACAAGAGCGGAAGATTTTTTTTAATATTACTTAAAAATAACAATAGATCATCTGCATACATCAGTAACACTAATTTATATCCACCTATCCGGATAACTTCTAAATGCTGACGTAATAAGATCGCCAGCGGTTCCACTGACACGTTGAATAATAGTGGGGAGAGTGGGCAACCTTGACGTGTTCCCCTCTGTAAAACTATACGTTGCGAAATTTCCCCATTGATAATTAAAGCAGAGGAAGGAGCTCTATATATTAACCGGATAAAGTTGTTAATATGTCCATTCAAACCAAACTGATCTAGGGAGAAGAATAGATGCTCCCAAGAAATACGATCGAACGCCTTCTCGGCATCGACCGTCAGCAGGGCTAGATCTATATTCTCTTTATGTTTGGAGCATTTAAATTTATTCCAAAAAAAATCAATCAAAGTCATTACCTTCCTCATATTCTTTGCCGGATTTCTCCCAGGCATAAAACATGACTGGTTTTCATGGATTATTAAACTCAAATAAGGTTTAAGCCTATTCGCTATAATAGAAGTTAATTGCTTATAATCTGTGTTTAATACAGAAATAGGCCTATATGAGGAAGGCAATTCGGGATCCTTATTTTTTTTGGGAATTAAGGATATATTGGCAGCCGCAAAATATGGTGAACAATTATTATTACCCGTAAAATAAAAGTTAAATAATTTCTTTAAAGACGGGACTATTTGAATTTGCAATATCCTATAAAATTCTGTTGGTAAGCAGTCAGGACCAGCCGCCTTATTGGACTTCGCTGTCTTGATAGCTGCAAAAATTTCATCTTCCGAAATAGGCATATTGATCTCTGTCAAATTTTCTCTGGGAATTTTACTAGCCTTAATCTTACTCCAAAACATTTCTTCCTGACTTCTATCATATTCTCCCTGACTGTAAAGTTCTTTAAAATAATTAAAAAAAACTTTACTGATCTCTGAATTAGTAGTATATCTATCAGTACCACTTTTGATAGCCGAAATGCTATTTCTATTAATTTTTTTGTCAGTCTAGCTAAAAATTTTGCCGATCTACCGGCAAAACCTCCATATAATGCTTTTTGTTTTTGTGCCTCTCGAGTAGATTTATGACAAATAAATACGTCCCGGGCCGTCTTGGCATTTATATATTTAAGCCAATTAGGGTTGGAATGATCTCCCAGATATGCTCTATAGACATTTTTAACCTGACACAACAGTTGGTTTTCTTGTCGTTTAAATTTCTTATTGAGATAACACATATGGGCTTTGATCTTACCTCTTAAAACAGCTTTAGCTGTCTCCCAAAATATCTCTGGTTTCTCTTTATATTCATTATTATTACTAGCAAATTCTCTCCATTGTTCTGACAACCAATTTTGAAAGTTAATATTATTTACTAAATGTCTAGCAAAGTAGATAGAGTGATTACTAGGAGAATGTAATCTAGAAGCATTAAAAGTTAATGTAATAATTGCATGATCTGAAATTATAATGTCTTCAATAGTCGTATTAGAATCTAATCCAATTAAACCTTCTGAAATTAAGAATAAATCGATCCTGGATAATGATTGATGACCTTTAGACATACACGAATACTGTTTCACGTCTGGATTCTGGGAGCGCCAAATGTCTATTAAGCCCAGTTGTGGACACAACTTCTGCAGAATCCGCACTTTCCTATCCGGTTTACAAGCAGACATTTTATTATCTCTATCTAAAAGCGGTTCTGCCACTAAATTAAAGTCTCCCGCCACTATTAAGTTCTGGCCTATATATTTATGTAATAATAAGAATATACTGTCCCAAAACTCCCTATCAACTTTATTTGGCCCATATAAGTTACAAAGCATGAATCGCGTTTTATCATACAGGATCTCAACAATTTGGAAACAACCTCCTGGATCCTTGAACGAGGATATAATCTGATACTCAAGTGTTTTATTAAAAAGAATTGCCACTCCTCTTTTACTTGAATTATATGGCACTGCAATTACTTCTCAAACCCAATTAGACTGAATCTTAACATTTTCCTACTCTCTTAAGTGAGTCTCCTGTAAAAAAGCAATATCTGGTTTGAATTTTGCTAAGTATTTAATTACTGACTTTCTTTTAATTGGTGAATTTATGCCCCCAACATTCCAAGAAACCATCTTAAGTGTAGAAGTCATTGTCTTTAAAGAACCTTACATTTATAATAATTCTAACCAGGTGCCTGAGCGACGGGAGCGGAGAGAATGGGAACCTCATAGGGGAAAGGGAGAAGGAAGAGAGAGAGGAGAAGAAGGAAAAAAAAAATAAATAATAATAATTGATTCCATATTTCTTGCATATGCCATATACTTCTAACTTTTTGAAACAGATATATTTCAGATATGTATAGTATCTCTTAACTAGCATTTCCATTAACTTGCATATACAATTAGATTACACGGAAAGAGAAAAAAAAAAAAAATTGGTCTTATACCAAATATTCCATGTTTTACACATAAACAGTTTAAATAATCTCCAACATACATATGTACATAACATAACAGTTGACATGCTTGTAATATACATTACAGTTATATAGGATGTAGGGGGAGAAAAAAAAAAAAAAAAGGGGGGGGGGATATTTCCCCAGTACAAAATAAAATAAAATAGGCTCTCACCTTTAACACCCTAACTCTTACAAATACCATCCATTTCATTATCAAACTTAAAATCTGAGAGAAAAAAAGGGGGGGGGGAGGGGGAGACTCCACAACAAACAACATAAAAGGGAGGGGGGGTAAACCTTATTAAAATGTCACCTCCTATCTTCCTATTTTGTAACCTGAGTCTATAGCGCAACCTTTGCTATATAGTGACTCTGTTTTAAATCAATACCTGTCATATTAATCTTACTTTTGAAATTAAGGGCATACTAGTCCTAACTTCTTACATAAAGACTTAGCTTCATTAATACTAGTTAATGTGCAGGATGAACCTGCCTTAGTTACCAAAAGTTTAGCTGGATAAACCAGTCTAACATTACATTCTGCTCCCACAAATATCCCAAAAAAGGGGACATTTCTCTTTGTTTAGCAAGAGTCTCAGAGGAAAAGTCCTGGAAAATCAGGATCTTATGTGTATCAATGTAGAGGTCAGTAAGTTTTCTATAATAATTTAAATATACCAATTTGTCTTGGTAGTTGACAAATTTGAAGATAACAGGTCTTGGTTTAAAACCTTTAATATTTTCTTTCAATTGCCCGACTCAATGTGCCCTTTCTATCAAAAAAGGGGTAGGGGGGAGTGGGATCGAGAGTGACTGAGGTAGAGTAACCGATACAAAATTCATGAGATCTTGGAATTCTATGGATTCAGGCAAGCCAATAATCCTTAGATTGTTCCGCCTAGAACGGTCCTCAAGTTCCTCGATCCTAGATTGTAATGTTAAGATCGTTTTACCTTGGGCAATTGTAGTTGGCTCAAAGCAATTTACTCTGTCCTCCAAGTCAGACACTCTCGTCTCCACCTCCTCCAGTCTAGTTGTAAATTGTCTAACCTCAGTTGTTAAACTGACTATCTCTGTCTTAATTTCTCGCTTAATTATGTCTAAGTGGGGAGTCACCATTTTAACTACCTCTGAAGCAAACTCGGACAGATCATTGAAACCAATAGTACTTGGACCTCTTTCTTGTGAAGTATCAAGAGCTGTATCTACATTTTTGACACTACTTTTCTTTTCTTTTCCTTTTGGCGGCATAATGGGTGAGGAACTTTTCTGAAGGGAGATACATTTATCCATTCAAATTAAGCATCCTTTACCTAAGTGACTTATCTAATCTATTCCCTATGTGAAAAAAAACAAAAAAAAAACGTCCGCTTGGACAGTGGTTCAATAATCCTGTAGTGATAAAAAATCAAACTGTGAAAGACTACTATTTGTAGAAAAAAAAAAAAAGGGGGGGGGATATTTCCCCAGTACAAAATAAAATAAAATAGGCTCTCCCCTTTAAGACCCTAACTCTTACAAATACCATCCATTTCATTATCAAACTTAAAATCTGAGAGAAAAAAAGGGGGGGGGGGGAAGGGGGAGACTCCACAACAAACAACATAAAAGGGAGGGGGGGTAAACCTTATTAAAATTTCACCTCCTATCTTCCTATTTTGTAACCTGAGTCTAAAGCGCAACCTTTGCTATATAGTGACTCTGTTTTAAATCAATACCTGTCATATTAATCTTACTTTTGAAATTAAGGGTATACTAGTCCTAACTTCTTACATAAAGACTTAGCTTCATTAATACTAGTTAATGTGCAGGATGAACCTGCCTTAGTTACCAAAAGTTTAGCTGGATAAACCAGTCTAACATTACATTCTGCTCCCACAAATATCCCAAAAAAGGGGACATTTCTCTTTGTTTAGCAAGAGTCTCAGAGGAAAAGTCCTGGAAAATCAGGATCTTATGTGTATCAATGTAGAGGTCAGTAAGTTTTCTATAATAATTTAAATATACCAATTTGTCTTGGTAGTTGACAAATTTGAAGATAACAGGTCTTGGTTTAAAACCTTTAATATTTTCTTTCAATTGCCCGACTCAATGTGCCCTTTCTATCAAAAAAGGGGTAGGGGGGAGTGGGATCGAGAGTGACTGAGGTAGAGTAACCGATACAAAATTCATGAGATCTTGGAATTCTATGGATTCAGGCAAGCCAATAATCCTTAGATTGTTCCGCCTAGAACGGTCCTCAAGTTCCTCGATCCTAGATTGTAATGTTAAGATCGTTTTACCTTGGGCAATTGTAGTTGGCTCAAAGCAATTTACTCTGTCCTCCAAGTCAGACACTCTCGTCTCCACCTCCTCCAGTCTAGTTGTAAATTGTCTAACCTCAGTTGTTAAACTGACTATCTCTGTCTTAATTTCTCGCTTAATTATGTCTAAGTGGGGAGTCACCATTTTAACTACCTCTGAAGCAAACTCGGACAGATCATTGAAACCAATAGTACTTGGACCTCTTTCTTGTGAAGTATCAAGAGCTGTATCTACATTTTTGACACTACTTTTCTTTTCTTTTCCTTTTGGCGGCATAATGGGTGAGGAACTTTTCTGAAGGGAGATAAATTTATCCATTCAAATTAAGCATCCTTTACCTAAGTGACTTATCTAATCTATTCCCTATGTGAAAAAAAAAAAAAAAAAGTCCGCTTGGACAGTGGTTCAATAATCCTGTAGTGATAAAAAATCAAACTGTGAAAGACTACTATTTGTAGAAAAAAAAAAAAAAATAATGGAAGGGGAAACCTCCCCCACCTCCACTTAGACAGTGGGTGCAGTATATCTTGTACTAATAAAAATCAACTGTGAAAGACATCAGTCTGTGAGGAAAAAAAGAATATTTTCTTTTGAAGTGAAAAAACAAGTGTTAACTATATAAATAACCTTATTGCTGGGCGTTTGCCCAGAGTGTAAATTAACCAAATATATCTGATTCAGTGCAAAAAAAACCCCAAGTGCTTATTTCTAGGTCAAGATCACTGTTAAACTCCCAATCAATATATTTGCCTTAGAATACCCTCTATTGGTTCTTTCTCAGATATATGTATAGTCCCAGTCCAAGGCTTAGTATATTTGAACAGTCTCTTGTGACTTTTCTTTTTTTTTTCCCCTTTTTTTTTAACTCCCACAGAGCTCTTGGAGCAACGAGTCTGCCAAATCCCACTATATGTCAAACTTCACCCTAGAACAATGATTCTATAAGCTCGTTTTATATAGTGAGCTTCACTCTTGGGATAATAGCTCTGTTGCTTCACATTTTAAAGCAAATTTCACACTTTAGGAAAAATGGTACAGCTAGCTCATATCACATAATAAGCTACAGATTTGCAACAGTAGAACTATTAAAGCTTGTTATGTGGCAGTTCAGAGTCTTTACCATTCACCACAAATATTGATGTATGCCAGTCTTAAACAAAATATAATTAGTACGGTCTCACCCCGGCAGCTTCGTATGGCTCCACATGAAAAGACTGCTGCCAGATCTTCCTACAGCTTCAACCTTGATCTGCTGATTTGCTGATTCTCCTGGATACAACAGCCCACAGCTTAAATTGTATCAAGCAAGCCGCAGATCCAAGCCGGGACCACCCTGAAAGTGGATTCAAATTAGGTATGCAAACAGCAGCTGTAAATATTTGGCTTCCTGCCCACTATCACCTCCAGACGCGTTGTATTTTTACAAAGGATCACCGGTTTCCATGGCTCTTACGACCATTCAGACTCTTCCCGGTTCGGCTCAGGCTTCTCAATACCCCTGCTCAGACAGGTTCAAATTCAGCTCCGACTTCCGAATTTAAGGCCATCCCAGCTAAACTTCTTCAGACCCGTCACCTTATGTAGCGGCTTTTCAGCTCACTCAGGCAACATAGGGGCCGCGGGATCCACCCATCCTCTGTTGTCGATCCGATAGCACAGCCACAGAGTTTTCAGCCACAACAGCCTAGGCTCCACTCTTACCGCACATGTCACGCCAACTCAGTCCAGGTTCCAGCCAAGCAGCTGCCAGTCCAACCGCTAGAGTGACTCTGTATATCCAGGTAAGCAAAAGGATACAACACTCAGTATAGTTGGTTTAGATATCCCCCCAACCAGTTCAAACAATGGGGTGTAGGGAAAAATGCTTTAGCGACAAAGCATATGTTTTGCCAAATCGGAACTTCCCACGAGATCCGTGGATCTTATACCGGCTCAGGTGTAGCACTGCCCGAGCAAGGTAAACTACGGTAGAATGGAGATCTTAAGTTCCCGTATACTTGAGACAACGAAGCTCACGGCAGCTACCTGCTTGCTCCGCCCCCAAATGGAAGTTCCACGTGAAACAATGTTCTGAATCCAAAGATTGTGAATCAAATTGATCCAAACATCTTTGAAAAATCGTAACCTGCCCCCTACCAGCTGCGCTGGAATGAGGGCCGCACCTTCATGCGGATTTAGGAGCTGGTTTTGACTTTCTAAAAGGCTTGGATTTATTCCAGACTGGAGAAGGTTTCCGAACGGAAACTGTTCCTTTAGGGGAGGGTCAGGCTTCTGCTCCTTACTCTGATGAAAGGAACAAAAACAATTAGCAGCCCTATATTTACCTTTAGATTTTTTTCCCTGGGGCAAAAAGGCTCCCTTCCCCCCCAGTAACAGTTGAAATTATTGAATCCAACTGAGAACCAAACAACTTATTTATTACCTTGGAAAGAGAGAGAAAGCAAAGTTGACTTAGAAGTCATATCTACATTCCAAGATTTAAGCCATAAAGCTCTTCTATCTAAAATAGCTAAAGACATATACTGGACATCAACTCTAATGATATAAAAAATGGCATCACAGACAAAGTTATTAGCATGTTGAAGAAGTTTAACAATGCTATAAGCATTATGGTCTGTCACTTGTTGCGCTAAAGCCTCCAACCAGAAAGTTGAAGCTGCAGCAACATCAGCCAAAGAGATAGCAGGTCTAAGAAGGTTACCTGAACATAAATAAGCTTTTCTTAAAAAAGATTCAATTTTCCTATCTAAAGGATCCTTAAACTAAGTGCTATCTGCCGTAGGAATAGCAGTACGTTTAGCAAGAGTAGATATAGCCCCATCAACTTTAGGGATTTTATCCCAAAATTCCAATCTATCAGATGGCGCAGGGTACAATTTCTTAAACCTTGGAGAAGGAGTAAATGAAGTACCCAGACTATCCCATTCCCTAGCAATCACATCCGAGATAGCATCAGGAACTGGAAAAACTTCCGGAATTAACACATGAGGTTTATAAACCGAATTTAAACGTTTAGCAGATTTAGTATCAAGAGGACTGGACTCCTCCATATCTAATGCAATCAAAACTTCTTTAAGTAATGAATGAATAAACTCCATTTTAAATAAATATGAAGATTTATCAGTATCAATATCTGGGGAAGAATCCTCTGAACCAGAAAAATCCTCATCAGAAACAGATAAGTCAGAATGATGGCGGTCACTTAAAACTTCATCGGAAATGTGAGAAGTTTTAAAAGACCTTTTACGTTTACTGGAAGGAAGAATAACAGACAGAGCCTTCCTAATAGAATTAGAAACAAATTCTTTTACGTTAACAGGAACATCCTGAACAATAGATGTTGAAGGAACAACAACAGGTAAAGGATTATTACTAATGGAGACACAATCTGCATTGGAAAGTTTATCATGACAACTTACACAAACTACAGCTGGAGGAACAGTTACCACAAGTTTACAACATATGCACTTAACTTTGGTAGAACCAGCATCAGGCAGCGTCTGTCCACTAGTGGATTCTGATCCAGGGTCAGGATGAGACATCTTGCAATATGTAATAGAAAAAACAACATATAAAGCAAAATTATCAAATTCCTTAAATGACAGTTTCAGGAATGGGAAAGAATGCAAAATAATAAGCTTCTAGAAACCAGAAGCAATGAAAGAGAGAGGTTTAAATAATGTGAGAAAAAAAGTGAGACAAAAAAGACGCCCACATTTTTTGGCGCCAAGTATGACGCCCACATTATTGGCGCCAAATACAACGCCCATATTTTTTGGCGCCAAAAATGACGCCACATCCTCTGACGTTGAAAACAACACCCACATTTTTTGGCGCAAAAAAATGTCTGAATACGCATGCGTCAAAAAAGACGCTAGACAGAGTACAACTTCCGGCGTCAACTACGGCGTCGGAAGTGACAAATTTTTGCGCCAAAAAAGTCTGCGCCAAGAATGACGCAATAAAAAGAAACATTTTCTGCCCCCGCGAGCCTAACAGCACGCAGGGAAAAAATGGTCAAATAAAATTTTTCAAGGTAAGAAAAAATAAATTGAAATGCATTATCACAATAATGAAACTGACAATCTGTATTGTAAAGGAATACTGATTATCCTGAATCAAGGCAAACATAAGTTTCTAGACATATATTTAGAACTTTACATATAAAGTGCCCAACCATAGCTTAGAGTGTCACAAAAAATAAGACTTACTTACCCCAGGACACTCATATACAAGTAGTAGAAAGCCAAACCAGTATTGAAACGAGAATCAGTAGAGGTAATGGTATATAAGAGTATATCGTCGATCTGAAAAGGGAGGTAGGAGAAGAAATCTCTACGACCGATAACAGAGAACCTATGAAATAGATCCCCTAGAGGTAGACCATTGTATTCAAATAGGCAATACTCTCTTCACATCCCTCTGACAGTCGCTGCATTCTGAGAGGAAAACCGGGCTTCAACCTGCTGCGAATCGCATATCAACGTAGAATCTAGCACAAACTTACTTCACCACCTCCACGGGAGGCAAAGTATGTAAAACTGAATTGTGGGTGTGGTGAGGGGTGTATTTATAGGCATTTTAAGGTTTGGGAAACTTTGCCCCTCCTGGTAGGAATGTATATCCCATACGTCACTAGCTCATGGACTCTTGCTAATTACATGAAAGAAATTAAACTTACATGGATTTGATCATTTTTCTAAGTTCTCTTGGTATCCTTTGCTAAAGAGTATTCCTATGTGAGCTCAGGAGCGTGCATGTGTCTTTAGCCATCTAGCTGCAGGGTTTGCAACAATGTTTATAGTGTTGCATATTCTGTTAAAGACAAACATTCATTCCTGAACTCCTATCAACCTGCATAGGTTCACTCTTTAGCAAGAGAGGTAAGTCACTGAAATTACAAACAATTACATTGATATCATTTGGTGCTAAGCAATTTAATAACAATGATAGATTATCAGTAAATAACTTAAAAATCAGATAATTATTAGACAATTGACAGAAAATTGATCAAGCAGATAACCTATTCGCCTGCAATCACCACTTGCGATGCATCATCTGTTGTTGAAATTAAATATGGAGCAAGAGTTATCTTGTGCAATCCCCCCCCTGCTCTTGTAATCTTGAGACAGCTACTATCAGCAATATCTGAACTAATGGACCAAGTACATCATTCATTGAATTATATAATGATGTAAATATGAAGGTAAGCAAACCTAAATCTATCTAAATACATTTATACGCATATTGTTGTGGGGGAGCAACACTGAGCAGCATGGCTAGGGGTGTCAATTACTGAGCTGCTGAGTTGGTCAGTGATAGGTTTAATCGTAGACCTTAAACAATTATACCGGTATATGAAAGATGTTTTTTCTTCTCAGTGAGCATTTCTGGGCAGAATTAAACCTATTGTGCAGACTTGCGAATTTAAGGAATACTCATATCTATTAACATACCCTGCTACTAGCCAATAGAGCAGCCCTACTGCTTTAATTGTTCACATGCTGCTGCCAACAATGTAACATGCGACTATAACTGCTAGCTTCTCTTTCATTTATTAGGTATTCCTTATTGCACGGACTAATGTTTTTATAACCCAGACTAGCTTATAGAGTCATTATTCTTTGCGTATACATTTGTGATTGACAAATGGACACTGTACAGTAACATTATTTCCCACTGTTTCTATTGATTTTGTTTATATTAACTGCAGAGTAAAATGTAATCAAAGTGATCCTTTAGGTTTAAATTCTGAATTAAAATTAGATGGATTTACTATCTAAAACCACAACCCAATATTCTTTAAAAAAAATGCTGATTTAAATAGGATGAGCCTGCAGAAAGAGCAGGCTTGCTTATCATATATCTTTCTATATATAGGTTAGTACTTAGGTACTAATATTTTCATTATGGGAGGTAGTTTCTATGACCAATTCCAATTGCAAGACTAATCCCACAATATATTTAAGAATGTTGATCTGATATAACAAGTCATTGGGAATATATTAAGTGGAAAAATCCATTACAGTGTCCCTTAATCCTGGATTTATGAGGTCTCCATGGGGTATGCTCATTGTTTGTTTTAGTATACCATTACTTTCTGACCTCTGCATAGTAATATATATTTTTTCTTATTCCTCATTCCTTGTTCTCTTTCTCTCTTATACTATTGATGAGTGTTCTAACTATGCTTATTTAATTCAATTGAAATAAAAGTAGGGGCACTTTCTTTAACACTATTGTAATTGATGAATATTTAGCAATCAGGTCAGAATCCAACTGACCAGCAAATGTATTGGATAAATAATAATGGCATTGGAGTCACTAATTATTGAAAAAATGAATACAACTGAAAATTATTGTGATTTACATAAAAACTACCAACACTAAAACTGGTTAACATTAATTTTTCTTCTGTTTATGAAAAAAATAGTTTACATCTCTGAATTTAAATATCAAGCACATTTATTATACATACCCATCTGTTTCAAAGGAGGCTGCAAGTTTTTTTGTTATTTAGCTTTTCATTATAATTACTTTTGTGCCATGGATCAAATGAATGTAGAAAATTACTAGCAATTTTCTTCAATGCTCACATGGTGCTAACACGTTAGACCCAAACAAAATTACAATAAGGTTTTGCTATTCATAATTGTTCATTATTATTCTTTCTTGGTGCTAAAGTAGAAAAAAGAAATTAAAAGGCTTGCTTTGGAAATCCATTAAAGTAATTATGCTCCCAGGCAACGTATTGTTCAATGAAAGTAGGAGATTTTTATAATAGATATGTGCCCTGTTAAACATCTTTTGTTTGTTTGCATTTGTTTTATAACTGCTTCTTTCAGTCTTCATTGGTAAAGATTAGACCCCCTTAGAATTTTGTATAGTAACTTTCTTATTTAATTAGAAGTAAATATATAAAGTGAACAAAATTACAATTGTTAACTTTGTCCTGGTTTTATTTTTTATTTTTGTTTAATATTGGATGTCCTTACTGTCCAAAGTTTTTGATTCAACCAAAAAATAATGCATATTTTAAAGCAGGGAAGGTCAAGTTCCTAATACATTAACAGGTAAATAATTTAGAAGCCTTAAAGGCAGAAAATAAATTTAAGATTATTAAATACACAAATAGTAATATACTTCCAACAAATGTTCAATAGGTTGCAGGACACCTATCTTCTGATCTTCACTTTAGGGGGCTCTTTTGAGTTTTGGTCACCAAAATGACACATTTTAATGTCTGCCCTTTCCTGTAGCCATTAATACTATGGAACACATTCTTGGTTTTGCTTTTATCCCTTGGACTGCAAAGACTAGTGCAGAGGGCAGCATGAGGCCCTTGGACCACCAGTTGACCATCCTTGGCCACCCCCTAGTCATTAATCCTTTGCATATTAGTGAACAACAGCTCAAATAAACTCCTTTCTCCCCGTAACAAACAGAGCAGTGATGCTAAAAATAAAAAATTGGGATGCAAAAGAGAATTTTACCAAATTTGACATTTGAGACAAAAAACGAGCAAAGTTGGAGGCTTTTCCTTTGAGTTATAAAGACAAGGCTAGTCAGCTAGGTCCCTCTCTCATTTAATTGTCCTTGACACAACTTAGCCTTATCTTCATGCCAAATCAGAACCCAGAAATATCGCTATCTAGCTAAATACAAAGGGGGTAATTTATCAATGTCTATCCGGCATGATACGCTGTAGCGTATAATGTCCGACAGACATCGCTGAACTGTCTAAGATGATATTGCACATATACCTTTTTTTCTCTTTCCATTTTAGGTAATCAGATGCTGATATCTATTTTTTCTGCATCCAGTTTTTTTATACACTCTTTACCCCAAAGACATTAGGGATTTATACATATAATTATTTTGGGATTTTTGATTGATTTTTCTCACATGTACACGTTATATATGTTTTTTATATTTTCTTATATACATTTTTTTATTTTTTTCCTTTTCCATATCACATCAAGGACCACATAATGGATCCACTTTGAGGACTTCAAAATTCACGTCTTATGAACTTCACAGACTTAATCTGTTTTTCAGTTTTGGTGCCATCCAAACTGTAACTTATTGCACTATTGTTTTTATATACATTGTTCATAGTTGTGTATAGATTTCTATTTATTTCTTTATATTGTACTTAAAACAATGGCTTCTCTTGACTCCCTGTCATTTCTTCCTGTCAGTTATGTAATACTAATAGTAAAAATATTTTAGTAGAGTGACATTTTTATAACTTTATTTTAATAACGGGTATTTTTTATAACTTTATTTTAATAAAGTGATTTTTATTTATGTTTTTGATCCCTAGGTTTTATTTTAAGCCCTTTGTGATAAATGCTTAAAATGTATCAAAATGCCTTTAGATAAATAGGGTATCTAGTCTCTACAAATATATAGAAGTTTTGGATTTAGTAACCCCTATTAAACTGAGAGTCCACGCAAAGCAAATGTTGCAAAATTCTAGGTTTAAATCATTAACTTAATCCTAATAGTTTTTGTCCTATATTTGCTATAAATTACTTGAAAATCTAAAGATATTAGGTATTCCTAAAAACAGTACAAATGCATTAAAGGGACATGAAACCCAAATTTTTTCTTTTATGATTTAGAAACAGCATGCAATTTTAAACAACTTTCTAATTTACTTCTATTATCTAATTTGCTTTATTCTCTTGATATACTGTGCTGAAAAGCATATCTAGATATGCTCAGTAGCTGCTGATTGGTTGCTGTACATAGATGCCTCATATGATTGGCTCACCCATGTGCATTGCTATTTCTTCAACAAAGGATTTCTAAATAATGAAGCAAACGAGATAATAGAAGCAAATTGGAATGTTGTTTAAAATTGTATTCTCTACTTGAATCATAAAATATTTTTTTGGGGTTTAGTGTCCCTTTAATCAATTTTGAAGGTATTTTTATTTAGCTACACTAGTTGTGTAGAAATGATTATAAAGAAAACTGCACAAAAAAGGCTTTTATTTCCCCACATTTTACAGTATTAAAATCCAATGCTTTTTTTTTGCATCCATATAAGTATCACAAGAAAGCTTGGTTTGTTTCTTAAAGGGACATATAATATATGAATGTACTTCACAAGAGAGCGGATAACTATGGTGAAACCAATACAGAGCAAAAATGTCAAAATTTCTTCAGTCATTTAAAGGGACATGAAACAAAAAAATGTTCTTCCGTGATTAACATAGAGAATACAATTTTAAACAACTTTCTAATTTACTTCTATTATCTAATTTGTTTCATTCTATGAGTATCATTTGTTGAAGGAGCAGCAATGCACTACTGGTTTCTAACTGAACATATGGATGAGCCAATGACAATCAGTATATAAATGCAGCCACCAATCAGCAGCTAGAACCTAGGTTCTTTGCTGCTCCTAAGCTTACCTAGATAAACCTTTCAGCAAAGAATATCAATAGAAGGAAGCAAATTAAATAATAGACATACATTGGAAAGTTGTTTGAAATTGGATTCTGAATCATGAACTCTTTTTGGGGGTTTTATGTCCCTTTAAGTACTTAAACTGTAAAGACGCAAGACAAGAAGCATACGTTCGTAGCCACCAATCACCAGCCAACTCCCCATACTGCATTGCTGCTTCTGAGTCTACCAAGTAATGCTCTTCAACAAAGAATACCAAGAAAATTAAGTCAATTTGTTAATAGCTGTGGATTGAAAAACCTAGTAAAAGAGCATACTCCATCTGAATCGTGAAAGTTTTATTTTAACTTTCATGTACATTCATTGGAAATTTGATTTTGAACTCAATATCAATTTAAAAGCCTGGAAACCAAATGAAAAAAAGTAATTTGATAAGTATGACCATATGCATTATAAATCTAAGGTACATTGCTTTCTAACATGTTTCATTCCTATTTCATTATGCCTAATAAGAAATATTCTAGAAAGTATAAAGTACTTGATGTCATGTCTGAAAATAAACTGTGTGATGTTTCAACCTTATAGCGTTATTATTCTTTCATCATATATCAGAGTCAAGGTCTTTATGGAAAGAAGAGGTTAGAGCAAGTCACATTGAACATGTATATAAGTCTGTGGCATTTGTAATATTTCAGATCAGTTTGGGGGAAAATTGTATAATTTTTGTATGTTTTATTTTTGTACCATAATACAGTAATTATAACCTTTGTTTCAAGTGAGCCTGTTAACCTGATTTATTATTCCAGTGTGTTAATACATTTATCTTGTACTTATTTATTCTTCCAATGTGTTAGTAAATTTATCTTGTACTTTTTCAAGCTTTCTTATAACCCGTGTCTAGCTTCCTCTAGACAATTGGATATTATTTAAACTGTGACAATGTTACAGCCTTATTGGCAGTTACATCTAATTACAGTGAAACACTCCGTGTAAAATAAATAGGTGTCTCAATGTCTTTATGTTCCTCCAGTGTCAAGAAATAAATGACTCCTTCTATTAAGAAACTGCTTTCTTTATTAGCTAAATTAGACAGCTGACGTCAATAGATAAGCAAAGGTTGACTGCCACATTAATAAGACAAAGTAAGCGTAATCTCTTGGTACCACTGCTAGGTACGAGAACAAAACAGCCATTTGCTTAAGCAGTACTGTATGATGCATTTTAGATTTCTAATTTAGTTTTAATAACACTTAGGCAAAGATCTTATACAAGTTGTTATAATACAGCAGGTGTGAAAAAAATCTGGTGACAAAAACCTGATAAAAAAAATTACACCTGTATATATAACTTGTTAAAAATTAGCTTGTCTGTATAGCTGCTAGAGAAATTCAGATCCCATCTGCTAAAAAAAGACAGGCACCTACATAATAGACACCATTATAGTAAAATATCCCTAATAAAGGACTTTAATCTCATAGGGGGGTAGTTATCAAGCCGTCAACCTCAAATACACTGGAATTCTGCAGCGTATTAGTGGCGAGGCTGATTCACCTTAGTTATCAAAGGCTAGAGACCGGCAAAAGTAGAATTTTGTGACATAAGCTTCGATCCGCCGGACTCAGTCCGACACAGATCGATTCTTACGTCACTCCAGATGTTCCGCATACAAGTGCGGCACAATCTGACTACTTTTGCTAGTTATCAAAAAACTAGCAGGTACGCTAGGCACTTTTCCGGCCCAGCGTACCTGGTTTTCAATCCGCCGCCCTGGAGGCGGTGGATCCCATAGGAATCAATGGGAGTCTGACCATAGCGAAACTACAAGTTCGCTGCTGCCAGACATCCCATTGATTTCTATGGGAGATATCTACACCTAACACCCTAACATGTAACCCGAGTCTAAACACCCCTAAGCTGTCCCCCCCTACACCGCCGCAACTAAATAAAGTTATTAACCCCTAAACCGCCACTCCCGGAGCCCACTGTAAGCTACTCTATACATATTAACCCCTAAACTGCCGCTCCCTGACCCCGCCGCAACTATAATAAATGTATTAACCCCTAAACCGCCACTCCCGGACTCTGCCGCAACCTATATTAAATTTATTAACCCCTAATCTGCCCCCCCTACACTGTCGCCACCTATAATACATTTATTAACCCTTATCCTGCCCCCCACTACACCGCCGCCACTGTAATAAATTTATTAACACCTAAACCTTAACCCTAACACCCCCCTAACTTAAATATTAATTAAATAAATCTAAATAATATTTCTATTATTAACTAAATTAATCCTATTTAAAACTAAATACTGTAAAATAAACCATAAGATAGCTACAATGTAATTAATAATTACATTGTAGCTATTTTAGGATTTATTTTTATTTTACAGGTAACTTTGTATTTATTTTAGCTAGTTAGAATAGTTATTAAATAGTTATTAACTATTTAATAACTACCTAGCTAAAAGAAATACAAAATTACCTGTAAAATAAATCCTAACCTAAGTTACAATTAAACCTAACACTACACTATCATTAAATAAATTAAATAAATTAAATACAAATAACTACAATTAAATACCATTACATATACTAACTAAAGTACAAAAAATAAAAAAAACACAATTTATGCTTACCTGATAAATTTATTTCTCTTGTGGTGTATCCAGTCCACGGATCATCCATTACTTGTGGGATATTCTCATTCCCAAAAAGACAGATAGTATCCAGCACTTCAACCCAGGAAGCAGGGGACCAAAGCAAGTAGCTGCCAACTTGCAAAAGACAGTATAAAATACAAACAAGGTGGTCTCCTTGATCACATGATTAAGGGGCATAGCCCCGAAACGTTGTGACTTTATTTGTTCCTGTTCCTCATGTTCACAAATAAAGAAGGAATATCATAAGGAGACCACCTTGTTTGTATTTTATATTCTCATTCCCAACAGGAAGTTGCAAGAGGACACCCACAGCAGAGCTGTAATATAGCTCCTCCCCTAACTGTCATAGCCAGTCATTCGACCGAAAACAAGCCGAGAAAGGAGGAACCATAGGGTGCAGTGGTTACTGTAGTTTAAATTTAAAAATTACCTGCCTTAAAATGACAGGGCGGGCCATGGACTGGATACACCACAAGAGAAATAAATTTATCAGGTAAGCATAAATTGTGTTTTCTCTTGTAAGGTGTATCCAGTCCACGGATCATCCATTACTTGTGGGATACCAATACCAAAGCTAAAGTACACGGATGAAGGGAGGGACAAGGCAGGAACTTAAATGGAAGGAACCACTGCCCGTAAAACCTTTCTCCCAAATATAGCCTCCGAAGAAGCAAAAGTATCAAATTTGTAAAATTTTGAAAAAATATGAAGCGAAGACCAAGTCGTCGCCTTGCAAATCTGATCAAAAGAAGCCTCATTTTTAAAGGCCCAAGTGGAAGCCACAGCTCTAGTGGAATGAGCTGTAATCCTTTCAGGAGGTTGCTGTCCAGCAGTCTCATAGGCTAAGCGGATTGAGCTTCTTAGTCAAAAAAAAAAAGAGGTTGCCGAAGCCTTTTGACCTCTCCTCTGTCCAGAGTAGACAACAAACAAAGCAGATGTTTGACGAAAATCTTTAGTAGCTTGTAAGTAAAACTTTAAAGCATGGACCACGTCCAAATTGTGTAACACAAGGATGGAACAACAATCTCTTGATTGATATTCTTGTTAGATACCACCTTAGGTAAGAACCCAGGTTTGGTACGCAGGACTACATTATCCGTATGAAAAATCAGATAAGGAGAATCACATTGTAAGGCAGATAGCTCAGAGACTCTACGAGCCGAGGAAATAGCTACCAAAAAAAAAGAACTTTCCAAGATAAAAGCTTGATATCTATGGAATGAAGAGGTTCAAACGGAACTCCTTGAAGAACCTTAAGAACCAAGTTTAAGCTCCATGGTGGAGCAACAGGTTTAAACACATGCTTGATTCTAACTAAAGCCTGACAAAATGCTTGAACATCTGGAACATCTGCCAGACGCTTAACTAGCTGACAATCCTTTTTCCAAACCTTCTTGGAGAAAAGATAATACCCTAGCAATCCTGACCTTACTACATGAGTAACCCTTGGATTCACACCAATAAAGATATCTGGGCCATACCTTATGGTAAATTTTCCTGGTGACAGGCTTTCGTGCCTGTCTTAAGGTATCAATAACTGACTCGGAGAAGCCACGCTTTGATAAAATCAAGCGTTCAATCTCCAGGCAGTCAGCCTCAGAGAAATTAGATTTGGATGGTTGAAAGGACCCTGAAGTAGAAGTTCCTGTTTCAGAGGCAGAGACCATGGTGGAAAGGATGACATGTCCACTAGATCTGCATACCAGGTCCTGCGTGGCCACGCAGGTGCTATCAGAATCACCGATGCTCTCTCCTGCTTGATCTTGGCAATCAGTCGAGGGAGCAGAGGAAACGGTGGAAACACATAAGCCAGGTTGAAAGACCAGGGCGCTGCTAGAGCACCTATCAGTGTCGCCTTGGGATCCCTGGACCTGGATCTGTAACACGGAAGCTTGGCGTTCTGGCGAGACGCCATGAGATCCAGTTCTGGTTTGCCCCAACGATGAATCAGTTGTGCAAATGCCTCCGGATGGAGTTCCCACTCTCCCGGATGAAAAGTCTGACGACTTAGAAAATCCGCCTCCCAGTGCTCTACACCTGGGATATGGATAGCTGATAGGTGACAAGAGTGAATCTCTGCCCAGCAAATTATTTTTGAAACTTCTAACATCTCTAGGGAACTTCTCATTCCCCCTTGATGGTTGATGTAAGCTACAGTCGTGATGTTGTCCGACTGAAATCGGATGTACCTCAGAGTTGCTAACTGAGGCCAAGCCTGAAGAGCCTTGAATATTGCTCTTAGTTCCAGAATATTTAATGGAAGGAGAGACTCCTCCTGAGTCCACGATCCCTGAGCCTTCAGGGAGTTCCAGACTGCACCCCAACCTAGAAGGCTGGCATCTGTCGTAACAATTGTCCAATCTGGCCTGCGAAAGGTCATACCTTTGGACAGATGGACCTGAGATAGCCACCAGAGAAGAGAATCCCTGGTCTCTTGGTCTAGATTCAGTTGAGGGGACAAACCTGTGTAATCCCCGCTCCACTGACTGAGCATGCATAGTTGCAGCGGTCTGAGATGTAAGCGTGCAAACGCCACTATGTCCATTGCCGCTACCATTAAGCCAATTACTTCCATACACTGAACCACCGAAGGGCGCGGAATGGAATGAAGAACCCGGCAGGAATTTAGAAGCTTTGATAACCTGGACTCCGTCAGGTGAATTTTCATTTCTACAGAATCTATCAGAGTCCCTAGAAAGGAAACTCTTGTGAGTGGGGATAGAGAACTCTTTTCCTCGTTCACTTTCCACCCATGCGACCACAGAAATGCCAGTGCTACGTCCGTATGAGACTTGGCAATTTGGAAGTTTGACGCCTGTATCAGGATGTCATCTAAATAAGGGGCTACTGCTATGCCCCGCGGCCTTAGGACAGCCATAAGTGACCCTAGAACCTTTGTAAAGATTCTTGGGGCTATAGCTAATCTCAAGGGAAGAGCTACAACTGGTAATGCCTGTCTTAAAAGGCAAACCTGAGAAACCGATGATGATCTTTGTGTATCGGAATGTGAAGATAAGCATCCTTTAGATCCACTGTAGTCATTTATTGACCCTCCTGGATCAGTGGTAGGATGGTACGAATAGTTTCCATCTTGAACGACGGAACTTTGAGGAATTTGTTTAAGATCTTTAGATCCAAAATTAGTCTGAAGGTTCCCTCTTTTTTGGGAACCACAAACAGATTTGAGTAAAAACCCTGTCCCTGTTCCTCCTTTGGAACTGGATGGATCACTCCCATAACTAGGAGGACTCGTACACAGTGTAAGAATGCCTCTCTCTTTATCTGGTGTGCAGATAATTGTGAAAGGTGAAATCTCCCTTTTGGGGGGGAAGCTTTGAAGTCCAGAAGATATCCCTGGGATATAATTTCCAACGCCCAGGGATCCTGAACATCTCTTGCCCACGCCTGGGCAAAGAGTGAAAGTCTGCCCCCTACTAGATCCGTTCCCGGATAGGGGGCCGTTCCTTCATGCTGTCTTAGAGGCAGCAGCAGGCTTTTTTACCTGCTTACCTTTTTTCCATGTCTGGTTTGGTCTCCAGACCATCTTGGATTGAGCAAAAATTCCCTCTTGTTTATTATTAGAGGAAGTTGATGCCGCACCTGCCTTGAAGTTTTGAAAGGCACGAAAATTAGACTGTTTGGCCCTAGATTTGGACCTGTCCTGAGGAAGGGCATGACCTTTTCCTCCAGTGATATCAGCAATAATCTCCTTCAACCAGGCCCGGATAGGGTCTGCCCCTTGAAGGGAATGTTAAGTAGCTTAGATTTTGAAGTCACGTCAGCTGACCATGATCTAAGCCATAGCGCTCTGCTCGCCTGTATAGCAAAACCAGAATTCTTAGCCGTTAGTTTAGTCAAATGAACAATGGCATCAGAATAAAAGAATTGGCTAGCTTAAGTGCTCTAAGTTTGCCAAGTATGTCATCCAATGGAGTCGCTACCTGTAAAGCCTCTTCCAGAGACTCAAACCAGTACGCCGCAGCAGCAGTGACAGGGGCAATGCATGCAAGGGGCTGTAGGATAAAACCTTGTTGAATAAATATTTTCTTAAGGTAACCTCTATTTTTTTATCCATTGGATCTAAAAAAAAAAACACAACTATCCTCGACAGGGATAGTAGTACGCTTTACTAGAGTAGAAACTGCTCCCTCCACCTTAGGGACTGTCTGCCATAAGTCCCATGTGGTGGCGTCTATTGGAAACATTTTTCTAAAAATAGGAGGGGAAGAGAACGGCACACCTGGTCTATCCCATTCCTTATTAATAATTTCTGTAAACCTTTTAGGTATTTGGAAAAACATCAGTACACACCGGCACTGCAAAGTATTTATCCAGTCTACACAATTTCTCTGGCACTGCAATGGTATCACAGTCATTCAGAGCAGCTAAAACCTCCCTAAGCAACACGCGGAGGTGTTCAAGCTTAAATTTAAATGTAGAAATATTAGAATCAGGTATCTTTCCTGAGTCATTAACATCACCCACTGACTGAAGCTCTCTTTCCTCAGCTTCTGCATATTGTGAGGCAGTATCAGACATGGTTCTTAAAGCGTCAGTATGCTCTGCATTTTGTCTCACCCCAGAGCTATCTCGCTTACCTCTAAGTTCAGGTAGTCTGGCTAATACCGCTGACAGTGTATTATCCATGACTGCCGCCATGTCTTGTAAAGTAAACGCTATGGGCGCCCTAGATGTACTTGGCGCCATTTGAGCGTGAGTCCCTTAAGCGGGAGTCAAAGGGTCTGACACGTGGGGAAAGTTAGTCGGCATAACTTCCCCCTCGTCAGATTCCTCTGGTGATACATTTTTTAAAGACAGAAAATGATCTTTATTGCATAAAATGAAATCAGTACATTTGGTACACATTCTAAGAAGGGGTTCCACCATGGCTTTTAAACATAATAAACAAGGAGTTTCTTCTATGTCAGACATGTTTATACAGAATAGAAATGAGACTAGCAAGCTTGGAAAACACTTTAAATCAAGTTAACAAGCAAATATAAAAAACGGTACTGTGCCTTTAAGAGAAACAAATTTTGTCAGAATTTGAAAAACAGTGAAAAAATGCAGTTAATCAAACTAAATTTTTACAGTGTGTATAATAGGCTAACAGAGCATTGCACCCACTTGCAAATGGATGATTAACCCCTTAGTTCAAAAAACGGATAAAAAAAACGAAATAGACGTTTTTTAACAGTCACAACCAACTGCCACAGCAAACTGTGGCCCCACCTTCCCCAATAAACGACTTTGGAAAGCCTTTGGGCCCTTTAGAGATGTCCTATAGCATTCAGAGGGCCTTTGAGGGAAGCTGGATGTCACAGTTTGTAATTTTAACTGCACCAACTGTAACTTTTATACTACAACAGTGGAAATTGTTTCTAGTCAAAATTTAAGCCAGCCATGTGGAAAAAACTAGGCCCCAATAAAGTTTTATCACCAAAGCATATATAAAAACGATTAAACATGCCAGCAAACGTTTTATATTGTAAATATCATAAGGGTATTACCCCTGGGAGTAAGCATGATACCAGTCATTATTAAATCACTGTATTCAGGCTTAACTTACATTAATCCGGTATCAGCAGCATTTTCTAGTGTTTTCCATCTCTAGAAAAAATTATAACTGCACATACCTGATAGCAGAATAAACTGCACGCCATTCTCTCGCTGAAGTTACCTCATCTGTGTTATCCCCTCAGACATATGTGAGAATAGCAATGGATCTTAGTTACAACCTGCTAAGATTATAGAAACCTCAGGCAGATTCTTCTTCTATTTACTGCCTGAGATAAAATAGCACAACTCCGGTACTATTTAAAAATAACAAACTTTTGATTGTAGAAAATAAACTAGCTATATTTAACCACTCTCTCCTACAATGTCCTAGCTTGTTGAGAGTTGCAAGAGAATGACTGGCTATGACAGTTAGGGGAGGAGCTATATTACAGCTCTGCTGTGGGTGTCCTCTTGCAACTTTCTGTTGGGAATGAGAATATCCCACAAGTAATGGATGATCCGTGGATTGGATACACCTTACAAGAGAAATAGGTTACAAACATTTAAAAAATATTACAACAATTTTAAGCTAATTACACCTAATCTAAGCCCCCTAATAAAATAACAAAGCCCCCAAAATAGAAAAATTCCCTACCCTATTCTACATTAAAAAAGTTCAAAGCTCTTTTACCTTACCAGCCTTTAAAAGGGCCTTTTGTGGGGCATGCCCCAAAGAAAACTGCTCTTTTGCCTGTAAAAGAAAAATACAACCCCCCCAACATTAAAACCCACCACCCACATACCCCTAATCTAACCCAAACCCCCCTTAAAATAACCTAACACTAATCCCCTGAAGATCATCCTACCTTGAGTCGTCTTCACTCAGCCGAGCCACCAATGGAACTGAAGAGGAGATCCGGAGCGGCAGAAGTGATCCTCCAAGGGGCGCTGAAGAAATCTTCCATCCGATGAAGTGATCCTCCAGGCGGTGCTGAAGAAGTCTTCCATCCGGGCGATCTCATCTTCCAAGAGGCGCTGAAGAAGTCTTCTATCCAGGCGATGTCATCTTCCAAGAGGGGTCTTCAATCTTGAATCTTCATCCCGCCGATGCAGAACATCCTTCTTTCCCAACGGACTACCGATAAATGAAGGCTCCTTTAAGGGATGTCATCCAAGATGGCGTTCCTTCAATTCGGATTGGCTGATAGGATTCTATCAGCCAATCGGAATTAAGGTAGGAAAAATCTGATTGGCTGATTGAATCAGCCAATCAGATTGAGCTTGCATTCTATTGGCTGATCGGATCAGCCAATAGAATGCAAGCTCAATCTGATTGGCTGATTGGATCAGCCAATCGGTTTGAACTTCAATCTGATTTGCTGATTCAATCAGCCAATCAGATTTTTCCTACCTTAATTCCGATTGGCTGATAGAATCCTATCAGCCAATCGGAATTGAAGGAACGCCGTCTTGGATGACGTCCCTTAAAGGAGCCTTCATTCGTCGGTAGTCCGCAAGAAAGAAGGATGTTCCGCGTCGGTGGGATGAAGATTGAAGATTGGAAGATGACATCGCCCCGCTTGGAAGATGACATCGCCCGGATGGAAGACTTCTTCAGCGCCGCCTGGAGGATCACTTCATCGGATGGAAGATTTCTTCAGCGCCCCTTGGAGGATCACTTCTGCCGCTCCGGATCTCCTCTTCAGTTCCATCGGTGGCTCGGCTGAGTGAAGACGACTCAAGGTAGGATGATTTTCAGGGGATTAGTGTTAGGTTATTTTAAGGGGGGTTTGGGTTAGATTAGGGGTATGTGGGTGGTGGGTTTTAATGTTGGGGGGGTTGTATTTTTCTTTTACAGGCAAAAGAGCAGTTTTCTTTGGGGCATGCCCCACAAAAGGCCCTTTTAAGGGCTGGTAAGGTAAAAGAGCTTTGAACTTTTTTTTAATGTAGAATAGGGTAGGTAATTTCTTTATTTTGGGGGGCTTTGTTATTTTATTAGGGGGCTTAGGTTAGGTGTAATTAGCTTAAAATTGTTGTAATATTTTTTAAATGTTTGTAACCTATTTTTTTATTTTTTGTAACTTAGCTTTTTTTATTTTTTGTACTTTAGTTAGTTTATTTAATTGTAGTTTTTTGTATTTAATTTATTTAATTTATTTAATGATAGTGTAGTGTTAGGTTTAATTGTAACTTAGGTTAGGATTTATTTTACAGGTAATTTTGTATTTCTTTTAGCTAGGTAGTTATTAAATCGTTAATAACTATTTAATAACTATTCTAACTAGCTAAAATAAATACAAAGTTACCTGTAAAATAAATATAAATCCTAAAATAGCTACAATGTAATTATTAATTACATAGTAGCTATCTTAGGGTTTATTTTACAGGTAAGTATTTAGTTTTAAATAGGAATAATTTATTTAAGTATAGTGTAGTGTTAGGTGTTATTGTAACTTAGGTTAGGATTTATTTTACAGGTAAATTTATCTTTATTTTAGCAAGGTAGCTATTAAATAGTTAATAACTATTTATTAGCTATTATACCTAGTTAAAATAAATAAATCCTAAGATAGCTATAAAAATAAATCCTAAGATAGCTATAAAAATAAATCCTAAGATAGCTATAATATAATTATTATTTATATTGTAGCTATATTAGGGTTTATTTTAAAGGTAAGTATTTAGTTTTAAATAGGATTAATTTAATTAATAATAGAAATATTATTTAGATTTATTTAATTAATATTTAAGTTAGGGGGGTGTTAGAGTTAGTGTTAGACTTAGGTTTAGGGGTTAATAAATTTATTACAGTGGTGGCGGTGTAGTGGGGGGCAGGATAGGGGTTAATAAATGTATTATAGGTGGCGACGGTGTAGGGGGGCAGATTAGGGGTTAATAAATTTAATATAGGTTGCGGCAGGGTCCGGGAGCGGCGGTTTAGGGGTTAAACTATTTATTTAGTTGCGGCGAGGTGCGGGATCAGCAGGATAGGGGTTAATAACTTTATTATAGAGGGCAGCGGTATAGGGGGGGCAGGATAGGGGTTACTAGGTATAATGTAGGTTGCGGCAGTGTCCGGGAGCGGCGGTTTAGGGGTTAATACATTTATAAGAGTTGCAGCAGGGTCTAGGAGCGGCGGTTTAGGGGTTACTAACTTTATTTAGTTGCGGGGGGCTCCGGGGGCGCTGGTTTGGGGGGGTAGAACAGTGTAGTTTAGTGTGGGTGCTTAGTGACAGGCTAGCAATAAAGCTGTAAAAAAGCCAAAGAGCAGCGAGATCGGATGAGTGATAACTCTCACAGTCCGCTGGTGAGCGGCTTTTTGACAGATTTATTGATAACTTAGGCAAATTTTTTCAGGTCCGCGGCGGCGATGGTAGGCGAGCTTAGGCGGGCGTATTGGGCCGGAGAAAGGCAGGTAAAGTTGACACGTTGATAACTATCCCCCATAGCCTTAAGTTCCAAGAAACTATCCTCAAATTCTAATAAACTTGAGATCAGATAGTCAATAACTGAAACTATTGACTCAATTTATTAAGCAGGGAAGGCTGCTATGGAGACTTTATGGTGAACAAGCCTACTTGTCCCAAGTTAAGAAGCAATGGTCATATAATTGCTGCTTCTATACCTCTCCACTAGAGGATTTCCATGTTCAATGTAAATGTGAGCAGAAAAACACATTAAAAAACACAACTAGTCAGCCAATCCCAAAAATCAAATGTGTGCAGGCACCATTTAGCAGCAGCTCCCACTAGTGTAGGGTATGTTTGTATTCTTCTTCAACAAGGGATACCAAGAGAACAAAGCATATTTGAAAATAGAAGTTAATTTAAAAGTGTCTTAAAATTACATGCATTTAATTTTGACTTTCCTATCCCTTTTAAATGTGTTCAGTGTTTACACAGACAAGTCCCATGTTCTCATTGGACAGCATTAACCTGCAGGAAAAAATAGTTATACAAACACATATATTAGGAGAAAATTAAGATTAAACATTTTAAGACCGGAAAGATTGCTCTTGTTTTAGGCAGTGTTTTAGTGTATGTAGCATATTGATACATTTTCTTGCATGCAATATTGCATATTTAACAGTTTCCTTAATTAAAATAAAAAAACAGTCTTCTGTTGTCTTATGAAAGGAAGGAACAGAGTTCTTATTAATAACAACCCTCAATTATGTTTTTTTGTAGAATTTAAATAAGTGACCTTCTGTTGGTACTGATTTCAGTTATCCCATATAATTCCTCTATAATGCATTAGACTTTCTAGACCAGTTGATTTATTGCTTTAAAGGTATAAGACATACTGTTATCATCGTTCAGTAATGTAACCCTCTATGGGAGCACCTGCATCAAATTTTTATTAAAGGGACACTGTAACCAAAATTTTTCTTTTGTGATTCAGATAGAGCATTTAATTTTAAGCAACTTTCTAATTTACTCCTATTATCAAATTTTCTTCATTCTCTTGGTATCTTTATTTGAAATGCAAGAATGTAAGTTTAGATGCCGGCCCATTTTTGGTGAACAACCTGGGTTGTCCTTGCTGATTGGTGGAAAAATTCATCCACCAATAAAAAAGTGCTGTCCAGAGTACTGAAACCAAAAAAAAGCTTAGATGCCTTCTTTTTCAAATAATGATAGCAAGAGAACGAAGAAAAATTGATAATAGGAGTAAATTAGAAAGTTGCTTAAAATTGCTTGCTCTTTCTGAATTACAAAAGAAAAAATTTGGGTTCAGTGTCCCTTTAAGAAAATAAATGTGTTCAGAGCGCCTCAAATGGGCTAAGTGTTGTACAATGTGTATAGTGTGTATTTAGAAATATTTTAATTGTAAATCTAGTACTTTACACAAGAATAAAACATGTCACGGTGGGTACAGTGGTAATAAATGACAATAAAAACAATAAGATGTGGATCCACTCTTGTAGAAATTAAATATTGAATATATCTATATAAAACCACTGAATATAAAATGATACAGAGGCAATAATAATGGTAGCCCCAATAAAAATATGAGAAAGTTAAAATTCCAAACAATGTCTGAAATAAATCAATCCAATGTGTGGATTAAAAAAATGCAGTAAATCAAATGAATGGATTGCTGATATTGACTAGGAGGAGGATACCTTTGGCGCTACACCCCATCGAAATTAAAATTTTTATTGCCAGCAGCAGCACTTGGTGTACATATCACTAGTAGTGTGTCCGGCTCATAGGCACATACCCAAGAATACCCCAATTTAAAGACAACCATGGTGTCCGATCGTATGGGGAACCACCCCGTGGGGGAATAGTGTATATATGTATGTGTGTGTATATATATATATATATATATATATATATATATATATATATATATATATATATATAGATATATTCATATAGATATAAATACTGTATATACTTTAAAAATAATAATAATCATATATATATATAAATATATATTTTAAAATAAAACAAACAAACATTGTATTCTACATGAAGAACATTGGAATATAAAGTATTCCTAAATCACTTTGGGTTTAGCACAGTTGGTCTAATGTTGTGTTGGGTTTGCACGCAAACCATAACTGTTAGGTATATTTTTTTACAGCACACCCCATAGAAGTCTATGGAGAGAAGAAATTAGTCCTGAAGTTAGCACGCATCTGTCTTTCGCTTGCCACTAGCTTTTTTTTTACTTTTCACTTGTAATATGCAAAAAAAAGTTATTTAGCACACCAATTGTAATCTAGCCTTATATTTGAAGGGACACTTTGTCTTTTTTTTTAAATGTTTGTAGTGCTTCTTAATCATTTTCTATTACCCTGAATTATCAGTGTGTGTGTGTGTATATATATATATATATATATATATATATATATATATATATATATATATATATAGTTGTTCTCATAAGTTTACATACCCTGGCAGAATTTATGATTTCTTGGCCATTTTTCAGAGATTATGAATGATAGCACAAAAACTTTTCTTTCACTCATGGTTAGTGTTTGGCTGAAGCCATTTATTATCAATCAACTGTGTTTACTCTTTTTAAATCATAATGACTACAGAAACTACCCAAATGACCCTGATCAAAAGTTTACATACCCTGGTGATTTTGGCCTGATAACATGCACACAACTTGACACAATGGGGTTTGAATGGCTATTAAAGGTAACCATCCTCAGCTGTAATCTGTTTTCTTGTAATTAGTGTGTGTTTATAAAAGGTCAATGAGTTTCTAGACTCCTGACAGACCCTTGCATATTTCATCCAGTGCTGCACTGATGTTTCTGGAGTCAGGGGGAAAGCAAAAGAATTGTCAAAGGATTTGCGGGAAAAGGTAGTTGAACTGTATAAAACAGGAAAGGGATATAAAAAGATATCCAAGGAGTTGAGAATGCAAATCAGCAGTGTTCAAACTCTAATAAAAAGTGGAAAATGAGGGGTTCTGTTGAAACCAAACCACGGTCAGGTAGACCAACTAAAATTTCAGCCACAACTGCCAGGAAAATTGTTCGGGATGCAAAGACAAACCCACAAATAACTTCATGTGAAATACAGGACATGTGGTGTGGCTGTTTCAAGATGCACAATATGGAGGCACGTGAAGAAAGATGGGCTGCATGGTCGATTCGCACAGAAACATGTCTCCAACCTTCCGGCACAAAGTCATTTGTAGTGATGAGATCAAAATTTAGCTTTATGGCCACAACCATAAATGCTACATTTGGAGAGGAGTCAACAAGGCCTATGATGAAAGGTACACCATTCCTACTGTGAAATACGGAGGTGAATCACTGATGTTTTGGGGATGTGTGAGCTACAAAGGCACAGGAAATTTGGTCAGAATTGATGACAAGATGAATGCAGTATGTTATCAAACAGAACGCCTCATTTTCCACGTCTTGATTAGAGTTTGAACACTGCAGATTTGCATTTTCAATTTCATGGATATCTTGTTATATCCCTTTCCTGTTTTATACAGTTCAACTACCTTTTTCCCACAGATCCTTTGACAATTCTTTTTCTTTCCCCATGACTCAGAATCCAGAAACATCAGTGCAGCACTGGATGAAAGAAGCAAGGGTCTGTCAGGAGTCCAGAAACTCATTGATCTTTTATCCACACTCACTAATTACAAGCAAACATATCACAGGTGAGGATGGTTACCTTTAAAAGCCATTCAAACCCCTTTGTGTCAACTTGTGTGCATGTTATCATGCCAAAATCACCAGGTTATGTAAACTTTTGATCAGGGTCATTTGGGTAGTTTCTGTTGTCGTTATGATTTAAAAAGAGTAAACACAGTTGATTGATAATAAATGGCTTCAGCCAAACACTAACCATGAGTGAAAGAAAGGTTTTTGTGTTATCATTCATATTCTCTGAAAAATGGCCAAGAAATCATACATTTTGCCAGGGTATGTAAACTTATTAGCACAACTGTATGTATAAATATATATATATTTATTTATATATGTGTATTTTTTTTCTAAATTCAGCAAGCACAACACTAGGAATAACCAGCTGATTATCAGTTGGAGTAATCACTTGCTGGTCAAAGCAAAAGGAAGGAGGAGTTGCCCCATGCCCTGCTCAGTATTCAGCACAGACTTACAAGCAGCACAAGCTTGGTTGGCTAAGATGAAAGTGAGAACATCCGAGAATCACAAGCATAGCTGAAGTATACAGTAAGTTATATATGCACTGACATTTATTTGTGAGGAGTTTAAAAAAAAGAAGAATGGCTAAGGGGAATGAAGAGTAAAATAACTGGAAATTTAATAATACTCCTTAGTGAAGTAAAAATGATGGCAAAAAATAAAAAGGCTTTTCCCCAACAGTCCAAAAGCAATTAATCTAATTGCAGTTCCCTGCCTGCCAGCGTGTGTGCCAGGCTCACAGCGTATACTGTGCCCACTTGCCCAGTGCCACCACTCATATCTGGTGTAACAGTAGTGTAAATTTAAAAAAAAAACTTTTTTGACTATGAAAAATCAGTCTGCTTGTGTAATCTAATTGCAGTTGCCTGCCTGCCAGCGTGTGTGCAAGGCTCACATCGTATACTTGCCCACTTGCCCAGTGCCACCACTCATATCTGGTGTAACAGTAGTGTAAATTTAAAAAAAAAAACTTTTTTGATTGTGAAACATCAGTCTGCTTGTGTAATCTAATTGCAGTTGCCTGCCAGCGTGTGTGTCAGGCTCACAGCGTATACTGTGCCCACTTGCCCAGTGCCACCACTCATATCTTGTGTAACAGTAGTGTAAATTAAAAAAAAAAAAATTTTGACTGTGAAACATCAGTCTGCTTGTGTAATCTAATTGCAGTTGCCTGCCTGCCAGCATGTGTGTGAGGCTCACAGCGTATACTGTGCCCACTTGCCCAGTGCCACCACTCATATCTTGTTTAATAGTAGTGTAAGTGTACATTTAAAAAAAAAAAAAACTTTTTGGACTGTGAAACATCAGTCTGCTTTTTTGTGTCAGGCTCACAGCGTATACTGTGCCCACTTGCCCAGTGCCACCACTCATATCTTGTTTAATAGTAGTGTAAGTGTACATTTAAAAAAAAAAACTTTTTTGAATGTGAAACATCAGTCTGCTTTTTTGTGTCAGGCTCACAGCGCATACTGTGCCCACTTGCCCAGTGCCACCACTCATATCTTGTTTAATACTAGTGTAAGTGTACATTTAAAAAAAAAAAACTTTTTGGACTGTGAAACATCAGTCTGCTTTTTTGTGTCAGGCTCACAGCGTATACTGTGCCCACTTGCCCAGTGCCACCACTCATATCTTGTTTAATAGTAGTGTAAGTGAACATTTAAAAAAAAAACTTTTTTGAATGTGAAACATCAGTCTGCTTTTTTGTGTCAGGCTCACAGCGTATACTGTGCCCACTTGCCCTGTGCCACCACTCATATCTTGTTTAATAATAGTGTAAGTGTACATTTAAAAAAATAAAAACTTTTTGGACTGTGAAACATCAGTCTGCTTTTTTGTGTCAGGCTCATAGCGTATACTGTGCCCACTTGCCCAGTGCCACCACTCATATCTTGTTTAACAGTAGTGTAAGTGTACATTTAAAAAAAACAAAAAATGTTTGGACTGTGAAACATCAGTCTGCTTTTTGTGTCAGGCTCACAGCATATACTGTGCCCACTTGCCCAGTGGCACCACTCATATCTTGTTTTTACAGTAGTGTAAGTGTACATTTAAAAAAAACAAAAAATGTTTGGACTGTGAAACATCAGTCTGCTTTTTTGTGTCAGGCTCACAGCGTATATTGTGCCCACTTGCCCAGTGCCACCACTCATATCTTGTTTAATAGTAGTGTAAGTATACATTTAAAAGCAAAAAAAACGTTTTGGACTGTGAAACATCAGTCTGCTTTTTTGTTTCAGGCTCACAGCTTATACTGGGCCCACTTGCCCAGTGCCACCACTCCTATCTTGTTTAATAGTAGTGTAAGTGTACATGTAAAAAAATAAAAACTTTTTGGACTGTGAAACATCAGTCTGCTTTTTTGTGTCAGGCTCACAGCGTATACTGTGCCCACTTGCCCAGTGCCACCACTGATATCTTGTTAAATAGTAGTGTAAGTGTACATTTAAAAAAACAAAAAACTTTTTGGACTATGAAACATCAGTCTGCTTTTTTGTGTCAGGCTCACAGTGTATACTGTGCCCACTTGCCCAGTGCCACCACTCATATCTTGTTTAATAGTAGTGTAAGTGTACATTTAAAAAAAAATGACAGGCAGAGGCAGGCCACACCGCAGGTGCCGTCATGGTCGTGGTGCTGTGATTCCCTTTGGCCCTAGAATAATGCCCAGTGTTCAGAGGCCACGTACCATGAACTCGAAAAGTTCTGAGGACATAGTTGACTGGCTAACACAGGACACCCAATCTTCTACAGCTTCCGCTCGGAACCTTGACGCACCATCCTCCTCCAGCTTAGCTTCGGGCACCTATCAAGTTACCACTCGCCCCCCTGCCGCCACCACCAACACTAGCACCACAAACGCTTCACTTGATCTGTCAGAGGAGTTATTTACACATCAGTTTGAAGAAATGAGTGATGCGCAACCATCATTGACAGAGGATGTAGATAACAGTGATATGTCTCAGTCAGGCAGCATTACACACATGGACGTACGGTGTGATGATGATAATGATGATGTTGTACCCGCTGCTGCTTCCTTTGTTGAGTTGTCAGATACAAGTGAAGCGGTTGATGATGACGATGCATCCGTGGATGTCACGGGGGTGCCTGCTAGAAGAGAAGAAGAACAGGGGGAAAGATCAGATGGGGAGACAGTGAGGAGGAGGAGGAGACGAGTTGGAAGCAGGAGGAGGTCATCGCAAGGAGCTAGTGGCACAGTCAGACAGCATCTATCGGCACCTGGGGTCAGCCAGACAGCACGCCAATCAACGCATGCTGTTGCCACCACCAGAATGCCATCATCGCAGAGCTCAGCAGTGTGGCATTTTTTTTGTGTGTCTGCGTCTGACAACAGCGATGCCATTTGCAACCTGTGCCAAAAGAAACTGAGTCGTGGGAAGTCCAACACACAGCTAGGTACAACTGCTTTGCGAAGGAACATGATCGCACATCACAAACGCCTATGGGATCAACACGAGTACAAGCAGCACACAAACTCAAAGCCGCCATCCTCCTCCTGGTCCAGCATCTTCAGCCACGTCAACTACTGCTGTCCTCCTTGCCCCCTCTCAACCATCCGCCACTCTGTCTCTCGCCTTGAGCAGTTCCTGCTCATCAGCCCACAGTCAGGTGTCTGTCAAGTACATGTTTGAGCGTAATAAGTCACAAAGTCACCCCCTTGCCCGGCGTCTGACAGCTGGCTTGTCTGAACGCTTAGCCCGCCAGCTTTTACCATACAAGCTGTTGGAGTCTGAGGCGTTCAAAAAATTTGTAGCTATTGGGACACCGCAGTGGTAGGTACCCGGCCGAAATTTCTTTGCACAAAAGGCAATCCCCAACCTGTACTTGATTGTGCAAAAGGAAGTAATGGCATGTCTGGCACACAGTGTTGGGGCAAGGGTCCACCTGACCACTGATACCTGGTCTGCAAAGCATGGTCAGGGCAGGTATATCACCTACACTGCGCATTGGGTAAACCTGCTGATGGCTGCCAAGCATGGAATGCGTGGCTCTGCAGAGGAGTTGGTGACACCGCCACGACTTGCAGGCAGGCCTGCTGCCACCTCCTCTACTCCTCCTACTCCATCCTCTTCCATAACCTCCTCGGCTGAGTCCTCTTCTGCTGCTGCGTCTTGCTCCACATCAACGGCATTCCCCCAGCTCCCCAGGTACTATTCCACATACCAGATACGGCATTGTCACACCATCTTGGGGTTGACTTGCCTGAGAGTCACACCGGACCAGCACTCCTGTCCACCCAGAATGCACAGGTGGATCAGTGGCTGACTCCGCACCAACTGGAGATCGGCAAAGTGGTTTCTGACAACGGAAGAAATTTGGTGGCGGCATTGAATTTGGGCAAGTTGACACATGTGCCGTGCATGGCACATGTGTGTAATCTGATCATACAACGCTTTGTGCATAAGTACCCAGGCTTACAGGACGTCCTGAAGCAGGCCAGGAAGGTGTGTGGCCATTTGAGGCGTTCCTACACGGCCATGGCGCACTTTTCAGATATCTGCGGTGAAACAACATGCCAGTGAGGCGCTTGATTTGCGACAGCCCGACACTTTGGAATTCAACACTCCTAATGTTCGAGCGCCTGCTCCAACAAGAAAAAGCAGTTAACGACTATTTGTATGACCGGGGTGCTAGGACAGCCTCTGCGGAGCTGGGAATTTTTTTGCCACGTTACTGGACGCTCATGCGCAATGCTTGTAGGCTCATGCGTCTTTTTGAGGAGGTGACAAACCTAGTCAGTCGCACCGAAGGCACCATCAGCGACATCATACCATTTGTTTTCTTCCTGGAGCGTGCCCTGAGAAGAGTGCTGGATCAGGCTGTATATGAGCGTGAAGAGGAAGAGTTGTGGTCACCATCACCACCAGAAACAGCCTTATCAGCATCGCTTTCTGGACCAGCGGCAACGCTGGAAAGGATTGTGAGGAAGAAAGGATTGTGAGGAAGAGGAGTTAGAGGAGGAATGTGGCTTTGAGGAGGAGGAGGAGGAGGAAGACCTACCACAACAGGCATCCCCGGGTGCTCGTTGTCACCTATATGGTACCCGTGGTGTTGTACGTGGCTGGGGGGAAGAAGATACCTTCAATGAGATCACTGAGGATGAGGAATGGGACATGAGTAGCTCAGCATCCAACCTTGTGCAAATGGGGTCTTTCATGCTGTCGTGCCTGTTGAGGGACCCTCGTATAAAAAAGCTGAAGGAGAACGACCTGTACTGGGTGTCCACGCTACTAGAACCCCGGTATAAGCATAAAGTGCCTGAAATGTTACCGAATTACCGCAAGTCGGAAAGGATGCAACAGTTCCAAAAGATATTAAAAAGTATGCTTTACACAGCGTATAAGGGTGATGTCACAGCACAACGGGAATCTAACAGGGGAAGAGGTGAAAGCAATCCTCCTCCTCCCATGACCACGCCAGCAAGGACAGGATGCTTTACAGATGTGTTGTTGATGGAGGACATGTGGAGCTTTTTAAGTCCTTCGGGGTCCACCCTCAGAGAACGACTCGACCGACAGGTAGCAGACTACCTCGCCTTAACTGGAGATCTCGACACTCTGAGGAGCGATGAACCCCTTGACTACAGGGTGTGCAGGCTTGACCTGTGGCCTGAGCTATCCCAATTTGCGATAGAACTTCTGGCCTGCCCCGCTTCAAGTGTCCTGTCAGAAAGGACCTTCAGTGCAGCAGGAGGTATTGTCACTGAGAAGAGAAGTCGCCTAGGTCAAAAAAGTCTAGATTACCTCACCTTTATTAAGATGAATGAGGGATGGATCCCGAAGGGACTGACAGTGGGCGATACATTCGACTAAAAAAGGCCTGATGAGATGAGCTGCCTTGGGCTAAAAATGGTCCACACGCTGCTGTATTTTATCTCTGAATGCCGGATGACTTGCGTAACTTATCCGCCATCAACTAGGGTTCAAGCCGCAATGTTTTAGGGCCCTTTCTGCCTGGGAAACAAACATCAATTTTCTGGCCGCTGCTACAGTAGCGGCTGCAGCAATACCTAATTTTTCAGGCATGTGTACATGCCTAATTTTTCTGGCCTCTGGTGCAGCACGGTGGCTTCAAAAACCAAACCAATAAAAAAGGCACATAACAGGGATTAAACTGATAGGAATAGTACTACTTAACACACCACTCCTATCTGGTGGCACATTAGATTGCACGCGCAGTGCCCCAAATTTGAAGTAGGAGGACAGACAAAGCATCTTTTTCCATCTCCCGGTTCCTAAAATCCATGCCATATACACGTCCCCTGATAGGGGACGTAACAGGGATTAAACAGATAAGAATAGTACTACTTAACACACCACTCCTATCTGGTGGCACAGTAAATTGCACGCGCAGTGCCCCAAATTTGAAGTAGGAGGACCGACCAAGCATCTTTTTCCATCTCCCGGTTCCTAAAATCCATGCCATATACATGTCCCCTGATAGGGGACGTAACAAGGATTAAACTGATAAGAATAGTACTACTTAACACACCACTCATATCTGGTGGCACAGTAGATTGCACGCGCAGTGCCCCAAATTTGAAGTAGGAGGACCGACCAAGCATCTTTTTCCATCTCCCGGTTCCTAAAATCCATGCCATATACACGTCCCCTGATAGGGGACATAACAGGGATTAAACTGATAAGAATAGTACTACTTAACACACCACTCATATCTGGTGGCACAGTAGATTGCACGCGCAGTGCCCCAAATTTGAAGTAGGAAGACCGACCAAGCATCTTTTTCCATCTCCCGGTTCCTAAAATCCATGCCATATACACGTCCCCTGATAGGGGACGTAACAGGGATTAAATTGATAAGAATAGTACTACTTAACACACCTTATAATAATGCAGAGAGAGGCAAAGCAGAGAGTGGAGTCTGAAGAAGAGGAGTCAGAGGAGGAAGGTGGCTTTGAGGAGGTGGAAGACCAAACACAGCAGGCGTTCCATTGGGCTTGTTGTCACCTTTCGGGGACCCTTGGTGTTGTACGTGGCTGGGTGGAGGAAGAGACCTTCAATGACATCAGTGAGGACAAGGAACGGGACATGGCTAGCTTGGTATCCAACCTTGTGCAAATGGGGAGTTTGCGGTTGTGCAAATGGACTGTTTGTGGTTGTTTGCAGTGCGTTAAACGGGGAGTTTGGTCTGTCACTGTGAAGCGGGCGTAACCCTTACACTACCTGATCGATACAACAACATACCTGATGTTTTAAAGCACATTATTCCAAACAATTTAGGAATGTTAGGTGATTTATGCCCTTTATGAATTAAAACCAGACTCTGCATCAACTATGTAATTTTCCGTGGGAGCTTTGCCATGGATCCCCCTCCAGCATGCCACAGTCCAGGTGTTAGTCCCCTTGAAACAACTTTTCCATCACTATTGTGGCCAGAAAGAGTCCCTGTGGGTTTTAAAATTCGCCTGCCTATTGAAGTCAATGGCGGTTTGCCCGGTTCGCCCGTTCGCGAACTTTTGCGGAAGTACGCGTTCGCGGTTCGCGAACGCAACATTTTATGTTTGCGACATCACTATACAGAGACCATATAAGAAAGATACTTGTTGTTTAGAAGTGAGGAGACACTTATTTTTGGAGGCCAGAAGACACAGGCTTGATGTGATGAGGCCTAGACATATGTGCTTGTTGTTAGAGAATCAAGATTGTATGCCATTGCTTGAGAAGCAGGATTACAAGTTGCTGCTTGAAAGCCATCAATACAGGCTACTGCTTGAGAATGAGCATTACAGCCTGCTGCTTGAGAACTAGGATTACAGTCTGCTACTGCAGGAGATTTAGGATTACAGTCTGTTTCTGTTTGCGAACCAGGGATAAAGGCTGCAACTGCATAATAACCAAGAATACAGACTGCTGTTTAAGAACCAGGATTCCAGTCTGCTACTTATGAAATACAGTCTATACCAGGATGAATCGCGAATAGGGGCATCTGCTCCTTGAGAACTAGGATAACTGTTTGTTGAAGAGACCAGGATATGGCAGGAGGCAAAAATAGGACTAATATAAAACATATCTAATTTGGCTTGAAATTCAAATGTAATATCGACAATTGCTTTCCAAAGCACTATTAACTCATTAAAGGGACAGTCTAGTAAAAATTAAAGTTTAATGATTCATATAGGGCATGTAATTTTAAACATCCCATTTGCTTTGTTCTCTTGGTATTCTGGGTTGAAAGCTAAACTTAGGTAGACTCATAAGCTAGTTTCTAAGCCCTTGAAGGCCACTCATTATCTCAGTCCATTAGGACAGTTTTTCACAACTAGACAGCGCTAGTTCATGTATGCCATATAGATAACATTGTGCTCACTCCTGTGGATTTACATATGAGTCAGCACTGATCGGCTAAAATTGCAAGTCTTCAAAAAAAAAAACTGAAATAAGTGGGCAGTGTGATTCATGGTAATCTCAGAGGTAAAAAGTATATTAATGTAACCATGTTGGTTATGCAAAACTGGGGAATGGGTAATAAAGAGATTATCTATTATTTTAAACAATAACAATTCCTGAATAGACTACCTCTTTAAGAATTAACATATTTTTTTTCAGTTTAGACTATATAATATTGTTAGGTGAGACAGCTTTCTCCTAGTAAGATGCTTTTTCTCTACATAAAGGTAAAACGAATGTAAAACTAATGCAAATTAGTAGATATTTATAGTAATTTATGTAGGCGTGAAATAGATACTAGTCTTCGGAATATAGTTTCAACACTTATTCTTGTCTGATATCTTGTAATCATAATTTACTCATATGAGATCACTGAATCCTAAACAGAGAGAAATTATTCATGCATTTTCTATATATCTACTTCTGCCACTATGCAAAATTCCACCAAGGTGTACAATAAAAATTAGAGCACTAGTGCTATAGCCAAGAGTGTAATTAGACTGCCATTGGGCACCAGGTCAAAAGCTTTTGAGGGCTCCCTCATTTCTATAGTGTCCTTAATGGCAGTTTGCAGTAAGCAGAAGCTGAGTCGGCAGCCACATAACAAGAAAGAGGAGCTGCTTGTTTCTGATTGTGTCATCCTTCCTTGTTGTAATTATGCACCAGAGGATATGCAAATATGCAGCTTCCTGTACAAAATGGTGACAGTTTTTGTACAGCAACTGAGACCTCTGTATCTCCTGTAGTTACCCCCCCTGTCTATAGCCCTAACAGCTGAGAGAATTGTAAAATATGTCACAAAATGGTGGTTGTAAAGGGATGTAGGTGGTTCAATGTACCATTTTTCTTTTTTAATTGCCCTTCCTTTTCTTTTGTCTCACCTTGTGCATTAATCATTATATATAAGAGACACTGTCTCCATACAGGAGACAGGCTCTATACTTTCTCCTTAGGATACATATTTACATGAGCCTGCAATGTAGCAAGTAGCTAATATCCAATTATTCTGCTACCAGGTCTTTGCACACAGCCAGATAGAAGGCAGACTGCATACCTTCTGGCTAGGTACTAGACACTCAGGAGGTTAAGAGGGTCTCTGTTTAGTGGGTGGGGTAGTGTCAAAAGGGGGTGATATCATGGGTTGATAGAGGACGGGATCATGGGCAAGTCTGGTCATTGCTGGATCGATCATGGACATCTCTTGTCATTGCTGGATGGTTCATAGGTTCATAGGCTTATCTGGTCATTGCTGGATGGTCCATGGGCATGTCTGTTGGTTAGTGTAAATGTCTGGGCAGTCTATGGACAATTCTAAGGGATATTATGCAAATCTAGACATGTGACTGTCTCAGAAGGAAAGTGGAACAGAGCTCAGAGGGACTGTTGGGAAGCTACCTGTATGCTTCACAGTGTCCCTGCACTTGGCTTTACCTGCTCTGCTCATATAAGATCCCACTTCATTTAGTAGTTTTGGTGTTTATGAATGAAGCAGTTTAGTGAAGTGCAGCAGCATACACAGTAGCTGGGATGAAGACTACTGAGGTACTTTGCTTGAAAGCAATAATCTCTCACTTTAAGATCAAAATAAGTGTCCAACACAGTAAAGAAAGACAAAGTCTTTAAAGTATTGGTTTACAACATTAGTGCACTGTATAAAATGTAGATTGGATTTGTGGCTTTAGCATTTCAGTGACTGATTTGAAATAAAATCAATATAATGTAGCAGTGCTTAGTATTGAACTATACTAATGTACCTAAGGCGGTAACCCATAAAGCTGTGTCTTTTTTTATATTTTTCCTGTGATGCTTAAAGGGACAGTGAAGTCAAAATTATACTTTCATAATTCAGAAGAGCATGCAATTTTTAAACAACTTTCCTATGTATGAATAACATAGATAGTCTTTTTATAAGCACAGATTCCGAAGCACCAGTCCTGCAAGAGTTCAGAATGTCTATGTATATGAGTCTCTAATTGGCTAATGGTTGTCACATGGTACAGTGGGCAGGGAAATGAAAACAATCTTTGACATTTGTCTGGAAAAAAAAAAAATATAATTTGAAATTTAGAATAAGTGCTGTTGCATAGTTTTTTTATTGTGCATTATGCAATTCTAATGTGTTTAATGTTCCTTTAACACATGGAAGGAGCACTAGATGAGTATTATTATCATGTCTGCTGTATCACAAACAGCTGTTTGCAAAGTCTTTTTTTGCCATGTTCATTATTATTGTGGTCAATTTAATTACTTTTTCATTGGGTTTTTTTATATTTAGCAAACCTCTGTCTCTGTATTTTCTAGAAAGTACATAGATGCGCTTAGATGCTTTTTTGAACTAAATCTATTTTTTATTTTCTATGTGCTCTAACAGAAAAATAGTGATCTTTACACTTCTATGGGCACTAAATAGCATGGAATTTGTTCTCTAAGCATGAATACCATATTTTATTTGTTACTTTTTTAAAATGTGCTTGGATGGTTTTGTCTGTCTGTAAAATTGCATGAAACGGCTGTATATTGGAAACTGTTTTTGGGAGTTGAGACTGCAGTCAAATATATATTTATATAAAAGAAGCATTTATCCAATGTAACTATTTTTCTGTGAAAGTATTATAATTATTATACATTAAACTGTTCTAAACATAAACATACTAGCAAGAAATAATAATAAAAAACAAAATATAGACATCAGTGCATGGAACAAATTATATAGCTTATAAATAGCTTGTCCACATAGAATTGGCATATTCGTTTTTTAGATATGTGTCTTACACGTAAAAGACATGCCACCATTTTAAAATAAAAGAGGAATAGAGTAGTGATTCTCAACCAAAATGGGTACAGAGGTTGACAAAAACACACATTTGGTATAAGGGCTAAGGGGTATGCATGCAGGTGGCATAAAAGTGCAGCTGATGTATAACGTTTGAGCATAAAGCCCATATGCTTCTTTCCTTTTACCAACTCTGGGCTACTGTAAGCTACCAAAGTTCCTGACAAATAAAAGTAGTGTATGACCCCCTTTATAGTGCCAGGTTTCCATTGAAATACGTTTTTGCAGTGTGTGCAGTCGGTCTTTTCATTTATACGTTATCGTTGTGTTAACGCTTTTATTCAATGGAGCCTATCTATCAAGCTCCGAATGGAGCTTGATGCCCCGTGTTTCTGGCGAGGATGCATAACCTGTCCACCTGCTCTGAGCAGGTGGACAGACATCACCGGAAATCAACCTGATCGAGTACGATCGGGATGATTGACACCCCCTTGCTGACGGCCCATTGGCCGCGAGCCTGCAGGGGGCGGTGTTGCTCGCCGTATTCACCGAGGTCTGGTGGACCTGATCCACACTATCGGATCAGGTCCGCCAGACTTTCTTAAATAGGGGCCATAGTCTGATATTTAAAAAATCATTACATAACAAGTTTATTTATATGGTAACACAACCTTAGATTGTAAAAATTAATGTTAGTGTCTGTGCTCCTTACCTGTGAGGAAAGACGCAGTAGTTAGTTGCAGTGTTAGGAGTTTGGTGTTTTTTAAGCTAGGTAATGTGATTTGGTCACCTAATAAATAATCAGAATTTAAAGAATTAATTTTAAATTAAGGTCAGCTATTTTTTTTGTTTGTATTAATTTTTAAATTAATTTGTATATGTAATATTTAGTGCTGCCCCAAGCATAGGCCTTGTAACTGTTTACTTATTGAAGTAAAATTAAGAACATAACGCCAACCTTCCTGGAGCAGCTAAATATTACATATAACAATGATTTAAAGAATTATTTAAATTTAAGAAAAAATGCTTGCATTGTTTGCAAACTTTTATATACCAATGGAAAATAGAAAGCTTATTTTTAGTGATGTCGCAAACATAAAATTTTCCATTCGCAAACGGGCGAACCGGGCGAACCGCCATAGACTTCAATAGGCAGGCAAATTTTAAAACCCACAGGGACTCTTTCTGGCCACAATAGTGAAGGAAAAGTTGTTTCAAGGGGACCAACACCTGGACTGTGGTATGCCGGAGGGAGATCCATGGCAAAACTCCCATGGAAAATGACATAGTTGATGCAGAATCTGGTTTTAATCCATAAAGGGCATAAATTACCTAACATTTCTAAATTGTTTGGAATAACGTGCTTTAAAACATCAGGTATGATGTTGTATCAATCATGTAGTGTAAGGGTTATGCCCACTTCACTGTGACAGACCAAACTCCCCGTTGATGTGGAGCAAGATGCAGCAGCAGAAGAGGACTCAGCCGAGGAGGTTATGGAAGAGGATGGAGTAGGAGGAGTAGAGGAGGTGGCAGCAGGCCTGCCTGCAAGTTGTGGCGGTGTCACCAACTCCTCTGCAGAGCCACGCATTCCATGCTTGTCAGCAGGTTTACCCAATGCGCAGTGTTGGTGATATACCTGCCCTGACCATGTTTTGCAGAGTAGGTATCAGTGGTCATATGGACCCTTGCCCCAACACTGTGTGCCAGACATGCCATTGCTTCCTTTTGCACAATCGAGTACAGGTTGGGGATTGCCTTTTGTGCAAAGAAATTTCGGCCGGGTACCTTCCACTGCGGTGTCCCAATAGCTACAATTTTTTGGAATGCCTCAGACTCCACCCGCTTGTATGGTAAAAGCTGGTGGGCTAAGAGTTCAGACAAGCCAGCTGTCAGATGCCGGGCAAGGGGGTGACTTTGTGACATTGGCTTCTTATGCTCAAACATGTCCTTGACAGACACCTGACTGTGGGCAGATGAGCAGGAACTGCTCAAGACGAGAGACGGAGTGGCGGATGGTTGAGAGGGGGCAAGGAGGACAGCAGTGGTTGACGTGGCTGAAGATGCTGGACCAGGAGGAGGATGGCGGCTTTGAGTTTGTGTGCTGCTTGTACTCATGTGTTGATCCAATAGGCGTTTGTGATGTGCGATCATGTGCCTTTGCAAAGCAGTAGTACCTAGGTGGGTGTTGGACTTCCCACGACTCAGTTTCTTTCGGCACAGGTTGCAAATGGCATCACTGTTGTCAGAGGCAGACACACAAAAAAAATGCCACACTGCTGAGCTCTGCAATAACGGCATTCTGGTGGTGGCAACAGAATGCGTTGATTGGCGTGCTGTCTGGCTGACCCTGGGTGCCGATGCATGCTGTCTGACTGTGCCACTAGCTCCTTGCGATGACCTCCCCCTGCTTCCAACTCGTCTCCTCCTCCTCTCTGTCTCCGCATCTGAACTTTCCCCCTGTTCTTCTTCTCTTCTAGCGGGCACCCACATGACATCCACGGACGCATGGTCATCATCAACTGCTTCACTTGTATCTGACAACTCAGCAAAGGAAGCAGCAGCGGGTACAACATCATCATCATCACACCGTACGTCCATGTGTGTAATGCTGCCTGACTGAGACATATCCCTGTTATCTACATCCTCTGGCAATAATGGTTGTGCATCACTCATTTCTTCCAACTGATGTGTAAATAACTCCTCTGACAGATCAAGTGAAGCGGCTATGGTGCTAGTGTTGGTGGTGGCGGCAGGCGGGTGAGTGCTAACTTGAGAGGTGCCTGAAGCTAAGCTGGAGGAGGATGGTGCGTCAAGGTTTCGGAAGCTGTAGAAGATTGGGTGTCCTGTGTTAGCCAGTCAACTATGTCCTCAGAACTTTTCGAGTTCAGGGTACGTGGCCTCTGAACACTGGGCATTATTCTAGGGCCAAAGGGAATCACAGCACCACGACCACGACGGCCCCTGCGGGGTGGCCTGCCTCTGCCTGTCATTTTTTTTTTTTTTTCGATTAGTGGTACTATGCGTGCAAGCTACTGTGACAACAGATATGAGTGGCACTGTGCACTGGAAGAAGTTGGCAGAGTAGACGCTGTAGGCCTGACACACACGCTTGCAGACAACTAACTTCTATTCAATCTATTACAGTCAAAATTGTATTTTTTTTTAAATGTACACTACTGTTAAACCAGATATGAGTTGCACTGGTGTGACACTTTGCCCTGGCAGGCCCTGAAATGCACATGTGTGAAGGAATCTGATTGCTATTATTTCACAGTCAAATTTCTATTTATTTTTTTAATGTACACTACTGTTACACCAGATATGAGTTGCACTGGTGTGACACTGTGCCCTGGCAGGCAGGCACTGAAACGCACACGTGTGAAGGAAACTGACTGCTATTATTCCACAGTCAAAAAAGTGTTGTTTTTTTTTTAAATGTACACTACTGTTACACCAGATATGAATTGCACTGGTGTGACACTGTGCCCTGGCAGGCAGGCACTGAAACGCACACATGTGAAGGAAACTGACTGCAATTATTTCACAGTCAAAAAAGTGTTGTTTTTTTTAAATGTACACTACTGTTACAACAGATATGAGTGGTGGCACTGGGCAAGTGGGCACAGTATACGCTGTGAGCCTGACACACACGCTGGCAGGCAGGCAACTGCAATTAGATTACACAGGAAAAAAAAAAACAGACTGATGTTCTAGCCCTAAAAAGTGCTTTTTGGGGTGCTGTCCTTACAGCAGAGATCAGATGAGTTCTTCAGGACTGTAGTGGACACTGAATACACTAGCCTATCTATCGATTTCCCTATTAAATCAGCAGCAGCTACACTGTCCCTCCTCTCACTAAGAATGCAGCTTCCGAATGAATCTAAAATGGATGCTGTCCAGGAGGTGGGAGGGTCTGGGAGGGAGGGTCTGCTGCTGATTGGCTGGAATGTATCTGCTGACTGTGAGGTACAGGGTCAAAGTTTACTCAATGATGACGAATAGGGGGCGGATCGAACATCGCACATGTTCGCCTGCTGCGGCGAACGCGAACAAGCTATGTTCGCCGGGAACTATTCACCGGCGAACTATTCGCGACATCACTACTTATTTTTCATAATTTAATTTTACACCTTGTTAACCATGCTGTACAACAAAACACAACAGTGTTTTACCTGTTTGCACCTTGAATAGAAAACAGATGTAAATTTTGATTTTCAGCTATGGGACACATCATTATATTGGTGGAAATTGTCGCTAAGTGTAATCCCTTTCGACAGCCCTTCCGACAGCTTCTATTTTTTCCGTTTTATAAACTTGTGCAAACCCAATTTTGGCTCAATGGAAACAAGTCCTCCATGTTGTAAGTTTCAATAATCAGTGTCAATTCAGTACAGAGTATGGGAAGCTCTCAAAATCTTGCCTTTTAGCTTGGAGTGACAAAAATATTACTACATACAGCAGTTTTCTTTAACTTTGGTACACACATTTATGTTTCCTTTCCTCCCTTCCATACTGATTACATATCTCTTTTGACTTAATATCATCATTTATTCCAGCTTCTTGTGTTTTGTTTTTGTTTATTTTTGCTTCAAAGTTTCAGAAGTGCTGGAGGTAGAAAAAAAAAAATCTAACTCCCTCCAAAGCATAAAAGTCAAAGTGTATTATAATCACCAGAGGAAGATTCTTTAGCAGCAATACTGAGAAATGCCACCAATGAAGGCCAGTTGTATCACTTTAACATGATTTAGCTATTTTAGCTATTGCTTGACTGGCAGAAAAAGTATGGAGGGGACATCATTTAATGGCTCAGTGCATCTGACTCTTTTCTTGAAAGAAAAGATTTTCAGGCTCATTGAGCAAATGGCAGTTAAAAAAAATCTTTGCATCTTGTCAATCACCAATCAAATCAGTTAGGCACTCGGGTTTCCCCACAGTGCAGTTGCTTGTCCAGATTTAGATGCTAGTCTGCCCGGACATGTTGCTAAAGTATCAGTGTCCATTGTGTTTCTAAAATAAGATGGAGGTTTGTGAAAGCTGAATGGATTAAATGATCTCTTATAAGCTGATATTTTTTAATTAGCAAGAAGAGATAGAATGACAGTTGCTGTTTTTTTTTCCAACAAAAATGTAATGAATCTTACATAATTTTAATAATCATCTATCTTTTTTTTTTTTAATAATTTTTTATTGAGGTTTTTGCATAGAACATACATAAAACACAATACACCATTTTGTAAAAAGAACAAAATACAAAATACAAACATAGTTACCCGAAAAATTTCGGAAATCATACAATAGCTTGGTGAAAGGCTAATGAAACCTCGATTTTTCAATAATATATCACATGTTACTGACCTGTTAGGAACAAAGATTCAGGCCCTATGGGCCAAAAATATGAAAAATAATAGCTATCTGATGTTCAGGAGTCTAGCTCGCTAGGAGCTTCAAAGTATATCATGCATAGCTGGCCTATGAGGAGCTTTGTTTTAGGCCCAATGGACCTAGAGTATAGGAAATAATAGATAACTGATGACCAGAAATCTAGTTCTTTAATAGCTTCAAAAGGAGCATGAATACGTGAATAATAAGTGGGGGAAGGGAGATATTCAGCGGGTAAGCACCGCTATGTATATTAGGGAGAGGGTGGAGGGCGGAGCCGTAGGAATATAGGAGTATAGTAGGAGACTTGAAGGGGCCTATTAATCTTGGTAATGTAGCAAAGTAAATGGGCTAAGATATCTAGTTACCCATCTATGAATTATTAGTCATGTGAAAGCATGATAGGGGTATATAAAAGAGCACTCTAAGATTTAACACGAAGGTTGAATAATCTGATGATAAACACATATACTATTATTTATTAGCTCCTTAACTTAGCTGTGAAAGGGGGTTGTGAGAAGATGATTTTTTTTTTCCCCATTTTTTTTTTTTTTTTTTTTTATAAATAAATAAAGGGGGATACAGTGGAGAATAGACCATGGAATTATAATATACAATATCTAACATTGCATCTAGGCCGCACATGAACATCTGCTAAACATGGAGTAAATAAGAAGTTATATCGCCCCATATACAGGTATAACATAAATCTCTCAAATTTGTAATGGTCAGAACTTGGTAAGTTGGAAAATAATCAGTACAAACCTGTGGGGCTTCTCAAACATATATCGATAATAATGCAGACAGTCCTGCTAATAGCAAGGAGTCCCTTTATACACACAGCAATAAGCAGGAATAATAGCATTATGAATATAACTAACAGATCCTTTTTTTTCTTTTTTTCTTTCTCCTTCCCCTTTTCCCTTTTTTTTTTTTTTAAATTATTTAGTGAGTATTATTAAGAGATAGATATACCCCGCTACACTAGCATACATTAGAATTAGTAATAACCAGCTTCTAGAGTAAACATTTACATATATAGTTTTGTAATGACTGCAAGCTCATATCTACATATCTAGTATATATATAGAACATTCAAATAATAGTGTCAAACTTGTTAAACCCTGAAACACTAAACTTGAGGGTTTAGGAGAAGAACATAAATATTGGCACACATATGTGTAAAGTTTACAAAAGGCTGTGCCTTTAGCAGAATATACATTTACATACAATTAAGGTAGATTGCAAGAAGTTTTACCCTGTAATTTCCATTAATACTGCATAACTAATTAAGATATAGAGTGTAAATGACTTTTAATACCTTAGGTATGTTTATCAATTAATGTAAATATCTACTAGCTTATCTCTATCAGGATTGGTATCGTCATAGGCAGTAGAACACATTGCATACTTCACATTACATCAGACAGCTGATATGTATATTTAACTGTATTATATCATTTATAAAACTATAGCCACGTGCCATATAAATGTACAAACATTTCTCAAAACATTTAAGGTGTAAACCAAGTAGATAAGAGTTAGTGCTCCCAGCAATAGTAGTTCTCTGAGATAGCGAGTGCAAGTAATCAGAATCTACACCACATTCGCAAAAGATTAAGTCTTGTATGATTGGGAAATGAACTAACACTGTGCAGATAGATGTAGTCTGTTGAGAATATAGATCTATTATAGTGGGGATCTAACAGTCGCTGTGTTTAATTCCCTTCATTCAGCCATCCCCATAACGGATCGTAGATAGAGAATGTCAATTTATAACAGAGTCCTTACCATTCCGGATTAAAGTTTCTTAGCAGCAGGGTCTCTATTGAGGAACATTTAGAAGTGAGGTGTCTCATTAACAGTTTCAGTATCGACACCCAAAATGCAGGCATTATTTTGTGTTGGAGCCCTAGCCGACTCCAGCTTTATGGTGTACTGGGGCAGATCTCAAAATGAGCTTATCTAGTACAGGCCTTTTTGCGAGTGCAACAGCCATCTTTTGAGATCCAATTGATACCATGCTCAAAGCAAGCAATGCAGGCATAGGGAAGCACTCTCTCACATTGCCACCCCACGCTGAAAGGCAACCATGCATACCCCAGCCATCGAAAGTGGGAGTTTCAGGAGAGGCAGAGCCATTGCATCTCCATAGGGTCACAGTGTCACTAAAAAGTTCCGCCAGATTTACAATCTCACTCCGAAGCACAATGTCCCCGGGTGCAACACCGCCAGCTAGCCGCCAGGTCTCATTCAGACTCCATAACTCAGTAAGTATGCACTGCCGTCCGGTGCTCTTAAGGAGATTCTCCTGAGCAAATAAGCGTGTATCTTTCTGACCCATGAGGGCGATCACCTCCTTCGGATAAGGGTCATTGTATGGTAGGGTAGGACCCGTACGTATACCGGGCATGTCAGCAATAAGATCCGCCTTAGACTCCGCAAGCTGCTTCGCACACATTAGAGGCTGGTTTCTGCAGGCCGTGGGATCTACACCCCTCCATTCGTCTTGCATCGGGATCGGCCGTTGCGTCATGGCATTCTTTAAGCTAGCTGATAAATCATCGAAACTTGCCGACATCTGTAAGCTGAACCCCCGCAGAGCTTCTAATATAGCAGAGGGATCTTCCTCCATCCTGGATGGTATAGTATGAGTAGTCCCCAAAGACCCGGGTGTTTCCCAGTCAGTTGTCTGGGATAGAATCTGATAAAGAAATGTGGTAAAAACGTCCACTGATAAAGTAAGGGCACTTCTCCTCACTCAGAATTGGTTTTTAGGCACAATTGCAAAAGAGTAGTTCCAACTTTCTGTTATTTTAAATAAATTTCAGCAGGAGCTCTATAGAACACGTCTTCTCTGTTAAGCTGTTGGCTCCGCCCCCCATAATCATCTATCTTAAAAACATTTTAGGTTGACATTAGTAAATTCCATTTTTTCCTAAAGTTTCTTTTTATTATTTCTACAGGACAGTGCTACTTTTGTTCAAGTGCAAATACAAATTATTATATACCTCCAAATCTGAAGAAAATAGTTGTTTGGGTTCAGTATCCCGTACAACTTTCGGAAAAAAAACAAGGCTAAGATATTATCATAAAAATACAATTATTTTGGAGACTAGTTCATTGGCTTCATGTCTAGCCTTACACTCTATGGTGTGTGAGCTTGTGTGTATGATGTAAAAATATGCTGTGGAGTTAACAGGAAGCTGGCACATAGCATGATAAAGAGATAGAGAGAGAGAGAGATGAGACTGGCAGCAGTACAAGGGTAGTGAAAAAGAAAATAAGAAGGGGAGAGAGAATCTATGGAAAAATATTTTATTAGTTTAATACAATTTGTAAGTTGTGTTTAATATTTAATATTACACATCTACTTTAAATGGTAAAGTAAGCAGTTGGGGTGCACTTCCTGTTATACTTTTGTATTGCACAGGTCTGTAACTCAGTGGGAGTGAGTCTGAGTCTCCTACCATGGTACAAGTGGAAGGGTGGTGTGAGAGCTACATAGATAGGTTATATGCTAACTGTCCCTATTCAATTACTAATTCCTCAAAGAGTAATCCTAATAGTAGAAAAAAAGGAACAAGGGGTGCGGGACAAAAAGCGCTCCATAATTGGAGTTAACCAAAAGAAAATGTGATACTAAATATAAGTAAAAGATATTCGGCTAGTTGTGCGTTAGGTTTAAAAAGCAGCGTTAAGAGGTCCTAACGCTGCTTTTTAATGCCCGCTGGTATTACGAGTCTTGCAGGTACAGGTGTACCGCTCACTTTTTTGGCCACACTTGGGAATTCCCGCAAATCCACTTACGTAAATTGCGTATCCTCTTTTTTTCAATGGGACTTGCATAGTGCCGGTATTATGAGTCTGACCAAAAGTGAGCGGTAGACCATCTCCTGTCAAGACTGGTACCGCATATAAAGTCAGTAGTTAAGAGTTTTACACTACAACGCCGTCGCATAAAACTCTTTACTAAAGTGCTAAAAAGTACACTAACACCCATAAACTACCTATTAACCCCTAAACCGAGGCCCCCCACATCGCAAACACTAAAATACATATTTTAACCCCAAATCTGCCGAACCGGACATCGTCGCCACTATAATAAATATGTTAACCCCTAAACCGCCGCACTCCTGCATCGCAAACACTATTTAAATATTATTAACCCCTAATCTGCCGCCCCTAACATCGCAGCCACCTACCTACATTTATTAACCCCTAATCTGTGGCCCCCAACGTCGCCGCCACTATACTAAAGTTATTAACCCCTAAATCTAAGTCTAACCCTAACACCCCCTAACTTAAATATAATTAAAATATATCTAAATAAATATTCCTATCATTAATTAAATAATTCCTATTTAAAACTAAATACTTACCTATAAAATAAACCCTAAGCTAGCTACAATATAATTAATAGTTACATTGTATCTATCTTAGGTTTTATTTTTATTTTACAGGCAAGTTTGTATTTATTTTAACTAGGTAGAATAGTTATTAAATAGTTATTAACTATTTAATAACTACCTAGCTAAAATAAATACAACGTTACCTGTAAAATAAAACCTAACCTAAGTTACAATTACACTTAACACTACACTATAATTAAATTAATTCCCTAAATTAAATACAATTAAATACAATTAAATAAAAAGTACACAAAAAACAAACACTAAATTACAGAAAATAATAAACAAATTACAAGATTTTTAAACTAATTAGACCTAATCTAACCCCCTAACAAAATAAAAAAGCCCCCCCAAAATAAAAAAAAGCCCTACCCTACACTAAATTACAAATAGCCCATAAAAGGGCCTTTTGCGGGGCATTGCCCCAAAGTAATCAGCCAATCGGAATTAAGGTAGAAAAAATCCTATTGGCTGATGCAATCAGCCAATAGAATTGAGCTTGCATTCTATTGGCTGATTTGAGCAGCCAATAGAATGCCAGCTCAATCCTATTGGCTGATTGCATCAGCCAATAAGATTTTTTCTACCTTAATTCCGATTGGCTGATAGAATTCTATCAGTCAATTGGAATTGAAAGGACGCCATCTTGGATGATGTCATTTAAAGGAACCTTCATTCAGTGTTAGCCGTCGGATGAAGAGGATGCTCCACGTCGGATGTCTTGAAGATGGACCCGCTCCACGCCGGATGGATGAAGATAGAAGATGCCATCTGGATGAAAACTTCTGCCCGTCTGGAGGACCACTTCGCCCGGCTTGGATGAAGAAGTCTTCCGGCTTCGTTGAGGACTTCGGCCCGGTTGGGTGAAGACTTATCCCGGTAAGGGGATCTTCAAGGGGTTAGTGTTAGTTTTTTTTAAGGGGGAATTGCGTGGGTTTTAGAGTAGGGTTTGTTGTGTGGGTGGTGGGTGGGTTTTAATGTTGGGGGGGGGATATGTAATTAAAAGAGCTGATTACTTTGGGGCAATGCCCCGCAAAAGGCCCTTTTAAGGGCTATTTGTAAATTAGTGTAGGGTAGGGCTTTTTTATTTGGGGGGGGGTATTTTGTTAGATGGATTAGATTGGGTGTAATTAGTTTAAAAATCTTGTAATTTGTTAATTATTTTCTGTAATTTAGTGTTTGTTTCTGTTGTACTTTAGCTAATTTTATTTAATTGTATTTAATTTAGGGAATTAATTTAATTATAGTGTAGTGTTAGGTGTAATTGTAACTTAGGTTAGGTTTTATTTTACAGGTAACTTTGTATTTATTTTAGCTAGGTAGTTATTAAATAGTTAATAACTATTTAATAACTATTCTACCTAGTTAAAATAAATACAAACTTGCCTGTAAAATAAAAATAAAACCTAAGATAGATACAATGTAACTATTAGTTATATTGTAGCTAGCTTAGGGTTTATTTTATAGGTAAGTATTTAGTTTTAAATAGGAATTATTTAGTTAATGATAGGAATATTTATTTAGATTTATTTTAATTATATTTAAGTTAAGGGGTGTTAGGGTTAGACTTAGATTTAGGAGTTAATAAATTTAGTATAGTGGCGACGATGTTGGGGGTGGCAGATTAGGGGTTAAGAAATGTAGGTAGGTGGCGGCGATGTTAGGGGTGGCAGATTAGGGGTTAATAATATTTAACTAATGTTTGCGAGGCGGGAGTGCGGCGGTTTAGGGGTTAATATGTTTATTGTAGTGGCGGCGATGTTGGGGGCGGCAGATTAGAGGTTAATAAGTGTAGGTAGGTGGTGGCAACATTGGGGGCGGTAGAGTAGGGGTTAATAAATATTATGTAGGGTTTGGCGATGTTGGGGGCAGCAGATTAGGGGTTCATAAGTATAATGTTAGTTGCGGCGGTGTCCGGAGCGGCAGATTAGGGGTTAATAATTATAATGTAGGGGTCGGCGATGTCGGGGGCGGCAGATTAGGGGTTAATAAGTGTAAGATTAGGGGTGTTTAGACTCTGGGTTCATGTTAGGGTGTTAGGTGTAGACATAAAATGTATTTCCCCATAGGAATCAATGGGGCTGCGTTACTGAGTTTTACGCTGCTTTTTTGCCCTGTTGATTCCTATGGGGAAATCTTGCACAAGCATGTTACACAAGCTCACCGCTAACGTAAGCAGCGCTGGTATTGGAGTGCTGTAAAAACCCATAATACCAGCGCTGTCTGTAAGTGAGCGGTGAGCATAAACTGCTTGTTAGCACCTTACAGTCTCTAACGCAAAACTTGTAATCTAGGTGAATGATTACTATAAAAAAAAAAAAATTGTAATAAATAAGGAAGAAAGATGACCGTATAATTGGATATGACAAAATATATATATATATATATATATATATATATATATATATATATATATATTATTTTAATAAGCTAAAAAACAGACTTAAAACATTTGTTGTAAGAAAAGTGATGCCGGCATCAATAAAATGTATACTAAAAACAATTACTTAAGAGAGCGTAAATGACAAAATGAAGAAAGTAGTAATACAATACCGTGGTATAACATATACATATAATGATTTTTATAGCAAGATGGATTAGTTGTACATACAGCAACAAAACATTAATCATACACATATACTGAATGCTCGCTATGGGAGAAGATTATCCCTTGCAATGTGGCATAAAGTGAAATAAAGTATCAAGATATTGCCAAATTGAATGATAAATCTGTATGTATCTTCGGCTGTGCACAACTTAAACAACTCACTGTTCGTGGTAGTATATTAGATATCCAGGTTCCATAGGGCGCCTGAGGGGTGTCATAACGTCAGACCACGTGACGTGACCTGATCGGCTTGATTTTATATGTCTCTCACCGATGATGGCTCCTTGTCAGATGAAGACAGAGTATCTCCGTGATTGAAGATTCAATAAAGCTGAAGAGAAACTGTGTTTGTTCAATTATAGCACAGTGGTTTCTTTTGAGTCCTTTGATGCTAAATATCAAACTGAATACAATGCACACCAGGTATTATACATATAGTTTGCTCAAGAGTATATAAAAAACAAACAATGAACCTTATTTGTGCTATAAAATGGGATTACAAGTTAAATACAGGTATTACTCATATGCCCATACTCCAAAAATTTAAGAAATGAGAATGAACCTGTAGGAACGAGTAAATATCCCAAGTAGGATTATAGAACAGTAAGCAAATTTCTACGTGTTTCGGTAGACCCAGCTACCTTTATCAAGATGCTTATATAGGGAACAGAGAGGTGGCAAACAATATGATAGGTTAAATTGTGTCTGTCCAATAGGACTAAAGTGGGAGTGTATTACTAATTTTCACCTGTGCAGATGGGGCTGCGAATTTACTTATACATAATAACTAAATGCAAATCTATAATTTAAACTCAATGAATCTTAAATGAAAAAGTATATATAAATATAATATAATTATAATATTGCGTAACTGCATGATCGGTAAGTATTACATAGAACTAATGCAAAGTATCTACTTGCAAAGTTTATATAGCGCCAAAGAAAACAGAAGCAGTTTACACAATACTTTTTTTATATATGCTGTTGATTACCACTACAGAAAAACTCCTCCAGATTATAGGAGTCGGTTATAGAATTCGTATATAGTTTTGTCATATCAAATATATACAAACCAAACAAATATATTTATTCTGTCTATGATTAAATATATATAAATATAATATTGGTAATGTGCAATCTATCTTTAAATATAAATATAGATTAATGTAATATAGGACATATAAAAACAGACTGGGAACAGAAAATTATTAAAAGATACATATATAGATCATGTAGTGTATTATGATATATATATGTGTCCTTATATCTGTGTTAAATTAAGGTGTTCAGATCAAAAGAACTATTAAGTCCTTGTGGATATAGGGTTCTAAAGCAAAAAATGAGTTCTGCTTCTATTTTTAAGAAATATTTTTTCCATATTTACTCCCCTTATATTAGGATGGATTTTTAGGATGCCCCAGAAGTTGAAACATTTTATGTCACCTAAATGTATATCTGTAAAATGTTGATATAGTGCAGTCTTATTTGTTTTGTGTTCTATATTCCAGATGTGTTCTCTGATCTTGTCTCTCAGAATTAGGCTCGTTTGTCCTATATATAATAAATCACAGGAACATTTTATACAATATATAACATTAGAATCACTGCACTTAATAATTTCTTTAATCGAAAAGGTGTTTTGTTTATTTTACTGCTTGATTTACATGATTTACAGGTATGGCACGGGAAAAAAAACTTGTTAGGTTCTTGTTATCTAGGTCAATATCAATTAAACTGCTCTTTGATTTTTTAAACTCACTAGGGGACAGATAACTTTTTAATTTTTTTGCTCTTTAAAAAATAAGATTGGGATGTTTTTTGACTTTTTTTCCCAAAATGGGATCTTGTTGGATGTAGTGCCAATGTTTATTTAGAATGTTTTTTATTTCTTTATGTTGGTAACTATATTCTGTAATAAATGGAACTGTAATAGAGTCATCTTTAGATAAAGAGTTGGTGTTAAAAGACTTATTCAGATTTCTTATTTTATTAGGTCTATCTTTATTAAGTAGGGTTTTTCTATCAATAGTTCTTATTGCATCTTTAGTTTCCAAAACTTTTTTTAAATTATAACCCTTCTCTTTACACCGATTGACCAATACATCTGACTGTGAGGCCTAGCTATCAAGCTCCGAACGGAGCTTGAAGGGCCGTGTTTCTGGCGAGTCTTCCGACTTATGAAGCTCTGATGATGCGGACAGGAATCGCCCGAATTCAATCCGATCGAATACGATCGGGTTGATTGACACTCCCCTGCTGGCGGCCGATTGCTGGTGCAATGCTGAATACAGAGAGCGTATTGCTCTCCCCATTCAGCGAGGTCTTGTGGACCTGATCTGCACTGTCGGATCAGGTCTGCAAGACCTTTAATAAATTGGCCTCTCTATGTCATAAGATTCAATATCAGTACAGTTTTTTCTCACTCTCAAAAATTGACTTTTAGGAATATTGGATTTCCATCTGTTGGTGACAGCTGTTATAGTGAATGTAGTTATTTGAGTCAATCGGTTTAAAGTAAGTTCTTGTTTTTAGTTGATTGTTATCAATTTCTATTTCTATATCCAAAAAATGTATTAATCTAGTGCTCATTTCGTGTGAAAAAGTTAATCCTAAATTATTCATATTCAGACAAAATGCAAGGATTTCTGGATCTCCCTTCCAGATCAGGAAGACGTCATCTATATAGCTTTTATAGAGCACAAGGTTTGCTCCCCATTGATCTCAAGTGAAGAAATTCTCTTAAACAAACATAAAAAAAAATAAAGAGATTTGCATAATCTACCATGGCAATATCTGATATTATTCAATCATAGGCACCATTTATTTTTGTCTTGTGAATGTTCAGTATATTTTTCTGCTATTTTTAAATAAAGGTCTAAAAAAAAGAAGAGGACAAAGAAGATGAGACTGTTTGTGAGAGGAGTTGAACAGAGGATAGAAAAAAGCAGAGTGGGGAGTTAGAAGATAGGTTTAAAGAGAAAACTGTGTAAATATTAGAGATGTGTGTGAGAGCATGGAATGAGTAGTAATGGTGGTATTATTATGAAAAGGTATATATAAGATTTAAAAAAAAAATGCAAAGGAATCAATTCCAAGTAGCAGTGTAATAAGTTCTTGTTCTGAAACTAGACCTACAGAAGGAGTTTTGAATATGCACCAGCATTCCTAGCTCTAATCTAGTCAGATAAACTTTGGATATTAAAAGAGACAAACAGCAGAAGGAGCCTCATGGTGTAGCAATAAAATGTACAAAACGAGAACAAGACCAAATTACAAATGGAAACTCACAAACGTTGCAGCACTTTCACATGCCGGATAAGACAGGCAGAGCACTACCAGTGGACCAACTCATTGATCTCCTTGTAACTGGATCATGAATTATACAGTAGGCTCCATGTGATTGTTAAACAATTGTATTAATCCATGACAAGGGTACCCAAGACAGAGGTGTCAATAAACTCGATCGGGTTAATTGTGGCGATTCCTGTCCGCCTGCTCAGAGCAGGTGGACAGGGTTATGGAGCAGCGGTCTTTAGACAGCTGCTTCATAACTGCTGTTTCTGGCGAGTCTGAAGACTCGCCAGGAACACAGGCCTACAAGCTCCATACGGAGCTTGATAAATGGGCCTCATAGGGTCTACCCTTGTAAACAATACTGTGCAACTGCAACATATTTCTCAGCTGTTCATCAAATCATCAGGCATATATACAACTGAGCATATGGGTTCTTTAAACGTCTATTACAATATATCAGTAAAATGTAAACATCATTAAGGCCGAAATGCTGCTCTGAGCTTAACACACACATACACATAATAAACCCTTGTAACTTTAATAAGTCTATAACTCTAATAAAAACTACTACTTATAATGATTTACATGAACAAATCACACAGTACCTAATCACCTAACTATGTAAAAATACTGCTTATCTGTTTGCACGTCAAGTGTGCACCAACTGTACTGTACACAGTCACAATTTTAATCTCTATCCCTATTAAAATAAAACTGCTTAAAACCATATACATCATGTGAACACAAATCACATATTGCTTCAGCCCCTAAAATACTGAAAACTATACTTATATGACAAATAAAAAGCATCTGCTCTTTATTACAAATATTCATTGTGGTGCATTTTTTTAAAAAACTTTTTATTGACCAACAAAAGGTACATTCACAGTGGCGGCTCGTGGTTTATTCAAATGGGGATTCACAATACATGAACTGTGGTTAAATACCACCTAGCAAGTATTTTATAATTAATGCATGATATAAATGGAGCTTGTGAAACGAATAAAAGAAAATGATTTGTTTTGTTCTTAGAACTTTCTATTTTAGTTGATGCTATTTAGATGGTTGGAGCAGTGCAGGTGGTGGGTGACTATAAAGGTATCATGGAAGAGGGGACCCTGCCCCTGCAATGCAGCAGAGTAGCATGTCCATCTATTTGTTGCTTACATGACAGTTATATATATGTATATATCTTTTTTGTTAAGGCAAATAAGGTTGGGGAGAGTTAGAAAGTAGAAGAGAGAAGAGAGAAAAGTACTCAGCATTACAAATGTTTCTGACAGTCTATAACCTCCAGGAGCAAAGAGGTTAAAAAAAAAGCCTTTGTTCTGCTGTGAGCTGGAGGGTGGGAGCAATGACGATAAACAGACCCTCTTACATGGTTCAGTTAGTTGTAGAAAAAGCTGCACACAGTGTGCCTTCTGAAGCATGAGGCTAAGCACCGCACTAGGAAGGGAGAAGGGGGAGCTGCTACTAATAACCCATGTGCCGACATTCAGAAGAGTTATACACAAACATAGCATGAGACTAAGCACAGCGCTGGGGAGGGAGAAGGCGGAGCAGGGAGCTGCTACTAATAATTCACAACTTATTCAGCTAAGAGCTGGAAAAGGAAAGAGTACAAATATAGCACTCATAATGTTTGATTTATGTTATTCTAGTAAGCAAAGTATGGACAAATTAATAAATTTGTCCATACTTTGCTTACTAGAATAACATAAATCAAATGTTATGAGTGCTATATTTGTACTCCCTCTTTTTCCAGCTCTTAGTTGAATAAGTTGTGAATTTCAAAGCCAAGTACAAGCACCGTAGTACAGAATATATTTTGATTACCCTCCTCCTCCTCCTGACTGGCGTCCTCACTCACTGTCAGCTGAGCCACACAGGGCAAGTTTAGGCTAGAGTTCCCGCACAGTAAAAGAGCAGCAGTAAGTGGAAATAATAGTATAGCGCACCCTACAGTTCCCAATTTGCACCTCCCACACACACAGGTCTCAGTGTGCGAGTGTCACGTGACATAACAGCTTGCTCTCACTCGCACACTGAGAGCTATGCGATTAGCAAGGCTATGGGCTGGGTTTTGGGAGGCGCTGCAGGCACTGCTGACAGAAATGGGAAAGTGCTTTTCCCTATACTTCTATCTATCACACATGCAGTGCTGTGCGATAGCAGTAAACATGGAAATTTTTTATTTTTTTTACAAAACTGCAGTGGAGCCTGGATTAAAAATGATGTAATTAGATTTATTAAGCCAATAAGATTTATTTATTTATTTGTTAATCTTTTTATTTTTTTATTTCTTATTCTTTGGGGGGCTCTGGGGGTTCAGGGCTCTGTGGGGGTTCACGTGCGGCTGTGATCCTGTGGAGAAGCCTCCACTGTACATTCATACAATAGTACAGGGTAAAGCAAAACATAAGAGACATTGTCAAAATCTGTAAACATTGTTACAATAATTACAAGGCAAAATATAATAAAGAGCAAAGTATCCCAAAGTAAAATCAGCAAGACAAACATCTTTTATCTAAATTTATTTGAAAATTCATTACAAGTCTGTTATTGTGGGTTAAGACTTTAATACCCAAAAGTAATTACAGGTATACCTCACTTTACAGCGCTTCACTTTGCAGCACTTCGCTAATACAGCACTTTGTGGAGCTGAAGTTGAACCTCCAAGGAATTTGAAACTGCTGTAATCTTCATGAGATTGCGAGAAAAGTGACTGGCCCCCTTTTGTAATGCAAAGTTCACTCTGTTTACAGCATTACAGTGCAATCTGTGTTTCAGTGTTATAGTCTGGCAAATTTTACTACAGTAATTGTCACTATTTTACAGGTACAGTATTTATTAAATACTGTGCTGTGCTAGTGTTAAAGGGCCATTAAAGGGACAAGAAACCCAATTTTTTTTCTTTCATGATTTAGAAAAAGCGTGTAATTTTAAACTTTCTAATTGACTTTTATTATCTAATTTGCGTCATTCTCTTGATATACTTTGCTGAAAAGCATATCTAGATAGGCTCAGTAGCTGCTGATTGGTTGCTGAACATAGATGCCTTGTGTGATTGGCTCACACACGTATAAAAAATGTTATATATAGCCTGTATAACAAATGTCCCATATATACCTATTGTTGGAGTTTTTACTGTTATGGTGAAAACTAAACAACATAACAGAACAGAGAGAAAAAAAGAAGAAAAAAAAGACCCCCTCAAGGTTCTAAATCTCTCCCCCTCCAATCTCACAATACTGTATTACAGAATATTTTTCCACTCCACAGGATACCAATCGGTTGCTAGGATTGCTAGGATAAATTCTATTGAATGTCTCATAGGGTAGAGGGTTTGTATTTGAAATGTTAATGGGAAGGATATGAGAAACCTATCCCATTTATCTAGGAAATGTTTAACTTTGCTCTCAGGGGGGATTAAAGCATTGTATTGCTCCACCGATATTTGGAATCTAATTTCCTTTAAAAAAGCTTTGATACTGGGGCTATACTTATCCTTCCAAGATTTAAGGATGAGTTATCTAGCAATTAGAATAGCTGTATTAATTATCTTTCTGTTCTGGATGCTCACACTGTTACACACAAAAAAAAAAAATTGATATTTATTCAGGATAATTTTAGTGTCTAGAAATGTATTCAACCAGAATCCTATTCGGGACCATAGTTTTTGAAGCTTAGCACATTTCCAGAAACATTGAAGAAGATCCACTTCCTATGAGTGGCATCTAGAGCATGAAATTCTATCAGTAGGATTCCATTTTGACCTCATAAGAGGAGTAATGTATACTCTGTTTATTAATTTCATATGTGCCTACTTCCAGTTCATTGATGTTGTATATTTGTTAATTCTAGTGAAGACATCTTTGAAATAATGTAATTGCAAGTTTTCTAAGTCAATAGCCCATTTAGAGAATAGCGTACTCATAACCTTTTTACCCTGGTTTGATATATATGTTTTGTAAAGGAGGGCAGTGAAGTGTACACCTGATTTATATAGTTTGATTATCATATCCAGTACTCCCAGAAAGAGCGTTTCTTTTCTACAGATCTTCTTGGCTGAGAGAAAATGAAGATATGCAAATAAATCTTTTTTTCTCAGACCAAAATCTTGAGCTAGATGTTCAAATAGTTTAATCCAATTTGTTTCTTCATTCAGGAGTTGAATCAGAAACCTGAGACCCTTCTGAGCCCACTTGTGAAAAAGTCTGGAGTCTAATCAGGGCTCAAATTCTGGGTTCCCTTGAATGGGCAGGAGGGTAGAAAATGAGTTATCTATATTAAGCCCTGTACACATTTTATTCCAGGCCTTTACTGTATTAAGAAAGGTAAACTGAGGAATATTAATTTTTAGACGGTCAATTTTGGGAATGTGCAAAAGTGCTTTAAGAGAATACATATTTTCTCTTCCACTTGGGAGCTTGTAATATAGTCCACCCCTGTTAAAAAATCTAGTGCAATTTTGGCCATACTTGACCAATTGTATACTTTAATCTCAGGCAGTGCCATGCCTCCATCCTCTTTAGCATGGGACAGCCTATAGGTAGAGATACTCGGTTTTCCTTTACCTCCAAAAAAATTCGAACAATATGAATTTTTTTTTAATATCTTTACTATGAATGAACACTGGTATATTCTATATAAGAATGTTTTTTTAGGGAATAGTATTATTTTAATCAGATAAGTTTTGGCAGAGAGAGACAGAGGGAGTCTCGACCAGTCACTTAGAGAGGATAATATATTTACCATAACTGGGGGTAGTTCAATTCATACTATCGGTTAGGGTCTTTAGCGAGCACTATTCAGAGATACTTTATCTTCTGTGTTGCTAAAGAAAAAAGGTTTTGCAGTGAGGCTAAAAAGCTATTCTTATGTTTAATAATCCATAATAGTTCTGACATATTGGAATTAATTTTGTATCCTGTAAAGGAGCTATGTTTCCAAGATCTCTAATAATTTTGGTATGGAGACCTTTGCATTTCTCATGTATAATAAAATGTCATCCGCATGCAGAGATGGTACATGGTCCCTGACCCCGATTGAGACTTCTGCTAGTCTATTTCTGCAAGATACTGCCAAAGGTTCTAGGGAGATATTGAATAAAGGTGGAGAAAATGGACAACCCTGTCTGAAGATATATGTTTGGTGAATTAATATTGTTTAAAGTAAGGGAAGATGCAGGATTTCAATAGATTAATTTAATAAAGCTTAAGGAGTGTTTTTCGAGGGAGGTAAACAGGTGATCCCATGAAATTGAATCAAACGCCTTTTTGGCATCTAAGTAATCAACTTGAAAACCCCTGCTTTCTGATTTTTACCTTCCTGTTTATGGAATTTCTTCCAATAGTACTCTATAAGCCTCAAGACTGTTCTTATATTTTTCATTGATGTTTTCCCCTGCATGAAGCCCGTCTGGTCATGATGTATAAGAGGGTCTAGGACTTTTTTATGGTGATTCGCTATAATAGAAGCAAGAAGTTTATTGTCAACATTAAGGAGAGAGATAGAGCGATAGGAATCCATTGACTCAGGATCCTTCTCCTTTTTTAAGATTAAGACTATCACCTAGATTCCGAGTTTTGCGTTCGTGTTTAAACGCTGAAAAAATGGTAATTTCAGCGTTAAAACAGCACTGCAGCCATTACAAGTCTTGTCAGTATAGCTGTACCACAAGCCTTTCAGCCTGTAACGCAACATCAGTCCCGCACACGTAAAAAAAAATATTTTTTCATGGGACTTTCATAGCACTGCCATTACAAGTTTTGAGGTGAGGCTAAAAAGTTTGCGTTGCAGCCTACACCGACAAGATCCGTACCGCCATCTGAGAGCAGTAGTTATGAGTTTTAGGCTACAAAACTGTTACATAAAACTCATAACTAAACTGTCGCAAAGTACACTAACACCCATAAACTACCTATTAACCCCTAAATCGAGGCCCTCCCGCATCGTAGAAACTATACTACATTTATTAAACCCTAATCTGCTGCTTCCGACATCGCTGTCACTAATGAAAATTATTAACTCCTATTCCGCCATTCCCCGACATCGACACCACTATACTAAACTTATTAACCACTAAACCGCCGCCCTCCCACATCACAAACACTATTTAAATATTATTAACCCCTAATCTGCCGTCCACCCACATCGCCCCACTATACTAAAGTTATTAACCCCTAATTCCGCCGCCACTATAATAAACCTATTAACCCCTAAAACAAAATCCCCCAACAACAAAATATACTAAATAAACTTATTAAACCCTAAACCAAAAGCCCCCCACATCGCAATAAACTAATTTAAACTAGTAACCCCTAAACCTAATGCCCCCTAACTTCATTTTAAAATTACAATTTCCTTATCGTATATTAAATTAAAACTTACCTGTCAAATTTAAAAAACTAAGTTTAAACTAACAATTAAACTAATATGACTTACTTCCGGTGGGCGGGCCGTAAGAACGGACGCATGGAGATTGAGCTCCGGGATCGTTCCATCTATAACAGTGGATTCTGTCAACCAAGCCCGATCCGATATCAACCTTGAGCAATGCAGACGTGTACTAACTCGGTAAAGAACGAGGAGGGAGCGAGAAACCTGTTCCACCACCGGAGGGTAAAGTTATTAACAGCGCGATTATAGCGCAGCGTGGCCTACTCACGGGGCCGACAAATAATACAGCACAGCAAGTTTGGGTGCCGGGCAGGAACCCTAAATTACTTTTTTAAGTAGCGGATGGTCCATAGCTACTAAAGCGGCATTAGAAAAAGTTACAGACCGCGCCATTAGCCACCGCCATGTGGCTTTTCAGTTTCAAGCTGCGAAAATGTAACAGCCGAAAATAGGCAGTAAATGGTCACTGGGCACTCATAAGCTTGCAAAAATATAAGCAAAAGTACTAAGACATTCCAACAATGCTAATATCTAAAATGCATAAGAGAGACATTGAATGAGTGCAGTAAGATGACAAGGTATCTCCCTCACCTGACGCAATTCAAACAGGCCTGGTGGTATAGGAAGTAGTGGGCCATACACATGAAACACAGAGGACCTATGTGGGGTGTATCCATTCAATAACAAGTATATAACGTTTACACCATTAAAGCTACGGTCACCCTAAAAGAGACTGGCAAACATAAAGAGAGTGTTATGGGGATGTGGTGAGGCCATCTTTTTCTTTCTAATTATAACATAGAAAAGAGTAGCGGTGACTCACTAAGTAAACAGCAACCTATTATACGGAAGAATTATATTTAGAGCACACAGATTGGTTCAACCCTGGGGTTTTTTTCTGTACGAATTCACTGCATGCAGTGGTATTATTGTAGCTTTCAAAAGGCTACAAGTACTATGGCGGCCAGAAATAAACAAACTGATAGAAAAACTAAACATCAGGCAGAGCTGCAGGCAGCGGCGGGAGGTGGTGAGGCTGAGCAAGATATCATAAACCCAGACCCACATCCTATAGTTACACAGCTCTCGGCCTTATTTCTGCCAAAGATGGAGCAGTTACAGACCGGCCTAGATGCAATGGCGGCAGATCTGAGGCAGATGGCCAACAGAATCACCAGAACAGAACATCGTGTGGCAGGGGTGGAAGATCTGCAAAGATCACAAGCTACAAGCATTACATCGCTGCAAAAACAAAACACAATATTGTCAGAGAAAATAGATGATCTAAATAAATCACAAAGTAACAACCTCCGTATAGTGGGGCTCCCAGAAACGGTTGCCAGTTCCACCCTCATAGACTTTGCAGAAAAAATACTGCCTGAGATACTAAAACTACCAAGTACCTCGCTCCCATTTTGTGTGGAAAGAGCACACAGGGTGGGGATTCCAGGTGGAAACAGAGATCAGACAAAATTCCCGAGACAAGTAATGATCAAGTATTTAAATTTTCAACACAAGGTTGCTATCCTTAGAGCATACAGACAGAATGGTCCTATACAGTTCGAGGGAAGGAAATTACTGATCTTTCAGGATTATTCCATTGAAGTCACCAGGAGAAGACGAGAATTTGCACCATATTGCAAAACACCCATAGAAAGAGGAAGACAAGTATCATTGTTGTACCCAGCGAAGTTGAGGATCCACACACCAACAGGACATAAACTCTTTGATTCTACCAGACAGCTGCAGAAATTCCTGGAGGAAGAAGAGAAAGATCAAGCTGCAAAAGAAAATGCTCCTGATTCAATATATGAGAGTCTGAGATTCATTCTCGTAGCACCCCTTGGGGAGCGGTGATTTTGTTCTTTAAGTGACAACTTGTTGGAATGGGGAGTTCATTCTCAGTACATTACACCTATCATCTGTATAAGGGTTGTGGACATATAGCCCTTGGGGTAAGGGTGAGAATCCTCGATACATATCTGAAATAATAGGAGATAAAGGGAATTTTATATCGTGTGTAAAAATAGAGGTTGGGGCCTAGCTATGATTGTTATGATTGTTACAAAATTTGTTCTAATAATTATCTCATAGGTGAGGGAGATATAGGTTAAAAGCTGTCAGTATCCTTAGATACTCAAAAACAGGAGAAAATGTTGGCTTTGTTGGATATGTTAACCTTATTATTTTTTTGTATTGTGTATTATAATTTTGTTAGTTATATTTTTGTTTTTGAACATGCTGTACAAGTAATTTTATGTAACAGTACATTTATATTGTGTGGACATTACAAGGTGAAATATGACAAGCACTTAATTCGTTATGTCGACACTGTTTTTAACCAAATGCTCACTATTGCAGATAAGAATGAGACAATTTACCATAAGACTGGTCTGATTGGGACTACTAATGACATTACGATACGATATAAGAAATACAAACACGGTAAGATACTTCTTTCTCAAAAATGTGTAAAGTTATGGAGCATCTAAATATTATTGCATGGAATGTGGGGGGCATTACGTCTCCCATCAAATGCAAAGCAATTCTAAAACACCTTAGAACTATTAAAGCAGACATAGCTATATTAGAGGAGACTCACTTATCTCAGGTAGAACACTGAAAGCTGAGGCAGGGTTGGGTGGCAGAGGTAGTTTATACCCCATATGAACTACGAAGAGCTAGGGGAATAGCTGTGCTTTTTAGAAAAGGCCTCCCATAGAAAATTATCAATACAGTAATAGATGCAGAGGGGCGTTTCATCATTCTGCAACTTAAGATACACAAATTTACTCTAGTGCTGTGTGGAATATATGGGCCACCAAACCGGAAGCAGGAGTTCTGGACCATGATACACAATAAACTGCTACCATTCATACACCTTCCACTGGCGATGGGGGGAGACTTTAACATCGCTCCGCAGACACCCCTAGATAGATTTAAATATCCCGCATGGCAGGGAACTACCCCAGGCAACACCAGTTATGCAAAAATAGAGGCCCGCATTATGACTAAACTCCGAAACACATTGGGACTTAGAGATATCTGGAGAGATAGGAACCCAGAGGAAAAAAACTATACTTGCGTATCCACCTCGAAGCATACCTTATCTCGAATAGATTACTTCTTAATATCTACATCATTGATACCAAAAGTGGAGAACACAAAAATATTAGATATAACTTTGTCAGATCACATGTCTATCCTGATGAGTATGTATGTATGTGTATGTATGTATGTGTATGTATATATATATATATATATGTATGTATGTATATGTATGTGTATGTATATATATATATATATATATATGTGTATGTGTGTGTATATATATATATATTATATATATTATGTTATATGGGTAATTTGAATCTCACATATTAAGCATATTGAGGGTAACTTTAAATCTTGTATCAAATGTTTATAAAGCAGCATTCCACAAGTTTCTTTTTGTATAAGTTGTAACATATGTTTCTAATATAAGTTCCTCTCTACAAATGGATATGGGCATATTCTGTTATGTGCTATAACAACATTCTTATTTCCTGTGGGCCCCTTATGCAGATGTGAAGTTAACTACGTTTTTTATATATTTCCTGTGACCTCATGTATGACGTATACATTCCTATAAATTCTTTGTGTGTTCTTCAAATAAACGGGACTTTTGTGAAAACACTCAGTTGCATGTGTGTGTGATTTCAGTGGTCACCCCAGGGCCCTGAAGAAAACGTGTGCCGCACCCTTATCAGCCAGAGCAGAGCTAAGGAACAAAAGAAGTGACCCTACAAAACTGGCGTCAGAAGTGGGATGAAACAGGGAACTCTCAGAAGGTAAGCTGAACAAAGAGTCTTTTTATTCTGACCTTTTTTCTCTTACCACGAGACCCCTTAAGTTTCATTTTACATAGGAATAGTTGGGGAATATATATATATGTGAATCTTTGGTAGATTCTAAAAGAGGAATAGTAGATTTTTTTGGTAAAAATCAGGTTAAATATATATATGAATCTTTGGTAGATTCTAATCAAATCTTAAAAAAAAATAAAAAAATAAAAAATAAAAAGGGAATAAGATTTCTTTGGTAGAAATCAGGTTATATAAAGTCTGGCTGAAGGGTTAAAACACACGTTTTCTTACTGCTTGCTTTTGAAATATTGATGTAGGCTAACATTGCTTTAAAGTTAAAAGATAAATACTGTATTGTTTATATGAATTCTTATGCTGCTTGTTTTTAAATATGCTGTATGGCAAAATACTGTTTATTTGTATAAAGTGTTAAGGAAGTAAAATACTGCTTATTGTTTAAAGTATTAAGAAAGTAAACTGTTGCTTATATGTATTGCTGTTTCTGAATGTTAGTTAAAATGCTACATTTTTTCTGGTGAAGGGTGACCTTTGACCTAGAGATAATTAATGCCAGAAACTACTGAAAGAATCAGCATAGTGATATTTTTTTTTTCTTTCTCTTGTTGTAAACTTAAGCATTAAGCACAATAACTGGTAACGGAGTACAACCATTCTAGTTAATGTGGTTTATGCAAAAAGATTCAATAATTAATTGCTCTTAAAGGTAAAGGTATTGTATTTTTTATTTTTATTATTTTTTATTATTTATTTATTTTTTTTGTATTGTATTATATTTTGTTGTAAATGTTTTAAAAGATAAGTTAGGAGTTGAGAATGGGCAAATCCCAGTCTAAACAATTTCCATCACCTAGGTAAGGAGAAACATTTAAAGATTATGTGAGAAAATATAGCAGAATGGACAGAAGCTATGAGAAGCTCTGATCCATTCCCCAGAGAGGGGGATAATGATACATTTCATATGAATATGGTAAAAGGGTTGTGTCTAGGTGATGAAGAGGCATTTCCATGGTATAAATATGGATTATATGAAAAAGGGTGGGGAAAATTGGCTGACTGTTGCTCCATACTGGCGATATATTGATATAGATGGGAATAAAAAGAAGGGTAAAAGTGAGAAGCAAAAACAGAAAGCATATTCACCCCCCCTGCCCCATATAATGCCCCTCACCTACCTTTGCCATCATATAACAGACTATATCCTAGCCTCCCATCCCCTAGTGACATAGATCTAGAGACTATTGCTATTGCCTCTGCTCAGGTACCCCAGGAATGGACCTTGCCAGGACCTTCTGTAACTCCCAGATACCAGGTCACTAAACCCCCAATTATGCCCAAACCCCCGATTAAGGTTGAACCAGTAACACCTTCCTACCCCCCTACAATAACCCCACAATATAAAAGAGGGAATGAAGAAGTAGAGGAGGAGGAGGCAGCTGTACCAGAAGCTAGTATGCCATTTCTTACTGTGGGAGACCAATTAATTATTAAACCTTTGTCCCCGGGTGAATTAAGGGAAATTACCAAGGGAGCCCCAAACCCCCGTCAACATCCATCAGCTTGTATTATGTATTTTAAAAGAATGTTACAAGGACAAAACATGACACAGACAGATATAAGAATTATTATTGATGCACTTCTAGACTATGACCCTGAATCAGGTTGGGAGTGGGGTAATGTAAAGAGTATTAGTAAATTGAGTCGAGATCCAACAATTAACTATGCCCTAAACACACGTGAAGGACTTGATGAAATGTGGACAGAATTAAGTATAGAAATGCATAGAATATGGAAGGATAAACAAAGTATGTCAATTGCACTAGCGTGCAAACAGAATACAAAGGAAACAGTAGTAGAATTTGTTAAGCGTTTTTATAAATGCTGGAAGGAAGAGGCTGGAATGGAATCAGGAGATGCAATGGGCTCTCTGAAGGTCCAGACTTGCATTAGTAATATGCAACCTCAGCTTTCTTTGTTGGTGAAACAACTTGTCTCTGATTGGCCAGAGTTGACTCCAGCAGAATTCTTGAAAAGAATTCATGAAAAAGAAGGGGCAGGTTGTTTTGACATCAGGAAATTAGAGGGAAAAAACGCTGCTTTTTATCAAAAGCAGAGTTTACAACATTGTGATCCATTCCAGGCCAGGGAAAGGGATAATACAGGGAGTAATAGAATGTATGTGAGAGGTAGAGGGAGAGCTAGAGGAAGAGCTAGAGGGAATTATACTTCAAACAGAACACATTGTTTTAACTGTGGGGAACAGGGACATTGGAAAAATGAATGCCCAAAACCCCCTAATAATTCTGCCCCCCCTTACAATCCCCGACAGTATAACAGACAGCCTTACATAGCCCCTGCACCCATGGAGGAACCCAAACACAACATACAATGGCCATAGGGGTGCCTAGAAGGTAGCACTCCAATTTTTCCAGTGGTGTCAGCAAGTTATCATGAGCAACCGTACTTAGTCCTAGAAGTAGAGGGAGAACCCCTACCATTTCTAGTAGACACAGGAGCTACATGCTCTGCCTTATGCTCAGATATGTATGATGGCATTACTGGAAAATCTGAACCTTCTCTAGGGATTAATGGAGTGCTGACTCAGACTCGCATCACACCGCCACTTGAAGTTAGGGTACCCTGTACTGGCCAACAACTTTTGCACCCATTTCGTATTATAACTGGGTGTCCCCTTAACCTTTTGGGTCGTGATCTTATGGGTCCCCTTGGTTTGAAAGTAGCTGTCACTAGACAGGGTGGGTTAGACGTGAGTCTAGGGTCCACTAACCTGTGTTTTTTTAATGACATATTGACAGATGTCCCATCCTCTGTTTGGGCATCTTCAAAACTTGACGTTGGTTTAGTTCAGTGTACCCCATATAAAGCCAGATTAAAACCTAATACTACTCCAGTGTTTATTAAACAATATCCATTGTCTAGAGAAAAGAAAGAAGGGATAAGACCCATGATAGAGGAATTCCTTAAACAAGGAATCCTCCGTCCAGTAGTTTCTCCCTATAATACCCCCATAAATCCGATCCCAAAGAAAGACAATGAATATAGGTTAGTACAAGACCTAAGGGCAATTAATGAAATAGTAATCCCAATTGCCCCAATTGTCCCAGATGTTACAACCTTACTCACAGCCATTCCACATGATGCCTGTATATTTACAGTCATTGATTTAGCTAACGCATTTTTTTCAGTCCGATTGGACCCTGAGACACAGCTACTTATGGCTTTTTATTATGATGGGCGTCAGCTTACCTGGACACGCCCCCCTCAAGGCTATGTGGCCTCACCTGCGGTCTACTCGCTGGTGCTCCAACGTACTTTGCGGTCATGGACTCCCAGCCACGGTTCCGTCCTCCTTCAGTACGTCGATGACCTACTGTTGTGTAGTCCTAACCAGGAGGCTAATACAGTAGATACAATAAGTCTGTTAAAACACCTTGCTGCTGAAGGTCATAAAATAGCAAAACATAAGCTACAAGTAGGAGTGACAAAAGTGGATTACCTTGGTTTTGTGCTTTCCCAAGGCCACCGGTCCATTAGTCCCAAACGAATCCAAGCGATTCAACAGATCCCAAAGCCAGTTACTAGAAAGGACATGCTCACCTTTCTAGGTATGATTAATTATTGCAGACAATGGATTCCTGAGTGCTCCCATCATGATTCCATTCTAAGGCAAGCCACAAAAGGGGATAGCCCTGAACATATACAATGGACCACAGACATGACTAAATCCTACATAGCTCTGAAGACTAGCATTATTAGTGCCCCTGCTTTAGGACTACCTGATTATTGTAAACCATTTCACTTGTATGCGAGGGACAACTGTAAAACCATGGCTGCTGTCTTTGCCCAAGAGCATGGTGGAGGCAATATGCGTCCTGTAGCTTTCTTTTCCAAAGTAGTTCCAATACCGGTACTAGGGATGCCGGCGTGTCTCCGAGCATTGGCGGCTTGCGCCATGGCTGTAGAGATGGTTGAAACAATCACATTAGGCCATCCAATAGTACTACACACTAGTCACCAAGTTTTACATCTTGTAAAAAATGTCACTACCCAACACATGACTTCTCAAAGACTTTCTGGTTATCAATGTATATTACTGAATAATACAAATCTGACTATTAAATATAGTAGTGTATCCTCAGGGCCAACTCAAATACTTAGTGCCTTACTTACAGGATCACCAGACTTTCCAACAGATCATGATTGTATAGAGGTAATACACCACATTACCACACCAAGACCTGACTTGATGGATAAACCTTTTGACCATGCTGATAATGTGTTTGTTGATGGTTCTTGTTCCCGACCTAGTGATGGTATTTATAAGACAGGCTATGTCGTTGTGCAACTACCAGACATTGTTCTAGATGCAGGCCCCATTCCTTATCCTTGTGCACAAGCTGCAGAATTAATAGCACTTACAAAAGCATGTAAATTGTTTGAAAATAAATCTGTTAACATTTACACTGACTCTCGCTATGCTTTTGGGGTTGTGCACGATTTTGGTATGATATGGAAACAACGTGGTTTTGTTTCAGCAGATGGCAAGACCATCTCTCATACAGACCTGATTAATGAACTTTTAGAGGCCATACAACTCCCAAAGGACATAGCGATCATACATTGCCGTGCACATACATACAAGCCTGACCCTATTTCCTTGGGTAATGCACTTGCAGATAAAATTGCTAAAGAGGCTGCTTATGTTTCTCATACACCCGGATCCACCATCCGTATGTATGCTGTTTTAGCCCCACCTTCATGTCCTACAGACCATATGCTTCTTGAACTCCAGGGACATGCCACTCCTAGTGACATATCTTTCTGGACTACTAATGGGTTAGCTTTAGATGAGAATGGTTTGTTTTCTAAAGAGGGGAAGGTGGGCATACCGGAAAGCAGTGCACCACTCTTTATAGCACAAGCCCATGGTGTTGGACACCTAGGTATAAAACCAACAACTAACTTGTTGAAGCAATCTTTCTACATTAGAGGTATAGGTGATCATTGCAAGGCATCTATTAATAGATGTGTATATTGCTTACAGACCAATGCAACCATCCCCAATAAAGCCCAGCATGACCACTTACCCCCACCTACAGCCCCATTCACACATCTACAAATTGATTTTACACATATTCCAAAAACTGGCACTAAACAATTATATCTGCTTGTAATAGTTGACCAATTTTCTAAGTGGCCAGAAGCTTTTGTTACCCAGAGGGAAGATGCAAAAACAGTCGCTAAAATTTTAGCCACTGAAATAATTCCCAGATTTGGTTGTCCGCTTCAGATTAATTCTGATAACGGTCCAGCGTTCATTAGTAAAATCACACATGAGTTAGTAGAATGGTTACAGATTAATTGGAACTTTCACATTCCCTACCATCCTCAAAGCTCAGGGATTGTAGAAAGAATGAATCGCAATATCAAGGAAAAACTTTTAAAGGCAACAGCAGGTACATGGGTTAAATGGCAAAACTATTTACCTGCGATTTTAGCAGAAATCAGAATGACCCCAAATAGGACAACCAGGTTGTCTCCATTTGAGGTCCTAATGGGTAGACCATTCCCAACTCCATGGGTAAAAGGCCCACTTATCATTAAAAATGGTGATTTAGATTGTATTAAGGAACAATATGTAAAACAATTGATTGATAAATTGAATGGCATCTATGGTGATGTGTCTTCCCATTTACCTCTTCCCTCACAGGAACCAACCCATCCTTTCAAGCCTGGAGATCTGGTCTGCATTCGCCAGCTGAATAAAGCAAAGAAAGGAGGTTTCCCGTTCAGCAAGCCAGTCACTGTGATCGCTGTAACCAGGACTGCCGTACTGACTGATGACAAGGACATCTGGATACACGCTTCACGAGTGAAACTCTGTCCAAAGAGAGGAGAAGCGGGTGACAAGCTATCGGTCACCCCTCACAAAGGAGAAGTGGGTGATAAGGTATCGATCACTCCTCACAAAGACCAGGATGACGATCTCAATCATGGATCCAAGACATTTCTGCAAGATCTTCCTTTTCCTAATGGGGATATTGATCTTTGTGTATATCCCAATAGTATTAATAACAGCATGTTATTACTCACTTGAAGATGCTGAACACTTTACACTTATTTGTTTACTATTATTAACATTGTTTAACTGTTACATGTCTTGTACTTTACGAAAGAAAATATCAGGTATGATACAAGATGCAGAAAAAGTTCAACTGCAAAATTTAATTAGAGGTAGACCCAGATAGTTTATATTGTAGGAACATTACAGATTATGTGATCACGATGTGATCAAAGAGGGGAATGATGAGTATGTATGTATGTGTATGTATGTATGTGTATGTATATATATATATATATATGTATGTATGTATATGTATGTGTATGTATATATATATATATATATATATATATATATATATATATGTGTATGTGTGTGTATATATATATATATATTATATATATTATGTTATATGGGTAATTTGAATCTCACATATTAAGCATATTGAGGGTAACTTTAAATCTTGTATCAAATGTTTATAAAGCAGCATTCCACAAGTTTCTTTTTGTATAAGTTGTAACATATGTTTCTAATATAAGTTCCTCTCTACAAATGGATATGGGCATATTCTGTTATGTGCTATAACAACATTCTTATTTCCTGTGGGCCCCTTATGCAGATGTGAAGTTAACTACGTTTTTTATATATTTCCTGTGACCTCATGTATGACGTATACATTCCTATAAATTCTTTGTGTGTTCTTCAAATAAACGGGACTTTTGTGAAAACACTCAGTTGCATGTGTGTGTGATTTCAGTGGTCACCCCAGGGCCCTGAAGAAAACGTGTGCCACACCCTTATCAGCCAGAGCAGAGCTAAGGAACAAAAGAAGTGACCCTACATATCCAGCTACATATAAACCTGAAGATACCAGGGTAGAAGGGAAATATCTGGAGATTCCCAGCGTACCTATACAAGGATGCTAGTTTTCATACCTTCCTGAACAAGGAATGGCAATATTATAGTGAGGCAAATCACACCCATAGGAGTCAGCCGATGCTATTTTGGGAGGCTGCAAAAGCGGTCCTGAGAGGTACAGTCACGTCTTATACGATAAAATTGAAAAAACAATATAAAGCAAAGGCAGACCTCCTCCTACGTCAGCTTAAAACTGCATATAATAAATATCTGAGGTGCCCCACATTACAAAATAGGAAAAGTTATTATACAGTCAAACAACAAAGAGATACCTATCTTTTAGACAATTCCCTACGAATTTTGAATAAAGCTTCAGGCCTTTTTTATCGACATGGTAACAAGACAGGTAGATATTTGGCAGCATTAACAAAAATTTTAAGACCTAACAATTTGATAACTAGTATAAAAGTGGGAGACTCCATAGAGAAAGACAATGATATGATAGCACAAGCCTTCAGGGAATATTACCAAACCCTCTATAACTCCACAGACATAGATATAGACATCAGAGAACAATTCTGGTCAGATTTACAATTACCCCGCCTATCTGATGCTGATTTCGAGATACTGAATTTACCCATAACCAAGGAAGAAATAAATATTAAAAGTTCTCCACAAGGGAAAATGCCAGGTTCTGATGGACTGCCAGGAGAATTTTATAAGATCTTACTCCCTAATGTTGTGGAAGATCTAGAAACACTATATAATGGCATACTGGCCGGTAAAATTGATATATCAAAGAGATTTGTAGAAGCTAACATAACTTTGATAGCTAAGCCAGGAAGAGACCCAACTCTGAGAGAGTCGTACAGATCTATATCGCTACTAAATAGCGACTATAAAATTCTGACCAAAATTCTAGCAAACAGGTTAACCAGAATCTTACAATCCCTTATACACAAAGACCAGACAGGGTTTGTCAAAGGCCGTTCCTCTGTCTCTAATATTAGAAAGCTTCAGATGATACTTTCCCATTATTGGGTTAATTATAACAAACTAGAAGTACCTTCTCCGCTTCCTGAGGCATGCCTTCTAGCCGTAGATGCAGAGAAGGCTTTTGATAAAGTCTTATGAGAACATCTATTTTACGCACTAGAGAAATTTGGAATCCGGGGAAATTTTCTGACCCCTTCAAACTAGGTAGAGGAACTAGACAGGGTTGCCCTCTATCACCACTTTTGTTTGACCTAGCATTAGAGCCATTGGCTGTAAAGATTAGAAAGACTGTACAGGGCCTTAGGATAGGGAACAAAAAAATAAATATGTCTCTGTATGCGGATGACATGATTTTAGTTGTCCCCAACCCGAGAGAAAATCTCCCATCTCTAGTCTCTTTGATAGAAAAATTTGGGGAAATCTCAGGTTATCAGATAAAAAATAGCAAGTCAGAGATTTTGTGGCTGAATCCCAAGTGGAGAGTGAAACTGCCTAACTTTCAATTTAAAATAGTAAAAGAAAGTTTTAAATACTTGGGGATTCAGTTGGGTATTAATCCACATAAATGGTATGATCTCAATTTTAGGCAACTGATTGGATCCATTGTATCTCAATTAAAATATTGGAGTGGCCTGTCTTTATCTCTATCAGGTAGGATCAGTTTGATTAAAATGTCCATCTTCCCTAGGATTTTGTATACTCTGCAGATGCTGCCACTTATGCTGACAAAAGTCGCATCTTAATACCCTTAATGGGGCGATCCTAGCTTTCGTCTGGAACAAAAAAAAACACAGGGTAAGCTTACAAAAACTAACAGCTACAAGAGGACAGGGAGGGTTCGGATTACCCAACATAAAAATGTATAACTGGGCTATGTCTGGAAAGATAGTGCTAGACTGGTTGATGGGAGATGGTTGTTTTACACATCCACAATTGGAACAGGCATTGATAGCCCCTATGTCGTTGGAAATGTTACCACATCTAACTAGAATGCAGGCAGAAAAGACAGTGGGTCTACACTTACCCCTTATTGAGCCATTGAGAGCCTGGCAAAAAATATTTAAATGGTTAAACATAGATTATTCATACTCTAAACATCTTCCCTTAAGAGGGAACCCTAACTTTATAGTGGGTTATTCTACCAGGCCTTTTCTGTTATGGTACGAAAGGGGCCAAAAGACAGTTAGTCAGATCTTAAAAATGGGAATGAGGGAAATTAAGTCATTTCAAGAGCTGCAGAGAGAATTTGATATACCTACTACGCATCACTATGCATACCTACAAACCAAGCATTATATCAATCAGATACTTAGAGATTCACAGTCTTTGGCGGGAAACCCAGGTTTAGAGGCTACTGTATCACTATTCAAAAATGGTACACATTCTATCTCTTTGTTTTACAGAACGTTACTATATGATATTGAGAAACATACTATAGACGAAATGGTTTCAAGATGATCAGCCACTCTCGACAGCGTGGTTACAGACCAGACGTTCATTGATAGCTTTAGGGAGATTAGCAGTGCCACCCTGGCCACAGATCTTAGGGAAGCACATACCAAAATGCTCCACCAGACTTACCTAATACCGAAGGTCCTTAGGAAATGGAATGTGGCAGTACACAATATATGCCCAAAATGGCAATTCCCAGATCCGGATATACTTCATTTTATATTCAGCTGTACACATATTAAAAAATACTGGGCTCAGATAGCATACTGGATTAAGGTCCTTACATCACATAACATTCTACTGAGAGAGGAACAAATCGTATTCCTTCGGCTAGATAATAATCCAGCAATATTAAAACGATTTATTGTTAATGTAATTATTTTGGCTAAAAACTAATCCTGAAGTATTGGCCCTCAAATAAAACTCTGAAATGAAATGAGTTGAAAAATCTCATCCTCTCACAACTCACTAAAGAAAAATGGGACACCTTAGAAGATCCAAATAAAAGAATAGCTAAATTTATTAAAAAGTGGGAACCTTTTATAATCTTGCTTGCCCGAGAGACACAGAAACAGATTATTTATCCACTTAGAAACACTATTTATATTTTAGAAAGACAGCTCACAGGACATTGGACTGACGGTAATGTGAGGTGAGGAACAAGGATACTCTGCTATAGATTGTAAACCATAAAACAACAGAGTGATGCATTAGGTATGATTAAGATTAAGATTGTTTATATAAATATTACAGTTGGAATGCCTAATTACAGCATGTTCGTTCTTCCCCTCCCCCCTTTTTTCTTTCCTTTCCTTATGTGTTGGTTTAATTAGGTTTTAGTTTAATTGAAGTTAATTGTGTTTATTATAAAAATGGCTCGGAAGAACGGATATAAATGGACTACATAGATTCTTGGTGTTTTTGGGCAGGAATGTATGGACTGTGAAACGAGTCTAATATTCTCGCAATTGTGGACTTTGAAATTTGCATCTTAGACCAATTGTTAATTACTTCAATGTATTTGTTTGTTCTGAAAAGCCGTAATAAAGAAAGATTATAAAAAAAAACAATTAAAACTAATATAACTATATAACTAATATTATACTAACTACCAATTAAATAAAACTAAAATACACATTAAAAATATCCTAACACTACTATAAAAATTAGAAACTATCTAATAAAAAAGGACTAAATTATAAAAAATAACAAACACTAAATTACGAAAAATAAAAAATGAAATTTTCAAAAATAAAAAATAATTACACCTAATCTAATAACCCTATCAAAATAAAAAAGCCCACCCAAAATAGAAGAAACCCTAGCCTAAAATAAACTACCAATATCCCTTAAAAGGGCCTTTTGTAGGGCATTGCCCTAAGTTAAACAGCTCTTTTACCTGTAAAAAAAAATACAAAGAGCCCCCCAACAGTAAAATCCACCACCCAACCAACCCTCTACATTAAAAAGCCTAACTCTGTCAAAAACCTAAGATAGCCATTGTCCTGAAAAGGGCATTTAGATCTTTTGCATTGCCCTGAAAAGGGCATTTAGCTCTTTTATGAAAAGCTCAAACCATAAACTAAAAAAAAAAACACCCCAAAAACTAACCCATGAAGATCCACTTACATTTTTTTAAGTCCCGCTTGAACGATCTTCATCCAGGCGGCGAGAAGTCTTCATCCAGACGTCCTCTTCTATCTTCATCCAGGCGGCGAAGTCCAAATCTAGGTGGAGAGAAGTCTTCATCCAGGCGGCCTCTTCTATCTCCATCCATCCTGAAGACATCCGGCGCGGAGCATCCTCTTCATACGGTCGCCGCCGTATACTGAATCTTCAATGCAAGGTACGCGATTTAAAATGGCATCCCTTGCATTCCTATTGGCTAATTTGATTTTGGAAATTCAAATCAGCCAATAGGATGAGAGCTACTGAAATTCTATTGGCTGATTTGAACGGCCAATAGAATTTCAAAAGCTCTCATCCTATTGGCTGTTTTGAACAGCCAATAGGATTTCAGTAGCTCTCATCCTATTGGCTGATTTGAATTTCCAAAATTTGGCTTTTCATAAAAGAGCTAATTGCCCTTTTCAGGGCAATGCAAAAGAGCTAAATGCCCTGCCCATACAAATGCCCTTTACAGGGCAATGGTTAGCTTAGGGTTTTTTTTAGGTTTTTAAGATATTTTTTTTTATTTTGTGGGCTTGGGGGTGGGGGTTTGTAATGTTAGTGGGACTTTGTATTTTTTTTTTCAGGTAAAAGAGCTGTTTAACTTAGGCCAATGCCTTACAAAAGGCACTTTTAAGGGCTATTGGTAGTTTATTTTAGATTATGTTTTTTTATTTTGGGGTGTTTTTTTTTTTTTTTTAAATGGGTATTATAATAGGAATAATTTTTATTATTTTTGATAATTTGTTTGTTATTTTGTGTAATGTATTTTTTTTAGTTTTGGGGTGGGTTTTAATTTTAGATTAGGGCTTGGGCATTTCATAAAAGAGCTAAATGCCCTTTTAAGGGCAGGAAAAAGAGCTAAATGCCCTTTCAAGGTCAATGCCCCAATTTATTTTCAGGGCAATGGGTAGATTAGGTTTTACTTTATTTTTATTGTGTGGGTTTGGGGGGTTGTATACTGTTAGGGGGTGTTTGTTTTGTAGCAAAAGAGCTGTTAACTTTGGCACAATGCCCTACAAAAGGGCTGCATTACGGAGCTTTTCTTTCTGCAATCACAGGTGTTCGGCTTTTTTCTCCCCATTGATGTCTATGGAGAATGCATGCATGAGCACGTCAAAACAGCGTTTGAATTGTGTGCGGTATGCAGCTTAAAACCACCATATCGCACGTACAAGCCGGCTGTTTGAAAACTTGTAATGGCTGCGCTATAGAGGGTTAAATAAGGCAACTTTTGTTAATTTCCCTATAGCGCGCATAACTTGTAATCTAGCTTTGTGTTAGATAGTGTAAAAAAATTAGATGACATCTCATTTTGTATATAATATTTATTATATGAAGATGAAAAAGTGGGTGTAATATGATCTGCTAGGATCTTATAGAACTCCGTTGGTAGCTGATCTGGATCTGGGCCTTTCAAGTTAGCAGAGCTCTTAATCACATGTAACATTTCATTCTGCTGAATTTCTCTATTCAGCTCTAATAGAAAATCTGTAGAGATCTTAGGGAGATTTAGTGAACACCAAAAAGCTTCCTTGTTAGTTAGAGATATTTGGTCCTGAGCGTATATCTTTTGAAAATACCAGAAAAATAATCATGGGTCTCTTTGGTATTAGTCAACTGCTGGTCACCAACTCTAATTACCTCAATAAGATTATTTTTTTCCTACCTTTCACAATATTATCCAAGAATTTGGAAGACTTGGGGCCATATTTGTTAAAAGTAGCTTTATTTTTTATCTCTGCTTTAACCATCTGCTGACTGAGAAAGGTTTCTCTTTCCAATTTAGCTTTTTGATATTCCTTGCAATTATCCTTGTTCTGATGTTGTATATACGTTATATATTTATTTCTAAGTTGATTTGCCAAATGGAGTTCTCTAGCTTTCCAATATCTTTTTTTTTTACCATATAGGCCTTAATTTCTCCTCTGAGCACTGCCTTGGCAGTCTCCCAGAATATCTCTGGTTTAGATTCATACTCCTGGTTGAAGTGTTTAAACTCTAGCCATTTGCCGGTCAGCCAATTCCTAAACCCTGTATCGTTTAGCAAAAATGTAGGGGAAAAAAAAGTTCCTACCGCCTTTTTCATGGGCCTTCTTAACTTTAATTGTCAATGTAATTGGTGCATGGTTCAAAATCAGTACCTCCTTGATATTGGCCTTAGTCTCATAGCGAGCCATACAGTCCCCAATTAAAAACACATCTATCCTAGAGAATGTAGGGTAGGATTTGGATTCACACGTATACTGTTTGGAGTCTGGGTTCTGTATTCACCAGATATTTTTAAGTTTTAATTTCTTAGTGAAATTTTGAAAAAAATTGGTTTCTCTATTATACCTATTAAGATTCTTTTTTCGGAGCCTATCTAGCAGTGGGTGGGCAGATACATTAAGGTATCCGGGCAATATCAAATTATCATCTACATATTGTAGCAGTTTCATATACAGTGTGTCCCAGAAATCCAATTGAAGAGTATTAGGGGCATAAATGTTACAAAGAATCAGACGGGTGTCTTGTACTAAAACTTCTAAAATTAAAAATCTCCATCTCTTTTGAAAGTGTTTGGTAATCTAATTTTTTATTAAAGAGACAAGCTACTCCTCTTTTTCTCTTGTATGCGGAGGAGGTGATCACTTCTCCAATCCAACCAAACTTAAGGATCCATCTCTCTTAAGTTAAGATGAGTCTTCTCTATCATAGCTATGTCTGGAGAGAGATACTTCAAATGATTAATATTTTTTTTCCTTTTGATTGGAGAGGAGATCCACCCCACATTTCAAGAGGTTAAGTCAATTGTGTCCTTCATAGCTTAAACTGGAGAATGGGAAAAAAACATAAAAACCATGGAGAGAGAAAGAAGGAAATAAAATGAAAAAACAAACAAACTCTAAAACAAACCAATCCAGACCCTCCATCTCTATCTAAATGGACTGATATGGTCAAAATAAATATATATTTTTTTAATCTATCTTGCTTTGATCATATTTGTTTTTAATATAATTTTTAATCTGCTGATGCTGCTCTGTTGATTGTCTTTGCGATGAAGTCTCTAGCATCCTGTGGTTTTTGTAGAACCAAAACCTTAGAGTCATACCATATTTTAAGTTTTGCTGGGTAGATAATAGATACTTGAATCTCCGGTTTTATAAGTTGGGTGCAATACGGGGCCATCTATTTTAGTTTATTTAAAGTGTCTGCTGAATAATCTTGGAAAATGACAATATGATTCCCCTTGATTGTAAGTGTATTTGTTTTACTATAAATATTAAGAATTAGGACTTTATCCTGAAAGTTCAGACCTCTAAAAATTATTGGTCTTTTAAGATTTGTTGTGTCATTCTGTGCTCTGATAGAACCCAGTCTATGGGCTTTTTCAATAGGAATAGGTATTTTATCAATAGGTAAACCTAGGGCCTGAGGGAGTATGTACAAGGCAAAGTATAATAGGTCATTATATTCTACAGTTTCAGGGAGGCCAAGGATTTCTAGGTTATTCCTACGCGATCTGTCTTCCAGATCATCTAAACGTTTTTAAATATGTTGAAGCTAGACTTGTGCATGGTCGAAAAATTTGTTTCTGTTCGGTTCGGATCGATTCGGATTTTTTTCAAATATCGGTTCGGATCTATTCGAATTCAGAAAAATTTGAATGAATTCATTTCGGATTTGTTTCGGATTCATTCGGATTCAAATAAATTCGGCTGGATTCGGTTCGGAAATTCGGAATTTTGGTATGTGTTAGGTGGGATGTGCTGTGTATTAGACTAGTATTATGTACTGTATATTAGGTGTAACCCATAGCAGAGTGATATAACCTAATATACTGTACAATACTAGTGTAATCCATGGCCATCTGAATTTACCGAATAAATCCAAACTAATTCGGAATTTATTCGGTAGATTCGGTACTACCGTAATTTGGAAATTCGAATTGATCCGAATCTCCAAATTTAACAAATTCATCCGAATTTTGGATTCGGAACGAATCGAAATGCACATGTCTAGTTGAAGCTTATCTTCTTGTTCTTTAATCACCTCCTGCTGAATATCATTAGTAACTTCGAGATCTGACACTCTGCCTTCTACTTCAGAGATTCTAATAGTAAATTGTTTTAGCTCAGCTGAAAGACTAATTATATCTTTTTTAATACCGTCAAATTGGGGAAGAACAATTTCTGATTAGTTATGTCGTGAACCTAAAAATTTCGGTTCGCGAATGGCGGACTCGAACTTCCGCAAATGTTTGCAAACGGGCAAACTGGGCTAACCGCCATTGACTTCAGTAGGCAGGCAAATTTTAAAACCAACAGGGACTCTTTCTGGCCACAATAGTGATGGAAAAGTTGTTTCAAGGGGACTAACACCTGGACTGTGGCATGCCGGAGGGGGATCAATGGCAAAACTCCCATGGAAAATTACATAGTTGATGCAGAGTCTGGTTTTAAGCCATAAAGGGCATAAATCACCTAACATTCCTAAATTGTTTGGAATAACGTGCTTTAAAACATCAAGTATGATGTTGTATTGATCAGGTAGTATAAGGGTTATGCCCGCTTCACAGTGACAGACCAAACTCCCCGTGTAACGCACTGCAAACAACCGCAAACAGTCCATCTGCACAACCACAAGATAGATAGATTTGATAGATAGATACATAGATTACATAGATCAATAGATGCAATATACATTTGATACATACGATTGATAGTTAGATAGATTTGATAGATAAATAGATAGACTTGATAAATATATAATTTCAAAGACAGAGAATTACAAGACGTGTGGTCTGAGACCCATGGTAAGGTTCCCAGAGGCAGTCGCGGCGCCAGAGGAGGTGTATATGGCATGGATTTTAGGAACCGGGAGATGGAAAAAGATGCTTGGTCGGTCCTCCTACTTCAAATTTGGGGCACTGCGCGTGCAATCTACTGTGCCACCAGATATGAGTGGTGTGTTAAGTAGTACTATTCCTATCAGTTTAATCCCTGTTATGTGCCTTTTTTTTTGTTTGGTTTTTGAAGCCACAGTGCAGCACCAGAGGCCAGAAAAATTAGGCATGTACACATGCCTGAAAAATTAGGTATTGTTGCTGTAGCAGCGGCCAGAAAAATTGATGTTTGTTTCCCAGGCAGAAAGTGCCCTAAAACATTGCGGCTTGAACCCTAGTTGGTGGCGGATAAGTCACGCAAGTCATCCGGCATTCAGAGATAAAATACAGCAGCGTGTGGACCATTTTTTGCCCAAGGCAGCTCATCTCATCAGGCCTTTTTTACTCTAATGTATCGCCCAATGTCAGTCCCTTTGGGATCCATACCTCATTCATTTTAATAAAGGTGAGGTAATCAAGACTTTTTTGACCTAGGCGTCTTCTCTTCTCAGTGACAATACCTCCTGCTGCACTGAAGGTCCTTTCTGACAGGGCACTTGAAGTGGGGCAGGCCAGAAGTTTGATTGCAAATTGGGATAGCTCAGGCCACAGGTCAAGCCTGCACACCCAGTAGTCAAGGGGTTCATCGCTACTCAGAGTGTCAAGATCCGCAGTTAATGCGAGGTAGTCTGCTACCTGTCGGTTGAGTTCTTCTCTGAGGCTGGATCCCGAAGGGCTGTGGCGATGCATAGGAGTTAAAAAGGTCTGCATGTCCTCCATCAACAACACGTCTGGAAAGCGTCCTGTCCTTGCCGGCGTGGTCGTGGGAGGAGGAGTATTACTTTCATCTCTTCCCCTGTTAGATTCCCGTTGTGCTGTGACATCACCCTTATGTGTAAAGCATACTTTTTATTTTATTTTTGAACTGCTCCATCCTTTCCGACTTGTGGGAATTTGGTAACATTTCAGTCACTTTATGCTTATACCGGGGGTCTAGTAACGTGGACACCCAGTACAGTTCGTTCTCCTTCAGCTTTTTTTATACGAGTGTCCCTCAACAGGCACGACAGCATGAAAGACCCCATTTGCACAAGGTTGGATGCCGAGCAAATCATGTCCCGTTCCTCATCCTCACTGATCTCACTGAAGGTATCTTCTTCCCCCCAGCCACGTACCACACCACGGGTACCAGATAGGTGACAACAACGAGCACCCTTGGATGCCTGTTGTGCTTGGTTTTCCTACTCCTTCTCGAAGCCACATTCCTCCTCTGACTCCTCTTCCTCACAATCCTCTTCCTGCGTTGCCGCTGGTCCAGCAAGCGATGCTGATAAGGCTGTTTCTGGTGGTGATGGAGACCACAACTCTTCCTCTTCACGCTCATCTACGGCCTGATCCAGCACTCTTCGCAGGGCATGCCCCAGGAAGAAAAAAAATGGTATGATGTAACTGATGGCGCCTTTGGTGCGACTGACAAGGTTTGTCACCTCCTCAAAAGGACGCATGAGCCTACAGGCATTGCGCATGAGCGTCCAGTAACGTGGCAAAAAAATCCCCAGCTCCCCAGAGGCTGTCCTAGCACCCTGGTTATACAAATACTCGTTAACAGCTTTTTCTTGTTGGAGCAGGCGGTCGAACATTAGGAGTGTTGAATTCCAACGTGTCGGGCTGTCGCAAATCAAGCGCCTCACTGGCAGGTTGTTTCGCCGCTGGATATCTGACAAGTGGCCAAGTAGGAATGCCGTATCCGGGATGTGGAATAGTACCTGGGGAGCTGGGGGGGTGCCTTTGATGTGGAGTAAGACGAAGCAGCAGAAGAGGACTCAGCCGAGGAGGTTATGGAAGAGGATGGAGTAGGAGGAGTAGAGGAGGTGGCAGCAGGCCTGCCTGCAAGTCGTGGCGGTGTCACCAACTCCTCTATAGGGCCACGCATTCCATGCTTGGCAGCCGTCAGCAGGTTTACCCAATGTAGGTGATATACCTGCCCTGACCATGCTTTGCAGACCAGCTATCAGTGGTCAGATGGACCCTTGCCCCAACGCTGTGTGCCAGACATGCCATTACTTCCTTTCGCACAATCGAGGACAATCGAGGACAGGTTGGGGATTGCCTTTTGTGCAAAGAAATTTCGCCCGGGTACCTTCCACTGCGGTGTCCCAATAGCTACAAATTTTTTGAACGCCTCAGACTCCACCAGCTTGTATGGTAAAAGCTGGCGGGCTAAGAGTTCAGACAAGCCAGCAGTCAGACGCAGGGCAAGGGGGTGACTTGGTGACATTGGCTTCTTACGCTCAAACATGTCCTTGACAAACACCTGACTGTGGGCAGATGAGCAGAAACTGCTCCAGAAGAGAGACAGATTGGCGGATGGTTGAGAGGGGGCAAGGAGCACAGCAGTGGTTGACGTGGCTGAAGATGCTGGACCAGGAGGAGGATGGCAGCTTTGAGTTTGTGTGCTGCTTGTCCTCATGTGTTCATCCCATAGGCGTTTGTGATGTGAGATCATATGCCTTCACAAAGTAGTTGTACCTAGGTGGGTGTTGGACTTCCCACGACTCAGTTTCTTTTGGCACAGGTTGCAAATGGCATTGCTGTTGTCAGAGGCAGACACATAAAAAAATGCCACACTGCTGAGCTCTGCGATGACGGCATTCTGGTGGTGGCAACAGCATGCGTTGATTGCTGTCTGGCTGACCCCGGGTGCCGATGCATGCTGTCTGACTGTGCCACTAGCTCCTTGCGACGACCTCCCCCTGCTTCCAACTCATCTCCTCCTCCTGCTCCTCTCTGTCTCCCCATCTGAACTTTCCACCTGTTCTTCTTCTCTTCTACCGGGCGCCCACGTGACATCCACGGACGCATCGTTATCATCAACCCCTTCACTTGTATCTGACAACTCAACAACGGAAGCAACGGCGGATACAACATCATCATCATCATCACACCGTGCGTCGTCCATGTCTGTAATGCTGCCTGACTGAGACATATCACAGTTATCTACATCCTCTGTCAATGATGGTTGCGCATCACTCATTTCTTCACACTGAGGTGTACATAACTCCTCTGACAGATCAAGTGAGGCGGCTGTGGTGCTAGTGTCAGTGGTGGCGGCAGGCGGGCAAGTGGTAAGTTGAGAGGTGCCCGAAGCTAAGCTAGAGGAGGAGGATGGTGCGTCAAGGTTACGAGCAGAAGCTGTAGAAGATTGGGTGTCCTGTGTTATAAAGTCAACTATTTCATCAGAACTTTTCGTGTTCATGGTACGTGGCCTAACATTGGGCATTATTCTATGGCCAAATGGAATCACAGCACCACGACGGCCCCTGCGGGTTGGCCTGCCTCTGCCTGTCATTTTTTTTTAATTAGTGCTACTATGCGTGCAAGCTACTGTGAGTGGGCACAGTATACGCTGTGAGCCTGACACAAAAAAGCAGACTGATGTTTCAAAGTCAAAATAGTTTTTTTATTTTTAAATGTACACTTACACTACTATTAAACAAGATATGAGTGGTGGCACTGGGCAAGTGAGCACAGTATACGCTGTGAGCTTGACACACACGCTGGCAGTGGCAGGCTGGCCTGGCAACTGCAATTAGATTACACTAGCAGACTGATGTAAAAGTTTTGTTTTAAAAAATTTACACTACTGTTACACCAGATATGACTGGTGGTGGCACTGAGGAAGAAGGCACAGTGTATGCTGTGAGCCTGACACACAGGCTGGCAGTGGCAGGCTGGCCTGGAAACTGAAATTAGATTACACTAGCAGACTGATGTAAAAGTTTTTTAAAAAAAAATTACACTAATGTTACAACAGATATGACTGGTGGTGCCACTGAGCAAGTAGGCACAGTATATGCTGTGAGCCTGACACACAGGCTGGCAGTGGCAGGCTGGCCTGGCAACTGAAATTAGATTACACTAGCAGACTGATGTAAAAGTTTTTTTTTTTAATTTACACTAATATTACACCAGATATGACTGGTGGCACTGAGCAAGTAGGCACAGTATATGCTGTGAGCCTGACACACAGGCTGGCAGTGGCAGGCTGGCCTGGCAACTGAAATTAGATTACACTAGCAGACTGATGTAAAAGTTTTTTTTTTAAATTTACACTAATGTTACAACAGATATGACTGGTGGAGGCACTGAGCAAGTAGGCACAGTATATGCTGTGAGCCTGACACACAGGCTGGCAGTGCCAGGCAGGCAACTGCTATTAGATTACAAAGAAAAAAACAAACAAAAAAAACGACTGATGTAGCCCTAAAAAGGGCTTTTTGGGGTGCTGTCCTTACAGCAGAGATCAGATGAGTCCTTCTGGACTGTAGTGTACACTGAATACACTAGTCTAGCTATCAATTTCCCTATAAAATCAGGAGCAGCTACACTATCCCTCCTCTCACTAAGAATGCAGGATCAGAATAAATCTAAAATGGCTGCTGCCCAGGAGCTGGGAGAGTCTGGGAGGGAGTCTCTGCTGCTGATTGGCTGTAATGTGTCTGCAGACTGTGAGATACAGGGTCAAAGTTTACTCAATGATGACGAATAGGGGGCGGACGGAACATCGCATATGTTCGCCCACCGCGGCGAACGTGAACAAGCTATGTTCGCTGGGAACTGTTCTCTGGCAAACTATTTGCGACATCACTATTTCTGATATTTGTTTCACAAGATTATTTGTATCTATCTGTAGTGTAGATTGAGGGTTATGATCAGTGTGCCCTTCTAAAGCTAGGTCTAGGCTGTTACGTGCTTTTCTGTCTTTATATTTGGGAGGCATTATTGGTGATTTAAGTTTATTAAAATGGAAATATTTATCCATATATATCGAAAGTGATAAATCCTGCAATAAACAGTGCGAATGTGTCTATATAACAGAACTGAAACAAAACAAAAAAAAAAGTGTCAATGCATCATTATCTGTACAACCAGATAAGAGTGAATATATCTTGTAGCTTTACCTAGAATATTTTAGTGATCCAGTGAAAAAATTATATAATTTAAAAAAAAATGTTTTAAAGAATTAAAAAGTGTTACAAATATCTTGTGTTTGTGAGTAAAAAGCTTCCCAGTTAACACAAAAACATATATCTTTGGACACGCGGCTAAGCCTAGAATAGAATATATATAATGGAGGAACGGTGCAATGTTTAGCATCACAAAATAGTAAATATTTCACAAATAAAGCATCTTAAAAAAATGTAATCAGTGAAAGTGCCCCTGTTTTGAAGACAAATTGTATTTACTGTGCATTACTGTGAATTTTAAATCACAGTTGTTGTCATCTATCTAAATCTTGTATCTAAATGACAACAACTGTGATTTAAAATTCACTAGTGAGCAGAACAGCACACATATACATTTTCTTGACATCACATTATCAAGCACAAATGAACACACTATTGAGACTAGTATTTACAGGAAGCCAACAGCTGGGAATACTATTTTCAAATTTAATTCATGTCACCCAAGACATGATGTTAAGGGTATCCCTAAAGGAGAGTACACAAGAATCAAAAGGAACTACAGCAATGAGGATGAGTATCAGATTAAATCACAAGAAGCGACAAGGAGATTTATTGATAGGGGCTATAGTGAGAAAATCTTACAGGAGGCAAAAAGTAGTGTAGATTCAATACCAAGACAAGATTTACTTAAATACAAAAATAAGCAGAGAGAAACATCTTATAACAAAAAGATCAAATTCATCACAACGTATAGTCTAGAGTACAATAAGGTATGTAACATTGTCAGAGATTCTATACCTATCCTTTATTCCGATTCTATTCTGAAAGAGATCCTAAAAGAGGGATGTGATTTTATCTCTAAACGAGTTAAGACATTGGGTCATTTTCTTTCTCCCTCAGATGTGAAATCTAAAAAACCATCAACCTGGCTAAAGCAAAGAAAAGGTTTCTTTAAGTGTAGGCTCCCAATTTGAACCACCTGTGAATATGTTAAAGAAGGTAAAGATTTTAAATCTACTGTCACCAACAAAACATATTAGATATACCACTATATCAATTGTTCAACTACTCATGTGGTCTACCTTCTTACATGTAAGATTTGTCAACAACAGTACACAGGGAAGACCAAAAGACCACTAAAAGAGAGATTTTTGGAGCACCTACGCTCTATAGAGGATGAGCATTCAGATACACTGATATTAAAACATTTTAAAATGTTACATAATGCAGATTCAACAGCTCTGACTATACAGGGAATTGATTTTATTCCCCGATGGAGACGAGGGGATGACAGAGAGATGTCGCTCAACAAAAGGGAAGTCATGTGGATGTTTAATCTACAGACCACCCATCCTCATGGGCTGAACATGAGAAGAGATTTAAATCTGTTCACCAAATAATAAACACTTTACTAAGGGTTTCTTTCTCAACATGCTTAAACAAGAAATTTTAGAATTGGGATAATTTCATATACATGTCTCTTGTCAGAGGCTCATTTTTAAAACTTTTTTCTCCACCTTATAAATATAATTAACTATTGAGTGTAGATGAGATTAAAACACTGTATAATTATGTTTCCCATAGACACTTACACTTAAAATGCTTAATTAGATTGATAAGGACTTTATAATCTAAAGGTATGTTTCTTGTCATAGGCTCATTTGAAACTTATACCAATATTTGCTCATATTTAAGCCATTTCTCTATCTTAAGTATATAATGAGAAGCATTTATTGATTATCCACGAAAATATACATGTCTTTTTCTTTATGTCCTCATATCAGGAGTATGCATAAGGCTATATACATCATGTCTCTAAGTTGTATTCAATTATATCATCTATAAAATTTTGCATGTATTTCTATTACATAAATTTTATGTATATGTAACAAAGGTTTCTTGTCATAGGCTCCCTTACTATGAACAGCAATTTACAAGTTTATACACATGTAATGTTACTTTAAGAGGAGAACAGAAAGGTGCATCAATTAGCAGTGATCAAGTGCGTGAAGCACGAAACATTTGCTGTTTTTTGCACAACTGTGCTGACCACTTTTTACAATTTTTGTATGCTTTTAATCATGTTGGAATAAAGCTGAACTTTTAACTTTTTTTCTGGGCTTGGAGCGCTGTTTTTGTTCCCTCTTTGGATCTCCTGTGATTAAGTGTGTGTGTGCAGACACACAGGGAACTATGGTTGCCGCCTGGAATCTACTATAAAAGATAGAGTTATCCCACTGTGGAAACTAACTTTATACCCTCTCTCTATTTTGTGCCTAACTTACACCTTTTTAAGAATCATCTAACTACCCCAAGGGCGCTCCGTTGTGCAGGTTTGTTTTTCACCGCTGACTTAAGCAGCGCTCGTATTGAAGTGCGGTATGGAGCACAATTTTGCTCTACGCTCACTTCTTGCCTTTTAACGGCGGGTTTGTAAAAAACCCATAATACCAGCGCTGTAGGTAAGTGAGCATTGAAAAAAACTGCTTCTTAGCACCGCACAGCTTATAACGCAAAACTCATAATCTAGGCAATAGGTAGGTAAGAAAAAAAAGTTAGATTTCTCTTACTGGTTTGTGGATAATGTAGTGATGAATATAAATAGTATATCTACCAGGGCTTGAAAGAAAATACTATTCTTAAGAAAAAAGCTAAAACAAGAGGTTAACCTAGTTTGGGTTAGTAAGAATCCTCAGAAGCTCAACAATGAATAAAATATAGTTGTTGTTGTATATTTATACAAATGTTCTGTTTATAGATTCATTCATGGGGGCAGATTTATCAAGCTCTCTAAATTTGTCTGCCTGCTCTGAGGCAGCGGTCAGAAATCAAACCCGATTGAATATGATTGGATTGATTGACACCCTCTGCTAGCAGCCGATTGGCCGCAAATCTGCAGGGGGCGGCATTGCAACAGCAGTTCACAAGATCTGCTAGTGCAATGAAAAACAGTGATCAAGTGCGGTGGTCCCGCATGAAACGCGTCTGCACTTTGCTGCCTTTTTTATGACCATTCTTTTGTTTTGCTGAATGGTCATACGCTTTTGTCCTTCTTTTAGTTTTTAGTGCACTTATTTATTTATTTATTAATAAACGTTTTTGGTCCATACATTTTACTTTGTTGGATAATTTCTTCTCAGTTAGCCGGAACCTTTGTTTGATTAAAATGCTGACAGCGCATTTATCGATGTGCAGCGGACATGATACGCTACATCGTATCATGTACGCTTGCACATTAATAAATATACCCCATGGTATACTCAGAATCTCAGAAAAATATATTGTTTTAGTTTTATTAGTTTTTTTTAAATGTTGCTTTCTTTAGTGCTATCTGGGTACTGTGTAATTAAGTATTCATATTTGTGGTGATAAAATGTAATGCAATGTTATGGTAGTCCAAATATATTAGTCTCCTGGTAAAATGAGTATCTATTTTTAAACAATGTACACTTTTGAATGCTGATACCTTTAGACCTATTCAATTCTGGTTTAAACTGAGTCTGTCATATAAAATGAATTAACATTTATGTGACACTATAAAAGTGCTGTGTATGACATTCCACTGTCACTGCATTGTATACTAAAAGCAATTTTACAGCATAGTGACAGAGGCTTGACGTAAGTTCTTCTGTCTTTCAAACTTGGTTAGTGGAAAATATTAGATTACAGAAGCCTAATCAACTCTTATAACTAAAGTGTCCAACCTTTTTAAATTAGGGCGTACAATGGAATATCTATCTATCTATCATCTATCTATCATCAATCTCTATATATCTATCTCTGTCTATGGGGCCTATTTATTAAGTGTCGGGCGGACATGATCCTCTATAGCGGATCATGTCCGCCCGACATCGAAAAATGCAGACAGCATACACTGTCGGCATGTATCATTGCACAAGCATTTCATGTGAAATGCTTGTGCAATGCGGTTCCCTGCACATTAACGGCCGATCGGGATGATTGCTGTCCACCACCTCAGAGGTGACGGTGAGTTAAGGAGCAGCAGAAAATCACACAAAATATCACAGGAAAGGTGGTTGAAAATGAAAAAAAAAAACTATGACACCCTCATTTAAAAAACAATTCACTTTTTTTGTTTTAGAATTTCATGGGAGCAAAACATTTGCAAAAGCAAAAGTAAAACAATGAATAACTGATACAATTGAGATAATGGGGCCTATATATCAAAGGTCTGGTGGACCTGATCTGACAGTGCGGATCAGGTCCGCCAGACCTTGCTGAATGCGGAGAGCAATACGCTCTCCATATTCAGCATTGCACCAGCAGCTCTTGTGAGCTGCTGGTGCAACGCTGCCCCCTGCAGATTCACGGCCAATCGGCCGCCAGCAGGGAGGTGTCAATCAACCCAATCGTACTCGATCGGGTTGAATTCCGGCGATCTCTGTCTGCCTGCTCAGAGCAGGCGGACAGGGTTATGGAGCAGCGGTCTTTAGACCATCCGGAGCTTGATAAATGGGCCCCAATGACTCCTAGTTTTTTTCTTTTTCACTCACCCATTAGTATCAATTCATGATGCTTGCATATAACTTTATGCCATTTTATAATTTACATTTTAAATGACAAAATATTTAATTGCAATCATAAATCGCCGGAAACAGGAGTTAAGAAGCAGCGGTCTTAAGACCGCTGGTCCTTAACTCGTCTGCCACCTCTGAGGTGGCAAACAGCAATCCGCCTGATCACATACGATTGGGTTGATTGATACCTCCTGCTGATTGGCCGTGAATCTGCAGGGGGCAGCAATGCACAAGCTGTTCACCAGATCTGCTTGCGTAATGTAAAATGCTGACTGCGAATGCAGTCGACATTTAGCGATGCAGGGCGGACATGATTCGCTATAGCGAAACATGTCCGCCCGGGTATGATAAATCTACCCCATGAAATGTATTTAGTGTTTAGTGTCCCTTTAACCCCTTAAGGACCACAACACTTTTCCATTTTCTGACCGTTTGGGACCAAGGCTATTTTTACATTTTTGCGGTGTTTGTGTTTAGCTGTAATTTTCCTCTTACTCTTTTACTGTACCCACACATATTATATACCGTTTTTCCTCACTATTAAATGGTCTTTCTAAAGATACCATTATTTTCATCACATCATATAATTTACTATACAAAAATTATAAAATATGATAAAAAATTGAAAAAACCCCACACTTTTTCAAACTTTGACCCCCAAAATTTGTACACATCTACAACCACTAAAAGACAACCAAAACAACCAAAATTTTGTCCTGAGTTTAGAAATACCCAATGTTTACATGTTATTTGCTTTTTTTGCAAGTTATAGGGCAATAAATACAAGTAGCACTTTGCTATTTCCAAACCATTATTTTTTTTCAAAATTAGCGATAGTTATGTTGTAACACTGATATCTGTCAAGAATCCCTGAATATCCCTTGACATGTATATATATTTTTAGTAAACAACCCAAAGTATTGATTTAAGCTCATTTTGGTATATTTCATGCCACCATTTTACCGCCAAATGCGATCAAATAAATAAAATCGTTCACTTTTTCACAAACTTTTTCATAAACTTTAGGTTTCTCACTGAAATTATTTACAAACAGCTTGTGCAATTATGGCACAAATGTTTTTAAATGCTTTTCTCGAAACCCCTTTGTTCAGAAATAGCAAACTTATATGGCTTTGGCATTGCTTTTTGGTATTTAGAAGGCCGCTAAATGCCACTGTGCACCACACTTGTATTATGCCCAGCAGTGAAGGGGTTAATAAGGGAGCATGTAGGGAGCTTGTAGGGCTAATTTTAGCTTTAGTGTAGTGTAGTAGACAACCAAAAGTATTGATCTAGGCCCATCTTGGTATATTTCATGCCACCATTTCACTGCAAAATGCGATCAAATAAAAAAAATTGTTATATTTTTCTCAATTTTAGGTTTCTCACTGAAGTTATTTGCAAACAGCTTGTGCAATTATGGCACAAATGGTTGTAAAACCTTCTCTGGGATCCCCTTTATTCTGAAATAGCAGGCATATATGGCTTTGGCATTGCTTTCTGGTAATAGGAAGGCCTCTAAATGCCTCTGCTCTCCACACTTGTATTATGTCCAGCAGTGACAGGGATAATTAGGTAGCTTGTAGGGTTAATTTTAGCTTTAGTGTAGAGATCAGCCTCCTACCTGACACATCCCCCCCTGATCCCTCCCTGACCCCCCTCAAACAGCTCTCTTCCCTCCCCCACCTCCTCACCACCTTCTTAAGTACTGGCAAAAAGTCTTGTATAAAATAATAGGTGGCACAAATTAATTTCTGTTCCTAAATATGTCCAATTAAAAATATATATATATATTTATACGTAATCCAATGTAATTTAGCGTTATTCATCTATCATAAAAATATATTTTGATATCTTTGTAGCATATACGATGTTGCTTAAAATTATAAAACACAAGATGTATATATATGTTTGTATCAAATCAATATTTATTATTACACACTTGGGTAATTACCCGTTGAATTTTATATCAATGTATATTAAAACAGATAAAAATATGTGACATACTGAAACAATATAAAACAAACACCGGTGTCTTACCTAAGCATATCTAATGCTAAATATCTAAAAAAGGTTTATAATTATAATGAAGATACTAATAATCACATTGATATACAATGTATCAATCCTATAAGTAATCAGGCTTGGTAAGTGAAGTAACCACAAATTGTAATCCAATCTTATGGACTGATGGATATGTCTTATTGTGATGTTATCAAGTGGGCTTACATGTATATATGTTTAGAGCTCATTATTATGCTATATTATTATGCTCATTATTATGCTATATTAGTGTGTCGATAAGTTCAAATAGTTTCCAAGTGATAAAACACATATGACTTGTGTGAATCTTCAGCCTAAGTGGCCTAATAGTACCTTAAGCGGATAGGAAGTAATACCGCTCTCCTCGCTGTCGGTTCAAAACCATTCAACAGCGCGCTGTTGTCAAGATGTCCTCTTGTCCTGTGGGTGAACTGGATTCTCCAGTTACCTTGTCGGACTGCTGGAATTATAACTGTCAAGTTACCAGATGGCTTCTTCATCCTTTCTAAGTCACAGGGCTCGATCTTTGTTCTCCTCCTGTGTCAGAGATAGATCCTCCACACATCCTGAGTAAGAGTATGTTTGCCCGCTCCGTATCCCGGGTATATAGCCTTCTTCCCTTCTGTTAGACCAGCAATTGGCTGGTGCGATTATCAGGTTCTTCGAGTTTCAGCTTACAGCCTTTTTCAAGATAAGAAAGTCTGCCAGTACTAAAATTAAAAGCATTTTTTTTTTTTTCAAATTGTTTTTTCCCAATTGATTCTGCAGTGTTGGATCCCCTCTTAGCCCCCAACCTCCCTAATCCCCCCTCCCCCATACAGCTCTGTAACCCTCCCCCTCTACCTATTTGCCACCATCTTGGGTACTGGTAGCTGTCTGCCAGTACCCAGTTTTCCCCCCAAAAGTGTTTTATTTTTTTTATTTCAATAAGATATTTTCTGTAGTGTAGCTGCCCCACTCAATATCCTACTTCCCTCCCCCTCCCTGATCCCTTGCCAAACATCCCAGCTAGCCCCATCATCGCCATCCAGAAAATGATGTGCAAATGTTAAACACAGGAACAGGAACCAGGGAAATCTATGGGCCGCTTACCTCCCTGCTGCTACTCCCACCCACCAACGATCAGCACCATCAATGCTTCTCTCTGTATCGGTGGCTAAAAAAAGGTATTACAGTGATGCCTCAATACCGAGGCATCACTGCAACACCTTGAAAGCAGTTGGAAGTGATCACGATCGCTTCCACCGCTTGAAACCCCTGAGGAGGTACAGGGTACGTCCTTGGTCACTAACTGACTGTTTATGTATGACGTACTCTGTACGTCCTTGGTCGTTAAGGGGTTAAATGAACAGCAAAATTAATCATTCATGATTCAGACAGAGCATATAATTTTAAACATCTTTCCAATTAACATATCAAACTTGCTTTGTTCTGCTAATGGCTTTTTGGCTCTTTTTCTGGCCTAAATGCCCACTTTTTGATTTTACATGACCCCAATGGCATGTTTTTGGTTCTTTCCTGTACTTCCAAATGTGTTTTCAGATCCTTGTTAAAAGCCCTATATTTCATGTGGGCTGAAAAGTTAACACTTTTTGAGGGCACATTTGACTTTTCAAATTTGACACCTCAAGGCACTTTACAAGTCCTTCGAAGGGCATTTTGGACATCTTGAAAACTATTTCATGGCTATTTAGAAGCAGTTTATTATCTTGCACATGTGCAAAACACTTTAAAATGTCCATAGGAGACATTGTAGTGGTGTATTAACTACATGGTATTGATTCATTAAAGATTAATTAATTCTTATTGAAGAGGCTATATATAATGGGCAGGGCAAAAAATAAATATTGTAAACAAAAATGCATGTCCCATTTAAAAGTGACCATATAGCTGTAGAAAAATTGTGCACAATCTGCCCATCATGAAAACCTGCAATATGCATTCAGATGGTTTATCAGTGGTGCTAATGGAAATGGATTACAATATATTCCTATGGGATTAAATTAAAAAATAAAAACATGTCATTTGTAGATGTTTGTATCCTGATGTGACTATTAAAGTATGCCCATTGTGTCAAAATAGATATTCATTCGTATGGTAATTAGTGTTGAGAATGGATTTGGATAACAATAGGTTAATGTAAATGCAAATGAGTATTTCCTTTACACAGTGAACAGAGGAGTTACATGAATAGAGCTTTACAGTAACCCAAAGTGGTGTGAATGAGCTAGTATTTCAATCAGTTCCGGCTGACCTTCTAGTTTCTATTTTGAGAACAGGTACTTCATATATAGGGGGGTAGTTATCAAGCCGTCTACTTTTCTGGCTTCGCCGGCCCAATACTCCCGCCTAAGCTCGCCTACCTTCGCCGCTGCGGACCTGAAAAAATACGCCTAAGTTATCAAATAAAGCTGTCAAAAAGCAGCGGGGCGATGAGCAGCGGACTGTGACAGTTATCACTCATCCGATCTCGCTGCCCTTCGGATTTTTCCCAGCTTTATTGTTAGCCTGTCACTAAGCACTCACACTAAACTACACTGCTCTACCCCCTATACCGGCGCCCCCGGAGCCTCCCGCAACTCAATAAAGTTACTAACCCCTAAACCGCCGCTCCTAGACCCCGCCGCAACTCTTATAAATGTATTAACCCCTAAACCGCTGCTCCTAGACCCTGCCGCAACTCTTATAAATGTATTAACCCCTAAACCGCCGCTCCCGGACACTGCTGCCACCTACAGTATACCTAGTAACCCCTATCCTGCCCCCCCTATACCGTCGCCCTCTATAATAAAATTATTAACCCCTATCCTGCTGATCCCGCACCTCTCCGCAACTAAATAAATAGTTTAACCCCTAAACCGCCGCTCCATGAACCCGCCGCAACCTATATTAAACCTATTAACCCCTATCCTGCCCCCCCTACACCGTCGCCACCTATAATAAATTTATTAACCCCTAATCTGCCCCCCCTACACCGTCGCCACCTATAATAAATTTATTAACCCATATCCTGCCCCCCACTACGCCGCCGCCACTGTCATAAAATTATTAACCCCTAAACCTAAGTCTAACCCTAACCCTAACGCCCCCCTAACTCAAATATTAATTAAATAAATCTAAATAAATTAACTCTTATTAAGTAAATGAATCCTATTTAAAACTAAATACTTACCTTTAAAATAAACCCTAATATAGCTACAATATAAATAATAATTATATTCTAGCTATCTTAGGATTTATTTTTATTTTACAGGTACCTTTCAATTTATTTTAACCATGTACAATAACTATTAAATAGTTATTAACTATTTAATAGCTTACCTAGCTAAAATAAAGATAAATGTACCTGTGAAATAAATCCTAACCTAAGTTACAATTACACCTAACACTACACTATACTTTAATAAATTATTCCTATTTAAAAATAAATACTTACCTGTAAAATAAATCCTAAGATAGCTACAATATAATTAATAATTATATTATAGCTATCTTAGGATTTATATTTATTTTACAGGTAACTTTGTATTTATTTTAGCTAGTTAGAATAGTTATTAAATAGTTATTAACTATTTAATAACTACATAGCTAAAAGAAATACAAAATTACCTGTAAAATAAATCCTAACTTAAGTTACAATTAAACCTAATACTACACTATCATTAAATTAATTAAATAAATTAACTACAAATAACTACAATTAAATACAATTACATAAACTAACTAAAGTACAAAAAATAAAAAAAGCTAAGTTACAAAAAATAAAAAAATAAGTTACAAACATGTTACAAATATTACAACAATTTTAAGCTACTTACACCTAATCTAAGCCCCCTAATAAAATAACAAACCCCCCCAAAATAAAAAAATGCCCTACCCTATTCTAAATTAAATAAATTTCAAAGCTCTTTTACCTTACCAGCCCTTAAAAGGGCCATTTGTGGGGGCATGCCCCAAAGAAAACAGCTCTTTTGCCTGTAAAAGAAAAATACAACCCCCCCCAACATTAAAACCCACCACCCACATACCCCTAATCTAACCCAAACCCCCCTTACAAAAACCTAACACTAATCCCCTGAAGATCATCCTACCTTGAGTCGTCTTCACTCAGCCGAGCCACCGATGGAACTGAAGAGGACATCCGGAGCGGAAGAAGTTAATCCTCCAAGCGGCGCTTTTTTTATTTTGGGGGGGGTTTGTTATTTTATTAGGGGGCTTAGATTAGGTGTAAGTAGCTTAAAATTGTTGTAATATTTGTAACATGTTTGTAACTTATTTTTTTATTTTTTGTAACTTAGCTTTTTTTATTTTTTGTACTTTAGTTAGTTTATGTAATTGTATTTAATTGTAGTTATTTGTAGTTAATTTATTTAATTAATTTAATGATAGTGTAGTATTAGGTTTAATTGTAACTTAAGTTAGGATTTATTTTACAGGTAAGTATTTATTTTTAAATAGGAATAATTTATTAAAGTATAGTGTAGTGTTAGGTGTAATTGTAACTTAGGTTAGGATTTATTTCACAGGTACATTTCTCTTTATTTTAGCTAGGTAAGCTATTAAATAGTTAATAACTATTTAATAGTTATTGTACATGGTTAAAATAAATTGAAAGGTACCTGTAAAATAAAAATAAATCCTAAGATAGCTAGAATATAATTATTATTTATATTGTAGCTATATTAGGGTTTATTTTAAAGGTAAGTATTTAGTTTTAAATAGGATTCATTTACTTAATAAGAGTTAATTTATTTAGATTTATTTAATTAATATTTAAGTTAGGGGGGGCGTTAGGGTTAGGGTTAGACTTAGGTTTAGGGGTTAATAATTTTATGACAGTGGCGGCGGCGTAGTGGGGGGCAGGATAGGGATTAATACATTTATTATAGGTGGCGACGGTGTAGGGGGGGCAGGATAGGGGTTAATACATTTAATATAGGTTGCGGCGGGTTCAGGGAGCGGCGGTTTAGGGGTTAATACATTTATTATAGTTGCGGTGGGCTCCGGGAGCGGCGGTTTAGGGGTTAATATGTATAGAGTAGCTTGCGGTGGGCTCCGGGAGCGGCGGTTTAGGGGGTAATAACTTTATTTAGTTGCGGCGGTGTAGGGGGGGTCAGATTAGTGGTGTTTAGACTCGGGGTACATGTTAGGGTGTTAGGTGTAGACAGCTCCCATAGAAATCAATGGGATGTCTGTCAGCAGCGAACTTGTACTTTCGCTATGGTCAGACTCCCATTGATTCCTATGGGATCCGCCGCCTCCAGGGGTGGCGGATTGAAAACCAGGTACGCTGGGCCGTAAAGTGCCGAGCGTACCTGCTAGTTTTTTGATAGCTAGCAAAAGTAGTGAGAATGTGCCGCACTTGTGTGCGGAACATCTGGAGTGACGTAAGAATCGATCTGTGTCGGACTGAGTCCGGCGGATCGATGCTTACGTCACAAAATTCTACTTTTGCCGGTCTCAAGCCTTTGATAACTAAGGCGAATCAGCCTCGCCACAAATACGCTGCGGAATTCCAGCGTATTTGAGGTTGACGGCTTGATAACTAGGCCCCAAAGCCTTTTCAGGAGCTTTACTGTTGAAAGGCGTTAACGGTTGCAGGCTTTTAATGAACAAATTGATTTTGTATTGTGACCACCCGAGAAATTTGACAACCAATTCAGCTGGAAAGCCAAAAGCCAATTTGGGAACAAATTACCAATAGATTGTAATAAAGTCCTTTATTTTATGTAACCTTGCTAGGCTGTTAGGAGTTTACAAATGTTCACAAGTTTTTAACATTTTATGGGAGACAGTAGTGTTTGCAACCATATAACATTGCTATGAACATTGTTGCAAACCCTGGCAGTCAGATGGCTAAAGACACATGCACACTCTTAAGATCACCTAGTATTACTATTTAAAAAAGACATAATACCCATATGCTAAATCACTTGAAAGTGGTGCAGCATAACTGTTTAAAGCTGACTAGAAAATATTAACTGAATATCTCTGTATAAAAAAGGAAGATATTTTACCTCAAAATTTTCTTCAGCTCACCAAAGTAAGTGCTTTGTGATCCAAAGCTACTCTTTTTACTGCCACCTGCATGTTGAAAAAACAAAAACAAAAAATCAGTGCCGATGTCACACTTTGCTTTACTGTGATCTCATGGGATTTCACAGAAATATTGTGAAATTTCAAAGTAAACTTCTTTAAACTGAGGAGGGAAATAACATTTTTGTGTCTGTATATGCCATAATGTACGCTCCTTTGCAACCTGATTGGATGTTTAAAGTCCCAATAGCTTGTGGCTTCTGAAGAAATTTTGAAGTGAAATATGTATTATTTTTATACAGAGATCATCATGTGATTTTTTATAGTCAACATTTTAGAGATATAGGGCTCTATGTAACAAGCTCCTTATGGAGCTTGATGGCCCCTGTTTCTGGCAGTTATGGAGCAGCGGTCACAAATACCGCTGCTCCATAACCTGTCCGCCTGCTCTGAGCAGGCGGACACACATTGCCGGAAATCAACCCGATCGAGTACGATCGGGTTGATTGATACCCCCTGCTGGCAGCCGATTGGCTGCAAGTCTGCAGGGGGCGGCGTTGCACCAGCAGCTCTTGTGAGCTGCTGGTGCAATGCTGAAAACGGAGAGCGTATTGCTCGCCGTATTCAGCGATGTCTGTCGGACCTGATCCGCACTGTCGGATCAGGTCCATAGTATGCTGCATCACTTTCAAGTGCTTTAATATTTGAATATCATGTCTTTTTAGCAAATAATACCAAGAAAACTAATCAAAATTGATCATACAAATACATTGCAAAGATATTTAAAATGTCAAGGTTTATTCAATCCATTTAAATTTAATTTTGACCTAACCCCTTAAGGACCGGGCATTTCAGACAAAGAGGCTAATTTAACAAATGTCTGTCGGACCTGATCCAACAGTGCGGATCAGGTCCGACAGACATCCCTGAATGCGGAGAGCAATATGCTCTCCATATTCAGCATTGCACCAGCAACTCACAAGAGCTGTAGACTCGCGGCCAATGGGCCGCCAGCAGGGGGGTGTCAATCAACCCGATCATACTCGATCAAGCTGAATTGTGGCGATTCCTGTCCGCCACATCAGAGCAGGTGGACAGGGTTATGGAGCAGCGGTCTTTAGAAACACGGGCATTCAAGCTCCTTTCGGAGCTTGATAGATAGGCCCAAAAAACCTCCCTAAAAGACCAGAGCATTTTTAGCATTTTTGTCATCACTACATTTAAACAGAAATAAAGCCTTTTTTATATTTACCTATGAAAACTATATATATTTTTTTTTAGCAGACAACCCAAAGTATTGATCTAGGTAGATTTTATTTCATGCCACCATTTCACCGCAAAATGTGATTAAATAAAAATAAACGTTAACTTTTTCACAATTTTTGGTTTCTCACTGAAATTATTTACAAACAGCTTGTGCAATTATGGCACAAATGGTTTTAAATGCTTCTCTGGGATCCCCTTTGTTCAGAAATAGCAGACACATATGACTTTGGCGTTGCTTTTTGCTAATTAGAAGGCCGCTAAATGCTGCTGCGCACCACACTTGCATTATGCCCAGTAGTGAAGGGGTTAATTAGGTAGCTTGTAGGGTTATTTTTAGCTTTAGTGTAGAGATCAGCCTCCCACCTGACATATCCCACCCCCTGATCCCTCCATGACCCCCCTCAAAAAGCTCTATTCCCTCCGCCACCTTACAATTGTTACCGCCATCTTAAGTACTGGCAGAAAATCTGCCAGTATGATATAAAAGCCTTTTTTTTATTAATATTTTTTTTAAATATATTTTCTGCAGTGTAGGTGCCCCCTAACCCCCCAACCTCCCTGATCTCCCTCAAAAAAGCTCTCCAACACTGTCTGCCAGTACCCAGTTTGCTGCAAAATTGGCAATTAAAAAAAATAAATAAAATATAAGTCTAATTTTTCCTGTAGTGTATCTGCCCCCCACTCAATACACTACCCCTCCCCCTCCCAGATCTCTTTCTGTTAACAGATCCCACATGGAATTCTCCTCATTGCCCCTACTCCCTCCTCCCTCCTCACCCTAAATGATGCAGTTTTTTTATTTATTTTGGGCTTCCTTGTAATGTGGCTGAGCAGTCCCACCTACTGCCGCCCTCTTCCCGCCTCCTCCAGTGATGGGCCGCCCACCCGTCTCCCTCATCACACTCCCTCCCACCAATTATCAGCACCTCCTCTGTGCAATGCAGAGAGGGCCACATTTTTTTACCATCCGAAAACATTTAGGGGCCGAATTATCATTGTGTGAGCGGACATGATCCGATATTGCAAATCATGTCACTGCACATCGATAAATGCCGATAGCACACGCTCTCCGCATTTATCATTGCACCAGCAGTTCTGGTGAACTGCAGATTTGCAGCCAATCGGCCGCTAGCCGGGGGTGTCAATCAACCCAATCATATTCGATTGGGTTGATTTCTGTCCGCCGCCTCAGAGTTGGAAGACAAGTTATGGAGCAGCTTTTTTTTTGACCGCTGCTTCATAACTTGTGTTTTCAGCGAGCCTGAAGGCTCGTCAAAAACACGGGGCATCAAGCTCCGTACGGAGTTTGATAAATATGCCCCTTAATGTGAACAGCTTAAAGGGACAGTCTACACCAGAATTTTTATTGTTTTAAAAGATAGATAATCCCTTTATTACCCATTTCCCAGTTTTGCATAACCAACACAGTTATATTAATATACTTTTAACCGTTGTGATTATCTTGTATATAAGCCTCTGCAAACTGCCCCTTTTTTCAGTTCTTTTGACAGACTTGCAGTCTAGCCAATCAGTGCCTGCTCCCAGATAACTTCACGTGCATGAGCACAGTGTTATCTATATGAAATATGTGAACTAACACCCTCTAGTGGTGAAAAACTGTTAAAATGCAATCTGAAAGATGTGGGCTTCAAGGTCTAAGAAATTAGCATATGAACCTCCTAGGTTAAGCTTTCAACTAAGAATACCAAGAGAACAAAGCAAAATTGGTGATAAAAGTAAATTGGAAAATTGTTTAAAAGGACATGCTCTATCTGAATCATGAAAGTTTATTTTGGCCTAGACTGTCCCTTTAATGTAAAAAGAGCTTAATATACCAAATTGTGCCTAAAAATCAATTAAAAAAAAAATCAATTGCCTTGAAACTTGGCGCAACCTCTGTTTCACTATCCAAGGCTATCCTAGATGTTTCATGGATTTTGGTTTCCTACAAGGTTTTTTTGGGGAACTTAATAAGGCTTAATGTACAAAAATGAACTTAGATGTTAACCAAATTCCCCTAAACCTCGCATAATACAATAATCTATTTATTCAAACATATTCTGAAAAATTCAAGACAATTGGTAAAACATACCAAAAGATATTTACAATTAACATTTTTTTTTACGATCCTAAAACATTTAATGTGAGCAGCTTAATGTAAAAAGAGCTTAATGTACCAAAATGTGCCTAAACATCATTTGCCTTGAAACTTTGCAAAACCTCAGTTTTTCACTATCCAAGCCTATCTTAGAAGTTTAATGGATGTTGGTATAGCACAATGCAAATGAGTGACATTACACTTTTTTGGGGGGAGCTTAATGCGGTTTAACATACAAAAAAGAACTTAGATGTTAACCAATTTCCACCAAACTTCACAATACAATAATCTATCCATTCAAACATATTCTGAAAATTTCAAGACAATTGGTAAAACATGCCAAAAGATATTCACATTTAACTATTTTTTTTACAATCCTAAAACATTTAGGGCCAGATTTACCAAGCAGTGGATGCTGCTGAATCTGCCCAAAGTTTCAGGTCCACCTGAAACTTAAAAAAATGTTAAAAAGTATCGGTCCTAAGATCGCTGCTCCTTAACTTGTCCGCCATTTTAAAGGTGGCGGACTGCAATCATACCGATCCAATACGATCTGGATGATTGACACCCCCTGCTGATTGGCCGCAAATGTGCAGGGGCGTGGAATTACAAGCATTACTTGTGAAATGCTTGTGCAATGTTAAATGCAGACAGTGTATGCTGTCGGCATTTGTTGATGCTGGGCGGACATGATTCACTACAGTGAATCATGTCTACTTGGCAAATGTTAAATAGACCCCTGTATGTGAACTGCTTAATGTAAAAAGAGCTTAATATAGTGCCTAAATATCAATCAATTGCCTTGAAACTTGACACAACCTCAGTTTTTCTTTATCCAAGCCTATCCTAGAATTTTAATGGATTTTGGTTTCCCACAAGGCAAATGAGTTACATTAAGCTTGTTTTTTGGGGAGCTTAATGTGGCTTAACATAGAAAAATGAACTTAGATGTTAACCAATTTCCTCAAAACCTCACATAATACAATAATATGTGTAGGTAGGTGGCGGTGACGTTGGGGGCGGCAGATTAGGGGTTAATAAATATAATATAGGGGTCGGCGGTGTAAGGGGCAGCAGATTAGGGGTACATAGGGATAACGTATGTGACGGCGGTTTACGGAGCGGCAGATTAGGGGTTTAGAAAAATATGCAGGGGTCAGTGATAGCGGGGGAGGCAGATTAGGGGGTGATAAGTGTAAGGCTAGGGGTGTGTAGACTCGGGGAACATTTTAGGGTGTTAGGTGCAGACTTAGAAGCTGTTTCCCCATAGGAAACAATGGGGCTGCATTAGGAACTGAACGCTGCTTTTTTTCAGGTGTTAGTTTTTTTTTCAGCTCATTGTTTCCTATGGGGGTATTGTGCACGAGCACGTTTTTGAAGCTGGCCGCGTCCGTAAGCACCGTTGGTATTTAGAGTTGCAGTGGTGGTAAATATGCTCTACGCTCCCTTTTTGGAGCCTAATGCAGCCCTTCTGTGAACTCTAAATACCAGCGGTATTTAAAAGGTGCGGGGGGGGGGGAAGCACGCGTAGCTAACGCACCCCTTTGGCCGCAGAACTCTAAATCTAGCAGTTAGATATTAACCAATTTCCACTAAACTTCACACAATACAATAATCTATATATTCAAACATATTCTAAACATTTCAAGACAATTGGTAAAGCATACCAAAAGATATTCACATTTAACTATTTTTTTAACAATCCCAAAACATTTAGGGGTAGATTTAACAATGGGCTGTAGCGAATCATGTCCGGTCGACCTCGCTACATGCCAACAGCATATGCTGTCAGCATTTAACATTGCACAAGCATTTCTGGTGAAAGGCTTGTACAAATCCACCCCATGCTCACTGGCGGCCAATCGTCCGCTAACAGGGGCTATCAATCATCCCGATCGTATCATATATACACAGGATTTTTTTTTATTGTTGAGGCACATCAAAATTCGTAGCAAAATTGTTCACCAAAAATCATATTTTATAAAAAAAAAAAAATTACATGTAAATTACACAAAAATAAATTGTATTAAATATGCACAGAATACATCATCATTTAAATACACTGAATGTGCAAAAAACACAAAGAAATACAAAATGCAAAGCATAATTGTTGTTGTTTTATTGTAAAATTGTCTGAACATGGGCGTTCTGTGGGCGTACATTAAATTTTCTCTTAAATCTCGGCATAATTATCTAAACATATGCATCCTACTGATCTCAATGTTTTTTTCTCGCAAACTAAAAGTTGGCAAGGTTGTGAATACACAAAAAATACTTAATACCATAGCAGAAAAACACTTGCATACTCAAATAGAGGCGATTGTAAGATGCTATACGCAGAAAGCAGAGCAATGTGTTTATTTTTTGATGCTGGATTTAATTTTTAAGTGATTTCTCTCTCACTGCCAATTTGGTCCCCTACACAGCGGTTTCCCTTTCCAGGGAGCTCCTCGTGACTTGTGTTAAAAATCATGTCAGAACCGGGGAAGTTTTGATACTGCAATAATATTACTAGACAAAGTGTTGGTAATGTTTTGTTTAGTTTATTGCACAGTGATAATAGTAGGATTGCATATTGTTTGCATAAATTGTATTTGCAAGATAAAGAGATATATATACCTTTAAGAATGTCTTGGTGCAAGGTTAGTTTCTGTTCAGTTGGAATACGAGTTAGAAAAGAATATTGCTATGTAATACAATAAGCAATTTATCAGTGCAGGATAGTATTAGAGTATTAGAAAATGTTTATATTAGCTGAAATGGTGCACTAGCAAATAAGCACTTAGATTACGAGTTTTAGGCTAGAGGCTATGCGGTGCTAACGAGCAGTTTTGTCTCACCGCTCACTTACCTACAGCGCTGGTATTACGAGTTTTCAGAAACCCGTCATTAAAAGACAAGAAGTGAGCGTTGAGCAAACTTTTGCTCATTACCACTCTCCGATACCAGCGGTGCTTAAGTCAGCGGTGAGCTGGTGTAACGTGCTTGTGCACGATTTCCCCATAGGTATCAAACGGGGAGAGCCAGCTGAAAAAAAGTCTAACACCTGCAAAAAAGCAGCGTAAAACTTAGTAAAGCAGCCCCATTGATTCCTATGGGGAAATAAACATGAACCCGAGTCTAAACACTCCTAATCTTACACTTAATAACCCCTTATTTCCGCCCCTGACATAGCCGCCACCTGCATTATACTTATTAACCCCTAATCTGCCGCTCCGGACAACCCCGCCACCTACATTATACTTATGAACCCCTAATCTGCTGCCCCCAACATTGCCTCCACCTACATTATATTTATTAACCCCTAATCTGCCACCCCCAATGTCGCCGCCACCTACCTACACTTATTAACCACTAATCTGCCGCCCCCAACATCGCTGCCACTATAATAAATATATTAACTCCTAAACGGCCTCACTCCCGCCTCGCAAACATTAGTTAAATATTATTAACCCCTAATCTGCCGTCCCTAACATCACTGCCACCTTCCTACATTTATTACCCCTAATCTGCCGCCCCCAACGTCGCTGCCACTATATTAAAGTTATTAACCCCTAAACCTAACACCCACTAACTAAAATATAATTTAAATAAATCTAAATAAATATTCCTATCATTAACTAAATAATTCCTATTTAAAACTAAATACTTACCTGTAAATTAAACCCTAAGCTAGCTACAATATAACTAATAGTTACATTGTATCTACCTTAGGATTTATTTTTATTTTACAAGCAAGTTTGTATTTATTTTAACTAGGTACAATAGTTATTAAATAGTTATTAACTATTTAATAACTACCTAGCTAAAATAAATACAAATTTACCTGAAAAAAAACCCTAACCTAAGTTAACTAACACCTAACACTACACTATAATTAAATAAATTAAATAAATTAAATACAATTACCTAAATTAAATTAAATTAGCTAAAGTACAACAAAAAAACAAACACTAAATTATAGAAAATAATAAACAAATTACAGAAATTTAAACTAATTACACCAAACCTAATAGCCCTATTAAAATAAAAAATAAATAAAAAAAAAATAAAAAAAAACCCTAGCCTAAACTAAACTACCAATAGCCCTTAAAGGGGCCTTTTGCGGGGCATTGACCCAAAGTAATCAGCTCTTTTACCTGTAAAAAAAAATACAAACACCCCCCCAACAGTAAAACCCACCACCCACACAACTACCCCCCCAAATCAAATACTATCTAAAAAAACCTAAGCTCCCCATTGCCCTGAAAAGGGCATTTGGATGGGCATTGCCCTTAAAAGGGCAGTTAGCTCTTTTGCTGCCCAAACCCTAATCTAAAAAATAAAACCCACCCAATAAACCCTTAAAAAAACCTAAGACTAACCCCCTGAAGATCGACTTACCGGGAGACGTCTTTATCCAAGCCGGGTGAAGTGGTTCTCCAAATGGGCAGAAGTCTTCATCCAAACCGGGCAGAAGTGGTCCTCCAGACGGGCAGAAGTCTTCATCCAGATGGCATCTTCTATCTTCATCCATCCGGTGCGGAGCGGGTCCATCTTCAAGACATCCGACGCAAAGCATCCTCTTCTGGCGACGACTAAAACAGAATGAAGGTACCTTTAAGTGACGTCATCCAAGATGGAGTCCCTTAGATTCCGATTGGATGATAGAATTCTATCAGCCAATCGGAATTAAGGTAGAAAAAATCCTATTGGCTGATGCAATCAGCAAATAGGATTGAAGTTCAATCCTATTTGCTGATGCAATCAGCTAATAGTATTGAGCCTGCATTCTATTGGCTGTTCCAATCAGCCAATAGAATGCAAGCTCAATCCTATTGGCTGATTGGATCAGCCAATAAGATTGAACTTCAATCCTATTGGCTGATTGCATCAGCCAATAGGATTTTTTCAACCTTAATTCCGATTGGCTGATAGAATTCTATCAGCCAATCGGAATCTAAGGGACGCCATCCTGGATGATGTCACTTAAAGGAAACTTCATTCTGTTTTAGTCGTTGCCAGAAGAGGATTCTCCGCGTCGGAAGTCTTGAAGATGGACCCGCTCCTCGCCGGATGGATGAAGATAGAAGATGCCGTCTGGATGAAGACTTCTGCCCATCTTGTGTACCACTTCTGCCCAGCTTGAATGAAGACTTCTGCCCGTCTGGAGGACCACTTCGCTCGGCTTGGATGAAGACTTCTCCAGGTAAGTCGATCTTCAGGGGGTTAGTGTTAGGTGTTTTTAAGGGTGTATTGGGTGGGTTTTATTTTTTAGATTAGGGTTTGGGCGGCAAAAGAGCTAACTGCCCTTTTAAGAGCAATGCCCATCCAAATGCCCTTTTCAGGGCAATGGGGAGCTTAGTTTTTTTAGATAGTATTTTATTTGGGAGGTTGGTTGTGTGGGTGGTGGGTTTTACTGTTGGGGGGGTTGTTTGTATTTTTTTTACAGGTACAAGAGCTGATTACTTTGGGGCAATGCCCCGCAAAAGGCCCTTTTGGGGGGGAAGCACGCGTAGCTAACACACCCCTTTGGCCGCAGAACTCTAAATCTAGCAGTTAGATATTAACCAATTTCCACTAAACTTCACACAATACAATAATCTATATATTCAAACATATTCTAAACATTTCAAGACAATTGGTAAAGCATACCAAAAGATATTCACATTTAACTATTTTTTTAACAATCCCAAAACATTTAGGGGTAGATTTAACAATGGGCTGTAGCGAATCATGTCCGGTCGACCTCGCTACATGCCAACAGCATATGCTGTCAGCATTTAACATTGCACAAGCATTTCTGGTGAAAGGCTTGTACAAATCCACCCCATGCTCACTGGCGGCCAATCATCCGCTAACAGGGGCTATCAATCATCCCGATCGTATCATATATACACAGGATTTTTTTTTATTGTTGAGGCACATCAAAATTCGTAGCAAAATTGTTCACCAAAAATCATATTTTATAAAAAAAAAAAAATTACATGTAAATTACACAAAAATAAATTGTATTAAATATGCACAGAATACATCATCATTTAAATACACTGAATGTGCAAAAAACACAAAGAAATACAAAATGCAAAGCATAATTGTTGTTGTTTTATTGTAAAATTGTCTGAACATGGGCGTTCTGTGGGCGTACATTAAATTTTCTCTTAAATCTCGGCATAATTATCTAAACATATGCATCCTACTGATCTCACTGTTTTTTTCTCGCAAACTAAAAGTTGGCAAGGTTGTGAATACACAAAAAATACTTAATACCATAGCAGAAAAACACTTGCATACTCAAATAGAGGCGATTGTAAGATGCTATACGCAGAAAGCAGAGCAATGTGTTTATTTTTTGATGCTGGATTTAATTTTTAAGTGATTTCTCTCTCACTGCCAATTTGGTCCCCTACACAGCGGTTTCCCTTTCCAGGGAGCTCCTCGTGACTTGTGTTAAAAATCATGTCAGAACCGGGGAAGTTTTGATACTGCAATAATATTACTAGACAAAGTGTTGGTAATGTTTTGTTTAGTTTATTGCACAGTGATAATAGTAGGATTGCATATTGTTTGCATAAATTGTATTTGCAAGATAAAGAGATATATATACCTTTAAGAATGTCTTGGTGCAAGGTTAGTTTCTGTTCAGTTGGAATACGAGTTAGAAAAGAATATTGCTATGTAATACAATAAGCAATTTATCAGTGCAGGATAGTATTAGAGTATTAGAAAATGTTTATATTAGCTGAAATGGTGCACTAGCAAATAAGCACTTAGATTACGAGTTTTAGGTTAGAGGCTATGCGGTGCTAACGAGCAGTTTTGTCTCACCGCTCACTTACCTACAGCGCTGGTATTACGAGTTTTCAGAAACCCGTCATTAAAAGACAAGAAGTGAGCGTTGAGCAAACTTTTGCTCATTACCACTCTCCGATACCAGCGGTGCTTAAGTCAGCGGTGAGCTGGTGTAAGGTGCTTGTGCACGATTTCCCCATAGGTATCAAACGGGGAGAGCCAGCTGAAAAAAAGTCTAACACCTGCAAAAAAGCAGCGTAAAACTTAGTAAAGCAGCCCCATTGATTCCTATGGGGAAATAAACATGAACCCGAGTCTAAACACTCCTAATCTTACACTTAATAACCCCTAATTTCCGCCCCTGACATAGCCGCCACCTGCATTATACTTATTAACCCCTAATCTGCCGCTCCGGACAACCCCGCCACCTACATTATACTTATGAACCCCTAATCTGCTGCCCCCAACATTGCCTCCACCTACATTATATTTATTAACCCCTAATCTCCTACCCCCAATGTCGCCGCCACCTACCTACACTTATTAACCACTAATCTGCCGCCCCCAACATCGCTGCCACTATAATAAATATATTAACTCCTAAACGGCCTCACTCCCGCCTCGCAAACATTAGTTAAATATTATTAACCCCTAATCTGCCGTCCCTAACATCACTGCCACCTTCCTACATTTATTACCCCTAATCTGCCGCCCCCAACGTCGCTGCCACTATATTAAAGTTATTAACCCCTAAACCTAACACCCACTAACTAAAATATAATTTAAATAAATCTAAATAAATATTCCTATCATTAACTAAATAATTCCTATTTAAAACTAAATACTTACCTGTAAATTAAACCCTAAGCTAGCTACAATATAACTAATAGTTACATTGTATCTACCTTAGGATTTATTTTTATTTTACAAGCAAGTTTGTATTTATTTTAACTAGGTACAATAGTTATTAAATAGTTATTAACTATTTAATAACTACCTAGCTAAAATAAATACAAATTTACCTGAAAAAAAAACCCTAACCTAAGTTAACTAACACCTAACACTACACTATAATTAAATAAATTAAATAAATTAAATACAATTACCTAAATTAAATTAAATTAGCTAAAGTACAACAAAAAAACAAACACTAAATTATAGAAAATAATAAACAAATTACAGAAATTTAAACTAATTACACCAAACCTAATAGCCCTATTAAAATAAAAAATAAATAAAAAAAAAATAAAAAAAACCCTAGCCTAAACTAAACTACCAATAGCCCTTAAAGGGGCCTTTTGTGGGGCATTGACCCAAAGTAATCAGCTCTTTTACCTGTAAAAAAAAATACAAACACCCCCCCCAACAGTAAAACCCACCACCCACACAACTACCCCCCCCAAATCAAATACTATCTAAAAAAACCTAAGCTCCCCATTGCCCTGAAAAGGGCATTTGGATGGGCATTGCCCTTAAAAGGGCAGTTAGCTCTTTTGCTGCCCAAACCCTAATCTAAAAAATAAAACCCACCCAATAAACCCTTAAAAAAACCTAAGACTAACCCCCTGAAGATCGACTTACCGGGAGACGTCTTTATCCAAGCCGGGTGAAGTGGTTCTCCAAATGGGCAGAAGTCTTCATCCAAACCGGGCAGAAGTGGTCCTCCAGACGGGCAGAAGTCTTCATCCAGATGGCATCTTCTATCTTCATCCATCCGGTGCGGAGCGGGTCCATCTTCAAGACATCCGACGCAAAGCATCCTCTTCTGGCGACGACTAAAACAGAATGAAGGTACCTTTAAGTGACGTCATCCAAGATGGAGTCCCTTAGATTCCGATTGGATGATAGAATTCTATCAGCCAATCGGAATTAAGGTAGAAAAAAATCCTATTGGCTGATGCAATCAGCAAATAGGATTGAAGTTCAATCCTATTTGCTGATGCAATCAGCTAATAGTATTGAGCCTGCATTCTATTGGCTGTTCCAATCAGCCAATAGAATGCAAGCTCAATCCTATTGGCTGATTGGATCAGCCAATAAGATTGAACTTCAATCCTATTGGCTGATTGCATCAGCCAATAGGATTTTTTCAACCTTAATTCCGATTGGCTGATAGAATTCTATCAGCCAATCGGAATCTAAGGGACGCCATCCTGGATGATGTCACTTAAAGGAAACTTCATTCTGTTTTAGTCGTTGCCAGAAGAGGATTCTCCGCGTCGGAAGTCTTGAAGATGGACCCGCTCCTCGCCGGATGGATGAAGATAGAAGATGCCGTCTGGATGAAGACTTCTGCCCATCTTGTGTACCACTTCTGCCCAGCTTGAATGAAGACTTCTGCCCGTCTGGAGGACCACTTCGCTCGGCTTGGATGAAGACTTCTCCAGGTAAGTCGATCTTCAGGGGGTTAGTGTTAGGTGTTTTTAAGGGTGTATTGGGTGGGTTTTATTTTTTAGATTAGGGTTTGGGCGGCAAAAGAGCTAACTGCCCTTTTAAGAGCAATACCCATCCAAATGCCCTTTTCAGGGCAATGGGGAGCTTAGTTTTTTTAGATAGTATTTTATTTGGGCGGTTGGTTGTGTGGGTGGTGGGTTTTACTGTTGGGGGGGGTTGTTTGTATTTTTTTTACAGGTACAAGAGCTGATTACTTTGGGGCAATGCCCCGCAAAAGGCCCTTTTAAGGCCTCTTGGTAGTTAGTTTAGGCTAGGTTTTTTTTGGGGGGGGGGGCTTTTTTATTTTAATTGGGCTATTAGATTAGGTGTAATTAGTTTAAATTTCTGTAATTTGTTTATTATTTTCTGTAATTTAGTGTTTGTTTGTTTTTGTACTTTAGCTAATTTAATTTAATTTAGATAATTGTATTTAATTTAGTTAATTTATTTAATTATAGTGTAGTTTTAGGTGTTAGTGTAACTTAGGTTAGGTTTTATTTTACAGGTAAATTTGTATTTATTTTAGCTAGGTAGTTATTAAATAGTTCATAACTATTTAATAACTATTCTACCTAGTTAAAATAAATACAAACTTGCCTGTAAAATAAAAATAAACCCTAAGCTAGCTACAAAGTAACTATTGTAGCTATCTTAGGTTTTATTTTACAGGTAAGTATTTAGTTTTAAAAAGGAATAATTTAGTTAATGATAGGAATATTTATTTAGATTTATTTAAATTATATTTTAATTAGTGGGTGTTAGGTTTAGGGTTAGACTTAGGTTTAGGGGTTAAAAATTTTATATATAGTGGCGGCAACGTTGGGGACGGAAGATTAGGAGTTAATAAAAGTAGGTAGGTGGCGGCAATGTTAGGGACGGCAGATTAGGGGTTAATAATATTTAACTAATTTTTGCAAGGCAGGAGTGCGGCGGTTTAGGGGTTAATATGTTATAGTGGCAGCGATGTTGGGGGCGGCAGATTAGGGGTTAATAAAATTTATTATAGTGTTTGCGAGTCGGGAGTACGGCGGTTTAGGAGTTAATACATTTATTATAGTGGATGCGATGTCTGGTCGGCAGATTAGGGGTTAATAATTGTAGGTAGGTGGTGGCGACATTGGGGGCGGCAGATTAGGGGTTAATAAATATAATGTAGGTGTCAGTGATGTTGAGGTTAGCAGATTAGGGGTTCATAAATATAATGTAGGTGGCGGTGGGTTCCGGAGCAGCAGATTAGGGGTTAAAATTTTTGTTTTAGTGTTTTCGATGCGGGAGGGCTTCGGTTTAGGGGTTAATAGGTCGTTTATGGGTGTTAGTGTACTTTTTAGCACTTTAGTTATGAGTTTTATGTTACGGCGTTGTACCATAAAACTCTTAACTACTGACTTTTAAATGCGTTAGGGATCTTGACAGGGTAGGGTGTACCGCTCACTTTTTGGACTCCCAGGACAGACTCGTAATACCGGCGCTACGGAAGTCCCATAGAAAAAAGTATTTTTGAAGTTTACGTAAGTCGTTTTGCTGTAAGGCCAAAGAAGTGTGCGGTGACCCTAAACCTTCAAGACTCTTAATACCAGCGGGCGTAAAAAAGCAGTGTTAGGACCTCTTAACGCTGCTTTTTTACCCTAATGCACAACTCGTAATCTAGCCAAAGGAATTTTATGCTGAAGTCTTAAAAATGATGGTGTAACAAATAAAATAACTAAAAATAGAAACAAGAAACAAGTTCTGTGCTCACACTTTCCATTATAACATTGGTAATACCATGATATTATCAGTAAAGGCCAGAGTAATCAAAGCTTAAAGAGATGGTAAATTCACTATCTTTACTACACAATATTTTAAAGTTTAATCAGCAAATTATACAGATATACTCACATTTCTTAGTAAAACAATATTTAAGTCAGAAATTAATAACCTATATTATTTATAGCGTTACCTTGTCCTTCTCCACCTCCAAGACAAAGACCTTTTTTTTCTGAAATTTGACTGGAAAATGTTGCAGCCAATAGGATATGGATCATACTCCCTATGCATTTTTTCATCAGCACACTCCCGAACAACTGATTTGAGGGCTCAGACTTAGCAATACACACTGCGCAAGTGTAGTTCTGCAAGTGTAGTTCAGGCGGCAAGGGACAAGATAATTCTTGAAATAAAATATGTTATTTATTCTGTCTCAAATATAGTTTTACTAAGAAATGAGAGTATACATGTATTATTTGTTGATTAAACGTTAAAATACTGAATTCTTGTTTTTAATTTTACAATATTTGTGTACTTGAGGGAGCACTTATCTCTTGCCATTTTCTATAGGCTTCAGCTTGAGTGAGGGCAATGAAGACCAACCTCTTTGCACATGGGGCAGCAGGTCAATATTTCAGAGGCCTTAGGGGCCACATAAATATGTATGGCTATTAAAACCCACAAATAGTCTCAATAAAGGCTGGATTAATTTTAGAAAATATACAACTCTGTCAAAGGAAACGTTTGAAAGAAATGCATTAAATGTGGAAAAAAAGTGTTAAGCAGAAAGTGAGGGGAGAGTGAAAGATTGGGAGGGGTAGACTGAAATAGCAATAAAGAAGGAGAGGAATAGAGATCAATAGAGACAGGAGGTAGAAAGAGAGATAGAGAGGGGAAGGGAGAGAAATATAAGGAGGGGGAGGCAGAGAGACATAGGGAGGGGAAGCTAGAGATAGAAAGAGATAAGGTGGAGAAAGTAGAGAAAGATAAGAAGGGGAAGTTAGAGAGAGGGAGACATATAGGGAGGATGGTAGAGAGGGAGAGAGAGATAAGGAACAGGAGGTAGAGAGAGAGAGATTAATAAAGAGGAAAAAAGAGAAAGACAGAAATAGAAGCAGAAGGTAAAAAGAAAGAGAGATAGGGGAAGTTAGAGATATAGCAGGAGGAAGGTAAAGAGAGTGGGATATAATAAGAAAGAAAGGGGAAATGGGGAGAGTTAAGGGCATATAGAGAAAGATAGGGAAGATGATGAGGGAAAATTTAAGGAAGAGAATACAGTAGCAAAAAAGTGACAAAACAAAGCAACGTGAAAGAGAAGAGTGAGTAGAGGGGATAGAAAGAAAGTATGGGGAGAAGGGAGAGATGCAGGAGAAAGTGGAGATATACTGTAGATTAAAAATGGGAAAGACAGATGGAAGGGAGTGACATATGGGAGGGAGAGGGGATAGACAGATGGGAGGGAGAGTATAGACAGAGAAAGAGAAGAGGTAAAGAAAGAGGGAGTTAGGGAGAGAGTAGATATACTTAGGAGGATGAGTCCATGAAAGACAAATTCCTGGGATGTACTTTAAATAAATTATACATTTCAGAATATAGAAAAAAACAAACATTATCCAGGCTTTAAATATCAGCTTTACTTCATTTGATGTTTTTGGATTTGCCCCATCTTAGAAAGTAAAGCTGATAATTAACGCCTGGAGTATACAATTTTCAATATTTTGAGATACACACACACAACTATATGTGTGTGCTTTGGGTTAGCTCCTAAACCTATAACAAATTATGTATACACCTGGCCATAACACTTATAAGACCTCAGTGGACATCCTATTCCAAAACCATGGGTATTAATATTATTATGGAGCTACCCCCCTCCACCCTTTGAAGCTAAAACCGCTGCTACTGTTCTGGGGAATCTTTCTACAAGGTTTTGGAGTGTGTCTGTGGGAATTTGTGCCCATTCAGCCAAAAGAGCATTTGTGAGGTCAGACACTGAGGTTAGACAATAAATTCTTGCTCCCTATCAGTGTTTCAGTTGATCCTAAAGTGGTTCAATGTTACACAAGCTTCTCCATACAAAACACAAGTTACACAAGCTTCGCCATACAAAACACATAAAACCATATCTTAATGGACTTCACCTTGTGCACAGGGTCACAGACATTCTGGAATAGGAAAAGACCTTCCCCAAACTGTTACCACAAAGTTGGAAGCTCCAAATTGTCTAAAATCTTTTGTATCCTGCAGCACTAAGAAGACCTTTCATTGGAACTAAGGGGCCTAGCCCAAACCCTGAAAAACAGACACAGACCATTATCCCTCCTCCATCAAATTTTTCAGTAGGCACCAGGCATGTAGGTAGTGTTCTTCCATTCTTCCACCAGACTGTCAGATATTGAAGCATGATTCATCAATTCAGAGAACATGTTTCCTCTTCTCAAACTCTAGTGGTGTTGCGCTTTACACCACTTCAGCCAACATTTGGTATTGAACATGTTGATGTGAGGCTTGTAGGCAGTTTCTCAGTCATGGAAACCCATTTAATGAAGCTCCCAATGCCCCTTGTGCTGATGTTGCTTCCAGAAGCATTTTGGAATTCTGTAGTAAAAGATGCCACAGATGAGTTTACATGCTAAGCACTTTAGCATGCAGTCCCCCGCATTATGAGTTTGCGTGGTCTACCACTCTGTGGTAATTAATAACAGTTGACCTGAGCAGAAATTTCATTAAATAAATTGGCAAAGGTGGTATGCTATGAGAGTGCCATGTTAAAAGTCACTGACCTCTTCAGTACAACCCATTATACTTCTAATGCATGTCTATGGAGATTTCATGGCTATATGCTGGATGTTATGAACCTGTTAGCAATGGGTGTGTCTGAAACACCACATACTTTTGGCCTTATAGGGGCCCATTTATAAAGATCCGGATGGAGCTTGAGGGCCCATGTTTCTGGCGAGCCTGCAGGCTCTCCAGAAACACCAGATATGAAGACGCTGCTTCATAACCCTGTCCGCCTGCTCTGAGCAGGCGGACAGACATCATCGCAATTCAACTCGATTGAGTATGATCAGGTTGATTGACACCCCCTGCTGGCAGCCGATTGGCCGCGATTCTGCAGGGGGCGGCATTGCACCAGCAGCTCACAAGAGCTGCTGGTGTAATGCTGAATGCGGAGAGCGTATTGCTCTCTGCATTCAGTGAGGTTTGTCGGACCTGATCCGCAATGTTGGATCAGGTCCAACAGACTTTTGTTTAATATGCCCCATAATGCATATATTTAAAATTGTTGCAAATTTATCATAGAAATACCTTGAACAAAACAAAGGGATTTATTTGTTCAGCATCTACAAAAAGGGAAAAAGCCAGGCAGCATGATCTTAAATTTACAGTAAACTCATGTATTGGTCACTGGCAGTGAACTCCTTAATGATGGAGATGTTTGCTGCACGAACACTCCTCACCCTGCCCCAATCAGCTTTGCAGCACAATTTTTCTAAATGCTGTACAAATAATTTCATGATAATGATTGAGTTCAAGTGTTTCAACACAACACCTATTGCTAACAGGAACATACAATCCATTCATTGGCAATTAAGTGTCCATAGACAAATAATGGCAGTTCAAATGGTTATACTGAAGACTTCAGGGACTTTTAATGTGGTACTGTCAAAGGATGTCGCCTTTGCCACAAGTAAATTCATAAAATATCTACCATACTTCCCTAGGTTCTTCCACACCTTAGTGCTTATCCTGGTGCTGGCAGGTGGAGGCGGGCTGCATGAATTGTTAAGTGTCCTTTTAAATGCTAACTTAAAATGAAAAAAATGAGGGATGATGATGAATGTAAAGACACAAAAGGTCAGCTTTTGTAAAGTATAATGGCCTGATCAGAACGTCCTCAGTTCAGACATAGAAAACCTTGCCAACCTGAGCATAATCTAAAAAAGGGCTGCTCCTGCAAGTTGTGAGATGCCTCTCATACGCCTAGATTTAGAGTTTTGTTGGTAACGACCCGCGTAGCTAACGCATGCTTTTTTTCTCCCGCACCTTTTAAATACCTGGTATTTAGAGTTCACAGAATGGCTGTGTTAGGCTCCAAAAAGGGAGGAATTTACTGCCACTGCAACTCTCAATACCAGCGGTGCTTACGGACGCGGTCAGCTTCAAAAACGTGCTCGTGCACGATTCCCCCATAGGAAACAATGGGGCAGTTTGAGCTGAAAAAAAACCAAACACCTGCAAAAAAGCAGCGTTCAGCTCCAAACGCAGCCTTATTGTTTCCTATGGGGAAACACTTCCTAAGTCTGCACCTAACACCCTAACATGAACCCCGAGTCTAAACACCCCTAATCTTACACTTATTAACCCCTAATCTGCCGCCCCCGCTATCGGTGACCCCTGCATATTATTATTAACCCCTAATCTGCCGCTCCGTACACTGCCGCAACCTACATTATACCTATGTACCCCTAATCTGCTGCCCCTAACACCGCCGACCCCTATATTATATTTATTAACCCCTAATCTGCCGCCCCCAACGTCGCCGCCACCTACCTACAATTATTAACCCCTAATCTGCCCACCGGACCTCACCGCTACTCTAATAAATGTATTAACCCCTAAAGCTAAGTCTAACCCTAACACTAACACCCCCCTAAGTTCAATATAATTTAAATCTAACAAAATAAATTAAATAAATCAATCCTATTTATAGCTAAATACTTACCTGTAAAATAAATCCTAATATAGCTACAATATAAATTATAATTATATTGTAGATATTTTAGGATTACTATTTATTTTGCAGGCAACTTTGTAATTATTTTAACTAGGTACAATAGCTATTAAATCGTTAATAACTATTTAATAGTTACCTAGTTAAAATAATTACAAAATTACCTGTAAAATAAATCCTAACCTAAGTTACAATCAAACCTAACACTACACTATCAATAAATAAATTAAATAAAATACCTACAAGTATCTACAATTAAACCTAACACTACACTATCAATAAATTAATTAAATACAATACCTACAAATAAATACAATTAAATAAACTAACTAAAGTACAAAAAATAAAAAAGAACTAAGCTACAAAAAAAAAAAATATTTACAAACATTAGAAAAATATTACAACAATTTTAAACTAATTACACCTACTCTAAGCCCCCTAATAAAATAACGAAGACCCCCAAAATAAAAAAATGCCCTACCCTATTCTAAAATTAAAATAGAAAGGCTCTTTTACCTTACCAGCCCTAAAAAGGGCCTTTTGCGGGGCATGCCCCAAATAATTCAGCTCTTTTTCCTGTAAAAAAAAAAAACATACAATACCCCCCCCAACATTACAACCCACCACCCACATACCCCTAATCTAACCCAAACCCCCCTTAAATAAACCTAACACTAAGCCCCTGAAGATCTTCCTACCTTGTCTTCACCATGCCAGGTATCACCGATCGCTCCAGGGTCCGAAGTCTTCATCCAAGCCCAAGCGGGGGCTGGAGATCCATCATCCGGCTGAAGTCTTATATCGAGTGGCGGCTGAAGAGGTCCAGAAGAGGCTCCAAAGTCTTCATCCTATCCGGGCAGAAGAGTAGATCCGGACCGGCAACCATCTTCTTCCAAGCGGTGACAAGCAGCATCCATCTTGAAGACCTCCGGCGCGGATCCATCCTCTTCTTGTGACGTCCTAAGTCCGAATGAAGGTTCCTTTAAATGACGTAATCCAAGATGGCATCCCTCGAATTCTGATTGGCTGATAGGATTCTATCAGCCAATCGGAATTAAGGTAGGAAAAATCTGATTGGCTGATGGAATCAGCCAATCAGATTCAAGTTCAATCCGATTGGCTGATCCGATCAGCCAATCAGATTGAGCTTGCATTCTATTGGCTGATCGGAACAGCCAATAGAATGTGAGCTCAATCTGATTGGCTGATCGGATCAGCCAATCGGATTGAACTTGAATCTGATTGGCTGATTCCATCAGCCAATCAGAATTTTACTACCTTAATTCCGATTGGCTGATAGAATCCTATCAGCCAATCGGAATTCGAGGGACGCCATCTTGGATGACGTCCCTTAAAGGAACCTTCATTCGTCGTTCAGTCGTCGGAAGAAGAGGATGGATCCGCGCCGTAGGTCTTCAAGATGGAGCCAGTCGTCATTGGATGGAAGAACATAGAAGATGCGGCTTGGATGAAGATGTTTGCCGGTCCGGATCGACTCTTCTGCCCAGATAGGATGAAGACTTCTGCCCGAAGATGGAATTCTTTAGCCGCCGCTTGGATCCAGACTTCAGCCAGAGGATGGACGTCACTCTTCAGCCCCTGCTTGGGCTTGGATGAAGATTTCGGGGGATCTTCTGGACCGATCGGGACCCGGTGTGGTGAAGACAAGGTAGGAAGATCTTCAGGGGCTTAATGTTAGGTTTATTTAAGGGGGGTTTGGGTTAGATTAGGGGTATGTGGGTGGTGGGTTGTAATGTTTGGGGGGGTATTGTATGTTTTTTTTCCAGACAAAAGAGCTGAATTCTTTGGGGCATGCCCCGCAAAAGGCCCTTTTCAGGGCTGGTAAGGTAAAAGAGCTTTTCTATTTTAATTTTAGAATAGGGTAGGGCATTTTTTTATTTTGGGAGGCTTTGTTATTTTATTAGGGGGCTTAGAGTAGGTGTAATTAGTTTAAAATTGTTGTAATATTTTTCTAATGTTTGTAAATATTTTTTTATTTTTTTTAACTTAGTTCTTTTTTATTTTTTGTACTTTAGTTAGCTTATTTAATTGTATTTATTTGTAGGTATTGTATTTAATTAATTTATTGATAGTGTAGTGTTAGGTTTAATTGTAGATAATTGTAGGTATTTTATTTAATTAATTTATTGATAGTGTAGTGTTAGGTTTAATTGTAACTTAGGTTAGGATTTATTTTACAGGTAATTTTGTAATTATTTTAACTAGGTAGCTATTAAATAGTTATTAACTATTTAATAGCTATTGTACCTGGTTAAAATAAATACAAAGTTGCCTGTAAAATAAATATTAAATCTAAAATAGCTACAATTTAATTATAATTTATATTGTAGCTATATTAGGATTTATTTTACAGGTAAGTATTTAGTTTTAAATAGGAATAATTTATTTAATAAGAGTTAATTTATTGCGTTAGATTTACATTATATTTAACTTAGGGGGGTGTTAGGGTTAGAATTAGCTTTAGGGGTTAAAAAATTTATTAGAGTAGTGTTCAGGTCCGGTCAGCAGATTAGGGGTTAATACTTGAAGTTAGGTGTCAGCAATGTTAGGGAGGGCAGATTAGGGGTTAATACTATTTATTATAGGGTTATTGAGGCGGGAGTGAGGCGGATTAGGGTTTAATACATTTATTATAGTGGCGGTGAGGTCCGGTCGACAGATTAGGGGATAATAATTGTAGGTAGGTGGAGGCAACATTAGGGGCGGCAGATTAGGGGTTAATAAATATAGGGGTCGACGGTGTTAGGGGCAGCAGATTAGGGTACATAGGGATAACGTAGCTGGCGGCGGTGTGCGTTTGGCAGATTAGGGGTTAAAAAATTTAAATAGAGTGGCGGCGATGTGGGGGGGCCTCGGTTTAGGGGTACATAGGTAGTTTATGGGTGTTAATGTACTTTAGAGCACAGTAGTTAAGAGCTTTATAAACCGGAGTTAGCCCAAAAAGCTCTTAACTACTGACTTTTTTCTGCGGCTGGAGTTTTGTCGTTAGATTTCTAACGCTCACTTCAACCAAGACTCTAAATACCGTAGTTAGAAAGATTGCATTGAAAAGATAGGATACGTAAATGGCATAGGGGGATCTGCGGTATTGAAAAGTCGCGGCTGGAAAGTGAGAGTTAGACCCTTTCCTGACTGACTCTAAATACCAGCGGTAGCCCAAAACCAGCGTTAGGAGCCTCTAACTCTGGTTTTGATGGCTAACGCCAAACTCTAAATCTAGCCGAAATTAATTGAACTGACTGAGTTACAAGATGCTTCCCATAGAAATCAATGGAATTTGCTGGAAAGCAGACTACCATGGGGGAGAAGGAGCTACACTTTAAAAATTAAATCTTGCTGCCAATACAAATAAGATGTATCTGCTTTCAGCAATAGTATCTTACAATAACCTCTTTCTACAGATGTTTGTGTTTTTCTATGAGGATAATAAGTGTTTTGCATATTTTGATATGATCTTGCCACCTTTAAGTTTTTAGGGAAAAACAGTGAGAACAGCAGGGGGAAATGTTTAGAGAATATGCTAGACCTTGCTGATACATTTTTAGCTACACCCATGGAACACCCCTCATCAGATCACTAGCAGTGGGCTCCTTAAATAGTTTTCTTGTGTGTCATTTCAAATTTAAATTTTTCCATACTTTTTTTTTCTAATAATAGCTTTGTTGTAATTAATAATGTAAGTGAACAAAACAATTTTTCACTGCATATTTTTTTTTAATGTTTCATTTATTAGTTTTATTTGAATATGAAAATAAGCTCTATTATAATATATTTATTGACTTCACATTCTTAAAATCAGGAAACGTCCTTTGTGAGATGCACTATTCTCAAAAAAAATTGTCTTTTAAGAATTATCACAGGGGCTTCAAAATTCTGACGATATTTCTTAGATAATTTCACAAGCTCAGAGAGCTTTAGATAATTGGGCCCTAAGCCTGTAAGATAATATTTATAATTTTTATACCCTTGTTTTTAAAAAAAAAACAAATTTCATTAAAGAAAATGATAGCCTTATATTAATGTAAAGTGGAAATTTAGGGGTAGATTTATCATAGTGCGAGCGGACATGATACGATGTAGCGTATCATGTCCTCTGCACATCGATAAATGCTGACAGCATAAGCTGTCGGCATTTATCATTGCACCAGCAGTTCTTCTGATCTGCTGGTGCAATGTCGCCCCCTGCAGATTCGCGGCCAATCAGCCGCTAGCAAGGGGCGTTAATCAACCCGATCATATTCAGTCGGGTTGATTTCTGTCCACGGCCCCTGAAGGCTCGCGTGGAATCAGAGGCATCAAGCTCCATACGGAACTTGATAAATCGGCCCCAGAGTGTCTTTGCATGTATTTACTTAGCTTATGAACTACATTTTTAATTCTCTGAAATCCATTGAAAAAAGATTTAAGAACAAAATAAAAGGAAAATAATTAAGCCAACAATAAGAACGAATGACAGCTTTTGCCTTTTCTATTGCAACAATTACATTGTCAGGAGATACTTATCATGTACTTAACAGTTTACATATCCATTTAATTTGAAGTCTTCTAACAACTATTTAGAGAATAATACATGCTAACATTGTTAGTCACATGATGGTCTTCTTTCTGTAATTGTTACTTTCAAAGTTATTATGTAACAATAACATGAAAGCATAATAGGTGCATGGAAGGTAGACAATTAAATATCAGCCTTTATTCAGATTTTTTTTTAGCAAGGTTAATTTGTTATTCAGGATAAAGATAAGTATTTATCTGGCATTCATTTTAGTTTCTTTTGCAGTATGTTTTCTTAGATGTGTTAATGTACCATTTAACATATGGTAAAGCTATACACATTAAAGGGACATTAAACACTTTGAGATGGTAATATAAAATGATAAATCATATATATATATATATATATATATATATATATATATATATATATATATATATATATATATATATATATATAAACAAATCTGCAATATACTTTCATTATGTATTTTGTACTCTTTGCCTGTAATTCTATTCTGAAATTGTGAGCTTTTCAGTTCCTGTTAGAAATGGAAGTGCAGAACACTGTTAAATCCAGCACAACCATTGGCTGCACACTCTAGTGACCTATGTATAACTGTCTCTAATTGGCCACAGCAGAGAAGGTAACACAAGTTACAACATGGCAGCTCCCAGTGTTTTATAGACACTAAAACTTTACACTTATTTTGTCACTTTTTAAACAACTAATGAAACTTTAAAAAATACATCTACATGTTACTCATGGACTAATCTTTTCTTTGAATGCATCATTCTATCTAGCATGTATTTAGTGTTTAATGTTCCTTTAATATACATATATTATTTATGTATGTACATAACCACAATAAAAAACAATTTTTGATATCCACAATTTGATATCTTCCATTTCAAGAGTAAAGGGACAGAAACCCCAAAATGTTGCTTTCATGATTCAGACAGAACACACAGCTTTATACAACTTTCCAATTTACTTCTTTTATCAAATTTTCTTTGTTTTCTAGTTATCCTTTATTGAAAAGCAGGTAAGTAAGCTCAGACGTGTGCACATGTATCTGCAGCAATAAATGGCAGCAGTTTTGCTACAATGTTATACTTTAGCAAGAGCACTAGATGGCAGCACTATTTCCTGTCATGTAGTGCTTCAGACATGTAAATTTGATAATAGAAATAAATTGGGAACTTTTTTAAATTGTATTCTCTGAGGCCCATTTATCAAGCTCCGTACGGAGCTTGAGGGCCTGTGTTTCTGGCGAGTCTGTAAAAACTGCTGATCCATAACCTGTCCGCCTGCTCTGATGAGGCGGACAGGAATCGCCACAAAACAACCCGATCGAGTACTATCGGGTTGATTGACGCCTCCCTGCTGGCGGCCCATTCGCCGTGAGTCTGCAGGGGGCGGCATAACACCAGCAACTCTTGTGAGCTGCTGGTGCAATGCTGAATACGGAGAGCGTATTGCTCTCCGCATTCAGCGATGTCTGTCGGACCTGATCCGCACTGTCAGATCAGGTCCGACAGACATATGATAATTTGGCCTCTATATCTGTTTAATAAATGAAAAAAATGGGTTTCATGTCCCTTTAAAGCAACAAAGTGTCTAACAGTCAAATCTTCAGTATTTAAAGGGACAGGCTAGTCAAAATTAAAGTTTCAGTATTCAGATAGGGCATGCAATTTTAAACAACTTTCCAATTTACTTTTATCATCAAATTTGCTTTGTTCCCTTGGTGATATTTTTGAAAAGCTAAACCTAGGTAGGCTCAAACAGATTTCTAAAACTGTTGAAAACATCCTCTTAGCTCAGAGCATTTTGAAAGTTTTTCACAGTTAGACAGTACTAGTACTAGTTCATGTGTGTCATGCGTGTCATATAGATAGCATTGTACTCACTCCTGTGGAGTTATTTAGCAGTCTGCACTGATTGGCTAAGCTGCATGTCTGTCAAAAGAGGTAAGGGGCAGTCTGCAGAGGCTTAGATACAAGGTAATCACAGAGGTGATATGTGTATTAATATAACAGTGTTAGTTATGCAAAACTGGGGAATGGGTAATAAAGAGATTATCTTTTTAAACAATACAAATTCTGGAGTAGACTGTTCCTTTGAGTGACCCAACTGGAAAACTTCTGTAGTCCAATTCCCTGTTTTAAGGTATACTAATTCATCGTGAAAGTATTTTTAAGTTTAATAGCCCCCAAGAAAAAAAAGTGTGAAAAAGCAGAAACAGCTATAATTATGAGACACAGGATTTTTTCAACTGCTACAAAATATACAGATAAAAAGAAACAACTACAATATCATTTTAAATCTATGTTTGAAAGCATATATCACAGTGTGTTCTAATATTTATGTTTGCTGATTTATTTCACATTTAAATTTTATTAATTCACATTGATTTACCTACAAATGCTTGAATTCCTATGAGGCACACAGAACACTTTTAAACAACTTTGATAAATAGATAATATTTTAAGAGCATAATTTAATATAACATTGTTGTACTTTCAGGTTCCTAGTATCAATACTTTTAGTTTCACATCTGCTTTCAGATTCAACGTTCTAAGCATTTGGGACCTGATACTTAATAACGTTGCTTACAATACTGGGAACCTCTAGTCTATAACCCATGTGGTACGGCCATTGGAATATGGGGACATTATGGGCTCCATTTATGAAGCAGCAGTTGCTGCTTTGGAGTCCCATCCTTTCAGGCTCGCCTGAAATGGAATTTAAAGGGACATGAAACCCAATTTGTTTTCTTTCATGATTTAGAAAGAGCATGCAATTTTAAACAACTTTCTAATTTATTTCTATTATCTAATTTGCTTCGTTCTCTTGATATTCTTTGCTGAAAGGCATATCTAGATAGGCTCAGTAGCTGCTGATTGGTGACTGCACATAGATGCCTCGTGATTGGCTCACCCATTTGCATTGCTATTTCTTCAACAAAGGATATCTAAAAAAAGGAAGCAAATTAGATTATAGAAGTAAATTTGAATGTTGTTTAAAATTGTATTCTCTACATGAATCATGAAAGAAAAATGTGGTGTTTAGTGTCCCTTTAAGAAGCAGCGGTCATAAGACCTCTGTTCCTTAACCTGTCCACCACTTTATAGGTGGCTAATGGAAATCACCCCAAAACCATACAATTGGGATTATTGACTGTCTCCGCTAGTGGCCGATTGGCCACCAGTGAGCAGGGTGTGGCATTGCACAAGCATTTCACTAAGCTGTCGGCATTTAGTGATGTCAATCAGACATGATACCCTATAGTAAATATACCTCTAAAAGTGTACAGTGTTTACCCCATAGTCTGACTCTGGTTATATAAAATGGTCATCATATTGAATGATTCCCATGAGGTGACAGCTCAAATAAATAGAATTGGCAACAAACATCTGAAGTTATAGGCATTGTTTAGTTTTCATCAGGCTTATGCCATATTTTAGCTTGGAATAGGTGGTGCTGGACATGATCTACTTGTAACCTCTTTTTTCTCTAATTTAATTTTTTAGATTACCGTACACTAGACCAATCCCTAATATATTCTTAACGGGATTTGTCTACAACCTTCTGACAATTTATATTAAACCTCTGAGCAGGAACTTTTATTTTAAATATATATATGTATATATATATATATATATATACTGTATATATATGTATATATATATATATATATATATATATATATATATATATTCGAAATTAAAGTAAGCACTCACTGGTCTTAGGACAACAAAGTCAACAACAAGTCTTTTTTATTGCGTGCTGTGATGTTTCGGGACCATGCACTGTCCCTTCTTCTGACAGTGTTACAGAGAAAAATGCAGCCTTATATAGGCCCTAAACAAACTCCCACAGACCACAAACCAATCAAAGGTCCTGTTACATACACACACCCCTATTAGCAAAAATGACAGATAAACACCTCCCCCGTGAGAATATAAAACTAGCGTGTGATATAAAACACTATATATAGAATACAAAGTATATTCCTCCTATCATTGGGTTCCAAAATCCTAGCCACAAATTGAACGATATGCCAAAGGTATCGTAAAATGAGGATTGTAGAGAAAACCGACCTCCTAAAAACGGAATCACTAGTCCAATCACAGCAACCACCTGATTGTCCAATGGCCATCTCTCATAGATATGATGCGGACAAACTCTGGCCATCAGTCACTACTTGAAAATAGTACCACGCTAGATCACCACTTCAGATCAAGGCACCACTATGTGAGACATAACAGATATGATTGCCAATTCAATATCAAACACTGCATCCTTTGCGGAGATAGGATCTACCTTAATCAGGGAATAGTGTGCGCTCATGTTCATGATCGTATCTTCCGTAGTTACCAAGACCATCCCCCATAGGGTAGTATCCGAGATCACATGTTCAATCCTAGCCATTTCCTGCATAATAACAAATATGTAAAATTAGTTCAGTCACTTTAACCCTTTAGCTGTGTGGAAACTGCTCCAGGATTACTGCAAAAATCCTCCAGATAATTTAGAACAAAAATAGCAGCAGCACCACTTTACCTTATCAACAAAATCTCTTTATTTCCACGTGATGGGAGCAAGATAAAACAGAAAACTGTTTCGGGCTATACACCCTTAGTCATGTTCATTTAATGTTAACAAAGCTTCATCACCTTAATTACCTACAGACAGGTAAAACCACACCTCTTTCACTTGATATCTAATTAAACAACTCCTGTTTGGTTCTACTGACTGTGCAATGTCACCACACTGACCTCTAGTGGTTTAACCCTATACCAATACAAACAATTCATTTTTCATTATTACATTTTCTAAAAACAAAAATACAGATGCAGTTGCAAAGATATTAATTACAGAATACAAAAGAGAGTGTTCAAAGAAAAAACTTGCATAAAATTTTATAGTATTTTTTACTTCTTTTCAAAGAAATACACTTAGATCTTATTCCCTATTCATTCCATTGGGGAATAATGTATCTAATTTATTAATCCAAAATGCCTCATGTTTTTGTAAGAGCAATTCTCTATTGCCCCCTCATCTAGGACTTTGTATGTGATCTATTATTTAAAACCACAGTTGTGCAATCGTATGATTTTTACTCAAAAAATGATGAGCCACTGACGCATTTAATTTTTTTGTTCTAATGTTGGATTTGTGCTGAACAATTCTATCCCTGGCCCTCTGTATCATCTCTCCAATATAAATTAACCCACAGGGACACTTAATTAAATAGATCACAAAATTTGCATTACATTTATAGTAACCTTTAATCCTAAATTTCTGTCCCATAAGGGGATGAATAAATGAATCTCCATTTATCATATTGTTACAACTAGAACAATTTAAGCAAGGGTAACAACCATTATTTTCTGAGGTAATAAATCCCAATTTAGATTTCTTCTTAGTGCCAACATCTGCTTTAATTAATCTATCCCTTAAACTAGGAAGTCTCGTACATGCTGGCATAGGGGGCTGTTGAAACGCCAAAACCTCTGAGTTGCATTTCCTAAGGACATGCCAATGTTTTCGAATAACCTTTTGTATTACTGTACTGTGGGCACTGAATTCTGAAACAAACACCATCCTGTCAGGATCCTTTCTCTTTTGAAAATTTTCATTATTGACCCTGTCCTTTGGTGATTGTAACACTTTATCAATGGTTTCTTGAATCATACTGTAAGGATACCCTCGCTCCACAAACCTAGAACCCATCTCCTTTAACCTCTTCAAAGCCAGAGTTTCATCTTTAAAAATACGCTTAACTCTAAGCATCTGGCTATAGGCTAATGATCTTACCAAAGCAGGTGCATGGGCACTAGTAAAATGTAAAATACTATTCCTATCTGTGTCTTTCCTGCATAAATCTGTTTTTAACAGGGAACCGTCTTTATACACTTTAGTATCAAGGAAATTAATAGATTCCTCACTCCAGGATATGGTAAATTTAATACACCTTGATGCTGCATTTAGTTCCAATACAAACTGATGCAGGGAGCCAAAGTCGCCCCACCAAATGCCAAATATATTGTCTATGTAACGAACACCAGGTTGCGCCACACTGAAGAAAAAGCTCATTCTCATATACAAATTTTTCGTCGAATATACTCATAAAAATATTGGCATAGGTTGGTGCGACGTTGGACCCCATAGCCGTACCCTGTTTTTGTACAAAATAGGAATCTTCAAAAAGAAAATAGTTGCAATATAATATAATCTCCATCAACTCAATTATAAATTGTTGTTGCATAATTGTAAATCTATTACTTCTTGCTATAACATATTTGATAGTATCTAGACCACTAGTGTGGGGTATGGCAGCATAAAGACTTACAATATCTAAGCTGTACAAAATACATTTATCCATATTACAGGGCAAACTCTCCATCTTAGTCAAAAAATCGTTAATATCTTTAATAAAAGACATTGCGTGTGGTACAAATGGTCTCAAGAGTTTGTCTAGGTAAATAAATATATTGGTGAAAATAGAATCAGTGCTCGCTACTATAGGGCTTCTTGGTGGGGCCCCCAAATTTTTGTGGACTTTTGGGAGTGTATAAAACACTGGAATGATATACTCATCTTTGATAAGAAAATTTCTAGTCTCACTGTCAATAAGCCCGTTCTGAAAAGCTCTCTGTACACATCTATTTACCTAGACATACTCTTGAGACCATATGTAGCACAAGCAATGTCTTTTATTAAAGATATTAATGATTTTTTGACTAAGATGGAGAGTTTGTCTAGGTAATATGGATAAATGTATTTTATACAGCTTAGATATTGTAAGTCTTTATACCGCCATACTAGTGGTCTAGATACTATCAAGTATGTTATAGCAAGAAGTAATATATTTACAATTATGCAACAACAATTTATAATTGAGTTGATGGAGATTATATTATATTGCAACTATTTTCTTTTTGAAGATTCCTATTTTGTACAAAAACAGGGTACGGCTATGGGGTCCAACGTCGCCCCAACCTATGCCAATATTTTTATGAGTATATTCAAAGAAAATTTTGTATATGAGAATGAGCTGTTTCTTCTGTGTGGCGCCACCTGGCAGCGTTACATAGACAATATATTTGGCATTTGGTGGGGCAACGTTGGCTCCCTGCATCAGTTTGTATTGGAACTTAATGCAGCATCAAGGTGTATTAAATTTACCATATCCTGGAGTGAGGAATCTATTAATTTCCTTGATACTAAAGTGTATAAAGACGGTTCACTCCCTAGTTTAAGGGATAGATTAATTAAAGCAGATGTTGGCAATAGGAAGAAATCTAAATAATGGTTGTTACCCTTGTTTAAATTGTTCTAGTTGTAACAATATGATAAAAGGAGATTAATTTATTCATCCCCTTACGGGACAGATATTTAGGATTAAAGGTTACTATAATTGTAATGCAAATTTTGTGATCTATTTAATTAAGTGTCCCTGTGGGTTAATTTATATTGGAGAGATGACACAGAGGGCCAGGGATAGGATTGTTCAGCACAAATCCAACATTAGAACAAAAAAATTGAATGCGCCAGTGGCTCATCATTTTTTGAGTAAAAATCATACGATTGCACAACTGTGATTTCAAATAATAGATCACATACAAAGTCCTAGATGAGGGGGCAAAAGAGAATTGCTCCTACAAAAACATGAGGCGTTTTGGATTAATAAATTAGATACATTATAAACCAATGGAATGAATAGGGAGTTGGATCTAAGTGTATTTCTTTGAAAAGAAGTAAAAAATACTATAAAATTTTATGCAAGCTTTTTCTTTGAACACTCTCTTTTGTATTCTGTAATTAATATCTTTGCAACTGCATCTGTATTTTTGTTTTTAGAAAATGTAATAATGAAAAATGAATTGTTTGTATTGGTATAGGGTTAAACCACTAGAGGTCAGTAGAACCAAACAGGAGTTGTTTAATTAGATATCAAGTGAAAGAGTTGTGGTTTTACTTGTCTGTAGTATTTAAGGTGATAAAGCTTTGTTAACATTAAATGAACATGACTAAGGGTGTATAGCCCAAAACGTTGTTCTGTTGTATCTTGCTCCCATCATGTGGAAATAAAAAGACTTTGTTGATAAGGTAAAATGGTGCTGCTGCTATTTTTGTTCTGCATAATAACAAACCCACATGTCTAGAGAATGTAAATAAACAACAAAGAACACGCTGCTCACGCAAATGCAGGAGAGAGCCACCTGTGCACTCCAAACACCAGTCCAACCCTGCTGCACATACGACCATATGTTCCATCACCACACATGTCCAGAAAACATAAATAAACAATAGAGAACACGCTGTTCTTGCAAATGTAGGAGAGAGCCACCTGTTCATTCCAAATACCAATCCAACCCTGCTGTATATCAGAACATATGTTCCCTCACCCCTTATACTGCAGACCATCAAAACGCCTGAAGATCTACCTTAACCAGGGAATCATATGCACACATATTTATTATCATATCTCCTGTTCTTACCAAGACACACCCTCATAGGTTAGTGTCAGTGATCCCTTGGTCAATCCTAGCCAATCCGTGCATAATAACCACCACATATGTCTAGAGAATATAAAAAACAATAGCAAACAATAGAAAACACTGCCAGCCTGTGAGTACATTGCGACCTCTAGGACTCAGTGTCCTTAGTTCATAAATCCACCTGGATACCTTCTGCAGCAAAAGTTTTGCTCTATCACCTCATCTTCTCAAATGTGGAACATGACCAATAATCCTGAATTTCAGTACATTCACACAATGCCCTGCCTCCAAAAAATGGCATGCAACTGGCTGATCCGATACCCCTTTCCTAATGGCTGTCCGAATGCTGGACCGATGGTTCGCCATCCTTATTCGCACATCATCAATCGTTTTCCCGGTATAGAATTTGCCACACGGGCAATTGAGAATATAAATCACAAATTTAGTTGTGCAAGTGAGGAAAAACTTTATCTCATATTTCTTCTTCCTATCAGGATGATTGAAATGAGAGCCAGTCAACATTCCATTACAGGTACCGCAACTAGGGCAACGATAACACCCCTTCCTGTCTGATTTTAACCAGTTCTGTTGAGCAGAGTTGGAACAGATATCTGTTTTCATCAATTCATCCCTCAAGCTGCGACCACATCTATAACCAATCCTCGTTTCCTTGAATGGAAGGGCCATGTCCATCTCCAGCAATTTCCATTCATTATTTACTGCCTGAGATATAAAATGGCACTCGGGGGGAAAAAGTGGTGATGAAAGTGAGTTGGGTATGGTGACTTGGTTCCTCATGTCAATTAGGAGTTTTTTCTTATATCCTCTGTCAAGGAAACGTCCAGTCATCTCATCTAATTGTTTAGTGCACAACTCACTATTTGTGTTATTCCGAATAAACCTTTGATATTGTGCTTTCGGAATGTTGTTGATCAAAAAGGGTTGATGACAACTTCGAGCATTTAACAGTGAGTTCCGATTGGTGTCTTTGTGGAACAGTGTTTGTAACTGCCTTGATGTCAGCTGCTTGGGGAATAACTGTATAAAGGCTCGATACGTTGAGTGTCACCAGCAGGTCAGAGGTACATATATTATCCAGTTTGGTAATCCGCTTGATGAAATCGTTTTAATCCTGAATGTAGGAGCCCATAGCATATAGGGGTGTGTGTATGTAACAGGACCTTTGATTGGTTTGTGGTCTGTGAGAGTGTGTTTAGGGCCTATATAAGGCTGCATTTTTCTCTGTAACACTGTCAGAAGAAGGGACTGTGCTTGGTCCCGAAACGTCACAGCATGCAATAAAAAATACTTTTTGGTGACTTTGTTGTCCTAAGACCAGTGAGTGCTTACTTTCATTTATATTATTACTACACTGTGAGCACCCTGGCAGTCGGCTGGAGATAGTGGGAGTGCATACACACGTTGTTTTCTAAAGATTTTTTTGTGCAGTGCACCCACATAGGAGTTGTCAATTGTACCCAGACATTTTTCTCCTTCTGCTCTACATACACTTTTGTGTTTCACCATATGACAGACAGTGTCAGCGGTGAAGAGGAGGTTATCATTACAACAAGATCTTAAATAAGTGTGCGTTTGATCTCATGCTTTTAGTCATTAGAGAAGTGGGCTGACTCCTTCAGCAGGTGAAAAGTGAGATACACTCCTTTGAACAAGACAAAATGGTGATTCTTACATCAGACCCTAACACTGATTGGATAACAAAACTTTTGACTCAAGTCAAGGCATAGAAACAAGAATGAATTGCCTTTAAAATAGGAAGTTACATACTGTGGCACAGGACTACATGTACAAATCCACCTACAGATGGATGATGGCACCTGAAGATAGGAGAGTGTCTAGACCCAGACGCGATAGGACATTTAGAAAAAAGGTGATCACAACAGTGGACATCAGTTCAGGTGATAGCTCTGATCCTGTAACCAGTATGGGCACAGAAAATATCCATACACATGGAGTGACTATGAGATCTAGGGTCAATCGTGGACATTGGAATACCTCAGAAAGTGGGATGGCATCATTACCACCATTGTCTACACATCCAGCTAGTGGCCATTTTTTAGGCCGGGGCACAGGCCACATTGAGTGACCTGCTGGTGACACTCAACGTATCGAGCCTTTATACAGTTATTCCCCAAGCAGCTGGCATCAAGGCAGTTACAAACACTCTACAGAGAGCAGCCTATATAGGACCATCTGAGGAGGTCCTAATTACTCTTCTCACGATCTGTATGACTGAACATTTCTTTTTGTTTAACAGCACATTTTATCAACAGATCTCAGGGACGGCGATGGGGTTAAATGTGGCCCCATCGTTAGCCAACCTCTATATGGTTGAATATGAAAAGACACTGATGCAGGTATATGACAATGGGAACATCAAATAATCAAATGATGATCTGTTCCTGATCTGGGGTGATGAAGAAGCTAATTTTAACAAGTGGATAGAAGTTCTCAATAAACTGGACAGCACTATCTGGTTTACTCACACTACAGATATCAATACAGTTGACTATCTAGATGTCAGGATCTTCAAAACTGATGAAGGCCTGGGGACAACTTTGTTCCGCAAAGACACCAATCGGAACTCACTGTTACATGCTCGAAGTTGTCACCAACCTTTTTTGATCAGCAACATTCCGAAAGCACAATATCAAAAGATTATTCGGAATAACACAAATAGTGAGTTGTGCACAAAACAATTAGATGAGATGACTGGACGTTTCCTGGACAGAGGATATAAGAAAAAAACTGACATGAGGAACCAAGTCACCATACCCTCGACAGGATGGACAAACAACTCACTTTTGTCTCCAGCAATGGAAATTGCTGGAGATGGACATGGCCCTTAAATTCAAGGGATGGCAAGTACCGAGGATTGGTTATAGACGTGGCCGCAGACCTGGTTAAAATCAGACAGGAAGGGGTGTTATCGTTGCCCTAGCTGCGGTACATTAATGGAATGTTGACTGGCTCTCATTTCAATCATCCTGATAGGAAGAAGAAATATGAGATAATGTTTTTCCTTACTTGCACAACTAAATTTGTGATTTATCTTCTCAATTGCCCATGTGGCAAATTCTATACTGGGAAAACGATTGATGATGTGCGAATAAGGATGGCGAACCATCGGTCCAGCATTCGGACAGCCATTAAGAAAGGGGTATCGGATCAGCTAGTTGCACGCCATTTTCTGTGAATGAACTGAGATTTAGGATTATTGATCATGTTCCACGTTTGAGAAGAGGAGGTTATAGAGCAAAACTTTTGCTGCAGAAGGAATCCAGGTGGATTTATGAACTGGGGACACTGAGTCCTAGAGGCCTCAATGTACACACAGGCTGGCAGTGTTTTCTAAAGATTTGATGAGGATCTATCTTCCATCGATAAATAATTTAAATCATGGGGGGGCATCCCCCCATACCATATTTATTATATATATGCAGTACTTGACCAGTTAATTCTGATCAGTGCCTATGAGAGTCCATGATCCACTAAGGGGGAGTCTGTTTTCTCAAATGGTGTCTTAATTAATTGTTGTTTGGCAAGATATTATCTATGGCTATGTGTTTCTTTTTATGGCTCTGTCTAACATATTGTGCTATATTTTGTTTTTAAATCTTGATTTAAGTTTTTAGGTCACTATATTCTTATGTTCCTGTCTCTTCTTCGGGGCCCAAAGTCCAGAGTCACATCTAATGACGGTTCCAACATATATATTCAAAGATGGCTGGTTGTACATACAACACTTGGGGTTGAGATTACATTGGCTTGTGGATATAGGTTTGTCACTGGGTGGTGCCAGTTGGCTATCCCGTAATGGGGTGGATTCTCAATTAAAAGAGATCTGTGTTGAGATATTTAAAGATACTCCTACTAAGTTGTCAGTGTCCCTAGAGTGTACCACTTATGGGTTTGGTTGAATTGGATCCACGGTAGTAACTCTTTAGTCGGCTAGATTCACACATTTTTTAGATCATACCACTTTGCACACCCAGGAGGATTTAACTTACTTGGCCATATGCTCTAGTACAGGGCAAGATTTGCTATTTGAGGGTAATAACATTTCATAATACTATGTATATACTTTGATGTGACTTCGGTGTTTGGGGATCTCTGTAATTTGATTTGGCATAATAATTATGTGTATGCGAGAAGTGAATACTTGCTGTTTCAGTTCAGGCGTGTTGATGCTCTGCATTATAAGGGGTGATGGTACATATGATCTGACATGCAGCAGGGTTGGAATGTATAGGTGACTCTCTCCTGTTTTTTGCATGAACAGCGTGTTCTTTATTGTTTATTTACGTTCTCTAGACATGTGTGGTAATGGAACAGACGATCGTATGTACAGTGGGGTTGAACTGGTATTTGGAATGAACAAGTGGCTCCTGCATTTGCTTGAACAGTGTGTTTGCTATTGTTTATTTATATTCTCTAGACATGTTCGGTGGTTATTATGCACGAATTGTCTAGGATTGACAAAGTGATCACTGACACTACCCTATGAGGGTGTGTCTCGGTAAGTACAGGAGATATGATCATAAATATGGTTAAGGTAGATCTTAAGGCGTTTTGATGGTCTGCAGTATAAGGGGTGAGGGAACATATTTTCTGATATACAGCAGGGTTGGATTGGTATTTTTAATGAACAGGTGGTGCTCTCCTGCATTTGGGAGAACAGTGTGTTCTCTATTGTTTATTTACTATTCTGGACATGTGTGGTGATGGAACATATGGTCGTATATGCAGCAGGGTTGGACTGGTGTTTGGAGTGCACAGGTGGCTCTCTCCTGCATTTGCGTGAGCAGCGTGTTCTTTGTTGTTTATTTACATTCTCTAGACATGTGGGTTTGTTATTATGCAGGGATTGGCTAGGATTGAACATGTGATCTTGGATACTACCCTATGGGGGTGGGTCTTGGTAACTACGGGAGATACAATCATGAAAATGAGCACACACTATTCCCTGGTTAAGGTAGATCCTATCTCTGCAATGGATGCGGTGTTTGATATTGAATTGGTAATCGTATCTGTGATGTCTCACATAGTGGTGCCTTGATCTGAAGTGGTGATGTAGCATGGTACTATTTTCAAGTAGTGACTGATGGCCAGAGTTTGTCCGCATCATATCTATGAGAGATGGCCATTGGACAACCAGGTGGTTACTGTGATTGGACAAGTGATTCCATTTTTAGGAGGTCGGTTTTCTCTGTAATCCTCATTTTACGATACCTTTGGCATATCGTTCAATTTGTGGCTGGGATTTTGGAACCCGATGATAGGAGGAATATATTTTGTATTTTACATATAGTATTTATTTTAACACATGCTAGTTTTATATTCTCACTGGGGAGGTGTTTATCTGTCATTTTTGCTAATAGGGGGGTGTGTATGTAACAGGACCTGTGGGAGTGTGTTTAGGGCCTATATAAGGCTGCATTTTTCTCTGTAACACTGTCAGAAGAAGGGGCTGTGCTTGGTCCCGATACATCACAGCACACAATAAAAAATACTTTTTGGTGACTTTGTTGTCCTAAGACCAGTGAGTACTTACTTTCATTTTGATTATTACTACACTGAGAGCACCCTGGCAGTCGACTGGAGATAGTGGGAGTGCATACACACGTTGTTGTTTTATATATATATATGCAACATTACTGTATTTCATAAACCAAATATAAATGTGTTCTTGTCTATTTTAAGTTGAACATAATATATAAATTGTTGCCGATGGATGAGATCATTACCCACATTCACAATTATATAGCAATTTTACAAACAATTGCTGTATTAAAAGATATGTATTAAAATATATTAATGCAAATGTAAATTTTATTATATAAGCAAGTAATAAAAAACAGTTTCTCTATAATTAAGGTCACAATGTGAACTCCATTAGAATATGCTTTTAACTAAAATTAATTATGCTATTGGCACACACTGTTAAAGAACATTGATAGCAGTTATCAACTAGTATTAACAGGGTTCAGGTAATCACTAATAGCATAATTAACTCAGTGGTAAATAACAGCTAACAGCATTAATTAATGAGTGGTAGGAGCTATTTTAAGAATTATGTTCATATACATGTGAGCAATGTGCAACAGATGAAACATTTAAAAAGTGTAAGTTTATTTGGGTACAGGAAGAAAAAAGCTATTGGTTGTGGGACAATGGTAACAGCTGATTCTTGTTTCAGTCCCTGAATTTTCCTTTTATCTTGATTAATGTTGGGAACAAGGGCAGAGGTAGGAAAAGGATTACTTGTTGGTCTGGAAAATTGTCAATGGTAATCAGATGTCTGTCCCACCTAGGTGTTTGAAGGTAGGCTGAAAATTACACAGAAGCCAGCTCACTCAGTCTGAAGTTACTGAGTCTTAAGTCTGAAGCCATTCATTGTGAAGATATCATTCACTATAGCTTAGATTCTAAAGTTGGCATAAATCATGAGGCCAGCACTACAAATGACACTGTTTATAGTGTTACAGTTTACCTGAATTGACATGGCTACAGAAAGGGTATAGTTGTCACACTCATAGGATTGGGTTCAGGAGTCTGGAGCTTATGCATTGAAGTGACAGACTTAGTCCCATCATGAGCAAGGGGCCAGTGGTATGGGATTATTAATGGAACTATATATTTTAGGCATAGCTGAAGAAACAGACAGTCAATGCAAGTTTATAGTACAGGACAATTAAGGATTGGATAATGGAAGCCGGATAGGCAAGCAGGTGCATCCACTGCAGGGCTGGAATCAGAGATAATGACCCTGAAAGGGCCAGGAACAGGAATTCTCACTTGATGCCAAAGACTGGAATGCCCACTTGAGGCCGAAGTCCGAAACAGGATACAGAAGCTGGGTGGGCACCCACTGCATAGTTTGAGTAAAATTGCTTGATAGTCGTATGTGGAAGATACACTCTGCAGAATTTGGGTAAAGGAACTGCAGACAGGAACTTGACAGACATCCTTTAAAGAGCTTGGATGCAGTAGCTGGAGACTGGAACTTGGCAGATACCCTCTGCAGAGCTTGGAATCAGGAACTGGAGACTGTAACTTGGCAGATAACATCTATAGAGCTAGGCTACAGGAACTGGATACAGGAACTTGACAGACACCCTCTGTAGAGCTTGGGCATAGTAACTGGATACAGGATCTTGACAAATACCCTCTGCAGAGCTTGGTTGCAGTAGCTGGAGACTGGCACTTGGCAGATACCCTCTGTAGAGCTAGAGATCAGGAACTGGATATAGGAACTGGAAAGACATCTTCTGCAGAACTTGGGTGCAGTATCTGAATACTGGTACTTTGCAAGTGCCATCTGCAGGGCTAGGACTGAAACAGGATATCAGTGCTTGACAGGCACCCTCTTCAGGACTTGAGTACAGGAGCAGGATACCAGAGATGGCTAGATAGTGACACAGGATAACAGTTAGCTGTCACAGGCTGGTAAAGACAGAATAGCCAGGAGACAAGCCGGGAGTCAGATACCTGAGAGCAGTCTGATAAGTCACGAAATACAGGGAGAATCCATTAGAGTACTCAGGAGTGAAAGACAAGTTTGGTGTACCAGAATAGCAGCCTGATCTTTCATAAAACAAAAGCGAAATCCAAGTGAGAATCTAGGAGGCAAGCTAAATTCAGGAACAAGAGGAAAAAAGCAAACTGGAACTCAGGCAAGGTCAGAGGCACTAACAGACAGGTAGAACCACAATATCAGGGCAGGGAGTGGTATGCAAGGCTGCCTTTTATAGCAGTGCTGATGAGGTAACTGCCTGCAACTGGCAGGCAGGTAGGGCTAAAGAACACAACCAGTACAGGCAACAGGTCTCCCAAAGCATCAGGCAAGCTTAATCCCTCTGGTGACACAGAAACTGAGCTACTTGCTGCAAATGAGGAGTCCTAGGTTCATTCCCGGGCAGGGCAATGACAATAGGTGCAGGAACCTATAAATTGTTTATGAAACTAAATATTCTTTTTTGAATATTCTGATTTTCAAGATTTCTGGTTTGATCTTGCACTTGCTGAATCATGATTTATCAAAAAGCTGAAAACAAACTGCAACACACTACCACTGTGTTGACTCTAGGGGGTGCAAAAATACCCAGAAGGGTGATATATGTATAGAATAGGGAGAAAGATCACTAATTCCCACAATCTAAATATATACTAACATATATATGTATATGTGTATATATATATGTATCAATATTAAATGATAACATACATTTTTTTTTAAAAACTTCAAAAAAATATAAAATATTAAAGAAAATAAAACAATCTGTAAAATAATATAAGCAAAAAAAGAACAATAATAAGCAATAAAGTCCAAATAGACACAAAAAATATAATGATCAAGACCACTAGAGGTCTTAATAGTTCTTATCTGTATCTGAAACTTTTCTTCAATAATTGTGAGTCAATCTCTATATGATGGTAGTCCCAAAGGAGGCAGATGATGATCTGTGAATCACACCCAATGTTGGAGTCTGCTGCTTTGTCAGGTAAACAGGATCTGGATACAAATATTCTCTGTGAAGTAAATCACAAAAACAAAGGCGCCTCCTAGTGTGATATAGTATGAGCAAACAGGTAATGTAGTAGTTGAAATGGTACTCATAAATGAAGCAGCACTCAGTTGTGCTAAATCAGGCAGACTGGGATCTTACAGTGTCCCAGCTCACTGTTACTGCCAGATAACTAGTAACTCCTTTGTCCAACAGGACCGAAATAAGCTCAGACTCTCAAGGTGAAGTAATAAAACCACAATTTAATGGCAAATAAAAATCAAAGTGTCGGCAATAACACTTAATATTAAAACAAATAAGCAAAAGGTTTCTCAGTCTGCTGTCTGTTTCATCAGGCTTCTGTTCAAACAATGAGAGTACTGGCTTAAATACATACAAGAGACCCTCCCTAATTAATTATCATACAAACAATTAACCAATTACAATTCATTGTCATACTAACAATAGACCAATCCAAATTCATTTCCCATTTACACCTATTCAGGTGTATATGTGAATAATTAATATACACCTAGATTTAGAGTTTTGCGGCCAAAGGGGTGCATTAGCTACGCGTCTTTTTTATAGCGCTTCTAAACAACGCTGGTATTGAGAGTTCTCTGAAGGGCTGCGTTAGGCTCTAAAAAGGGAGCGTAAAGGCATTTTTACCGCCACTTCAACTCTCAATACCAGCGGTGCTTACGGTAGCGGTAAGCTGGAAAAGCATGCTCGTGCACGATTCCCCCATAGGAAACAATAGGGCAGTTTGGGCTAAAAAAAAAACTAACACCTGCAAGAAAGCAGCGTTAAGTTCCTAACGCAGCCCCATTGTTTCCTATGGGGAAACATTTTCTAAGTCTGCACCTAACACCCTAACATGTACCCCGAGTCTAAACACCCCTATCCTTACACTTATTAACACCTAATCTGCCGCCCCTACTATCGCTGACACCCGGAATTATATTATTAACCCCTAATCTGCTGCTCCGGACACCTCCGCAACCTACATTATACCTATGTACCCCTAATCTGCTGCCTCTAACATTGTTGACACCTATATTATATTTATTAACCCCTAATCTGCCCCCCAACATTGCCGCTACCTTACCTACACTTATTAACCCCTAATCTGCTGACCGGACCTCGCTGCTACTCTAATAAATGTATTGACCCCTAAAGCTAAGTCTAACCCTAACCCTAACACCCGCCTAAGTTAATTATAATTTTATTCTAACAAAATAAATTAACTCTTATTAAATAAAGTATTCCTATTTAAAGATAAATACTTAACTGTAAAATAAACCCTAATATAGCTACAATATAACGAATAATTATATTTTAGCTATTTTAGGATTTATATTTATTTAACAGGCAACTTTGTATTTATTTTAACTAGGTACAATAGCTATTAAATAGTTATGTACTATTTAATAGCTACCTAGTTAAAATAATTACAAAATTACCTGTAAAATAAATTCTAACCTAAGTTACAATTAAACCTAACACTACACTATCAATAAATTAATTAAATAAATGAACTACAATTACATACAATTGGGGGGCGGAGCCAACTGCAGTGCTGGCCGGACGTGTCTTGGTGTAGCTCCCGGGCCCAAGATCCTAATTCAGGGGTCTATTCATGTATCACAGCATCCCTTTATTACCTAAACCTATGTGGATGGACCCAGGAACTGTTATCTTGCTCCTATTTACTTCTTAAGGACCCGGTGAGACTGCACTGAGTAACTGTGGCTGGCCTATACTGAGGTTCTATGAGGGGGAGCCGCCATATTGAGAACACTATTCTTTGGCCTTCTGACCATTTATCTAGCATGGCAATCGAAACTATACTTCCCACAGTTTCCTCCCCAGCTCGCAACATGAGAATATCGGCCTGCTTTTTAGAGAAGCTGCGGCTCTTACTTGAGCATCATCACGCTTCCTTGGCTGACAAGCTACATGCTGCACCTAGCAAAGATGGCGGTTACCAACTTCGGCAGCCCGACATCACTTAGCCTGTCCTGCTTGAATGTGGCGGGGGTGTCGCTAAGGGGCCCTGGCGCTCAACCCTGCCTGTAACACAGCTACGGTGGATCGGGATAGCGGCACAGCAAAAGAGCCAGGTCATCTTGGTTATCCAGAGGCTAGAAGGGAAGTAAATTCTAATGCGGCTATGGATGCCCCCCCACATACTAGTACAATCCCACCTGAAGCTCTTGCACCGGTCTTGGTGTCAGGACATGGCAGTGGGTCCCTGAAGCTACACAGTGCACCTCTAGATACAGTTCTAACATCTCCGCATGCTCTCCTCCATGCCTTGGGACAACTCTCACCGACTCCATTACAGTATGGCGCAACACTCTACATAATCCACTCCCTTTGGGACCCTGGTGGTAAGCCACAAGCTGTGAGGGTTTACATATATGCTAGCAGATGTCCATACCTGTGAATACATGCTTAAAGTGGAGAAGGCTAACTATCAACAAGCTCACGGCTCCTGGAGAGGTGTAAGAGACATAACACAAATAGCCCAGAATACCGAGGATCCTGCCATCACACTGGACTCTAAGGGCAAGGCATAGTTTTTGCTAATCATCTTTCCGTCTATGTCCCATAAGAAACACTTGTAGTGATAGGGAATAAAGAGACACTCTTTTTCAGTATGGCGAAAACTGGCTCTATCTGGGGACCCTGGCTTTAAGATGTGTTTCTTACAAACGGTACGGAATGTTGCAGATAGGAATTCAATCTGCCTAATGCTTTAATGTTTGCACTGCTGGCTCTCCCCATGGTAATTTACTTAAGAGATTTCAAGACATTCACTGCACTGTCTATGTGTTTAATTTCTAAGATTTCCCTTTACAGAGTTACAACTGTACTGTTTCACAATGTCTATTTAGAGATTGCATTGAGTCTATATGTTAAGCTACATATGAACCCCCATTATAGTCAATACACAGCTGTATCTTGGTTTACTGTAGCAGCCTGTATCGATACTCATTTATTTTATATTAGTGATGTAATAGATGTTTACTACCGTTTGCAAAATCTAGTCATCGTGGGAGCACACTGTACAGTCCACTTAAGAATATAGATTTTTGATCTAGTTATAGCTCTACTGATATGGGGATCATACATGTCTTTATACTTTAGCCTGTTTTAGTATGTAGCCTACACGAAACTAAGACACTGTTGTGGCCTAGCCATTTAAGTATTTGCCATATTAAGTTTTTGTGTTATGTCGTGTTGTATTTACTCTATCTTTTATCACTTGCAAGGAAGCCTTGTTCAGCTTATGTACCGTTTTATTTGCACCTACCTGGATGCTAATAGAATCTAGATTCAATGTTATTTTTATATGTCTATCCTAGAAGCTATATTTTATTTGGACATAGACATACCTATTCCTTATTTTTGCACTTATAGGGATGTTCTCCCATATCTAGCTTGTTGGTATTTAATGCGCTTCAATTCAAGTCCCATAAAACTATCCATTATTTACTTAGGTCAGCAGGACTGATCACTCATACTAGTCAGCTGAGTATGTACCCATCATACACACCCTGTCTTCTTTAAATATTAATCTTCGAAGTGTGTATGTTACTAGACCTAATGTTTCATTCCACTCCTGTATTAAACCTCTTGGCTAGCACCAATGAAATTGTTGTGTGGGGTTGGGCTGCCAGTGGCCGGGGCAGCAAAACCCTCTTTTCCACCGTCTTAGCCCATTATAACTACTGAATTAATAGATGCCAATCTCTAAAACGTGCTCGCTGTCTATTTATGTTATTTATTATACTCTAACTCCCACCTCCCCCCCATTCCCCCCCCCCCCCATAATAAGCCTCCCAATTTAGGAGAATTCACTATGCGGTTTTTCTTTCCCATACCGCACCATAAATTTCATACCATAACTCACTTCAATTTTACAGATCCATTCACTTTCCCACTTTCCTCCCCTATTGTAAGCATAGAAGGTGTCTTGATATTAGGTGAGGAAACTCATTTTGCTTAGAATATGTAAAAAACATAAAACAGAGGTTCTCCAACAAGGGCCCATGAGTGGTCCTGGCACATTAATGCCTACCTGCTTTTTACTATGTTACCGCTCCTTTAAGGTCCATAAATGACCGCCTATATCCTATAGTAGGCATTTTGTTTGAGTAGAGTTTATTTCTTATATTTAATGAGTGATGTGTTACTTAACTGTTGTGAATACTCATATAACCTTGTTTTGACAGCTTACTCTGTAATCGTATGCTCTTCTTTTTCTTATGTGTTGATAAGAATTAACTGTTTGTTTTGAATAAGAACCTCAATAAAAATTTATAAAACAATTACATACAATTAAATAAACTAAACTAAATTACCAAAAAACAAACAAACACTATTTTATTACAAAAAATAAAAAAAGATTACAAGAATTTTAAGCTAATTACACCTACTCTAAGCCCCCTAATAAAATAACAAAGCCCCCCAAAATAAAAAAAGTTCCCTACCCTAATCTAAATTGAAAAGTTAACAGCTCTATTACCTTACCAGCCCTTAAAATGGCTTTTTGTGGGGCATGCCCCAAAGAAATCAGCTATTTTGCCTGTAAAAAAAAAACACAATACCACCCCACAACATTACAACCCACCACCCACATACCCCTACTCTAACCCAAACCCCCTTTAAATAAACCTAACACTACCCCCCTGAAGATCTCCCTACCTTGAGCCGTGTTCACCCAGCCGGGCACGATGGACCAAAAGAAGACATCCAGAGCGGCAGAAGTATTCATCCTATCCGTGCAGAAGAGGACATCCGGACCGGCAGAGATCTTCATCCAAGCGGCATCTTCTATCTTCATCCATCCGACGAGGAGCAGCTCCATCTTCAAGACCTCCGGCGCGGAACATCCTTCTTCAACGACAAATACCCGACGAATGAAGGTTCCTTTAAGTGACATCATCCAAGATGATTGAATCAGCCAATCAGATTCAAGTTCAATCGGATTGGCTGATCTAATCAGCCAATCAGATTGAGCTCGCATTCTATTGGCTGTTCTGATCAGCCAATAGAATGAGCGCTCTATCTGATTGGCTGATTGACTAATGCATTAGTGACCACCAACCTACTGCTTATCTTAAGTGTGCTGTACATAGTATTTGGATGAAGGCGCTGATACCTGTCTTTTAACTGGTTTTCAAGAATAAAGAAAAAGATTTTACTACTGCACAGAGTGCCGAGTAATCCTTCATTCACCTTGTATCTATATCTATTAAATAGTACATAACTATTTAATAGCTATTGTACCTAGTTAAAATAAATACAAAGTTGCCTGTAAAATAATTATAAATCCTAAAATAGCTACAATATAATTATTCATTATATTGTAGCTATATTAGGGTTTATTTTACAGTTAAGTATTTAGCTTTAAATAGGAATACTTTATTTAATAAGAGTTAATTTATTTTGTTAGAATAAAATTATATTTAACTTAGGGGGGTGTTAGGGTTAGGGTTAGACTTAGCTTTAGGGGTTAATACATTTATTAGAGTAGCGGCGAGGTCTGGTCGGCAGATTAGGGGTTAATAAGTGTAGGTAAGGTAGCGGCGAAGTTGGGGGGGCAGATTAGGGGTTAATAAATATTATGTAGGTGTCGGCGATGTTAGGGGCAGCAGATTAGGGGTTCATAGGGATAATGTAGGTGGCGGCAATGTGCGGTCAGCAGATTAGGGGTTAAAAAAATGATTATAGTGGCGGCGATGTGGGGGGACCTCGGTTTAGGGGTACATAGGTAGTTTATGGGTGTTAGTGTACTTTAGAGCACAATAGTTAAGAGCTTTATGAACCGGCGTTAGCCCAGAAAGCTCTTAACTACTGACTTTTTTCTGCGGCTGGAGTCTTGTCGGTAGAGGGTCTACTGCTCACTTCAGCCAAGACTCTAAATACCGGCGTTAGGAAGATCCTATTGAAAAGATAGGCTACACAATTGGCGTAAGGGGATCTGCAGTATGGAAAAGTCACGGCTGGAAAGTGAGAGTTAGACCCTTTCCTGCCTGACTCTAAATACCAGCGGGCGGTAAAAAGCAGCGTTAGGACCCCTTAACGCTGCTTTTGACAGCTACCGCAGAACTCTAACTCTAGGCCAGAGCTTTCCAGACTTTTTATGTTGGCGACACACTTTTTAGACCTACATCATTTCGCGACACAGTAATTCAGTTGTACTGGCAAACAGGAGGTTTAACTGTTTTAAGAGATACGGACATGTACATAAATGGTATAATAATGAAATGTATTTACAAGTAACAGTAAGTATGTGCAAGAATTAAAAAAAGTTTAATAACACCAACAGCTACTTACTATTTTAATGGGATGTATGAGGTTAATGGGATGAACACAATTTCAGAATATTTGGTGGAATATTAGATAAAGACACTCGCATTTCATCATCAAGCATTTTTAAGCTTCCCCTTCCTATCCATATATCAAGAGCAGGAGCAGCAATGCACTACTGGGAGCTAGTTTCAAATAAAAAACCTCTGACTTCAGCTCAGCGTTTAAGCTGCCGCCCTCAGAGCTTGGTGAGTCCAATTAACTACTGCCCGCGCTGCAAGCACACTGCTGTCCCACTCACTGACTACACATGCAGTCACGAGCCAATTAAGGAGACTACACGTGCAGTCAGGAGCCAATGTGCCGCCAATGGGAATAGTTTCAGTTTCCACTGAGCTGCGCCAGTAGGTTAAGATGATCTGTGACCCCCTAGGTATCAATCACGTGTCAACCATGTGATATGCGAAGCAGGCAGGCGGAAAGTCAGAAACCAAAAAAAAAATGTAAAAAAAAATTAAATTTAAAAAAATTTGTGCTGAAGCAGGGACACACCTACACACTGCTGCCGACACACTAGTGTGTCCCGACACACAGTTTGGAAAGCACTGGTTAATATAGTGCATTCTGTCTGGCTAAACGATATGTAAAGTGTTAGACTAGTGGTACTAGTGTGTTGAAATGAAATAAATGAATTTTTATATAATATAACTAAATTAATTGAAAGGTGTATTGAATTACATCATAAAGGGGATATATAACTGTAAAAATTGTGTATTGAAATAATATCTCAAGGGGATATATAACTGTAAAAATTAGTGTATTGAAATAATGAAATAATAAAACGTGCAACTATGTGAAAAAATAAAGTTATTTGTATCTAATGCTCTCAATAGTGAACATATGTATAAATGTATATATATATATAAAAGGGAAAGATATATTGGTAACTATAGTGATTATAGTGGTGTGTTGAAAATTTTATGAACAAATACATAGTGATATTGTAATTTAAACTATGTGTAATAATAATATAATATAACCAAAGATTGGTGGTAAGCATCTAGTTTGCCAATGTGTATATCATGAGATATAACACTATATGAAATATGATATAGGGACCTAAAAATGAGTGTCTCATACAACCACCAATCAATCATACTATCAACACTCATGAATGCACTAAGTGAAGAAATACACGTGAATACACACTATCTATACTATCTGACAAATACAACTCTATTAGTAATTACACTAAATCAAATAACAGGCACACACATGGGCACTAATACTAGGAAGAGGCACACAGCAACACACACCATTTGTACTAACTCACATATCCATCACCACTCATAATTACACTAAAACCTTAGTCAGGCACATGCATGAAAAGCCCATTCATATATGCATACAGACTATCCTATTCATATATACTAAAATAACACAATACATATAAATCAAGTACACATTCTCTCAATAGATGTAATCTTGAAGAATAATATTATTAAATAGGTGGAACTATATATACTAATAAGGTAATAACTTCATCCGACTAGGCTAGTGTGTATACTCTATATAACAATAGACCTATCTGATCGCGTGTACCTGTAACATGCTAACCTATAAATGAGCAAACCAACAAAAGTAAATATACAATAAATATACAAACTGATGAAACTATCTGAAAGAGATTAACCGTAGGTGATAAATCAACTATATGAATCTAATGCTATAGATACATTATGATGTAAGTGATGAGTGTGTTATATGATATTATCTCATTATATATATATGTACCTTGATAAGCTCAAATTGGCCTTCTAGGCGGTGCATGTAAATATGGTAATAATATAACAGTTGTTCACAAGATGTACAATAATCAAAAATTAACTAAAATATACATAATTAGAATGCAGACATATCAATATTTCCATTTAAACCAGCTGGACATAGTGTGTTAAATTTATAAATCCAGTATGTCTCTCTCTGACAAAGATTTTTAAACCTATTAGTGCCTGGTTTATACTTGATCCTTTCCAGTGGTGTGATATGAAATCGACATTTATTGCCCACTTGGCATTGATTATGGTGTCTGGATACACTATGTTTTATACTTTTTGTTGACTATATTTCTATAGTGCTCCCCCCATCTACTTCTGACCTTTCTTATGGTCTTACCTAAGTACTGGGCCCCACATTCACAAGTGAGCAAATATATAACATAATTGGAGCCACAATCCAATCTTTCCTTAAGTTGGTAAGTGTATCCTGAAGTTGAGGAAGTAACGCTAGTAGTCCCATGGGTCACATATTTGCACATATTACAACGTTTTTTGCCACATCTATAGGATCCTTTTTTCCCATGACTATTGTTAACAACAGAGCTTATTTTAGATATTCTTTTTGACATTATTACTTTGCTTGGGGCTATTTTTGTTTAATAGTAGGTGCTCTTCTAAAAGTTATACTGGGTGTCTCATCTAATAGTCCTTTTAGGGTTGGGCCTTTTTTGAGAAGGTACCAGTGTTTGTTTAATATTTTCTTTATTACCTTATAATTAGAATTACAATTAGTAATGAATGAGGTTGTTTTCTTTTTATTGATTTTGTCAGGGTCCCCCTTTTTGGGTGGGGGATTCAATATATCTTCTCTCTCTAGCTCTCATATGACCCTCTTCTATAACTGAAAGTGGGTATCCTTTTTCAATTAATCTATTTTTCAAAATCAATGATTGTTCATCATATGTATCTAGATTAGAACAATTACGTTTTATGCGCCTGAATTGGCTATATGGAATATTCCTCTTCCAACTACCCAGATGGTTACTTTGGTAGTCTAAAAAGTTGTTGCTATCTACTAACTTGAAATAAGTTTTAGATTGAACCATATTATTGATGTCCCATGGCAGGACAATATCCAAATATTCAATTTCATCCGGATTTATTTTATGGGTGAAAGAATTATTGTTAAGTGTTTCAGCAAGGTACTTAGCTGAATACATAGACCCTTTCCATATGATGATTAGGTCATCTATGTATCTGCCATAGAAGACCAGGTTTGACTCCCATCGATCGCCATAGATATAAATATCTTCAAAACGTCCCATCACTAAGTTGGCGAAACTGGAAGCAAACCTGGTTCCCATGGCAGTACCTTTAGTTTGTATTTAGAAACAATCCAAATATTTAAAATAATTATGCTTCAATATAAATTCTATCAATTCTATGATGTATTCTTTCTGTATTCCTGGCATATATATATATCCTCATTCAGATATTGGGATACATAATGGACCCCTATTTCATGTGATATGTTAGAGTACAGTGCATTCACATCGCACGTCATCCATAAGTATTGTTCTCCTTTTTTAATTTAGGTCTGTAGTATCTCTTATATAAGAGGGAAGTTGTTTAACATATTTCTGCAAATAGAAATCAATATAAGCTGATAAATGGTCTGTAATGCTGTTCATGCCTGCTATAAAAGGCCTTCCGGGAGGCGTTTGTAAATCCTTATGGATTTTGGGCAAGTGATAAATACAGGGAGTGCAGAATTATTAGGCAAGTTGTATTTTTGAGGGTTAATTTTATTGTTGAAAAACAACCATGTTCTCAATGAACCCAAAAAACTCATTAATATCAAAGCTGAATATTTTTGGAAGTAGTTTTTAGTTTGTTTTTAGTTTTAGCTATTTTAGGGGGATATCTGTGTGTGCAGGTGACTATTACTGTGCATAATTATTAGGCAACTTAACAAAAAACAAATATATACCCATTTCAATTATTTATTTTTACCAGTGAAACCAATATAACATCTCAACATTCACAAATATACATTTCTGACATTCAAAAACAAAACAAAAACAAATCAGTGACCAATATAGCCACCTTTCTTTGCAAGGACACTCAAAAGCCTGCCATCCATGGATTCTGTCAGTGTTTTGATCTGTTCACCATCAACATTGCGTGCAGCAGCAACCACAGCCTCCCAGACACTGTTCAGAGAGGTGTACTGTTTTCCCTCCTTGTAAATCTCACATTTGATGATGGACCACAGGTTCTCAATGGGGTTCAGATCAGGTGAACAAGGAGGCCATGTCATTAGATTTTCTTCTTTTATACCCTTTCTTGCCAGCCACACTGTGGAGTACTTGGACGCGTGTGATGGAGCATTGTCCTGCATGAAAATCATGTTTTTCTTGAAGGATGCAGACTTCTTCCTGTACCACTGCTTGAAGAAGGTGTCTTCCAGAAACTGGCAGTAGGACTGGGAGTTGAGCTTGACTCCATCCTCAACCCGAAAAGGCCCCACAAGCTCATCTTTGATGATACCAGCCCAAACCAGTACTCCACCTCCACCTTGCTGGCGTCTGAGTCGGACTGGAGCTCTCTGCCCTTTACTAATCCAGCCACGGGCCCATGCATCTGGCCCATCATGACTCACTCTCATTTCATCAGTCCATAAAACCTTAGAAAAATCAGTCTTGAGATATTTCTTGGCCCAGTCTTGACGTTTCAGCTTGTGTGTCTTGTTCAGTGGTGGTCGTCTTTCAGCCTTTCTTACCTTGGCCATGTCTCTGAGTATTGCACACCAGTGCTTTTGGGCACTCCAGTGATGTTGCAGCTCTGAAATATGGCCAAACTGGTGGCAAGTGGCATCTTGGCAGCTGCACGCTTGACTTTTCTCAGTTCATGGGCAGTTATTTTGCGCCTTGGTTTTTCCACACGCTTCTTGCGACCCTGTTGACTATTTTGAATGAAACGCTTGATTGTTCGATGATCACGCTTCAGAAGCTTTGCAATTTTAAGAGTGCTGCATCCCTCTGCAAGATATCTCACTATTTTTGACTTTTCTGAGCCTGTCAAGTCCTTCTTTTGACCCATTTTGCCAAAGGAAAGGAAGTTGCCTAATAATTATGCACACCTGATATAGGGTGTTGATGTCATTAGACCACACCCCTTCTCATTACAGAGATGCACATCACCTAATATGCTTAATTGGTAGTAGGCTTTCGAGCCTATACAGCTTGGAGTAAGACAACATGCATAAAGAGGATGATGTGGTCAAAATACTCATTTGCCTATTAATTCTGCACTCCCTGTATATGGAATATTTGGATTTTTAGGTGTTAGAAATTGTTTTTCTTTCAAAGATAAAATACCCTCTTCATATCCAAATTTGATAAGGTAGTTCAATTTTTTAGTAAATAAAGTTGTGGGGTCATGATCTAAAGGTCTGTAGTATTGAATATCCTTTATTATTCTGTCTGCTTATTTAAGATAGTCTTGATAATCTTGTACCATTATACCACCACCTTTATCGGCCTGGCGTATTACTATTGAATTATTGGTTGATAGATTTGTAAGAGCTTTCCTTTCATTGGGCCATAGATTAGAACCACCTAATATATGTTTTGGAATATGAGCCAGATCATCCTGAACTAAATTTTGGAATAAATCAATTACAGATCCTTCCTCTCTAGGTGGCATAAAGAAGGATGGAGGATATTTATCTGAATGGATGAAACCATCATAAAGATGGTCCACTATATGGTTTACATCACTATGTATGAGCAACACTGGATGTCTTGTGGCCATGTCGTAAGTAAGGATAAGTGAACCTTCAATGTTTTTATTTTTCAATACTTTTTTTGCAAAATACTTCTGTAAGGATAATTTACGAGTAAATCTATTAAGATATGCAAACAAATTAAATGTATTGTGAGTGTTAGAAGGACAAAAGGACAGACCCTTACTAAGTACTCTGATCTCATCATCATCTAATGTGTGACTGGATAAATTAAATATACCTCTACTTAGTTTCTCCAATTTTGCCTTTTTTGAGGTGTGCCCTCTGCCTCTTCTCCCTCTTGGCCGAATGTTCTTTTTATCCCTTGATTGGGCCTTTGTGGTAGAGACTGTACATCTTTTCTCCATAGTGGTGCTGTGTAGGAATTGGTAATGCATGTTGTTGATAAGTATAAGAAGTTTTAGGGGCAATATTATTATGATCATTATAACCTTGATGTCTATTAGAATTAAAATGAGAAGTTCTATTGTAACCTCGATGTTGATTGTCCCAATTTCTATCAGGGATATGTTGTTGGTATTGTTGTCTGTTAGTATGCTTATAAGAGGAACTAGCTTGTTGTTCTTTATAAGAATTAGATGAATGATAATGTTGTTTCTGATTAGTATTATAAATATCTCCCTTTTTATAGTTAGTATTATTGTTGTTCTGAGTGGCTCTTGGCTTATCATGATTCTGATGCTCATAAGGTTTAGAATATCTATTAGGTTTATTCTGTCCATTAAATGTATACATTTCTCCTTTGGAGTAATATTCTTCATCTCTGACCCTTTTCTTTTCTAGCAATTATTTCATTTTGGAAATCATCAGTTATTTTAAGAGTATGTTCATTAAGTTTGTTATATTCAGGATGATTAGCTAAAGGTTCAAGCTCTTTTTGAATTTTCTCAATTTCGAGTCCTATTTCATCAACCAATTTCTTTCTATGTTCAATTAGTAGTTATATAAGTTTAAATGAACAGTTTTCCAAAATATCAAACCATTTTTTGTCAACTCTGTATCATTTTTGAAGGAACAATTTTTAAAGATACGTAAACCCCTAGGTATTTTACAAACCTCTTTATAATGTTTAAGGGCCTCAAGGTCCCACCAATGTCGATGTTCATCTTTAGTTAGATCCTCTAATTTATTAAATAATTGTTTGATATCATTAGCATGTTCTAAAGGTGGATCTGATATGGTAAAAACATTTTTATTATTACCTAACTGTAATCTTTTGTTGTTTCTTTCAAGAGTGGAAAGCATATTATGATAATACAAATATCCTTTTAGTAAACCCACTGATATGCTTCTCCCCTATTAAAAACTATCAATCAAAAAGCTGAAAACAAACTGCAACACACTACCACTGTGTTGACTCTAGGGGGCGCAAAATACCCAGAAGTGTGATATATGTATAGAATAGGGGGAAAGATCACTAATTCCCACAATCTACATATATACTAACATATATATGTATATGTGTATATATATGTATGAGCTGGAATGAGGCCTGCACCTTAATGCAGACTTGGGGACTGGCTTTGGTTACCTAAACAGCTTGGACCAAATACATTGTTACCTTGGAAAGAAAGAGATAGTAATCTAGACTTATATACCATGTCAGTACTCCAATATCTAAGCCACAAATCAATTTTGATGATATCAAAAAATGGCATCACAGATAAAATTATTAGCATGTTGAAGCAAGTGAGCAATGCTAGACATTCAGGATCTGTTTCCTGTTGCGCTAAGCTTTCCAACCAAAAAGTTGATCCAGCTGCAACATCAGCCATAGAAATGACAGGCCTGAGAAGATAGCCATAATATAAATAAGCTTTCCTTAGATAAGATTCAAGTTTCCTATCTAAAGGATTCTTAAAGGAAGTACTATCTTCCATAGGGATAGTAGCACGTTAGGTAAGAGCAGAAATAGCCCCATCAACTTGGGGATTTTTTCACAAAACTCCAATCTAACTGTTGGCAAAGGCTACAACTTTTTAAACCTAGAAGAAGGAAAAAGAAGTAGCAGGCCTATTCCATTCCTTTGAAATCATATCAGAAATTACATCAGGAACTGGAAAAACCTCTGGAGTAACCACAGGAGGTTTATAAACAGAAATTAAACATTTAAGTACTAGTACGTACTAGTTTAAGTATCAAGAGGACTAGTTTCCTCAATATCCAAAGTAATCAACATCTCTTTAACAAGGAACTAATATACTCCATCTTAAAGAGAAAAGTAGATTTGTCAGTGTCAATATCTGAGGTAGGATCTTCTGAAGCAGTTAGATCTTTATCAGAGGAGGATAATACAGTATGTTGTCGGTCATTTGAAATTTCATCAACTTTATGAGAAGTTTTAAAAGACCTTTTACGTTTATTAGAAGGCGAAATAGAAGACAAAGCCTTCTAAATTGCAATAAAATCTTTTATATTCACAGGGATATCATGTACAGTAGACGTTGTAGGAACAACAGGCTAGTACTGATGGATACACTCTCTGCATGTAAAAGCTTATCATGACAACTGTTACATACCACAGCTGTAGATATAATCTCCACTAACTTACGACAGATACACTTATCTTTTGTTGAACTATTATCATGCAGCAGGGTTCTAACAATGGTTTCTGAGACAGGATCAGATTGAGACATGCAAATGTAAGAGAAAAAAACAACATATAAAGCAAAATTATCAATTTCCTATATGGCAGTTTCAGGAATGGGAAAAAAATGCAAACAGCATAGCCCACTAAGCATAGAAAAAAAACAAGAAGCATATAGGAAGTGGGGTTTAAATAATTAAATTAGTATGACGCATAACGCAAAATGAAATTTTTTAGCACTAGCAACATCCGGAAATAACACAAATTGCGTCATGGCAGATGCAACCTTGTGCAAGGAAACCTGGCATCAACTAAGACGCTGGAAATTACAAATTTGTGACACACAAACGTACCTTCGCGCCCAAAAAATTATCACGCTAAAAATTACGCAATAAATATCAGGGTTTTGCGACCTCGCTGGCCTAATTTTGCCTACGAAAATTAAATGAAAAATAGTCAATTTAAAGAAAAAGACCAGGTAAGAAAAAATAACTTCCTAAAAATATTTTTCCCAATTTTGAAACTGATAGTCTGCAAAAGGAAATATACATAAACCTGACTCATGGCAAATATAAGTACAATACATATATTTAGAACCTTTATAATGAAACATAAAGTGCCAAACCATAGCTGACAGTAATGAAAACATACTTACCGAAAGACACCCATCCACATATAGCAGATAACAAAACCAGTACTGAAACAGACAGTAGAGGTAATGGAATATGAGACTATATCGTCGATCTGAAAAGGGAGGTAGGAGATCAATCTCTACGACCGATAACAGAGAACCTTTGAAAAGATTTCCCGCAAGGAAAACCATAAAATCAATAGGCAATACTCTCTTCACATCCCTCTGACATTCACTGTACTCTGAGAGTAATCAGGCTTCAAAATGCTGAGAAGCGCATATAACAGAAGAAAATCGAGCACAAACTTACTTCACCACCTCCATAGGGAGGCAAAGTTTGTAAAACTGAATTGTGAGTGTGGTGAGGGGTGTATTTATAGGCATTTTGAGGTTTGGGAAACTTTGCCCCTCCTGGTAGGATTGTATATCCCAAACGTCACTAGCTCATGGACTCTTGCCAATTACATGAAAGAAAAGCTCTTTGCGCTTTTCTTGTTGTGCTCATATTATAAGTTGAAAATAAACTGTTTTCAATCATGCGCTAACCTGGCGAGCACAAAAAGCCAATCTTTGAATATTGTGTGCGTGTTCATATATTCCCACATAAAAGTCAATGGAGAAAAAAAGTGTGGGGGGAAACTAACTCCACGCGCAAACCCTGATCCCATATTCTCATGTGCATTAAAGTGAATGTAAATTTTGATGATAAAGTGCCCGGTTTTAAAAAATTTGATTAAAAACAGGGGCACTTTAATTCATCAAAATTTACATTTCACTCGTGTTGTGAAAATACTAACCATTTAATCTTCACAGCTGCTCAGGCTTCCCCCGGTCGTCGCAAGCCTCTTCCAACATCAGAAATGACGGATCAGTCATCCTCCAATAACAGCTTCCACAATGCTGTGATTGGAGGAAGCTGGATTCCTTATTTTTGACCCAGGAAGAGGCTTTGCGATGGGTGGAGGAAGCGATGCAGTGGCTGTCAAGATTAAAAGGTAAGTATTTTTACAACACAAGTGAAATGTAAATTTTGATGAATTAAATTGCCCCTGTTTTTAATAAAAATTTTAAAAACCAGGCACTTTATCATCAAAATTTACATTCACTTTAACCTGACATAAATATATAAATATTCTCTCCTTTAGGGCGCAGCTTGATGGAGTTTCCAGCATGCGTGCCCAGCGTAGCCAGTGAGGGAAGTGGGGAATGGTTATCCCCGCCCCTTCATTACACTGAACCGCCGTCGAGGAGGTAGAAAAAACATGTTAGTGTACAGTAATTTTTTCAGTGTCATATTTTTTTCTTAGCTTTGTCTGGCTGTGTATGTATATGAAGCGCAACAATTGGAATGAGTTCTCCTATTTGGACAATCTAAATTAATCAGAAGCTTTTCGGTATAGGGTCAAGGAAAATTAAACTTTCATGATTTAGATAGGGCATTTAATTTTTTACTTTATTTATAACCAACAGGTGGTACAATAAACAGAAACAAATGGCAGTAGATTAGTATAATACATTATACCTTTGACAAATATTAGAGCTAATTGCTCGACACATATTTGTTACTTTGAACATTTCTTTTACCACAATGTTGGAGATTTTAAACATAAGCTAAAACAAAAGAAAATGCTTACAATACTGATCACAAATATAATCTAATAATTATCACAACACAAAGGGGGAAAGGGAGGGGGGGTCCTCTCACCTCTTCCCCCTTCCTCTCCCCCTCTCCCATTCTTCTTCTCCCCCTCCTCCTAAATATTTTCCTTCCATTTCTTTTTTTTTCTTTAATTAAGGAAGGTAATAATGCTGAATATATTAAAGTGGTAAGTTCATACAGCCAACAATTGACATAAACCAGTTTTATTGGAGATACAACTCCAATATTACAAAGTATGTGTCTACCATGCTTTATCATACAATTGAAAAACCCAAGAAGCAAAAAAAAAAAAAGGGGGGGGATAATGAGGGGGAAAGGGGGCGATGATGGAGTAATAAGTTTACCAAATACCTAATAATACCATCTCAGAATTCCTGAAAGGATATATCAAATAATCAATTTCTTGGGGCGGAAATATTTTAATAAAAGCTGACCATTTTTAAAAAAAAAAAGAATTATGTCTCGGTCTTAATTTAAATCAGTATCTGATTGTTCAATAATGCATTGTTTTTTAAGATTTTTTTTAATTTCATTAATGCTAGGAGTATTTCTGTCCTTCCATTTCCTAAAAATTAAATTCCTGAAAGCCAGAATTATTAAAGGGACAGTATACTGTAAAATAGTTTTTCTCTTACTGTGTTTACAATTGCTTTTCTTACCAACTGCAGAGTAAAAAATACATGAAAAATAGCTTTTTAAGACTTATTTGTGTATATTAAAGCTCTGATTTTGTGTTTTGAAGCCACAACCTAATAAAATGGGTTGAGCTTGTAGGTATAATCAGATCTCATTACTATATCACATTGTGCACATATACCTGCTTCTTTATCTTATATCTGTCCTTAAAACAATCACCAGTACTTTGAGAGAACAATGGAAAATCAACATTGTATTACCTTATCTCTGCTATATCCCACTGGGAGTGTAATTTCTTCTACTGGCTGTGTTTACAAAGCTTATCTATAGCTGGTACGCGCGGCCACAAACTTTCAGAATAGGTGGGGATACCACATGCTAAATCAACAATTTCAAATGCCAATATAAGGGTAAAGGAGCTACTTGCAAACAATTTAATACACTCCAGCAGGTAAAGTGGATAATTGGGAACAAATTAAAGGGGAGAACATTTTTGAGTAAACTGTCCCTTTAAATTAAGAATTTTGTTGTCCTCTGGAGTCTGAAGTTCTTCTATGAAAATTTTTTATTTTACACAGTGTGAACTGACTAAATTTGATTTTAAGAGTGTTAAGTGCCCAGAATTCTATTTTCTTCCAAAATTGATTAATTTTAGGGCAAGACCAAACCATATGGATTAAATCTGCCGCTGTCAAAGCACATTTAGGGCATTTATTAAATAGACGGTTATGCCACTTAAGCCCTTTCTCTGGAGTATAATAAGTATGATCTAACAATTTTACTTGAGACTCCCTCCAATTTGCAGATAAAGTGGTATAAGCAACCTTTGCAATCGATCTCTTTACATAGTCCAATGTAATAGAACAGTCATGAGTTAATCCCGCCCATTTTTGAGCCATATCCGTTAGATTCAGGTCATCCCTTTGAGATACCAAATGATCATACCATGTTGAGATAGAAAATAAACCACTCTTGGCGAGTAGTGGCCAACCATCTATTTTGCCCCAAGACCAGACCTGGTGAAATTCCTCAATAGCTTGGAAACATAATGTCTAACTTGACATTAAACTCCTGTTTAAATTCTTCGAAGGTTTTCATATTCTGCGTAGTTTGATCTATAAACTGTGTGACGAAAAACAAGCCATTTCTTTGCCAGTTCTTGAATACCCGAGATTGCACACCTTCCTGAAACTCTGGATTCCCTAAAATTGTCTGGTATTTCGGTATATTCATATCTGTTTTCGAGAGTAATCTGATTTTTTTCCAAGCCTGGATTACATTGCAAATCATTTTTAATTGTTTCACTTGTTTTGGGATTGTATGGATCGGACAATGTATGAAAGAGTTGGGAAGAAACGGAAGTGTCATATTTATTTCTAGGCTATTATTGGTAAAATAGTCCGAGGTCATAATCCAGTCAATGGCAATACATCCTAAAAAAACAAATTGTATACTCTTAGGTCTGGAAGGGTCAAGCCACCACATGATTTAGGAAGGAACAGTTTTTTCAAAGAAATTCTAGGCCTTTTGTTTTGCCATATGAAATAGCGAAGTGCCATGTTGAGGCCTTTAATGTCCTTACTTTTTAACAACACAGGAACGTTTTGTATAACATATAAAATTTTGGGCAAGAGGACCATTTTAAATAGGGCAATTCAGCCTGAGATGGAAAGAGGTAAATTTTGCCAATTCTTCATATATTCTTTGGTCTGTCTAATACTAGCAAGATATTAAGGTGGTACCAATTATGGGGGTCTGATGAAACGTTAATCCCAAGATATCTAAATGAGTTAGAAACTATTTGAAAGGGGATCTCTAGGAAGAGATCATTCAATTCTCTGATCCATAAAAGTTCTGATTTTGTGGGGTTAATTTTATAACCCAAAAATAAGCTGAACATATGTGTCAATTTAATTATAATCGGGATGTTAACTGCAGTATTAGATAGGTATACCAAGGGATCATCAGCATACAGCACCACTTTTATTTCTTTATTCCCTATTCTTATTCCTTCAGTTTGAGACCTAGGGGGGTAGTTATCAAGCCGTCAACCTCAAATACACTGGAATTCCGCAGTGTATTTGTGGCGAAGCTGATTCGCCTTAGTTATCAAGCCCTAGATACCGGTAAAAGTAGAATTTTGTGACGTAAGCTTCGATCTGCCGGACTCAGTCTGACACAGATCAATTCTTACGTCACTCCAGATGTTCCGCACACAAGTGCGGCACAATCTGACTACTTTTGCTAGTTATCAAAAAACTAGCAGGTACGCTCTGCACTTTTCCGGGCCAGCGTACCTGGTTTTCAATCCGCCGCCCTGGAGGCAGCGGATCCCATAGGAATCAGTGGGAGTCTGACCATAGTGAAAGTTCATGTTCGCTGCTGACAGACATCCCATTGATTCCTATGGGAGCTGTCTACACCTAACACCCTAACATGTACCCCGAGTCTAAACACCCCTAATCTGTCCCCCCTACACCGCCGCAACTAAATAAAGTGTTTACCCCGTAAGCCGCCGCTCCCGGAGCCCACCGCAAGCTATAATAAACATGTTAATCCCTAAACCGCCGCTCCCTGCCCCCTACGCAACTATAATATATGTATTAACCCCTAAACCGCCGCTCCCAGACCCCGCCGCAACCTATATTAAATTTATAAACCCCTATCCTGCCCCCCCTACACCGTCGCCACCTATAATAAATTTATTAACCCCTATCCTGCCCCCCCCTACACCGTCGCCACCTATAATAAATTTATTAACCCCTATCCTGCCCCCCACTACGTCGCCGCCACTGTAATAAAATTATTAACCCCTAAACCTAAGTCTAACACTAACCCTAACACCCCCTAACTTAAATATTAATTAAATAATATTTCTATTATGAACCAAATTAATCCTATTTAAAACTAAATACTTACCTTTAAAATAAACCCTAATATAGCTACAATATAAATAATAATTATATTGTAGCTATGTTAGGATTTATTTAGTTTTAAACAGGAATAATTTATTAAAGTATAGTGTAGTGTTAGGTGTAATTGTAACTTAGGTTAGTTTTTATTTTACACTATAATTTCTCTTTATTTTAGCTAGGTACCTAGTTAAAATAAATAGAAATTTGCCTGTAAAATAAAAATAAATCCTAACAAAGCTACAATATAATTATTATTTATATTGTAGCTATATTAGGGTTTATTTTTTATTTTACAGGCAAATTTCTATTTATTTTAACTAGGTACCTAGCTAAAATAAAGAGAAATTATCCTGTAAAATAAAAATTAGCCTAAGTTACAATTACACCTAACACTACACTATACTTTAATAAATTATTCCTATTTAAAACTAAATTCTTACCTGTAAAATAAACCCTAAGATAGCTACAATATAATTAATAATTACATTGTAGCTATCTTAGGATTTATATTTATTTTACAAGTAACTTTGTATTTATTTTAGCTAGTTAGAATAGTTATTAAATAGTTATTAACTATTTAATAACTACCTAGCTAAAAGAAATACAAAATTAACTGTAAAATAAATCCTAACCTAAGTTACAATTAAAACTAACACTACACTATCATTACATTAATTAAATAAATTAACTACAAATAACTACAATTAAATACAATTACATAAACTAACTAAAGTACAAAAATTAAAAAGCTAAGTTACAAAAAATAAAAAAAATAAGTTACAAACATTTTAAAAATATTACAACAATTTTAAGCTACTAACCCTAATCTAAGCCCCCTAATAAAATAACAAAGCCCCCCAAAATAAAAAAATGCCCTACCCTATTCTAAATTAAAAAAGTTCAAAGCTCTTTTACCTTACAAGCCCTTAAAAACTCCTTTCGTGGGGCATGCCCCAAAGAATTCAGCTCTTTTGCCTGTAAAAGAAAAATGCAACCCCCCCAACATTAAAACCCACCACCCACATACCCCTAATCTAACCAAAACCCCCCTTTAAAAAACCTAACACTACCCCCCCTGAAGATCATCCTACCTTGAGTCATCTTCACTCAGCCAAGCAGTGATGGAACCGAAGAGGAGATCTGGAGCGGCAGAAGTTATCCTCCAAGTGGCGCTGAAGAAGTCTTCCATCCAATGAAGTGATCCTCCAAGCGGCGCTGAAGAAGTCTCCGATCTGGGCGATGTCATCCACCAAGCGGGGTCTTCAATCTTCTTCTTCAGGATCCATCTTCATTCCGCCAACGCGGAACATCCTTCTTTCCCGACGGACTACCGACGAATGAAGGCTCCTTTAAGGGACGTCACCCAAGATGGAGTCCCTTCAATTCCAATTGGCTGATAGGATTCGATCAGCCAATTGGAATTAAGGTAGGAAAAATCTGATTGGCTGATTGATTCAGCCAATCAGATTGAAGTTCAATCCGATTGGCTGATCCAATCAGCCAATCAGATTGAGCTCGCATTCTATTGGCTGTTCTGATCAGCCAATAGAATGCGAGCTCAATCTGTTTGGCTGATTCAATCAGCCAATCAGATTTTTCCTACCTTAATTCCGATTGGCTGATAGAATCCTATCAGCCAATCGGAATTGAAGGGACGCCATCTTGGATGATGAGCCTTCATTCGTCGGTAGTCCGTCGGGAAAGAAGGATGTTCCGCGTCGGCGGAATGAAGATGGATCCTGAAGAAGAAGATTGAAGACCCCGCTTGAAAGATGACATCGCCCGGATCGAAGACTTCTTCAGCGCCGCTTGGAGGATCACTTCATCAGATGGAAGACTTCTTCAGCGCCGCTTGGAGGATCACTTCATCGGATGGAAGATTTCTTCATCGCCCCTTGAAGGATAACTTCTGCCGCTCCGGATCTCCTCTTCGGTTCCATCGCTGCTCGGCTGAGTGAAGACGACTCAAGGTAGGATGATCTTCAGGGGGGTAGTGTTAGGTTTTTTAAAGGGGGGTTTGGGTTAGATTAGGGGTATGTGGGTGGTGGGTTTTAATGTTGGGGGGGTTGTATTTTTCTTTCACAGGCAAAAGAGATTAATTCTTTGGGGCATGCCCCACAAAAGGCCCTTTTAAGGGCTGGTAAGGTAAAAGAGCTTTGAACTTTTTGAATTTAGAATAGGGTAGGGCATTTTTTTATTTTGGGGTGTTTGTTATTTTATTAGGGGGCTTAGATTAGGTGTAAGTAGCTTAAAATTGTTGTAATATTTTTAAAATGTTTGTAACTTATTTTTTTTATTTTTTGTAACTTAGCTTTTTTATTTTTTGTACTTTAGTTAGTTTATGTAATTGTATTTAATTGTAGTTATTTGTAGTTAATTTATTTAATTAATTTAATGATAGTGTAGTGTTAGGTTTAATTGTAACTTAGGTTAGGATTTATTTTACAGGTAATTTTGTATTTCTTTTAGCTAGGTAGTTATTAAATAGTTAATAACTATTTAATAACTATTCTAACTAGCTAAAATAAATACAAAGTTACCTGTAAAATAAATATAAATCCTAAGATAGCTACAATGTAATTATTAATTATATTGTAGCTATCTTAGGGTTTATTTTACAGGTAAGTATTTAGTTTTAAATAGGAATAATTTATTAAAGTATAGTGTAGTGTTAGGTGTAATTGTAACTTAGGTTAGTTTTTATTTTACAGGTAAATTTCTCTTTATTTTAGCTAGGTAAGCTATTAAATAGTTAATAACTATTTAATAGCTATTGTACCTAGTTAAAATAAATTGAAATTTGCCTGTAAAATAAAAATAAATCCTAACATAGCTACAATATAATTATTATTTATATTGTAGTTATATTAGGGTTTATTTTAAAGGTATTTAGTTTTAAATAGGATTAATTTAGTTCATAATAGAAATATTATTTAGATTTATTTAATTAATATTTAAGTTAGGGGGTGTTAGGGTTAGACTTAGCTTTAGGGGTTAATAATTTTATTACAGTGGCGGCGACGTAGTGGGGGGCAGGATAGGGGTTAATAAATTTATTATAGGTGGCGACGGTGTAGGGGGGCAGGATAGGGGTTAATACATTTAATATAGGTTGCGGCGGGGTCCGGGAGCGGCGGTTTAGGGGTTAATACATATATTATAGTTGCAGCGGGTCAGGGAGCGGCGGTTTAGGGGTTAAACTATTTATTTAGTTGTGGCGAGGTGCGGGATCAGCAGGATAGGGGTTAATAACTTTATTATAGAGGGCGACGGTATAGGGGGGGCAGGATAGGGGTTACTAGGTATAATGTAGGTTGCGGCGGTGTCCAGGAGCGGCGGTTTAGGGGTTAATACATTTATAAGAGTTGCGGCGGGGTCTAGGAGCGGCGGTTTAGGGGTTACTAACTTTATTTAGTTGCGGGGGGCTCCAGGGGCACCGGTATAGGGGGTAGAACAGTGTAGTTTAGTGTGGGTGCTTAGTGACAGGCTAGCAAGAAAGCTGTAAAAAAGCCGAAGAGCAGCGAGATCGGTTGAGTGATAACTCTCACAGTCCGCTGCTCATCGCCACGTACTTGGTGCGCGGCTTTTTGACAGCTTTTTTATAACTTATGCAAATTTTTGCAGGTCCGCGTCGGCGATGTGAGGCGAGCTTAGGCGGGTGTATTGGGCCGGCGAAGGCAGGAAAAGTAGACGTGTTGCTAACTACCCCCCCTAATCTTCATGGCTAGTGGCTCAATGGCCAGGTCAATAGTGGAGAAAGAGGGCAGCCTTGACGTGTGCCTCTATTAAGATTAATGATAGGAGTTTCTGTATTATTAATAAGCAACTTGGTAGATGAATGCTTGTACAAATTATTAACAAGACTTAACAGAATGTTCCTAAAACCAAAATGATACAATGTATCCAGCAAGTGATCATGGTGTATGCAATCAAAAGCTTTTTCCGCATCAATAGCAACAATTGCAGCATTGTAGTCTGCATTATTGCTAGTCTCTACATTGTTAAAGTAATCAATAATTAAAAGAGTTCTCTCTAATTTTAGCAACCGAGTTCTGCCTAAGTAAGAAACCAGCTTGATCTTTATGGATGATATCAGGGATGAATTGTTGTAGTCTGTTTGCTAAAATGGAAGTGATAATTTTATAATCCACATTAAGCAGTGCAATAGGCCTATAAGATTATTTTTTTAGGAGATCTTTCCCCTGTTAGGGAATTAGTGTAGTCAAAAAGGCTGCAAAATTCTGGGGGATTTGACCTTCCTCTATAAAAAAGTAATTAAACAGTCTAGTTAAATGTAGAGAAATATTAGGGGCCAGTATTTTCTAAAATTAATTTGGTAATGCATCCGGAGCTTTTTCTGTTTTCAACTTTTTTATACATAGTATAATTTCAGATTCAGAGATAGGAGCATTAATTGCTGCATTTGAAGTACTGCTAATAGATGGGACTGTCATGTCTTTCCAGAATTCTTCTCTGGCTATATCATTCGAATTCTTAAAATAATATAAATTCTTATAATATTCATAAAATAACTCCCGAATTTCTTCCGTAGAATAGATTCTATTCCCTTTCTCATCAATTGATTCAATTGTTGTAGATTTTCTACTAGTTTTTACTAGTCTAGCTAGTAATCTCCCTGCCTTGTTACCGTGTTTATAAAATTTAGCCTGAGATTTTAAATCTGCTTGTGTTGTGCGGTATAATAAAAAAGTGTCCCGTTATTTTTTTGCTCTGGAATACCTTAACCAGTTTTCCTCAGTGGAGCAGTGTAAATAATGATTTTAGGTTTTTACCACTGCATTTGTAAGTTCTGTTTCTCTAAACCTGAGTTTCTTCCTCAGGGTTGTGGTATAGGCTAAAATCTCACCTCTGAGTACAGCTTTTTCAGCTTCCCAGAAGGTAGATGGGTTGTCTACAGAGTTTTAGTTAAGACTGGTATATTCATCCATTATCCCCTTTAACCAATTTTTAAATTTAAGATTTTTTGCTAAATATTTAGGAAAAAAGAAGCAAAACGGTGAGAGGTATGATTTGAGGATTGGAATATCAAGCAGAATTGGTGCATGATCTGAAATACATATTTGGGTTATAGAGGATTTAACCCCCAGCTTGTACAGACTATCGCTAATCAGCATCAAGTCAATTCTAGAGAGAGTTCTGAAGGTTTTTGAACAACAGGTATACTCCCTGATATCAGGATTATGTACTCTCCGCAAGATTTCTAAAAATTGATCTGAACATTTTAGATTCCAGGGCGTCTTTTTTAGTCTTGTTTTTATTTGTACTACTCCTTAATCTATCTATAGGATATTGAGGAGACATGTTAAAGTCACCTGCTGTTATAAGATGGCCTTCCATATTAGTCAGAATCTTTGATTGGAGAGAGTCCCAAAATGTTAGATCAAGATTTTTTGGGGCATACAAATTACACGGAGTAAATATATGATTCGCTATTTTTATCTTAACTATCAAGTACCAAATTCTAGGTCTACTATGGTTAGGATCGTTTCATATACTAGGTTTTTGCCCATCAAAATTGCAACCCCCCTTTTCCTAGTTATGCTAGGAGCAACAAATGCCTCCCCCACCCAAGAAGTCTTCAGTTTCAGAGATTCTTCTAAATTCAAATGTGTTTCCTGTATAAATGCAATATTAGTATTCAGTTTTCTGAGATGAGAAATTATTGTTTTATGTTTAATCGGGGATGTGATACCACCGACATTCCATGATGAAATTGTAAGATTCTTTAAATTATGCATAACAAGGTTTTAGGTAGGATACACCTGTCTTGAATACTTGACCGAGGGGGAGGGGAGAAGAGGAGAGAGAAAAAAAAAAGAGTGGGAGGGAGGAGGAAAACCCCCCTGGAAAGAGAAATAACATACTGAATTTTATACATTTTTTTTTTAACCATCAACCCCTATGGGGAGTCACCATCAACAACTTTAACATTTTGAAGAAATGAAAAAAAAGGGGGTAGCCAAAGTATTACTTTATATTTTGACATTTTTCTGCAAATTTTTTCTCCGCCTCTGCGGTGGAGTAAAAAAAAATAAGTTTGATCTTCAAAAACTGCTCTAAGTCTGGCTGGGTAAATTATCATGGCCTAGAGTCCTGCTTTAATCATCCTACTACAAACTGGGGAGAGCTCCCTTCTCCTCATAGATGTTTCAAAGGAAAAATCTTTGAAGAGTAAAATTTTTGCTTCTCCAACAAGTATCGGTTGATTTTTCAGAAAATACTGTAAAAATCTTATTTTAGCCTGCAAATTCAGGAATTTGGCAATAACAAGCCTAGGTTTAAAAGATCAATGAGAGGATGAGGGAGGCCTTCCCAGCCTGTGAACCCTTTTGATTATAACTGGGGAGGTCAAGGTAGGTATTTTTAAAAGCTGGGGAAGTGTATGTGACATGAAAGTTACCAGATCCTCCTGTTGCTTATTTTCGGGAAGACCTATGATTCTGATGTTATTTCTCCTTGACCTGTTCTCGAGATCTTCTAATCTGTTCTGTAACTTGACCAGATCATTATGATTGCTTTCTATTTTAGACTCATGAGATTCAGTTAGATTCTCCAAGTCTGAAATTCTTTGTTCTACTTCTTGCATTCTTGTGGAGAATTGTCTAACTACTTTTATTAAGGAAATTAGGTCTTGTTTAATCTCTAATCTCAGTGAATCAAACTTGGGAGACAGTGCTTTAATTATACTGTCAACAAGCGGTTGAGAATCAGCGTGTTTTGGAATATTGCTCGTGTCAGGGTGGATTTCGACTAGGATTTCTGAGGAGTTTTTATTCCTCCTTTCTCTGTGCTTAGCCGCCATTGCTGGATTCAGATTTAAGGGTTGTGAAGGTGATGTGAGAAATTTATCCATAAACCGTGAATTTTAGTGACACAATTGATTTGTGAGTTTGTGAAAGAAAAAAAAAACACACAAGGAGAAAAAAAAGGGGGGGTGAGGGGGAAAGGGATAGGGTGGGGATGTGAAGGGGGTTGCGTGAAGGTGAGGGAAAGTGAGGGAAGATAAAAGTGAATGATTTATTAGTTTATGATATGCGTAATCACCTCAATGAAAGTGAGAGGGAAATAAAAAAAAAATTAAAAAAAGAATTTTAAGAAAAAATAAAAAGTTGAACAGTGAAGAAGACCAGTCTTGGCAGATGATAAGAGAGAAAAAAAAAAGAAAAAAGGGTAGGAGAACTCCACTTTAGAAGGATATTTTGTTAGAAATGATAATCCTATGGCCTCCCCCCCCCCTGACAGTTTTTGTCCTAAATAGGTCTGATATGTAAGAAGATTCACGGAATAAATACCCAGTGTCACCGAGTAGATTATGCTTCAGGAACCTACCTATTTTAGCTTAATTTAGTCTAGGATTCAGTAGCTAAAATTGCTAGAGAGCCTGAAATTACTTTCGCTTTATGGTGGGATATTCTACCCTATACCTGAGACTAAAGAATTTATTCTGTTTTATATAAAAAAAAAAGTGAGAAAAAAAAACCTAGAGTGACAAATACTTCATCACAGCCCCTTGCTTAGGAGGTCTAAGGTTTTTTCCCTGTTTTCACCTGTTTTTCACCTTTTCTGCACAATCAGTAACAAAAAAAATCAATATAGTAGTAAATAGAAAAAAATTCTATGGCTTAACTTTAAATAGTACAAATTGAGTAGCATCAAGGCCTATAACTTGCCAGATGGGGGGTAACCAGTAGAGGTTCCTGGAGTCACAATCAGGCTCCGATAACAGTCTCATCCATCAGGTCCAGAACTCCATAAGTCCCCAAACCAAGTAGTGAGGGAGCCAAATATAACTTAAACAACAAGTACTTTCAGTTCACCAAACTCTCCTATATATAGAGCACAATGGACCTTTCACCTTCTCTTACATGCTCATTTGCAGAGCTTCTGTGAATACAGAGGGGAATAACCTGCCACAGGCAGCCTCTGCCGGGTTCAGGGATTATTGCACTTGCCTTGGTAATGTGAATTCCAGGGTGAAAACAGAACCCTAGTTCCTTTAAGTGGGTAGCAAGATTGCACCCCCTCAAGTAACTTCAGTGTGGGGGAAGAAACGGCTGGTAGTACCACTAATAAGAAAAAAAATGACCTCAGGAAAACGGAGCTTACCAGAAATTTCAGCATATGAGACACTGAGGGCCGTTAGTCGGAGACTCAGCCGCTCCACACTGGGTTATCTGCTCATCTCCCTTGAATACCAAGATGTGACGCCTAATATAGGTTACTTCCGCAAGGCTCAGAGATTGTCAATTTTACTCCAACGGAGTAGGATTCCAGAAATACTCAGCCACAGGCGATCCAGAACACTGTTCCCCCTCACACAGCACCGGTGGGAGGGGGGAACCATCTGGAAGCTGGAAATGCTGTTAGTGCAGAGTTCCCAGGACAACAGGGTAAGTCTGGAGGTGATCACCGTTGATTCCCACGGTGCTTTGTGTTGCCTCTAGGACCCAGCGTCTCCCTGTTCTGCTCCATCTCCAGACCTCTGTCAGCTGCTTCACCTCTGTCGACCCGGAAAAGATAACCCGCAGCACAGGACCCCCCGAACAGTAAAACTATCATCGGTGGCAGGTGAGTTCAAAGTCAGCCTTATTGAGATGGGCTTCCGAGACCAAGCCTCCAGCAGTTTACAGGGGTAAATAGTCCCCCTCGTGCAGCACCGGTGGGAGGGGGAAACAATCAGGAGGCTGTAAAAGTTGTTGGTGGGTGATACCCAAAACAAACGGAGAATACCTGCAGAAAGACTCCAATGTTATCAGCGCTGTTTCAAAGGCACTTTTTGAGATCCGGTGGCAATAGGCACTGACTCTTCTCCGCCTGAACCCCTCAGGCTGCCGGGCGCGAGTCGGAATATCCTCCGCCAACGGCTCAGGACTGGGAATCTTGCAAGTCAGGCGTGGTGCAGCTAAACATCTGACTCCTCCCCCAGAACTCCTCAAGCTAGAGCCTAGGGCATATAATTTTAAACAACTTTCCAATTTACTTTTATCATCAAATTTGCTTTGTTAAAGATCGCCTCCTAGCTCAGTGCATTTTGAAAGTTTTTCACAGTTAGAAAGTACTAGTTCATGTGTGTTATATAGATACCATTGTGCTCACTCCAATGGAGTTATTTAGGAGTCTGCACTGGTTGGCTAAACTGCATGTCTGTCAAAAGCACTGAGATAAGGGGGCAGTCTGCAGATGCTTAGATACAAGGTAATCACAGAGGTAACAATTATATTAAAATAAATGTGTTGTTTATGCAATACTGGGTAATGGGTAATACAGGGATTATCTATCTTTTTAAACAATACAAATTCTGGGGTAGACTGTCCCTTTAAACACCAGTTGGCAAGCTGAAAAGTTAATTGAGAACTTAATTTCAGCATGTCTGGCTGTTCCTATAATTTGTGGTTTCTAAAATAATATAATAATAATTTGAGAATCATGCTCTGCTTCAGTATGTCACAGTACATGTTGGCATTCATGGTTCCCTCAATGAACTGTAGCTCCCCCAGTGTCAGCAGCACTCATGCAGGTCCAGACCATGACACTTGCAACACCATGCTTGACTGTAGGCAAGACACACTTGTTTTTGCACTCCTCACCTGGTTGTCGCCACACACGCTTGACACCATCTGAACTGAATAAGTTTATCTTGGTCCCATCAGACTGTTTGCGGGCTTTCTTGTGCATCATCTTTAGAAGAGGCTTCCTTCTAGGATGACAGGCATGCAGACAGTGACGTGCAGTGATAGGAGGCAGGGGAGGCACTGCCTCCCCTGTCAAATCAGAGAAAATAAGTTTTTATTTCAGATTAAAAATTAAAAAAAAATATATTTTTCTTTTTTTTTTGGCCACTCCCCTCCACGTACTACCCCTCCCCTCCCCCCCAGCACCACCCGATGCTGTGATTAAAAAAAAAAATTCCAACACTGGCAAACTGACATCCATGTTGCGCAATAAGGAGGCAGTGAGCCGTACCGCTGCCCTCCATTATTGCGCAACCTGGATGCTGAAATATGTTCTCAGCTCACTTTGAGCTAAGCGCCATCCAGTGGTTGCTCACCGGGCCCCATACATACTCTAATAGAGGTGGATCTCAAAACCGCCTCTATATGATAGCACTACATTTCATCCAATCAGCAGCATCAGCGCTGCAGAGGAGGCGTGCCTGCTGCCTGCTGGTATTGGGCTGACTGACTCGGCGGGCTTAGTGAGTGACGTCACACACGCAGGAAGAGCAGACTGTGGAGGGAGCTGCTGCTGCGTGCGCCGTAGGAGCTAGCTAGGAGCCAGCCATGTGGACTCACTCTGTCACTGTCCATGAGTCCTGGCTGTCACTGTCACACACACTATGATCCAGCAGAGCGAGCCTCAAGGAGCCGGAGGAGTATCCTTTCCAGGGCCAGGCCAGCAAAGTATAGTTTCAACTTTCTCTGTAAGTCAGTCATATCCCTTCCCTTTATGTTCCTGTTAATTGTTCAGTAAAATAATAACTTGTACTGTCTTGTTCCGGGGTTAAAGCAATTAGCAATAAGTGTGAAAAACTGAAAATCAAAGATCTATTGGCTTATGTTGTACTCTTCCTGGGTTAGTTGGCTGCCTGAACTGTGCATGATTGAAAATTTGAAGCAGGCGCTAACTGTGAATGTTTATTACTGAGGGATAACGGTTACTGGCTGGCAAAAAAAGAAAACTGTGCAAATGCAGCTGCCTGTACAGTGTGTTAATCCAGATGAAGATCATGACATTATTTATTATTCTAATGCTCTGCAGAAACTGAATTTATATGTGCATGATATAAATTTAGTTTCTGCAACAGCATTAAAATAATCAATAGTGTCATGATCTTCATCTGGATTAACACACTGTACAGGCAGCTGCATTTGCACAGTTTTCTTTTTTGCAAGCTGATAAGTTAGGAGCAACGTCTTTGGCCAGGACACTATACCCCATGTGGATTTTCCTAAACCTGTCACAGAGAGCTGCACTGTCTGAAATCCCCTCCCCCTTCTTTCTGCTTGAGAGCCATGCTGACTCTGAGTGTCTCACAGCAGAACGGCAAGGATTTAAACACAGACAAAGATCAGAGGTAAGAGGACCAGAGGTTATCTATTTTTTGTTAATGTCAGATGATTTTAGTGAAGTCTGTGTTTAAATCGTTCTTCTGTGAGACCCTCAGCATGGATGGATCTGATTCTCTGATGTGCTGGCCTGGGCAAGTGCTGTCAGTCTCCCTCTCTGCAGCTTACACAATTGCTCAGTTTATGTAATCAATTTGCTCCCACAGGTTATGAGCAAATTTAAATAAAAGGCAATATTTGTGTGTAAAATGTACAGTGTCCTATATATATATGTAGCAAGTGACTGTTCCTGTGTTTTTTTTATTTATTTACAGAGCATTTATATTTTAAGTTTTGTATTTAATTATTTTAACTGCCCTGAAACTATTGCCCATGATATACATGCTATAAACCAGTCCCCATATCTCTTAAACTGCTCAAACATATTTTTTATTTAACTTTATTCCTTCTTTGTATCCACTGCATGGAAAGCAAATGGGGAAACTCACTTAAGTAAATTCTCAAAAGATAAAATAAATTTAAAAAAACATAATTGTTATTTATTTTTTGTTTAAAACTCTTCTGTTATGGTGTAAAATAAAAGATAAGAAAGCTAACATTTCCTGTTTCTTTGAGATATACTGTATATACACCAAGAAACCAGGAAATGTGTGTTATCTTACTTTTACAATAGTATGTAAAATAGACTAGCACTGCCTTGGAGTACTGTTGTAGCTGATACACCTCCTTGCTTCCTATACATAAAATCAGAAATTTGTGAGACAAACTTTTAATAATCAAAGAATATGTAATCTGTTAACATTATGTTCTCAGTAACTGCCTACATAATGTTAACACATTATGCAGTCTTTCATTATCAAGAACCTGTCTCACAAATAATTGAATTTTATGTGCCACAGTTTAATCACCCCCAAATGCATCCCTCCCTTTTACTCTTCCTCCCTCCTCTCTTCTTTCTTCCTCCTAATTTACTTTGGAAAACCCATTACATTATCTATATCTATCTATCGATCTATCTATCTATCTATCTATCTATCTATCTATCTATCTATCTATCTATCTATCTATATATATATATATAAAATTATGGCTAAGAAATGGGGGGTGGGGTATACTGTATACTTTTATATACTTCCTCTCCCCCTCCCTCTCTTTCTCTCTCCCCCCTCTCTCTCTCTCTCCCCCCTCTCTCTCTCTCTCTCTCCCCCTCTCTCTCTCTCTCCCCCTCTCTCTCTCTCTCCCCCTCCTTCTCTCTCTCTCTCTCCCTCCTTCTCTCTCTCTCCCCTCCCTTTCTCTCTCCCCCTCCCTCTCTCCCCCTTCCCTCTCTCTCTCCCCCCTTTCATCTCTCCCTCCCCCCCTCCCTCTCTCCCCCCCTCCCCTCTCTCCCCCCTCCCTCTCTCTCTCCCCCCTCCCTCTCTCTCTCCCCCCTCCCTCTCTCTCTCTCCCTCTCTCTCTCCACTCCCTCTCTCTACCCCCCCTCTCTATCCCTCTCTCTCCCCCCTCCCTTTCTCTTAACTACCCCCTCTCTCTTTCTATCTCTCCCTCTCCCCCCCCTCTCTCTCTCTCCCAATCTCTCTCTCTTTCTCTCTCCCTCCCTTTCTGTCTCTCTCCCCCTCCCTCCCTCTCTCCCCTCCCCCTTTCTCTCTCCCCCTCACTCTCTCTCTTTCTCTCCCTCTTATTCCCTCTCTCCCCCTCCCTGTCTCTCTCCCTCCCTGTTTTCCTCTCTCTCGCCCCCCCCTCTCTCCCCCCCCTATATGTTCTTTTCAGGAGTATCATAGCCAGCACCTCACCAGCCTGTGACCTCACCGCACGTCACTCCATGCAGACCAATTTGATGCAGTGTGCGGTGTATGGTCTGAGCACTGACAGGTTGACCCCCCCACCCCTTCAACCTCTGCAGCAATGCTGGCAGCACTCATACGTCTATTTCTCAAAGACAACCTCTGGATATGACGCTGAGCACGTGCACTTAACTTCTTTGGTCGACCATTGTGTGGCCTGTTCTGAGTGGAACCTGTCCTGTGAAACCACATGTATATGTATGTATCTCAGTATTAAATCCTTTTTTTTCCCCTCACACCTGAGACGTTTATGCGCCACTCATAATCTGGCCCATTATGGGCTAGATTAGAAGTGAGGTGCTATCTTAACGTAAACCCGTAAAAGGGAAAATTTGCCCCTTTACGGGCGCACATTAAATAACTAGCAATTACAAGTGGCTGATAAATGCGACCGCAAGTTTGCATTTTCCCTTTACGATAAGGCAATAAACCACAGGTCAGACCTCTGGTTAAAAATAAAAAGTTGCCCCAATTTTCCTCAAAACAAAGAAGACACAAAGCACAAAGCAGTTATAAGGGGTTAAAGTAAGGGGATGTGGGGTGTTAAAAAAATGACACCTAAAGTGCCTTTACTTAGGAGTCAATGGGGAACTGTATTTTCTCCACATTTTCTCTACATTTATGTAGATGCTTATATACATATACATTTATTTGTTTATGTGTGTAAATACACATATAAACACAAATATATATGTAAATATTCATATACATTTATTTATTGTTTCCCAACACTGTGCGAGTTGCCCCCTGTTTGTGTGCATCTTGCTGCATAAAAACGAGGCTCTCTTTGAAGCCTATAGAATCATGCTCCCATGATCGCTTGGCTTCCAGCAATTCGAACACCAGCTCGCGTTCGCATTGCGCCTTACTTGTAATACCAGCGAACATGTACATGCGGTAGTATTGCCAAGTTAAGCGCACATATCGTGCTTGTGTAAGTGCAAATTTGCGCTTAACTTATAATTTAGCCCTATATGTATTTGAGAACATATGCAATAAATTATTGAAAACATTATTTTTATAAAAAAAGTAGTTAAATGGTTAGTGAACAATGCATATCTTAAAAGAATATTTATTGAGTGGTCTGTAATCCAGTTTAAATATCATTTTATATTCTTGATAAGTGTTTCACAAGGACACAAAAACATAGCATTGAAGATTAATATTTCTGCATAACGATGAAAACATCAATGCTTCATTATTATTTGTTATTAACCTTGTGAAGGATTTATATTAGCGCAATGAAATGCTAATGCTGATTAAATAAATTGATTGGCTGTTCAATGATGAAGTCTGTAAAATATATTTAATTTGCATAAATTAATCTACTTAATATCCATGGTGTTTATTGGGACACAGAGACAACTGTAACACAGAGGGCACATTAAATTGAAGGTATATGAAAGCCATTTTTTTTCTTTCTTTCATGATTCAGATAGAGCATGCAATTTTAAGCAACTTTCTAATTTACTCATATTATCAAATGTTCTTAGTTCTCTTGGTATATTTATTTGAAAAAGCAGGAATGTGAGCTTAGCAGACGTTTTTGGTTCAGCTTATAGGGACAGTCTACACCAGAATATTTATTGCTTTAAAAGAGATAATCCCTTTATTACCTAGTTTTGCATAACCAACCTCTGCAGACTGCCCCTTATCTCAGTGCTTTTTATAGACTTGCATTTTAGATAATCAGTGCTGTCTCCTAGGAACTCCATGTGCGTGAGCACAGTGTTATCTATATGAAACAAATTAACTAAAACCCTCTAGTGGTGAAAAACTGTCAAAATGCCCTGAGATGAGAGGCGGCCTTCAAGGTCTTAGAAATTAGCATATGAACCTCCTCGGTTTAGCATTCAACTAAGAATACCAAAAGAACAAAGCAAAATTGGTGATAGATGTAAATTTGAAAATTGTTTGGATTAGACTGTCCCTTTAATCTTACAATCCTGTATTTCAAATAAAGATACCAAGAGAACAAAGAAAAATTGATGATAGGAGTAAATTAGAAAATTGCATAAAATTGCATGCTCTATCTGAATCATTAGAAAAAAGAAATTGGGTTTCATATCCCTTTAACCCCTTTAACAACCAAGGACGTGCCAGGTACGTCCTCCAAAAAACTACCCTTAACGACCAAGGACGTGTCTGGAATGTCTTCTGGGATTTGAAGCGCTGGAAGCGATCGTGATTGCTTCCAACCATTTCCAGGTTATTGTAGTGATGCCTCAATATTGAGGCATCACTGCAATACCCTTTTAAACCACCGATGCAGAGAGGGCCACTCTGTAGCCCTCCCTGCATCGGCCATTGATGGTGCCGATCATTGGTGAGTGGGAGCAGCTGCAAGGAGGCGGGTGGGCACCCCATCAATTGGTGGTTCCTGTGCACACCGATGTGTGCATGTTCACTCGCGGCCGTGGCAGGGTGGATAGGGGGGCATGCGTGTGCCACATTTACACATTAAATTCAAGAATGGACATGAAGGAGGCAGATGGAGGGAGAGGGGATATTAAATATTGGCCAAGGGATCTGGGGGGGGGGGTATTAAAGGGGGACAGCTACACTACAGAAAAAAACTTTATTTTTAATATAAAATAAAAAAAAAAAACTATTTTGTTTGGGCAACCTGGATACTGGCAGACAATTGTGGGGTTGGGGAGGGAAGAGAGCTGTTTGGGAGGGATCAGGGGATGAGATGTGTCAGGTGGGAAGTTGATCTCTACACTAAAGCTAAAATTAACCCTACAAGATCCCTACAAGCTACCTAATTAACCCCCTCACTGCTGGGCATAATACAAGTGTGGTACGCAGCAGCATTTAGTTGCCTTATAATTACCAAAAAGCAACGCCAAAGCCATATATGTCTGCTATTTCTGAACAAAGGGTATCCCAGAGACATATATACAACCATTTGTGCCATGATTGCACTAAATGTTTGTAAATAATTTCAGTGAGAAACCTAAAATTGTGAAAAAGTTAATTATTTTTTTTCTTTGATCACATTTGGCAGTGAGTGTTAGAAATAAGAGAGTGGTAACTTGCGCTAATTGTAAAAAAGCTAGGATAACACTACCAATAGAGTTAATGTATTAATAACTTACGGCTGTCCGTTAAGTGAGAGAGGAATAAAGATGGGTGAATCGTGGAAAATAATCTTACAGGGAGAACAGAATTATTAGGCAAGTTGTATTTTTGAGGATTAATTGTATTATTGAACAACAACCATGTTCTCAATGAACGCAAAAAACTCATTAATATCAAAGCTGAATAGTTTTGGAAGTAGTTTTTAGTTTGTTTTTAGTTATAGCTATTTTAGGGGGATATCTGTGTGTGCAGGTGACTATTACTGTGCATAATTATTAGGCAACTTAACAAATATAAACCCATTTCAATTATTTATTTTTACCAGTGAAACCAATATAACATCTCAACATTCACAAATATACATTTTTGACATTCAAAAACAAAACAAAAACAAATCAGTGACCAATATAGCCACCTTTCTTTGCAAGGACACTCACAAGCCTGCCATCCATGGATTCTGTCAGTGTTTTGATCTGTTCACTATCAACATTGCGTGCAGCAGCAACCACAGCCTCCCAGACACTGTTCAGAGAGGTGTACTGTTTTCCCTCCTTAAAAGTGTAAGCAGGGATAGAGGCGCCAATGGTGCAGGTAAATGGTGGTACAGATAGCAATAATAGCCCAATATACACAGAGTACTCACATTTATTGAAGGCACTCACTTGTACCTATAGAGACGGGCTGGATTTTAACAGCAATCCAGCTGGCTGATCCAGGGTGAAATGGCTGGTTTGTGGGTGTCAGAGTGCAGATACTCTAAAGTAGCATAGCAAGGCAGTACCATACATAACACTGAGAGTGGATTTATATAAAAAAATGGATTTATTTAAAACATATAAAAAGGTTTACCACTCATCACAGTGTTAAAAAAGTAATTAGTACATCAGGAATACATGCGACGCGTTTCTCAGTTAAAACTGTTTCCTCAGGCATGTTTCTAAACAAATCTTTACTCCTTATATAGGGCTATGCTACTGAAAAACACCCACACCCCACCCCCAACAATTGGCATGACACAGACCAATCAGTATCCCTCATTCGAAATGGATCCACCCCTGTGGTGATATAATCATATAGATACTTAGATAAGGATGTAGTTACTTATAATATATATAGATGACCTTACTGCTTCTTAGATTGTGTGTATGTGTATATAAATATTTCGCAGTGGCATAGTATTTTTGTGGCCAACATTTGATGATTACGAATGTTCGTCAATTCTGTGTTCTAATTGGATGTCGTCAATCATAGTGTATTAATAGGACCTGTGCTGATTGCTTAGGATTCATCCATATGGCCGTCAATCAAAACTACTTGTCAGTTGTTACTAGTAAGTGGAGCTTCCAATAGAAAAGCTAATATCGGGCGTGCCCCTACTTTTGCTGTCATCGATAGTGCACTACAATAGATGCCCATCAAGGAAATATATTGGTTGCTCCGTGGTGATTGTAAACAGTGTATCCCATTGGTCCTACTGCCGGATGTTATATTGGAGCGGGGATCACTATTGGTCAGCAGAAAATGTAAACAAAGTGCCCTATTGGTCAGGATCCCGGGTAATATCGGTATCAGAAAGAGCGATCGCTCTACAAAGTGATGTTATTAAATCTGTGAATGGATGTGAATAGGTAAAAATATAAATAAAGATAAACAATCTGATGATCAATATTATTTAAATGGTGAATTTCAAAAGTGTTATTTGAAACGTGATGTCATTTCATATAAAGTGATGTTAGTGTCAATGAATAGCGCAATATATTTGCTCATTTAAATACATCCACTAAATGAATAAATATAAATTGATGTATGTGTGAATAAATAGCGCAATAAATTTGCTCATTTTAGTGCATCCAAAACATGGATAGATACGAAGTGGGTGAAATTAAAGTATAAGTGATAGGTGAACCTCATACTCGTATAAGTGTAGCCACCACATAATTAATAAAAAGCCTAGAATAAGAATAGAATCTATGTGATATAAAAACCCAAAGTGGGTTGTGCTAATATAATTAAATCATACCTATGAAGGTACTTATGTTCTATCTTGAAATAGAAATGTGTGAATAAAAATGATGATTAATGTATAAGTAAAGTGTACCATTAGGAACCTATTGCATGGTCTATCAGACATAAACACTAGTAAGTGTAAAGTATGATATTAAGATTAAGGACATGGTGAATGAAAAAAGCACTAATGGGTGTTTTCTCCTGAAAAACAATATCTAATTAAACTTGTCAGTTAATATGTAGATGTGTGACTGGTTACCATGATATACAGAGAAGTGTTTAAACAATTACTTAAAGAACCTTATACATGTGATTACAAAGTATGTTAATATGATACATTTATCCGATCTGAACACGAGATAAACCATATATCTCAGGTGTCCAGTCTATGGGTCATGAGGCATATTAGTATGATACATTTATCCGATCTGAACACGAGATAAACCAAATATCTCAGGTGTCCAGTCTGTGGGTCATAGGGCTCATAAGTCTACTAAGATATACCCCTATATAGGGCGACCCTCCCTAAAGGGGTGGCAGAACTAACTGTGGGGACTACACTATTCCAGTCTCTATTGGGATAAATGTAAGCTAAACGTCTACCATAAAGCTAAACAAAAGCTATAGAATCTATAACTTCATTTAGCCCTGTGGGGAAGAGTGTTTGGAATTTAAAAATCCAATATGTTTCCCTTTGTCTCAGACGCGTGAATCTATTATAATGATGACTATTGGGAATACTCTCCAAAGGTGTAATACTGAATTGGCATTTGCCTGTCCTACTTTTAATGCAATAGTGCCTTGATACACTATGTTTAGATGAATGTTTGATTATATTCCGTTTGTGTTCCCCCCACCTGAGGCGTACCTTCCTAGAGGTGCGTCCAATGTACTGGATCCCACATGCACAAGTGAGTGCATAGATTACATAACCAGAGTTACATGTCAGATGTTCTCTGATCTGGTGTTCTTCCCCTGTTGCATGTGATATTATGGATTTTCTTCCATGTGTGATGAATTTACACATATGGCACCATCTATGTCCACATCTATAGGTCCCAATGTTGTTACTAATCCTCCCATTCGTGTGATCCTGACTTCTAGGCCCATTCTTATTGCATTTAATGTGCTTCTTTGTCATGACTACCTTACTAGGTGCTAGTTTTTGTTTCAGGGTTGGCGCCCTCCTATACACTATCCTAGGTTGGGGGGCCAGCACTTTTTTTAGTACGGGATCTCTGAGAAAGATGTGCCAGTGTTTCTTTATGATTCTATTAACTGCTTTAAAGTTGGAATTATATTGTGTGACAAATAAAGGTTGTCCCTGATGGCCTGTATTTTCTGTCCCTTTTTTAGTCTTGCAGGATAATAACGAACTTCTGTCTAGTGATCTTGCTCTATTGTAGCCATATTCTATTAAGCCCTTTGGATAGCCTTTTTCCCTAAATCTGTCCTTCAATATACAAGACTGTTCATCATACATATTAATAGAACTACAATTACGCCTAATGCGGCAAAATTGGCTGTAAGGAATATTGATTTTCCAGTTATTATAATGGTTACTGGAGTAATGTAAGAAATTATTACAGTCTACTGACTTGAAGTAAGTAGAAGTACAAACAGTACCATTAGGCCCCCACGTTAGCAATAAATCCAAAAATTCTATTGTTTGTATCTGTATATTGGATGTGAAGTCTATACCCATATTGTTGTTATTTAGGAAGTTTACAAATTCTTGTGCTTCTCCAATAGGGCCCTCAAAAATGAATAGTAGATCATCTATGTAACGGCCATAGAACACCAGATTGCCCCTCCACTTTGTATTGTAGATGTAAGTTTCTTCGAAGATCCCCATGAAGAGATTAGCAAAGCTAGGGGCAAATCTGGTGCCCATGGCCGTTCCCTTGGTCTGTAGGTAAAACTGGTCCAAAAATTGAAAGTAGTTATGTTTGAGTATGAAATCTATCAAAGTTATGAGATATTCTTTTTGTTTATCAGGCATGTATATGTCTCTATTCAAAAAAATCGAGGTAGTTTTTAACCCCCATTCATGTGAGATATTAGAATATAGGGCTCCTACATCGCAGGACAGCCATATATAATTGTTTTTATACTGTATATTTGTGAGTTTTTGTAACAAATCTGTAGTATCTTTAATGAATGAGGGGAGGTGTTGGACATATTTTTGCAAGAACGTGTCTACGTATTCACTTAACCTATCGGTTATGCTGTTAATACCCGCTATAATGGGTCGTCCCGGTGGTTTAAGGGCATCTTTATGCAATTTTGGGAGATGGTAGTAATAGGGTACACTAGGATGGTCCGGAAGTAAGTATCTTTTTTCTCTCTTGCTTAGAATGCCCATTTTACTACCATCTTCCAAAATTTGAACCAGTTTTTTAGAAAATATTGATGTGGGATCCTGGGCTAATTTCCTGTAATAATTGGTATCATGAATTATACGTTCCGCTTCTCCAGTATAATCAGAATAATTCTGGATAACTAAAGCCCCACCCTTATCTGCCTGGCGGATGACAATGTTTTTGTCACCCGTCAGACGTCTGAGGGCTTTCTCCTCGTTTGGCCAAATTCTCTTATTGCCACTGATGTGATTGGGAATAGTCTCCCAATCATCCAATACTAATTGCTGGAATAAATCTATGTATGAAACATCCTCTTTAGGCGGATTAAATGTCGACATAGGTGCAAGTGAGGTGTGAATGACAGAGTCAAATAGTTCCTCAGTGAGCTGTTCAGGTTCACAATATATAATGGGAGATACATTCCTATTGGGTAGGTTGTCTATAAGTATAGGTGTGCCCTCTATGTTGTTTTTCCTGAGTGACTTTAAGGCAAAATATCTTTGTAATGCTAGTTTCCTCATGTATTTATTGAGGTCTACAAAGAGATGGAATAGGTTATGTGTATTAGGCGGGCAATAGGATAAGCCCCTACCCAGGATCCTTATCTCGTCATTAGATAGGACATGTGAGGAAAGATTATATATTCCCTTATTTCAAGATAGAACATAAGTACCTTCATAGGTATGATTTAATTATATTAGCACAACCCACTTTGGGTTTTTATATCACATAGATTCTATTCTTATTCTAGGCTTTTTATTAATTATGTGGTGGCTACACTTATACGAGTATGAGGTTCACCTATCACTTATACTTTAATTTCACCCACTTCGTATCTATCCATGTTTTGGATGCACTAAAATGAGCAAATTTATTGAGCTATTTATTCACACATACATCAATTTATATTTATTCATGTAGTGGATGTATTTAAATGAGCAAATATATTGCGTTATTCATTGACACTAACATCACTTTATATGAAATGACATCACGTTTCAAATAACACTTTTGAAATTCACCATTTAAATAATATTGATCATCAGATTGTTTATCTTTATTTATATTTTTACCTATTCACATCCATTCACAGATTTAATAACATCACTTTGTAGAGCGATCGCTCTTTCTGATACCGATATTACCCGGGGTCCTGACCAATAGGGCACTTTGTTTACATTTTCTGCTGACCAATAGTGATCCCCGCTCCAATATAACATCCGGCAGTAGGACCAATGGGATACACTGTTTACAATCACCACGGAGCAACCAATATATTTCCTTGATGGGCATCTATTGTAGTGCACTATCGATGACAGCAAAAGTAGGGGCACGCCCGATATTAGCTTTTCTATTGGAAGCTCCACTTACTAGTAACAACTGACAAGTAGTTTTGATTGACGGCCATATGGACGAATCCTAAGCAATCAGCACAGGTCCTATTAATACACTATGATTGACGGCTAGGACATCCAATTAGAACACAGAATTGACGAACATTCGTAATCATCAAATGTTGGCCACAAAAATACTATGCCACTGCGAAATATTTATATACACATACACACAATCTAAGAAGCAGTAAGGTCATCTATATATATTATAAGTAACTACATCCTTATCTAAGTATCTATATGATTATATCACCACAGGGGTGGATCCATTTCGAATGAGGGATACTGATTGGTCTGTGTCATGCCAATTGTTGGGGGTGGGGTGTGGGTGTTTTTCAGTAGCATAGCCCTATATAAGGAGTAAAGATTTGTTTAGAAACATGCCTGAGGAAACAGTTTTAACTGAGAAACGCGTCGCATGTATTCCTGATGTACTAATTACTTTTTTAACACTGTGATGAGTGGTAAACCTTTTTATATGTTTTAAATAAATCCATTTTTTTATATAAATCCACTCTCAGTGTTATGTATGGTACTGCCTTGCTATGCTACTTTAGAGTATCTGCACTCTGACACCCACGAACCAGCCATTTCACCCTGGATCAGCCAGCTGGATTGCTGTTAAAATCCAGCCCGTCTCTATAGGTACAAGTGAGTGCCTTCAATAAATGTGAGTACTCTGTGTATATTGGGCTATTATTGCTATCTGTACCACCATTTACCTGCACCATTGGCGCCTCTATCCCTGCTTACACTTTTTAGATTTCCTCCTATTGGATGCTGATAGAGAGCTGCTTCCTTGTTCAGCCAGCTGGATTGCTGTTAAAACCCAGCCTGTGTCTACCGGCACAACTGAGTGCCTCCTCTTATTGTGAGTACCTAGTGTTCACATACGTTTGGTATACCAAAACCTCCATTGATCTGCACCATTGGCGCCTCTTTCTTGTTGCTTTTTCTTAACAGATGTTTTCCCTCCTTGTAAATCTCACATTTGATGATGGACCACAGGTTCTCAATGGGGTTCAGATCAGGTGAACAAGGAGGCCATGTCATTAGATTTTCTTCTTTTATACCCTTTCTTGCCAGCCACGCTGTGGAGTACTTGGGCGCGTGTTATGGAGCATTGTCCTGCATGAAAATCATGTTTTTCTTGAAGGATGCAGACTTCTTCCTGTACCACTGCTTGAAGAAGGTGTCTTCCAGAAACTGGCAGTAGGACTGGGAGTTGAGCTTGACTCCATCCTCAACCCGAAAAGGCCCCACAAGCTCATCTTTGATGATACCAGCCCAAACCAGTACTCCACCTCCACCTTGCTGGCGTCTGAGTCGGACTGGAGCTCTCTGCCCTTTACCAATCCAGCCACGGGCCCATCCATCTGGCCCATCAAGACTCACTCTCATTTCATCAGTCCATAAAACCTTAGAAAAATCAGTCTTGAGATATTTCTTGGCCCAGTCTTGACGTTTCAGCTTGTGTGTCTTGTTCAGTGGTGGTCGTCTTTCAGCCTTTCTTACCTTGGCCATGTCTCTGAGTATTGCACACCTTGTGCTTTTGGGCACTCCAGTGATGTTGCAGCTCTGAAATATGGCCAAACTGGTGGCAAGTGGCATCTTGGCAGCTGCACGCTTGACTTTTCTCAGTTCATGGGCAGTTATTTTGCGCCTTGGTTTTTCCACACACTTCTTGCGACCTTGTTGACTATTTTGAATGAAACGCTTGATTGTTCGATGATCACGCTTCAGAAGCTTTGCAATTTTAAGAGTGCTGCATGCCTCTGCAAGATATCTCACTATTTTTGACTTTTCTGAGCCTGTCAAGTCCTTCTTTTGACCCATTTTGCCAAAGGAAAGGAAGTTGCCTAATAATTATGCACACCTGATATAGGGTGTTGATGTCATTAGACCACACCCCTTCTCATTACAGAGATGCACATCACTTAATATGCTTAATTGGTAGTAGGCTTTCGAGCCTATACAGCTTGGAGTAAGACAACATGCATAAAGAGGATGATGTGGTCAAAATACTAATTTGCCTAATAATTCTGCACTCCCTGTAAGTGCTCTAGTAGGAACTAAGTGTATAATACTGATATCCTAATATTGTCCTTCTTACTCTATTTAGTTAACTAAAAACATATGAAAACAGTGTATCAATTCCTATTTGGATATAGTGACAGCGTGTTAAAAATCATAAATTGTGATAAAGTATTCACCTACTTAACATCGTTAATACTGATGTTGATTGACAATAAGAAAATGTTACGTGTATACGTATAAGATATATGTGTATATAAATATATTAAGTATCTTCTTAAATGTTGCAAGCAATTGAGGTCTAGATAGGTGGATAATAAGTGGCAATGATCAAATAATAAATCTCTCTGGCAATGAATCTATATAAAATATTTAATCTTTATAAAAGAAATCAATAAAACATCAATAAACGTAAATTTGTGAAAAATTTTTTTTAAAACACTAGGGACGTCTCCCTTAGAATCAGTTGTTCTTGTCGACAATAGTTTGCTCAGCAGTGGTTAACTGAACATCGTGGGTAGTATATACTCAAATGTTACTGCAGGAAATAAAAGTCACAATGGCATAAATGGTAAGGTACCTTACTGATATCTGTGTAGTAGAAGCTGGTGGACAGGCCGTGTGTTGATTCCTTTCGCCTCTATTCGGCGTCTGAGTATAGCAGGGTATTTCGCGGCTTAAAAACCAAACCGCTCGCTTTTTGTGGTGATTGGTGGTTTAGGTCACACACCCCTTCTCTGATAGGTCTGATGGATAACGTTACGTGGAGGTATATCGGCCAATTTATTAGTTGATAGATCTTTCTTCTTGCTGGAATGATGCTTGCTGAACTTGAGTCAGACAGTTTGTGCCTGTTAAAGCCGTATTCAGAAACGGTAATGGTTGTTATACAAGTATCAAAAATGATGATGGTATAAAAGCGGTGGAATATTATTTACACAATGACAAAACATTACAAAAAGAGCATGCAAAATTTATTTTAGATGGTATAACTTTCATTCTCAATCAGAACTACTTTTCCTTCAATGGGAAATTTTATTTACCGTTAACAGGTACAGCAATGGGCACAAGGTTTGCGCCAAGTTATGCCAATTTATTCATGGGCAACTGGGAACAAAATTTCATCCAGAATCACGAGCTTGGCGCAAACCTCGTGCTATATAAAAGGTATATAGATGATATTATAATGATTTGGAACGGGGATATTGTATATTTAGATCAATTTCTAGCAGATATGAATTGCAATACTCTAGGTTTAAAATTCACTAACGATATAAGTAAAGAAAAAATAGTCTTCCTTGATCTAGAAATTGAAATAGTAGAGAACTCATTGAACACGAAAACACACTTTAAGCAAGTAGATGCTAATAACCTGATACACTCAGAGAGCTGCCATCTAAGAAGATGGAAAGAGAATTTACCGAAGGGACAATGCATCCGTTTGCGTAGAAATTTTTCAAAAAATACAGACTATTTGGAACAAACTGATTTTTTGGAAAGAAAGTTCCTAGAGAAGGGGTACAACAAAGATCTAGTAACTAAAGCTAAAAAGGAAATTGAATCTGTTGATAGGAAAGAATTTTTGAAGTATAAAGATAAATCAAACACATTCGCTCCAGATAGTAATAGCATCAATGTATCACTTATCACTAATTACAATGAAGACTATAAGACTCTGAAAAAAATAATGAAAAAAACACTGGCATTTAGTACAGAATGACCCAATTATTGGAAATAAAGTTTCTCCATACCCGAATATCATCTATAGAAAGGCCAGAAATCTTAAAACAATTCTAGCTCCTAGTGAGTTCAAAAATGAATCAAACAAGACAATACAAACTAGCCTATCAGGAGAAAATATAAATGGATTCTTTCCATGTATAAACTGCAAGTCATGTCAGTATATTTGTAAAACAAAGGAATATAAGTCCACACAAACAGGAAAAGTATACAAAATTGATAGTACCATCAGATGCCAAGACAAAGGGATAGTATATATGATCCAGTGCACATGTAATAAACAATACAATGGGGAGACAACTAGAACCCTTAGAGAAAGGATCCGTGAGCATCTCTGGACAATCGAAAAAGGAAAAAACGATACATATTTATATCAACACTTCAAAGAGAAGCATAATAACAATTTGGCAGATTTTAGATTTTGGGGATTCAAAAAAGTAACCAGAAACTGGAGAGGGGGCAATTTAGAAGTAGAATTACTCAAAGTTGAATCAGAGACTATATATACCTTACAAACATTACAACCCTAGGGACTTAATTCAGAACTAGAAATATCCCTTTTTTTATAATTATATTACTATACAGATCTATAATATATAAGAATAATATCCTTCAATATTTCCTTTCTGGCACTTTTTTCAAGTTGATTACATAACTACCTTAGCTCATTTATAACATAAATCTCTAATCATAGTAGCTCAATATTCCAAACATACTACACATGTGATGTAGAGTATTAACATTTGAACTCCATATACCTATATATAGAGATTTACATTAGAATCGTCCACTCCTAGTTTTTATATTTATTTTATATATTCTAAGTTTAGGGAATACTCTGGACCAACAGCCCTATATTTGTAGTTAAAAATTCTAGTGTTCTGATTTGCCAATCAAAATCATTTCTAATATATAGATACATGTTATTTATAGGATGTCAGTTTAAGACATCATATGAATAGGTTAGTAGGTTCTCCTCTCCATTTAGATCACCCAAAGCATTTTGTATATATTTTTTACTTTAAGACGATACTTAATATATTTACATACACATATATCTTATACGTATACATGTAACATTTTCTTATTGTCATCAACATCAGTATTAACCATGTTAAGTAGGTGAATACTTTATCACAATTTATGATTTTTAACACGCTGTCACTATATCCAAATAGGAATTGATACACTGTTTTCATATGTTTTTAGTTAACTAAATAGAGTAAGAAGGACAATATTAGGATATCAGTATTATACACTTAGTTCTTACTAGAGCACTTAAGATTATTTTCCACGATTCACCCATCTTTATTCCTCTCTCACTTAACGGACAGCCTTGAATTATTAATACATTAACTCAATTGGTAGTGTTATCCTAGCTTTTTTACAATTAGCGCCAGTTACCACTCTCTTATTTCTAGCACTCACAATTTTCCAAACTACTGAGGAGGAGTAGTTTTTTAACTAGGCATTTAGGATAACAGTTAGCGCCAACTCTCATTCCCAACACTTATTCACATTTGGCAGTGAAATGGTGGCATGAAATATACCAAAATGGACCTAGATCAATACTTTGGGTTGTCTGCTACTGAACAAAGGGGATCCCAGAGAAGCATTTCCAACCACTTGTGCCATATTTGCATAAGCGGTTTGTAAATAATTTCAGTGAGAAACCTAAAGTTTGTGAAAATGTTTGTTAAAAATTTAACAATTTTTTTTTATTTGATCGTATATGGCGATGAAATGGTGGCATGAAACATACCAAAATGGGCCTAAATCAATACTTTGGGTTGTCTACTACACTAAAGGTAAAATTAACCCTATAAGCTCCATACAAGCTCCCAAATTAACCCCTTCACTGCTAGGCATAATACACGTGTGGTGTGCCGCGGCATTTAGCGGCCTTCTAATTACCAAAAAGCAATGCCAAATATAAGTCTGCTATTTCTGAACAAAGGGGATTCCAGATAAGCATTTACAACCATTTGTGTCATAATTGCACAAGTGGTTTGTAAATAATTTCAGAGAGAAACCTAAAGTTTGTGAAAATGTTTGTGAAAAAATGAACAATTTTTTTTATATAATCGCATTTGGCGATGATATGGTGGCACGAAAAATACCAAAATGGGCCTAGATCAGTACTTTGGGTTGTCTACTAAAATAAATATATACATGTGAAGGGTTATTCAGGGATTCCTGACAGATATCAGTGAACATTGGGTATTTCTAAACTCAGGACAAAATTTGGAAACTATTTAGCATGGGTGTTTTTTGATGGTTGTAGATGTGTAACAGATTTTGGGGGTCAAATTTAGAATAAGTGTGTTTTTTTTCATTTTTTAACATATTTTATATATTTTTTTATAGTAAATTATAAGATTTGATAAAAATAATGGTATTTTTAGATAGTCCATTTAATGGCGAGAAAACGTTATATAATATGTGTGGGTACAGTAAATGAGTAAGAGGGACATTACAGCTAAACACAAACACTGCAGAAATGTAAAAAATAGCCCTTGTCCCAAACGGTCAACAAATAGAAAAGTGGTCTGGTCACTAAGGGGTTAAGTGATTTTGTTACTTTATATTTAAGACAATTAATTCCTTAAATTTGAAAAGTGTCTTAAAACAAACTAAAAAAAATCCACCAACCCAGAGGTATGAAAATTTAATTTAGTTTAGAAAAATAAAGAGCTCCGTCTAGATAAGCTACTTTTTGTCATACTATTTATATCACTGCTTGTGAACAATATTGTCCCATTTATACACTTTCCTACACTGCCCATCTTTCTATGAAAAAGGGAGTAAACAAAATCTTACTTTTAACTCTTATCTATATAGCATTAACATTTCACTTTTTCATAACTGGAAATAAGCACTGAGAGTGTGTGTAATATAACAAAAATAAAAAATAAAACAGAAAGTAAAGATACTGAAGTGAGCAGAAACACAGGCACTCTCTAGACAACATACTAGTTTCACCATATAGCTCCATTACTTCATTGGACGCAATCTAATCTCCCACTCTAATAAATGAATCATTGCAGAGGGGCATCTTCAGATCCTTTAATTAATTAAAGAATACAGAAATACATACACTAAAGAGCCAAATTTGTGTTAATAAATCATAGTTATTTTTATTATTATTATTATTATTATACTTTATTTATGAAGTGCCAACATATTCTGCAGCGCTGTCCATGGATACAAATCATTTAAATAAAACAATACAAGACTTGTAAGATACAGGACAAAATTTACAAACACATACAGGAGGGATTGAGGGCCCTATTCCCGTGGGAACTTACAATCTAGAAGGGCAGGAGGTTGAGAAATAGGAGGCGAGGACTGCAAGACTGAGAAAGATGTTAATACAGAGTTAGATGAGGGAAATGTTAGGTAAGTGAAATTAATTTATTATTGAGTTGGGTGGTAGGCTTCCCTGAACAGAAAAGTCTTCAGGGAACATTTAAAGGAAGAAAGATTAGGGCAAAGACTGACAGGATGAGGGAGAGTGTTCCAGAGGGTAGGTGCTGCACGACAGAAGTCCTGCAGTCTAGCATGAGAGGAGGTGATAGTCACAGATGCAAGGAGCAGGTCATTGTTGGATCTTAGTGGGCGGGCTGGAGTATACTTGTTTATTAGAGAGGATAGGTAGAGGGGTGCGACATTGGTAAGAGCTTTGTATGTAAGGGTGAGAATTCTGAATTTAATTCTGCTGTTAATGGGGAGCCAATGAAGGGACTCACAGAGAGGTGCAGCAGATACAGAGTGATGGGAAAGGTGGATTAGCCTGGCAGAGGCATTTAGGATGGATTTAAGGGGGGAGAGGCGGGAAAGAGGAAGGCCAGCAAGTAGGTTATTGCAGTAGTTAAGTCAGGAAATAACAAGGGAGTGGATTATTTGCTTTGTGGTGTCAGCGCTCAGAAAAGGGTGAATCTTGGAAATATTGTGTAGATGGTTGGGGCAGGATGTAGAAAGCAATTGGACGAAGAATAGATTTGAGTCAAGTGTAACTCCGAGGCAGCGGACTTGGGGCGATGGAGAAATGGTGATGCCGTCAACAGGGATAGAGAAGTCAGAAGTCGGCGTAGAGCTAGAGGGGGGATAAGAAGGAGCTCAGTCTTGGACATGTTCATCTTTAGGTGGTAAGAGGCCATCCAATAAGAAATACCAGATAAGCAGTCGCTGACATGAGAAAGGACAGAGGGAGAGAGAGCAGGGGTGGAGAGGTAGATCTGGGTGTCATCAGCATAGAGGTGATATTTGAAGCCATAACTGTTGATAAGTTTACCCAGTGAATAAGTATAGATGGAGAAGAGTAGAGGACCCAGAACAGATCCTTGAGGTACTCCAACTGACAGAGGCATAGGAGAGGAGGAGTCACCGGCAAATGACACAGAAAAAGACCTGTGAGAAAGATAGGAGTGAATCCAGGAAAAAGCAGTGCCACCGAGGCCAAAAGAGCTAAGGGTCTGTAGGATGAGGGGGTGGTCAACTGTGTCGAAGGCAGCTGAGAAGTCAAGTAAGATGAGTATAGAGTAGTGGCCAATATTTTTAGCAGAGAGAAGATTGTTAGTAACCTTGGTAAGGGCAATCTCTGTTGAGTGTTTGTGGCAGAATTCAGATTGCTGGGGGGCAAGCAAAGAGTTGGTGGACAGGAAGTGGGTTAGGCGATTGTAAACTAGTTTTTCAAGGAGTTTTGATGTTAGTGGAAGCAGTGATATGGGACGGTAGCTTTCAGGAGAATTAGGGTCGAGGGAGGCTTTTATGAGTATGGGAGTGACTTTTGCGTGCTTAAAAGATGGGAATGAGCAGGTAGAGAGAGATAGGTTGAAGATGTTAGTAAGAGCAGGAGTGAGGGTGGAAGACAGGGAGGGTATTGGATGGGAAGGGATAGGATCGAGCGGGCAGGTAGTGAGGCATGAGGAAGATAGTAAGGAAGAAACTTCATTCTCAGTGGCTGGATGGAAGATGCAGAGTTTTAATGATTTTAATGGTTTGACAGTCATTTCTATGTACAAGTCTAGAAATAATAAAGAACACTTTCTAAACCTGTTACTTCAGGTTTGTGTTCAAGATGTCACTAATAATTGAACTTGCTAATACTTGTAGATCTTATATTTTATTAAATACCTAATAATCTGTCAGTATTTCCATTTTTCAATTTGAATTATGTTCAACACTATTTTATTAGTTAATATTAGTGTATAGACAAATGTGGGCCTATATTTATATTAAATATATATCTGCAGTATTATTTTTTTATTTTTAAAATAACAGGCAGAATAAGCTTGAGCCACCCAGCCTTATTGAGTCATGCAAGGTAGAATGCATCAGATACTTTATATCATCATGACCTTAGGGTCATGAGGCAGAATCATGAAGTCAGATATGAGCTGCCTTTTCTAAAAAGTAATGAAGCTACCTAGAATGCTAAATTTCACACGGGAGAGTGAGGATAAAAGTGTATCACCTAACACTTCTCAGTTTTAAGCAAATACAAGTTAATCTGAAATGTTTTCACTACAGTTTACCCTGTATTATTTCCCTCTTTGTATACATCACTTTTGCAAGTGACCTTTGAGCAAGATAAATCAGTGAGACCTGCAAGTGGAAAATCATCTAGGTGACAACTTTAAAAACTTTGTAATTAAAACAAGATTGAGACACAAGATGAAAAACTGTCTCTTTTAAAATTCCATATTCTGGGTCTTGTTTTTTTAAAGAAAAAGTTGTAACAAGTCTCTAGAACACCTCCAAACACCATGGAATGTCCACAATAATGTGCAGCGATAATGTGCCATTCATGTCTATGAGATTGCCAGGACAAATAGTATTTTAAAAGCAACTACATTAAATTAACAAAGCAGAAATATGAATATTAACTAAATATTCACATTTTAATAACCTATTTTATCAAATGTGTTTTTTAGATGTTGTGGTCATGATTTATGTTTTGCCATTTTTCTATCTGTTTTCATTTGCTGTGCGAGATGTCTTGCTTTGGGCCACTTAAAGGGACAGTCTAGTACAAAATAAACTTTCAAGATTCAGATAGGGCATGTAATTTTAAACAATTTTCCAATTTACTTTTATCAGCAATTTTGCATTGTTCTCTTGGTATTCTTAGATGAAAGCTAAACCTAGGAGGTTCATATGCTAAATTGAAATTCTTAGACCTTGAAGGATGCCTCTTATGTGAATGCATTTTGACAGTTTTTCACCACTAGAGGGTGTTAGTTCCAGTGTGTCAAATAGATAACACTGTGCTCAGGCACGTGGAGTTACCTAGGAGCCAGCACTTATTGGCTAAAATGCAAGTCTGTCAAAAAACTGAAATAAGGGGGCAGTTTGCAGAGACTTAGATACAAGATAATCACAGATGAAAAAAAGTGTATTAATATAACTGTATTGCTTATGCAAAACTAGGGAATGGGTAATAAAGGGATTATTTATCTTTTAAATAAATAAAGATTCTGGTGTAGACTGTCCCTTTAAAGGAACATAAAGCCCAAAATGTTTATTTCACGATTCAAATAGTGAATACAATTTTAATTTTCAATTATATTTATTAATAAACCAACTCAGTGTACAAAAAAGAAAAAAATAAGATTCAACATGTTCTTTTACATGACTAGAAAGTAAACAGATAATTACTTAAATAGACAATTTAAGAATTTACATAAATATTGTACTTGAATATATTTTATATCTTGGTATAAAATATATATCCCCTTTGAATACAAAAATACCTAGCAAAAAGTACACTATATACCAGACCTAACATCGCATTCCACCAATTATACATTACTTGCTTAGGCCAAAGAAAAAATAAAACAACAGAAAAAGAGCAAGATCCTGTTTTCATATCACAGTCGCTGGCATAACATCTTAATTTATCCCTGAGTGGAAATTTCTCCCCCCCCTCCCCTTCCCTGCCTCCCTGGGGGCCCACTGGACAGACATCCCAGAACCAACCAAAACCAATTCAGAAAAAAAAGGGACACAGACATCTCTCCCCCCTTCCTCCCTCTCCTCTCCACTGTTTCCTGACTATATTACCATAAACCTAACAGGACTAATTTTTAAATGGGAAAATCAGATAATCTATTTCCATGGGTGAGAGTGTTTTGATGAATATCGACCATTTACTAAAGAATTGTCTAATGTCTGTCTCACTATCTATATTGGCCTCTCTTTGTTCTAATAAACACTGCTTCTTCAAACAATTCCTGACTTCCAGAATACTTGGAATTGAACGCATTTTTAATTTTTTAAAAATTAGGTATCTAGATGCTAAAATGGACAAGGTTGTTAGTTTTTCGCTGGACTGATCATCCGCTTTGTTTTCCAGAGAATACAATTTTAAACAACTTTCCCATTTCCCAGGTGAAGTGAGATCCAATTAATCTAGAAAATTGATTTCTAACTTCATCTAGTATGGCATTAAGTAATTTCAAGTTTTTTTGTCCATAAACAAAATTAATGTTCCATTTAAAAACATCTTGGGGTAATAAGTTGGAAAGGGCATTTCTGAACTTTAACAATCTTTTGCAGTGTTGAATTTGATAAGTGAAACATGGCCCCAAAAATATATTATAAAAAAGTATCCAGAAATTGGATTCTGATCACCTAAAACAAGACTATTCAATATTAGCCATATATCAATTTCTCAATGATTTCATAATACATTATTTGTGTCAAAAACAATGGAAAATGAACATTGAAAAGTGATCACCAGGCAGCTGTGTTGATGCCAATAATTATAAAAAAAAAAAAAATAGATTGTAACTGACCTCATAGTTATATGTAAGAAACATTAAAGCATTTTGTTTTTGCATTTTTATGTCCCTTTAACTCCTAACATGTCATGCCCCTCATTGGGTGTACTGTCTTCTTATAATGCCCATCTTTCACATATATACTTCAGCTGTTGTAAAATGCTGCCACTACATTAAAACTTTCCCATGATTAATAAACCCATGCTCGTTAACTTAGGCCTTGACAGCTGCAAAGAGTCATATTAGATGGTGGACTCCTTAGGTGCTTTATAGGAGTGTGGTTTTCACTAAGACATCATGGAGGACTGGTTCATTTAGTACTACTGAAATTTGAACCTTTATTGTTGAATAATTTATTCTAGAAATGCCACATTTTCTGTTTTTCAGTATTATTTTAAGAATGATTAAACTTTATTGACAATTTCTTATAATATAAATTACAATTGCTAAAGTGATTTTATGAAATTGTTAACAGAAAAGAAATATTAATAAAAGGCACACTAAATATCTAGTTGTTTAAATCTTCAATGTGTAAATATAAATACTGTAAAACCAGATGTGGATAATGTCGAATGTGTTCAATAGCTTATATGGTGACATTATTAATTAACTGCAAAATCTCCATATGATAGCCCAAGAGACACAGATACAAAATATCTACAAATGCCAAATTTTATACTTTATATAAAATGTGAAAGACCTACTAATTAGAGAAAACATATGTCCAGAAATCTATCTCTGCCTCTTATATTTTATTGTTATCTAACTCATGTTAACATAATGCTACAATAGGAAAACAGAATTATTACCATTGTAAAAAATAGTTTTCTTTCAAATGATTCTAAAAGTTTACAATATTATCACTGATCCCCATCCACCAGGAGGAGGCAAATCACCAATATGTTATCTAATCTATGGGTAGTCTTCTCCTTCTGGAGTGGTAGCTATCTTTATTACTGGCAATTTGCCATTTGCACATTATTTGAGAGCTGTATTGAAGGTGGTTAACTGCTTAGTTTATGGATGTGCTATATGTTATTCAAAACTTAATTATTTATTGTATTATTTCCCTCACACTTCTAGGGTTTTATCACATGTAGTTGTTCATGTAGTGCCATACTTGCTTTCTTCTCTTATATTTTCTTCAATATGGAACAATTTAGTGTTACTCAGGTCTCTGGACCATCTGCTGAGGGTGAGGGCAGACTTGATGGCTTAGTCTACCCTGACTCTATTTTATTATTGTGCAAAGCTTTCCCTGTGTAAGTAGAATCTCACCTGTGCAATTAGTATGCTGTTCTGTTTTTCTAATTCCAGTCTAGGGGCTCCATTTCTTAAAAACTGGGAAGGCAAGGCTGCTCGTGTGAACCTGTCTGCCTAGCTTTGTGGCTGGGGGCGTACTTTTAACATTGTACAAGCAGTGTCTGTCAATCATCTTGATCAGATCAGATTGGGCTGATTTAACTCCTAGAAAAAATATATAGAGATCTGACTTTAATACATAATCATACACCTGTTATCCAAAACAATATACCTCCTATCTAGATCTACAAAAATACAAAGAGCAAAACACTGTAGGAAGCACCAACTGTCTTAGGTGTATGTGGATAGATATATCAATCAGCAACAAACATACAAGATGTAACAAAATGTATTAATAAGATAAGATAAATAATAGAAAATAATCTAATAAAATTATCTAACATATATGCACATGTTTTGCAACAAGATCTCTATAACATTCAGACAATGCACTTAAAATAATAAAAAAAACACGATAAGTGAAAAGAAATCTGAAAACTAAGAATCCAATTAAATAATATGTTATGTGATGATAACGTGTCCAAAAAATCTAAAAAAGTTAAGTCATAGTTTACTTCCAGACCGTGATATCGTCTAAAGAAAAAATAGTCTAAGTGATCCTATAAATAAATCGTCCAAAGTGATCCTAAAGATAAAATTTTTTATACATAGTGCACACTGTATTAGTATCATAAATTATGGTACTAATACAAGAAGCTTACAGGACATAGATCATGGAGAACTTGAGCAATTTGAATCAACTTGTTTCAGCTCTCCTATGAGCCTTTGTCAAGACTAGCGATTGCTCTATACATTTGGTCTTATATACTTTAATATAACCAATCATAGACCCTTTCCATTTTTGGAATTTAGCCGATACATCACTTCCTGTTATTTGTTTGCATCTTGCTGATACGTTATTTCCAGTCTACTAAAAGTGACATAACTTTCAGCCGTAGCATACATGGTCATCCTCCTTTACAAACATCATGAGAAATGTAGTTCTTGGATAATTGCTCAAGTCCTTCATATAACATCACAATATCATTTAATAAACAATAAAGTATGCAAATACATATATTGATAGGATAAAATAAAAATAAAATCAATAATAAAAATAAAAGATTACAAATATTTTAATACTTTAGAGGTAAAACACTTCACCCAATAAGGGTCTAGATTAGATTAGTGAGGCGCAAACGGTTTTGCACTAGCGTAATCAAGTTTTTGTGATCCATTTTCATTGTGCTAATATTGCAAAATCCCGATTGAACTAGTGCAATTTCTATTCTATCCTTACCACAATCTCAGCACTCTGGTTAACTGGGTTTTTTTTTTTAAATTGTTGCACAAAACACTTCAATAATACATTACAAAGTACAGTTACACTCATATTAACAATGTCTAATAAAAATATTTTAAAAGACTATTGCACAAAAAAGTTATAATGGCTCAAACATAGAAGATCTTGGGTTTTAGAAAAAAAAAAAGATAGGCAAATGGCTTTAACATTGAGACACATACATCGTCTAAAGCTGTATTTGTATGTATTTGTATATACAGTATATACTGTATATATACAGTATATATATATATATATATATATATATACTGTATATATATACTGTGTATATATATATATATATATATATATATATATATACTGTATGTATATACTGTGTGTGTATATATATATATATATATATATATACTGTATGTATATACTGTGTGTGTATATATATATATATATATATACTATATATATATATATATATATATATATATATATGTGTGTATGTGTGTATGTACATATATATTAATGACTTTTATATGTGTATATATGTATTTACAGTCATATATATGCATATAAAACATTAATATATTTGTACACATTTATTGACATATATAAGTGCATTATTGCTCTTTTCCATTAAAGGGACAGTTAACACCAGAACTTTTGTTGTTTAAATAGATAGATAATCCCTTTATTACCCATTCCCCAGTTTTGCATAACCAGCACAGTTAAAATAATACATGTTTTACCTCTGTAATTGCCTTGTATCTAAGCCTCTGCAAACTGCCCCCTTATTTCAGTTCTTTTGACAGACTTGCATTTTAGTCAATCAGTGCTGACTCCTAGGAAAATCATCTTACCTTACCACCTACTCCTGAATAATTAAATTATAACTCAAAATGAGATGGAAAAGGAGATAGGAGCCCCATTAAACTTTTGGATGACTTACTTAAAAGTCTGCAATTTTATAAATTATAACTCAAATACTGCAAATTTTATTTCAGACACACAATTTATTGTCCAATATTTAGTATCAGTTTAATTTCACAAAAAAAGAAAAATGCATGGTTTTATATCTCATGGTTCAATTAAATTAACAATTAAAAAAAAGAAAATAAATTGTCACTATTCCCCATCTTGCAAATTATGCAGAAAATAAGTAGATACAAAATATCTAAGCATAAAAAAATGCCTCTTAAAAAAGAATAAGAACCCCTAAAATAGAACCAAAGTTGAGAGGTATTAACTTAAAAAGAGGGGTCGCTTGTCTTGTGGTAGTGCACATTTTGGGGTGCAAGGGCTCCTTTTATAGCTCAGAGGACTGTAAAATGTACCACATATACAGGTGATTGCTATTTCTATGGCAATTACCTGAAATTTAAAGGGACATTAGCCCACTATTTTGATTATGGGCAATCCCCTCTTTAACATGAGGGGCATTGTGTGCTTATGTCTTTAGGAGATGGGAGCATCTTTGTGGCAACTGTCCCCATACAATATTAATATTAGGTAAGTTATTGGTAATTACCTACTAATTACAGGAGACCCCATACTGGAAAGTGGGGGTTCCCTTCTTTATCTGGGGGTCTCATAACCCTTTGTGTTTTATGGAAGGGAATGGGGGCTCTAAAAGTTTCCCCAACATAGTATGCTGTCTACTTGAGGCAGGTGAAGATCATTACAATAGTGATCATCTTAAAATTAGAGAGGGTTTTGACCCCTCATTTGATGAAAATTCCCTCTTTCACATCAGGGGTTTCATACACATCTAGCTAAAACAAATGGGGAGATAAGGGGCTCTAAATTAGCCCCCTTTCCCACACAAAAAGAAATTACTTTGTTTCTAGAGGAACAGCAGACCACAATTTTTAAAGGGCCACTGTAAGTAAATATTTTCTATGCCTGTTACTAACTAACTACCCCAAATACGCTTTTTATCAATAGCATTTCATTAACATATCTCTACCGTATATCAGAAATCTTGTCTGCAAATTTAATTGTTTTCCAAACCCACTCCGTGGGTATCCTTTGCTCTGTACCAATCCGTTTACAATACCTAGGTTTCAAAATGGCGCTTTAAACACAAAGTTATTGGTTTAAGTATTTTGAACATGCAGTGCTGAAAATAGTGGGCAGGATAACGTGACATCATTGGCGAATAAAAGATATAACTTTTAGAACGTTATGAAACTTCGTTTTGGAGAAAATATAGGTCAGTAGGTTTTAATTAATGTTTATTAACTTTAATATGTTAGTTGTTTAGCTTAAAAATTATAACAGAAACTAATCCTTTAATGGTGATCAGCTACATCCTAGGGGAGCAAGTGAATCCTAATTTGAAAGAGGGGAGCATGAACTCCACGCCCTGAAGTTAAATAGCATTTTAAATCCTGTTGCAGGTTTTTTCCATTTTTCACTAATCACCTGCAACTCATTAGAGCATGTGAGAGGGCAGACACCCCTCTTTCATATGAGGGCTCACTTGACCCTCTAGCCCACACAGGAAGGGCGATAGAACTCTGCTAGAGTTCACTCCCCCTCAGGTTAAACAGTATTTTAAATTCTTCTGCAGGTTATCACTATTTTTAATACAATCACCTCCAACTTATTTATCTTTTAAATAAGGCAAATGATGAGTCACTTGTTTTTGTAAGTGGCCGGGTGTCTGACATATGCGCTTCCAAAGACCTATTCCAAAGCCCCCTGGGTAGCTGTCTCACAATGCCTAATTCAGCAGGTAGCTCTATCCCCTTCACATTGGTGGTGACATCACAAGTCCTGCAGGGAACTGACAGCAATGGGCAAAAGAACTGCTATCTCCTTTCCCCATCTTTAGTGCAGGGATCCCCAGCATCTTAATCAGAAGGCGCACCCCCCCCCCCCAGATGATGAACCTGTTTTCATCATCTGCACTGAAGGAGAAATATGAAGCCTTTTCATGCACATCTAAGAGGTTCAGAAGCTGTATCCATCAATAGAAATGAATAAGGGAAATATATATCTCTTATATATAAGCTACTTAGAGCGGTAATATTTTAATTTAAAGCCTTCATGTGTAACTCAATGGGAAAATGAATAAGATAAAAGTATAGAAGAGGAACTTGCTCTTTACTGACCTTTACCTTCTAGTACCATTCAAGGCATTTATTTTGTTTCTTTAATAATCATATATCAGAGCTAAAATTGAACTGTCCTAAAAATACGAACAGATCTGCAGATGATTTTGTGTTTATTTTAGGGACCAAAAAAATGTGCAGTGATGATACTAATTTCTATAGGGAGGATTGCTTGTTTTGTTAATGATGGACTTCACACAAAAGTTTAAATAGTGCATGAGTCAAATATAGCAATTAAACCTAAAAGGCAGATGTAGAATTCTGTACATATGTTTTTATCTAATTAGTTGGCCTTTCACATTTACTAAAAATGTAGTGTGCTATTGCTATATTACATTTCAAACCATATACGTCATTTAAAGTGCATTTTAAGCTTATACAGAGATAATCAAAACATTCAAAGAGACTTACAGCTTATGTAGTGTAAATGTGTGGTTTATAATTAGAGAAAAATATTGGTGTACTGTTGGCTTCAGTATTAATAAATGACAAATAAAAAAGTTTATAACTACTTTCCAATGCAGCACATGTGATTAAGTGCATGTTTTTAAATGTACTTTAAAAACAATTAGTTCATTGTTAAAGCTTAAATGGGCATTAAACAAAAAAAAATCCTGATATAAATTTCAATTAAAAAAACTTTGAAATGCATTTTCATTATTTGTTTTGCCTGTTTTCCCTGTAATTCATCTCTTGAAAAAGCCTTTCCACTCCCTCTTAAAGGCTGTAGTGCATTCTGTAGAATAGAAAACCATGATAGTGATGCATAGTGATTGGCTTATACACTGATCAGCCACAACAATAAAACCACCTGCCTAATATTGTGTAGGTCCCCCTCGTGCTGCCAAAACAGCTCTGATGCATCAAGGAATGGACTACACAAGACCTCTGAACATGTCCTGTGGTATCAGGCACCAAGATATTAGCAGCAGATCCTTTACGTTCTGAAAGTTACGGACATACAGACAATTTAGGAGAATTAGAAGAAACTGTTCCACCATCTAGGATTATGATGAGCAAGCCAAAGTAATTGGCAATAGGTTTAGAGAGAAAGGTTATCCTGTAACTCTGATGGATAAGAACTTCCAAAAAGTCAGAGAGGAGGACAGAGAGAAATACTTTATGAAAAATAAGGCTAAGGCAACAAAGAATCTAATCTCCCTCTATTCATTACCAAATATAACTCAAACTATAGGGAAATTCATAAGATTTTATGTAAACACTGGTCTGTATTAACAAATGACCCTATACTTCGAGAGATAGTTGGCCTTAAGCCAAAGGTGGTATACAGAAGGGATCCTACCCTGAAAACCACATTGGCTCAGAGTAAGATTGTGAGAGACAAAAAACCTAATACGATCACATCCTTCTTTAAGGGTTTAAATAAAAATGCTAATAGGAACAAAGTATCTAAATGTTTAAAAAAAACATTGTGGCATGTGCAAGTACATAGCACATGGGACATCATCCTTTAGATCACACACAACAGATGAACCTTTTTTAATCAAGAGTCATATGACGTGTGAATCCACTTTTATGGTGTATTTAATCTTTTGCTATGTGGGGCATGTGGGGTCCAATATGTTGGGCACACCTGTAGAAAGGGGAAAACGAGGTGGAGTGAACACGCATATAATATTAAGAAAAAATTACATCTCACAGTGTGTCCAGACACTGTGCGCATGTACATAAAGGGAACAGAAATGAGAATAAGATGAAAATTATCCCTATTGAACAAATTAATAGATCATTACCCAATGCCCTTATCACACTTAGACGTAGGGAATCTTTTTGGATTACTAAGTTGAGAACCCTTCAACCTGAAGGACTCAATGAGAATCTAGATATGGCCGCTTTCGTATAGGACTCCATCACCATTAACGTCATATATGGTGTCAACATATAACTTTATTCTTCTGTATCTCTGAGGTACATCACTCAGTTAATGACATGAGTATATAGTTCACTCCTTGCTCAAATAGTCATAATAACATTCTCATAACTAAATAACTAATACCAGTTTTCATCACACTACCTTCTATTTATGATGAATTGTTGTTTTATATTATTACCAAATTGAATTGGCAATATATCAACATACAATAATAGTATTCCTCCATGTAATGACATACATATTTAGCATTTATTATATATCTTTACAGCTCACACTTGGATACATAGATTAGGACTATAACGTAAATACGTAACATGCCATATTTATATACACTTACTTTTATCACATAGTCTAGGGGACATCACATATTAATAACACAATATTTGTACTGCCAGTATTTGTTATATTAGTTAGGATCATCGGTACACGTGTATATGCACACATTCATATATACCTTACACCATTATTATCACCGCACACACTGGCTGTATGATTTGTTGGCAGTATATATTTATTGTATCATTCATATCTTCTAGTATCTCTATTTTATCACTGTAGTTGAATCACATACCCCACTTAGTACAATATTATCCCATAGTATATGGGATTCCTTATCTACACATATCACTCCTGCACAATCTCATTAGGAGTTATACCCTTATAGTATTGTATACCAAGAGGTAAGGTTATTTTCATTTCAGTTTTTTTACACTATAGTTTTATAATTAATTACTATTCCACTTTAATTTAACCATATGGATTATTAGATTTATACATTTATAGTACATTTCCAGCACATTGGTATTTATATATTACTTAGTGCAGAGTAGGATTGATTTACTAATTTGTATTAATAAGTTATGTATTGAGCATTTATTTTACTAAAATTTGGTTAATTAACAAGGTTACATGTAGTTTCTACTACGCTAATCTAATGCTGAACAACAAATAAGGCTCTTTGTGATTCAATTGTGGTTCTAATCTGTGCTTACAAAATACAGGCTATCAATATTTTGACTGGTTTGCGTCATTTGACAAACAAATGTGGGCAGTTATCAGGATACCCGGATGTCGGTTAAACAGCTGTTTCACTCACGATCATTGTCAGGTGAAATCTTCCGTGAACACATACGGTAGAATATTTTAGTGCACTGATCTGTGACAGAAAAATAGAATGGAAAGGATAAAGGTGCCCTCAAAGTTAAATGTACCGTGATAGTATTGTATAACATGTATATGGATTCGGTCTGGTTACGGTCTGAGAAGGAGGGGGTGGGTCACTATGCACCAATAGGAGCTTATAATTACTTTATCACACTACCTGTATTATGATTGATTTATATTTATATGTAAGTACACTTATGTGGGATTAATTTGCAATGCATTATGCACACATGCGGGATATCCACTGTGTTACACTTTTGATACAATATATCTTAAGCATGAATATATTTATATCGTATGGTTCACATAAGATTGGATTACTGTTTAGTTTACAGCATGTTAATTAAATAGGACACACATGTTACTAATTAACATTGAACCTATCAGCTTTTATCATGTGTCTTATATAGCAAGTGTATGTTCTGGGCTGGGCGGCTGAGAAGCTCCAGCCTGTGGGTAATGCACCTGGTGGGGCTTTGAAATACGTACGTGTGTTTACTCTTTACACACATACAATTGTACAAAACTGTGCTGGGCTATGTTGGCTCTGTATCTCCACCTCTAGGAACACCGTTGAACCCCACAGGTGAGGAACCATTCCTGGATATCCGCCTGCGCTCATCCAGTTTGCTGGGCAACTGTGAGGTTCTGCTTCTTTGCACCTTAAGGGGCAGTCTGATTGTGAGTAGTTTTTTTACTATTCTTTTTTCACTGTGGTCTTTGTAGTATTAGGCCATTGGGCGCCTCTGTGTTCTGCAAGTTGCGAGGTGGGGCCTCCATGGATCGGATTTGTTGTTCCAGCACCTCCCACAGATTGGATTGAGATCTGGGGAATTTGGAGGTCAAGGAAGCACTTTTAACTTGTCATGTTCCTTAAACCATTTCTGAACAATTTTTGCAGTGTGGCATGATGCATTATCCTGCTGAAAGAGGCGACTACTATCAGGGAATACCATTGCCATGAAGGGGTTACATGGCTTGCAACAACATTTAGGTACGTGGTATGTGTCAAAGTAGCATCCATATGAATGCCATGACCCAAGGTTTCCCAGCAGAACATTGCCCAGAGCATAACACTGCCTCCACCAGCCTGCCTTCTTCCCATAGTGTATCCTGCTGCCATATCTTCCCCATGTAAATGACGCACACGCACACGACTATTTACCTGATCTAAAAGAAAATGTGATTAATCAGACTAGGCAACTTTCTTCCATTGCTCCATGGACCAGTTCTGATGCTCACCTCGCCATTGAAGGAGCTTTCGGCAGTGGACAGGGGTTATCATGGGCACTCTGACTGGTCTGCAGCTATGCACCCCATATGCAGCAACATGTGATGCAGTGTGTGTTCTGACACCTTTCTATCTTTGCCAGCCATCATTTTTTCAGAAATTTCAGCTACACTAGCTCTTCTGTGTGATCAGACCAGACAGGCTAGCCTTCGCTCCCGTCTTGCATCTATGAGCCTTGGGCACCCATGACCCTGATACCAGTTCACTGGTTGTCTTTCCTTGCACCACTTTTGGTAGGTACTAACCACTGCATACCGGGAACACCCCACAATACTTGCCGTTTTGGAAATGCTCCGACCCAGTCATCTAGCCATCACTATTTAGCCCATCAAAGTCACTCACGCCTAGATTTAGAGTTTTGCGGCCAAAGGGGTGCGTAGCTAACGCTGGCTTTTTTCTGGTCGCACCTTTTAAATACCGCTGGTATTGAGAGTTCACAGAATGGCTGCGTTAGGCTCCAAAAAAGGAGCGTAGAGCATATTTAACGCAAATTCAACTCTCGATACCAGCGGTACTTACGGACGTGGCCAGCTTCAAAAACGTGCTTGTGCACGATTCCCCCATAGAAAACAATGGGGCTGTTTGAGCTGAAAAAAAAACCTAACACCTGCAAAAAAGCCGCGTTCAGCTCCTAACGCAGCCCCATTGTTTGCTATGGGGAAACACTTCCTACGTCTGCACCTAACACTCTAACATGTACCCCGAGTCTAAACACCCCTAACCTTACACTTATTAACCCCTAATCTGCCGCCCCCGCTATCGCTGACCCCTGCATATTATTATTAACCCATAATCTGCCGCTCCGTAAACCGCCGCTACTTACATTATCCCTATGTACCCCTAATCTGCTGCCCCTAACACAGCCGACCCCTACATTATATTTATTAACCCCTAATCTGCCCCCCACAACATCGCCTCCACCTGCTTACACTTATTAACCCCTAATATGCCGAGCGGACCGCACCGCTATTATAATAAAGTTATTAACCCCTAATCCGCCTCACTAACCCTATAATAAATAGTATTAACCCCTAATCTGCCCTCCCTAACATCGCCGACACCAAACTTCAAACATTAACCCCTAATCTGCCGATTGGAGCTCACCACTATTCTAATAAATGTATTAACCCCTAAAGCTAAGTCTAACCCTAACACTAACACCCCCCTAAGTTAAATATAATTTAAAACTAACTAAATAAATTAACTCTTATTAAATAAATTATTCCTATTTAAAGCTAAATACTTACCTGTAAAATAAACCCTAATATAGCTACAATATAAATTATAATTATATTGTAGCTATTTTAGGATTAATATTTATTTTACAGGCAACTTTGTAATTATTTTAACCAGGTACAATAGCTATTAAATAGTTAATAACTATTTAATAGCTACCTAGTTAAAATAATTACAAAATTACCTGTAAAATAAATCCTAACCTAAGTTACAATTAAACCTAACACTACACCATCAATAAATTAATTAAATAAAATACCTACAATTACCTACAATTAAACCTAACACTACACTATCAATACATTAATTAAATACAATATCTACAAATAAATACAATGAAATAAACTAACTAAAGTACAAAAAATAAAAAAGAACTAAGTTACAAAAATAAAAAAATATTTACAAACATCAGAAAAATATTACCACAATTTTAAACTAATTACACCTACTCTAAGCCCCCTAATAAAATAACAAAGACCCCCAAAATAAAAAAATGCCCTACCCTATTCTAAATTACAAAAGTTCAAAGCTCTTTTACCTTACCAGCCCTGAACAGGGCCCTTTGTGGGGCATGCCCCAAAGAATTCAGCTCTTTTGCCTGTAAAAAAAACACATACAATACCCCCCCACAACATTACAACCCACCACCCACATACCCCTAATCTAACCCAAACCCCCTTAAATAAACCTAACACTAAGCCCCTGAAGATCTTACTACCTTATCTTCACCATACCAGGTTCACCGATCGATCCAGAAGAGCTCCTCCGATGTCTTGATCCAAGCCCAAGCGGGGGGCTGAAGATGTCCATGATCCGGCTGAAGTCTTCATCCAAGCGGGAGCTGAAGAGGTCCATGATCCGGCTGAAGTCTTCATCCAAGCGGGAGCTGAAGAGGTCCATGATCCGGCTGAAGTCTTCTATCAACGGCATCTTCAATTTTCTTTCTTCCGGATCCATGTTCATCCCGCCGACGCGGAACATTCATCTTCACCGACGACTTCCCGACGAATGACGGTTCCTTTAAGGGACGTCATCCAAGATGGCGATCAGCCAATCGGAATTAAGGTAGGAAAATTCCATCAGCCAATCAGAATCAAGTTCAATCCGATTGGCTGATTCAATCAGCCAATCAGATTGAGCTCACATTCTATTGGCTGTTCCAATCAGCCAATAGAATGCAAGCTCAATCTGATTGGCTGATTGGATCAGCCAATCGGATTGAACTTGATTCTGATTGGCTGATTCCATCAGCCAATCAGAATTTTCCTACCTTAATTTCGATTGGCTGATAGAATCCTATCAGCCAATCGGAATTCAAGGGACGCCATCTTGGATGACGTCCCTTAAAGGAATCGTCATTCGTCGGGTAGTCATCGGTGAAGATGGATGTTCCGCGTCGGCGGGATGAACATGGATCCGGAAGAAAGAAGATTGAAGATGCCGTTGATAGAAGACTTCAGCCGGATCATGGACCTCTTCAGCTCCCGCTTGGATGAAGACTTCAGCCGGATCATGGACCTCTTCAGCTCCCGCTTGGATGAAGACTTCAGCCGGATCATGGACATCTTCAGCCCCCCGCTTGGGCTTGGATCAAGACATCGGAGGAGCTCTTCTGGATCGATCGGTGAACCTGGTATGGTGAAGATAAGGTAGGAAGATCTTCAGGGGCTTAGTGTTAGGTTTATTTAAGGGGGGTTTGGGTTAGATTAGGGGTATGTGGGTGGTGGGTTGTAATGTTGGGGGGGTATTGTATGTGTTTTTTTACAGACAAAAGAGCTGAATTCTTTGGGGCATGCCCCGCAAAGGGCCCTGTTCAGGGCTGGTAAGGTAAAAGAGCTTTGAACTTTTGTAATTTAGAATAGGGTAGGGCATTTTTTTATTTTGGGGGTCTTTGTTATTTTATTAGGGGGCTTAGAGTAGGTGTAATTAGTTTAAAATTGTTGTAATATTTTTCTGATGTTTATAAATATTTTTTTATTTTTTGTAACTTAGTTCTATTTTATTTTTTGTACTTTAGTTAGTTTATTTCATTGTAGTTATTTGTAGATATTGTATTTAATTAATGTATTGATAGTGTAGTGTTAGGTTTAATTGTAGGTAATTGTAGGTATTTTATTTAATTAATTTATTGATAGTGTAGTGTTAGGTTTAATTGTAACTTAGGTTAGGATTTATTTTACAGGTAATTTTGTAATACATTTATTAGAATAGCGGTGAGCTCCAGTCGGCAGATTAGGGGTTAATGTTTGAAGTTAGGTGTCGGCGATGTTAGGGAGGGCAGATTAGGGGTTAATACTATTTATTATAGGGTTAGTGAGGCGGATTAGGGGTAAATAACTTTATTATAATAGCGGTGCGGTCCGCTCGGCAGATTAGGGGTTAATAAGTGTAGGCAGGTGGAGGCGACGTTGTGGGGGGCAGATTAAGGGTTAATAAATATAATATAGGGGTCAGCGGTGTTAGGGACAGCAGATTAGGGTTACATAGGGATAACGTAGGTGGCGGTCGGCAGATTAGGGGTTAATTATTGTAGGTAGCTGGCGGCGACGTTGCGGGGGGCAGGTTAGGGGTTAGTAAATATAATATAGGGGTCGGCGGTGTTAGGGGCAGCAGATTAGGGGTACATAAGGATAACGTAGGTGGCGGTTGGCAGATTAGGGGTTCAAAAATTTAATAGAGTGGCGGCGGTGTGGGGGGGCCTCGGTTTAGGGTACATAGGTAGTTTATGGGTGTTAGTGTACTTTAGAGTACAGTAGTTAAGAGCTTTATAAACCGGCGTTAGCCCAGAAAGCTCTTAACTACTGACTTTTTTCTGCGGCTGGAGTTTTGTCGTTAGATTTCTAACGCTCACTTCAGCCACAACTCTAAATACCGGAGTTAGAAAGATCCCATTGAAAAGATAGGATACGCAATTGACGTAAGGGGATCTGCGGTATGGAAAAGTCGCGGATGAAAAGTGAGCGTTAGACCCTTTAATGACTGACTCCAAATACCAGAGGGCGGTAAAAACCAGCGTTAGGAGCCTCTAACGCTGGTTTTGACGGCTACCGCCAAACTCTAAATCTAGGCCTCAGATTTTTTTGCTTGCCCATTTTTCCTGCTTCCAACACATGAAATTAAAGGACTGACTTTTCACTTGCTGCCTAATATATCCCCCCCCCCCCCCAACTTAAAGGTGCCATTGTGACAATATAATCAATATTATTTATTTCACCTGTCAGTTGTTTTAATGTTGTGGCTGATTAGTGTATGTGTAAAAACTTGTTTATACCTGTCTCTAACTGACAACAGTAAAGGAAGAATATACAAGCAGTGTGTCTCACACTAGCAAACAAAATTAAATACTTATATATGCAACTAGGGAATATGTATTAAATATATAATTGTTGAGCTCAAAACTGACAAAAATTAAAGGGCAAAACAGATTTGTGTTTACCATACCTAAACATCTTTTTTTCTTAGATAAATTACATTTATTTTAAGAATTTTAAGGTGATTTCCCCAAAGAAGCTGGCTTGAGTGGTGCAACCATATTCTCAATTTCTGTCTCCTAGGGAATAGAAACCAAGCTGTTCTTCAAAACTTGCTAGACCTTTAAAAACCTACTGACCTAGGCACAGACCTATTTGGCCAAGACTAAAATACTACCAATCCCATTGTTAAATGTAATTTCAAACCTCCTAAAACATTAACCCTGTAGGTACCAGAAATGTAATGGATCCATCTTTTTTTTTGCCAACCTTGTATTATTTGCCCCATCTATTAACTCCATAGCTGAAAACCACACAACACTAATAATTAGTGACTCTCAGACCTCCCACCTACAAAACAAAGAGATATGATCTTATACTGGAGGGTGATAGATTCAGGAGTGATTTCCATAAACACTTATTTACAGAAAGGGTGGGTAATTAATGGAATTGACTTACAATAGTGTTAGGGTATGGACGAAAACTTTAAGTGAATTAAAGAAAAGTTAGGATATGAATAAGGCTATCCTGAGAACTAGTTAATCAGACAATTCCATCAAAATTAATGTTTTTGCCCCAGATCTAAATGATCACTACCCCTAAACAAACCCCTTGCCCCACTGACCATTCAAGTACATGAACAATTAATGTAGCATTTAGCTATTTAATCTTTACTGTAACTTTAACACTTTATGGATCCTTACTGTAACCCCTGTACTTTAACCATTACCATGAACCTCCAACCCTATAAACCCAACAACTTTAAAATATGCACAAGTCCCTCAAAACCACTAATCCTCTCTCACACAAACAAAGGCCCTAACACCTAAAGTACCCCACCTGCATTACCTCCTTCAGTGCAACCCACATCACACAATGGCTACCACCAACATAAATTTACCTATCTGACTTCTTCTAACCTAAGCAACCTACTGTCACGGTCCGAAGACATACCAGTCTGGAAGCAGATATAAATAACTGAAAACAGGTTAGAACAAGTTCCAGAACAAGACTAAAGAGAACATTGTGGGTGTTGACAACAATTAATTTAGAAGGAGTTTCAAATACAAGATCAAGGCTGTAGAAAACAGATTTCGTGTTGACACATAGTATAGGAGCTGCAAAGTGAAGTTCAAGCACAGATGATTAGAATGCAGGCTAGATACAGAGCATACGAGTAGTAACATTTAAACTGAAGGAGTCATGAAAATATAATACAACAGTTAATAGGGAGGTGAGACAAGTTGTATGTCTAATAGAAATTCTTTTTTTGCAGAGTAATACAAGCAACTATTGCAGCAATTCACAAGGAGTGTGATATATTGCAGAGCTGATAAATATCTACTTGTATAGCTAGGAAGTAGCACATGATGCAGATGAGAAGTTAGAACAGAAACAGGTAATCTAACAGGAAACAAGTAGTTGTAATCAAAGTGATAGTTAGATGAATTATCCAGAGCAGACTAAGTATTAATATACATGGGAAGGCTGTAAAAAAACAGAAAAGGGTTCACATTTTGGCAGTTGCACAGACAATGTTAACATATGCTAATGCAATGAACAAAGCCCTGAACAATCCTTATACAGATTCATGTAAAACCAATTAGTCAGACATCACAGCAGTGAATGGAGCTCCCAAAAAAGCGAGGCTGCCTCTACATCATTCACTTATATCCACAATGTATCTTTCATATTGAGTTTTGTTTTGTTATTTGTCAGCACATATGCCCTGTTAATAGGGTTTATTGTGTACATATGTTTTCGCAATCAATGACTGTGCTGAACACTAACAACAAAATCCCAACCTGGCATTGGCTAATTAGTTAGAGGTGGAGTTTGGATAACCAATAATATTTTAGGCAGTACTTTTTAAACCGAAGTGTATTACAAAATGACAGGCTATGACTACGGCTATATGCTGAAACGCGTAAGCCAATTTTTCTACACTTGATCTAACTAATTACAGGGTACTGCTGTCCTGTAACATTTTTTAACCTTTTGAAATAAAGAATTTTGCTTTACTTAACGGCGTTGGTGCTCTCTTGTTCTTTGAAAATTGCCTCTTAAAGACACATAATATTGAACAAAAGGTCTTGCAAAAAGGAGCTTCTTAAAGAGACAGCAACACTGGTAAGACAGGCAAGACATGACAATTCCCCCTCCTCAAAGGCAACCTCCGGAAACCAATGAAATTAAGAGAAAAGGACATCCCGTATATGCATGGAGATTTATAGATCCCATCAGTGATCAAGAATGGTAGGTGAGAGATTTATTGCTAAAGTAACAGAAAGAAATCAAGACCTCTTGTAACAGGAGTAATACAGGCGTTGGAAGCATAGAGACCAAAGTTTTCACCAAACCAGAGATTATTCAGTGGTAAGTAGATTTGCATATTCTACTAAAATGGTTTAATAGAAGGGATGTGCAATACATGATTTACGAGACAAAAGTAAGGAGTAGGACTTGTGGTAGTTATAGAGACAAGATCTATAAACCTCATTACATAACCATGGTCCAATGTGTGCTTTTCAAGAATAATCTCAGGAGTAAGGATCATGGTTACCTTGTGTCTGAACAATACACAGAACTAGGGAAAGGACCAAACCCATGTCCAGACAGATTTCTTATTGAAGATCTGGTGATGAGGACTGGAATGGTAAAGGAAAAATAAAACTGACCAACTTTGGAGTCAAGAACCATGCTCACTTTAGAGCAGATGGCAAGTCTTTCCTCAGTGATCACATGTGGCATATTTACAAAAACCACCTTTGTGACATGAACCATGCTTGCTTCTGAGCATAGGGCAGGGCTATCTTCAGGGTCTGTAAATAAAATATCCAAGAAACAACTTTAGAGCCAATAATCATACTCACTTCTGAGCAGAGGGCAGGTTATCTTCAGGGTTAGGTATAGTTATATTCACCACAGTGCTAAACAAAAGAATACCCACACTGTGGTCATAAACAAAAGTGCCCAATTCATGGTTAAAAAAGGAGTGTCCACCTCTGGGCCATGTTTAATAGCGTCTTCAAAGCAATCAGGAACAGGAATGCCTTCACTGGTACAAGATTCAGAGATATCATCAGCACATTGTTTGGGGTCAGGAATGCCCTCTTGGGGGACAGATATAGAGACATCGGCACAGGTTTGGGGGGTCAGGAATGCCCATTTGGGGGCCAAGTTCAAAAATATCTTCACAGGGTTCAGGATCAGCAATGCCCCTCAGAGGCGGTTCATAAATATCCTCACATGTTTTTTTGCATCTGAAATGACCACTCATGGGTCAGGTTCAAAGATATCCTCATAGGGTTCAGCATCAGGAATGCCAATCGGGTGCCAGGTTTAGAAATATTGTCACAAGGTTTAGAATCAGGAATGACCATTCATGGACCAGGTTTAGAAGTAGGAAAGTCTGCAAGGAAGTGTAAGGCAATAGTTTCCACACTGTAAATGGAGGCTGGAGTTTTTACTGAATGAAATGACTGGTTCTAAATAGCAGCTAAAGAAAATCTCTTTCTGGACAGAGTGAGGTTAGATTACAGACTTTGGGATAAAATGAATTTTACTCAGGGATTATTTTTTCAGGCTGAAGAGCAGGGATAGTTACATGAGTTACTCTTAGGATGATACTCATGGTCTTCAGACTTACATACCAATTCAATAAATGAGTATGTCACAGTGAGGTTAACCCAGGATGAGTGAATAAACTTAACATTTAATAATAAAAATTAAGAAGTAGATAAATACTACTAATGTAGGTGTATATAAAACTCCTAAAACGAGCGCCTGATGCGCATTTCCCCAAACAAATGGCTTTCTCAAAGACTAACCCGACTTGGGAAAGCCTCACTGCTTAAACGTTATAATAGACCAATCATGGGTGAGAATTCTTACACACCCATTTGAGAAGCCAATGTGGTTAGTCCTCTTATCATTGGATAAGCGTCAATCACATGACCAAGAATACGGTGACGAAGAAGGGGGCGGGACAATATCCAATTTTGCCACTTTAGAAGATTATACCTTCATTACACTTTCGCTTGAGAATCGACAATCCTATATGTTTATATGTAATGGGTATCAGGGAAATGAAGTTGATAAAAATAGCGCTGACAAAATACCTGAACCTCATTATAATAGTGTATCCTAATAAAATTGAATGGCATATCTGAACCAATATTCCTATGTGATATCCAAGAATTATGAGAAACTGTATAAGATCATTATATTGTTAGTCTCATTTAAGTTGATCATAGATCATTTATTGTATAATTTATACCATTTATTTGCAAGTATCTACACAAAAATTGCAAAATGCATCTTATCAAGCTCTAAGCAAGAGGTACGATATACTGAAATTTTATTGAGGCAAATAACATTGCATCAAAAGAAAAATAAATAAACACATAGTTAAGACTTGGTTCTAATGATAAATGCTAATAATAACATATAGGCTTTAGAGAGACATCCCATAATTAATCTCTTACGGGATCCTTTACAATATATTTCTATATAATATTCAAAGTCATGAACACCTATATCGAACCTTTATATTAATACAAGGAAACAATAACATATGAACGTATCCAGGTATGCATCTGAAGTTTTACAGTTGCGTTACCTAGTATGGGCATTAGCATATACGTGGTGTACATTTCCATCTGATATCTATCTGTGTTTGTCTAGATCATATGGCAAACTGAGTATGTGTTCATAAATTAAATGCAGATATTATTATTCAGACCAATATTCAAAGAGCATGTATGATAACATATGCACATATAAAGATGATGATCATCCCATAATACATCTCATTATTAGATACAGCTAGCTGTTACGCTCATTATGTAATTTACTAGAGTTCTTTCGCAATTATCTGCGTTAGATATGCTCGGTCATATCCTTTAAAAATCTGGGGAGGAGGTTAAAATTAGCAACAAATATAGCTTACTCATTTTATTAAAGCAGCTAAAATTGCAACGGCAGTATGGATAAGATGAGACATACTTTAGGTCTATCTGGGTGGGAAATATCTTATATTGGTTGATATTGGAACTCTGAGGGGGCTCGCACCGCTCCAGTATTGCACTAGTAATAGTTACATTTGTTTGAGGACAATCCTCTTTTTAGATATCTCCTCTGTGCAATCCGCGAGCATTTTTTGTGTGCATCACTGCCAGACAATTCCATATACTTGTGGTTTACTACGGACATTACATTTGTATGGTTGTTTACCTGTGCAAGCCTGCTTTCTCTGTATTTTTATGAGTTTTACATACACCTACATTAGTAGTATTTATCTACTTCTTAAATTTTATTATTCTATGTAAAGTTTTAATATTCACTCATCCTGGGTTAACCTCACTGTGACATACTCATCTATTGTATTTGACTGAGTGCTCTGGACTATCCACTTTCCCTCCTTTTACCAGGATAGTGGGCACCCCCCATATTTTATTGGCATGGGAATATTACCCACAGAGTATACAGCCAGTTGTCTCTGACTATATACTATACTAGTGACATATTTGGGGTTTATAATTGATAATTTGTTCTATTTCCCTTTCCCTTGATATACTACAATTACATACCAATTCAGCTTGAGTCTCAGTATAGATTGCTTCCATTTCAATTTCAGTCTTGTCATCAATTTCTTCAGATTTTCTAAATGTTAGCTCTTAAGTAGAAATTATTTGAGCTACTGGAGAATTAAAATAAAAAGCTAAATCATATCCTCCTTCTTGACAGGGATATTTCAGAAGTGAAGCAGAAGCTAAAGAAGCCAATGACTAGGGAGCTAGTGGAGGCATTACAGTTGGAGAGTTAGGACAAGACCTCAAGCTTAAAGTGGTTAGATATAGGCTCATATGCTAATTTCTATGCCCTTAAAGGCCACCTCTTATGTCATGGTATTTTGACAGTTTTTCACAGTTTGACAGCACTAGTTCATGTGTACCATATAGATAACATTTTGCTCATTCCCGTGATGTTAATTGTGAGTTAGCACTGATTGGCTAAAATACCAGTCTGTCTAAATAACTGAAATAAGGGGGCAGTCTGCAGAGACTTAAATACAAGGTAATCACAGAGGTAAAAAGTATATTCATATAACATTGTTGGTTATGCAAAACTGGGGAATGGATAATAAAGAGATTATCTATCTATTTTAAACAATAATAAATATGGTGTAGACTGTCCCTTTAAATGTTTATGATTCAGATAGAACAAGCAATTAAAAAAAAAAAAAAAGTTTCCAGTTTGCTTCTGTTTCAAAATGTATTCTGTTCTCTTGGTATCCTTGGTATCACTCAGTGCCAACAGTTCTCCGTCAATGTTTGCAACGTTATACACTTAGAGCACTAGATTTCATCAGTGTTTACAACAATGCACACAATTGTCACCAACACTGTTGCAAAACTGCTGCAATATAGCACTCCACAGGCTCCTGAGTGTACCTAGGTAAGCTATTCAAAAAAGGATACCAAGAGAACAAGGTGAATTTGAAAATAGAAGTAAATTAATATGTTTTATGTTTTAAATTGCCTCCTCTATTCGAATCATGAAAGTTTAATTTTGAGTTGAATTTCCCTTTAAATGGACACTAAACCCAAAATCTTTCTTTCATGATTCAGATAGAACATTCAAATTTAAACAACATTACAATTTACTTCTATTATTTATTTTGCTTCATTTTTTAGATATCCTTATTTGAAGAAAAAGCAATGCACATGGATGAGCCAATCACATGAGGCTTCTATGTGCAGCAACCAATCAGCAGATACTGAGCATATCTAGATATGCTTTTCAGCAAGGAATATCAAGAGAATAAAACAAATTAGATAATAGAAGTAACTTAGAAAGATGTTTAAAATTGCATTCTCTTTCTAAATAATGAAAGAAAAAATGTGGGTTTCCCTTTAAGTTTAATGCCCCTTAAAATACACAATATACTCTAGCGTTGATCACAATCCTTTAGAAAAATAAATCAAATGATTTAGCTACCCCATACTTCCTATAGACTTTAATTGCGTTTTTCTGTTGAAATCTTTAGATAATATATATATATATATATATATATAAACCGAGATCAAAAGAAAAGGCACTCCATAAATAATAGCAGCTCCCAGGGTGCACTTCAAAAAATATCAAAAAATCTCCAGCATAAAAAGGCACTCACTGGTTAGGTAAAACATAACATTTAATTAGTTACATTTAAAAGACATGACGTTTCGGAAGCATTTCGCCCCCTTTATCAAATGTATGATACAGCTTGAAAGTGTTACAAAAGCAGTATATCCCCTCATTAATCCCATCACCTTATATACCCATGTGTTGTTCCATTAGACGCCGAGCCACAAGTGCGGCCCGTGTGCCATGCCAGGCGGAAGTGACGTCATCAGCGTGAGTTACGCTCAGACGTCCGTTGCCTAGGGGATATACAGACGCGGTGAGAACGGCCAATAGCATGGCTCAGATACCTGTTAGTAAATAAAAATATAACCATCAGTTTAGGTGCCGCATTAGATCTGTATATACCCGGTGGCGCATAATGGACACAAACATTAAAAACATATACGATTTACAATGTAAAATTAAGAATTTAAAACAGATCAATCGATCCAACTATACAAATGGAGGACAGAAACAGGATATGAATAGGTTGACGTGTACTCTGTCATCAAATAACAATTATTGCTGGAATTAAAGCTAGCATGTCTAATATAGCATATACAACATATTCAGCTATGAGACAATAAATATGCATAGCTGCTCCACTAGTACACATCCACAATAGTCATGTATCCCAAAGTATGGCAGAAACCTTGATACCAAAGGACATGTATCAGAGACCTATAGGACATATCAATTTGAGGCATACAGTAAGCACGGTTATAGGCATCAGGTCAGTGTCAGAAGTCCAAAGTCACATTAATGGGACATTTAAGATTCCATATAAAATGGTGAAAAATCCAGCATGGTGTTCAACCCCTTCGGTGCCAGGGTATCCAGCATGTAAATCCACCTGGTCTCCAGTCTGAGCAGTCGATTGCCCCTATTGCCCCCCCTTTTTGTCAATGGTGGCACATGGTCTATAAGCATAGTTCTAAGACTTGAGACACTATGCTTGCAACGGGCAAAGTGGCGCGCAACTGGCTGATCGGAGTTACCCTTATCGAGGGCATCTCTAATCGCACAGCGGTGATTGGCCATCCGTTCCCGAAAAGTAGTGACCGTTTTGCCTATATAAACAAGGGAGCATGGGCAAATCAACATGTAAATTACATAAGTGCTCATACACGACAGTCTATAGTTGATTTTATATCGCTTGTTGGTATGTGGGTGTTGGAATGTTTCTCCTTTCAACATGCTGTCACAGGTTACACAGTCCCCACATTTAAAGCAACCCTTCTTATTTGATTTCAACCAGGTGGTCCCTTCATAACACCTAATGGGGTCAGTTTTAACCAATAGGTCTCTCAAATTTTTTGCTCGACGATACACAACCCTAGGGGGCTGTTTATGCAAAAATGGTAATGTTTTATCAGTGTTAATCAAGTCCCAGTGTTTGGAAACCATATTTTTTACATCTTGGTGCATAGGATCAAAGGTGGTGATAAAATTTAGACTCTCATCTGGTATGGTATTGTTCTTCATAGTGACTACTGCACCCTCTGAGCGTTTCACCACTTTCTCCTTAATCTCCTTAACCAGCTCATCATCATATCCGCGTGCAATTAGCTTATTTGACATCTCGTCCAATTGTGTCTCTCTATAGCATGCCTCGGTATTGTTGCGTAGGACTCGAGTGAGCTGAGAGGCGATTATCCCATTTTTTTGATGTGTTGGGTGGTAGCTATGAGCTTCCAATAGGGAGTTTCTGTCCGTAGGCTTGGTATATAAAGATGTACCAAATCTACAGACCCCTTCACTGGTCACTTTGAAGATGTTGAGGTCCAAAAAATGGACCAAATCAACATCATATTCCATTTTAAATTTGATTGGAAGTGTCAAGCTATTAAGTCCATCCACCCAAGATCTCAAACTGTCAGCAGTGCCCCGCCAGATAAGGAAAACATCATCTATATATCTGGTGTAATATGCCACCTCTACCATGTCCTGGGGTCGCATAACAAACCGTTCGTACCAGGACATGTACAGGTTGGCATATGTAGGGGCCATATTAGACCCCATAGCGGTCCCTGAGATCTGCAGGTAAAAATCCTTTTCAAATTTAAAATAATTTTTCTCCAAACAAATTTGTAAGAGTTCCAAAAGAAACTCAATGGGGGAGGTTGGCGACATCCTGGTTACCATGGATGTTGACAGTCTGTATACCTCCATTCCTCATGTGGGAGGTGTGCAGGCTGTCAGGTCTATGGTGGTGGGATCCCAGCATTATGATGGCCCCCCCATTGAGTTTCTTTTGGAACTCTTACAAATTTGTTTGGAGAAAAATTATTTTAAATTTGAAAAGGATTTTTACCTGCAGATCTCAGGGACCGCTATGGGGTCTAATATGGCCCCTACATATGCCAACCTGTACATGTCCTGGTACGAACGGTTTGTTATGCGACCCCAGGACATGGTAGAGGTGGCATATTACACCAGATATATAGATGATGTTTTCCTTATCTGGCGGGGCACTGCTGACAGTTTGAGATCTTGGGTGGATGGACTTAATAGCTTGACACTTCCAATCAAATTTAAAATGGAATATGATGTTGATTTGGTCCATTTTTTGGACCTCAACATCTTCAAAGTGACCAGTGAAGGGGTCTGTAGATTTGGTACATCTTTATATACCAAGCCTACGGACAGAAACTCCCTATTGGAAGCTCATAGCTACCACCCAACACATCAAAAAAATGGGATAATCGCCTCTCAGCTCACTCGAGTCCTACGCAACAATACCGAGGCATGCTATAGAGAGACACAATTGGACGAGATGTCAAATAAGCTAATTGCACGCGGATATGATGATGAGCTGGTTAAGGAGATTAAGGAGAAAGTGGTGAAACGCTCAGAGGGTGCAGTAGTCACTATGAAGAACAATACCATACCAGATGAGAGTCTAAATTTTATCACCACCTTTGATCCTATGCACCAAGATGTAAAAAATATGGTTTCCAAACACTGGGACTTGATTAACACTGATAAAACATTACCATTTTTGCATAAACAGCCCCCTAGGGTTGTGTATCGTCGAGCAAAAAATTTGAGAGACCTATTGGTTAAAACTGACCCCATTAGGTGTTATGAAGGGACCACCTGGTTGAAATCAAATAAGAAGGGTTGCTTTAAATGTGGGGACTGTGTAACCTGTGACAGCATGTTGAAAGGAGAAACATTCCAACACCCACATACCAACAAGCGATATAAAATCAACTATAGACTGTCGTGTATGAGCACTTATGTAATTTACATGTTGATTTGCCCATGCTCCCTTGTTTATATAGGCAAAACGGTCACTACTTTTCGGGAACGGATGGCCAATCACCGCTGTGCGATTAGAGATGCCCTCGATAAGGGTAACTCCGATCAGCCAGTTGCGCGCCACTTTGCCCGTTGCAAGCATAGTGTCTCAAGTCTTAGAACTATGCTTATAGACCATGTGCCACCATTGACAAGGGGGGGCAATAGGGGCAATCGACTGCTCAGACTGGAGACCAGGTGGATTTACATGCTGGATACCCTGGCACCGAAGGGGTTGAACACCATGCTGGATTTTTCACCATTTTATATGGAATCTTAAATGTCCCATTAATGTGACTTTGGACTTCTGACACTGACCTGATGCCTATAACCGTGCTTACTGTATGCCTCAAATTGATATGTCCTATAGGTCTCTGATACATGTCCTTTGGTATCAAGGTTTCTGCCATACTTTGGGATACATGACTATTGTGGATGTGTACTAGTGGAGCAGCTATGCATATTTATTGTCTCATAGCTGAATATGTTGTATATGCTATATTAGACATGCTAGCTTTAATTCCAGCAATAATTGTTATTTGATGACAGAGTACACGTCAACCTATTCATATCCTGTTTCTGTCCTCCATTTGTATAGTTGGATCGATTGATCTGTTTTAAATTCTTAATTTTACATTGTAAATCGTATATGTTTTTAATGTTTGTGTCCATTATGCGCCACCGGGTATATACAGATCTAATGCGGCACCTAAACTGATGGTTATATTTTTATTTACTAACAGGTATCTGAGCCATGCTATTGGCCGTTCTCACCGCGTCTGTATATCCCCTAGGCAACGGACGTCTGAGCGTAACTCACGCTGATGACGTCACTTCCGCCTGGCATGGCACACGGGCCGCACTTGTGGCTCGGCGTCTAATGGAACAACACATGGGTATATAAGGTGATGGGATTAATGAGGGGATATACTGCTTTTGTAACACTTTCAAGCTGTATCATACATTTGATAAAGGGGGCGAAATGCTTCCGAAACGTCATGTCTTTTAAATGTAACTAATTAAATGTTATGTTTTACCTAACCAGTGAGTGCCTTTTTATGCTGGAGATTTTTTTATATATATATATATATATATATATATATATATATATATATATATATATATATATATATATATATATATATATATATATATATATAAATAAAAAAATGTAATATATGCATGATTATGTTTGCAAATGAGAACATTTTTAAGAAGCTATAAAACAACTTAAGAAGCAAATATATTTGAAAACTTTTAGGCAGTATTGCTATATACAATATATATCAGTAAATAGAAAAACAAAGACAAACAGGATTATGGGTACTCTTCTAAGGCCTGCCATATCATTAACTAAATTATGGCATTTGTTCATAAAAGTCTAAATAGATCAAGTCATTTTTATTCTGCAATGTTTCATGGATCTTGAGCAGAGACTCTGATCTGTTGGTAATTCCATTATTTTGCAATGCAAGCAATGATCAAATGTTATATAAAAGCGTTAAGCTGTGCAGTGAGCACACTGATTCTGTACTGTTGCCAGAGGGGTATGCAACACATTGCAGTACAATGTGTTCCAGGCACATCCAGTAGCTAAAATGTTACCAAAAAATATGCATCCTGAACTGTCCCTTAGCATAGAACCTTGTAGCCATAATAATAAAGCTACTTTCCAAAAATGATTTTATTTTAAATCATAGATGAAAAGTCCTTGAAAGTTCCCAGGGGCTATAAGCATCTCATTATAACAAATAAAAGCAGATAAGGAATGGGTAATTGAACCTATTTCTCTGAAGCATTTGCTTTTCAAATAAGCTGTTTAAAAATACTGTATAAAAGTACTTTACATACACAAAGATTGTTGATTTGGTAGTTTTATCAGTAAATAATATCATGCAGCAGTAAATAATCACATGCTGCCAGTCTTCCTTTTTTATTTTAAATTACCTTACATTTTGTATGCACCAGATTATGTTGCAGCAAATTAAATAAATGATAATGATATCTAATTGAATACTTGTTTTAAAAAGTAAATTGTCCTTATGTCTTGAGTAAGTGTAGAAGTGAAGTTTTTTTAACCAAGGTCAGACCTCATGAGGTGGGTGTCATAATTTGTATAGCATTTTCTAAACGATGCATCTGTAAAATTTGCCACATTTGTCTGTGTTTAGAAATGTTATGAAAACTGTACAGTTTATGTATTGTGAGGTCTGCCACAGAGACAGAAATGAAGAATATAAGAAATAACAGTTCACTTGTCCTGAACTGCACTTCCAATAAAAGTAAGTAACACAAAACACAGCGAAACACAATATTTCTGTGGGTTTGTATAGTTTTTGTTTATAGTTTTTGACAAATTATCCACACATTCTGAGTAGCATTTTTCAAGGTACAGTTACTGCGGTCAGGTGCCAGGCATCCCCCTCATGATTTCCCAGTTCCCGTTTAGAGAGACAGCACAGCAGTGAGTGACTCCACTGCTCCACACGTCACTGAGCAGTGAGCACAGATAGGCAGACAGGTTTAGGCTAGCAGTCCCCAGTCCCACTAATGTTCACAAATGCCTGCCCCTCTAATAAAAAAAATTCTATGCATCTCTACATGTATTTCTTTGAATTTCAATAAAATTAAAAAAAAAAATGTGGTGACAACCCCTAGAGGGTGTCACCCAGGTGCGGCCCGCACCCCCCGCACCCCCTAGTGACGCCACTGGTACAGGATGCTTAAAAAACAACCATGATGGTACCTTTATGCTAGCTATTTGTAGACCACAGATTAGTAGTCCGCCCTGAAAGGCTACATCAGAGTTTCTATACTAGATCAATGCCCTATAGTCCCTTTAGGCTAGTTAACGACGGCGTGATGACGTCACAGGAAGCCACTTCCGGGTTTCAGGTTGGCGCTCACCCGTGGGAGCCATCAGCGTACGGACATCCAGCCTTATAAATAGTTAATGTAGGTAAGTTCACAGACTATTGTTTTGTTCACTTGTCTGATGATGGGGTTACTCCCTGAAAACGTTAACAATGCGGATTAAAACACTTTGATTCACATGCAACACACAGACATATAAACACAAATACATATACACCCACACACACATATACACACATACACATATATACAAACACTCACACATTTATACAAACACACACAAATATACACATACAGTACACACACACACACACATATACACATACATATATGCAAACACATATACACGCACATATATACAAACAAACACATACACCCACACGCACATACGCATACACATATATATATACATATATATATATATATATATATATATATATATATATATATATATATATATACATAAACACTCGTACACATATAAACACACAAATAGTATATGCAAATACACAGACATATAAACACACATACACAAAGATATATACAAATACACACACATATACACCCACACACACATACACACACATGTATACAAACACACACACATATACACACACATACACACATATGCACCCACACACACACACAAATATACAAACACACACGCAAATTTATACAAACACACACAAATATATACATATATACATAAACACCTACATATACACAAACACATACAAACAGAAACACATACAAACACACACACATATACACGCACACACACATACGCACACACACATTCATCTAAACAATAAACCCAGATGAACATACATGCACACATAAGAATTTAAACTGCTTCCTTTCCAATGACAACCTTATTAACCTGCTAGAGCACAGCCCTTCCAATTCCACTAACCTTGAATGGAAGTAGAATCTCATCCATTCACCAACACATCAGCTTCATGTGAAGTCAAGCAGGTGCTTAGAGAGCAAATACCAGTGTGAAGCAATGGAGCACACTATGGAACAGCACCATCTGCTGGCCTCTAATAGAAAATTGTATGCAATTCTTTCATTCTGATTCAGTTTAGCTCCTGGTAGTCTGTGCCTCACATTTGTCTTTCTGACTGTTGATTACGAGCACTGTATGTTACTGTCACATCAGCCAGTCTGGCTCTGCTCTCAGGGGGAGCAATTGCCCTGTTGCACCGCCCCCCATCCACCACTGTCTCTCAATGGGCCAGATAATCCTAAGGTTGCTGATTGATTGTGATAATTGTAAGGGTATGCCTTTTGCTTAGTAAATGTGCTGTCACTTTTAGCTATACTGATTTTGAATATTTTCAATTATAATTATGCAGATGTTTACAAAAAAAATCATTTGTTGCAATGGGTCACAAAGTATGTTTCAATTCTCTATTTTTTCTAATTGAATTTTGTAATAGAAGTTGTGTGTGTTTATAATTTTGACACAATACTAAAGTTTTAACTTAGCAAGCTTTCATAAAACAATATTTGGTGGATGTCCGAGCCTTGGATTGAACCTGGGACTCTTAATTTGCAGCCTGTAGCCCTGTCTCTGCACCACCATAAGGATTTAGCTTATGCTGATGATTCAATAGATCTGTTGCCTGCACTGCTTGTGCTTTTTAGCTCCACCTGTCTTCCAGCTGCAGCCAGTTACCTAATCATCACTGCTATAAAAGGAAGCCTCTCAGATGACTCCCTGCCCTGCTGACGTGGTTCTACCAGTGCCTCTGACCTTACCTGACAATACAGATATAATATCAAACATAGAAGTTAAAGAACATTTGGGTAACAGTGATCATAACATGGTCACATTTGAAATCTCTTTTCATATGCAGTGTTTTAAAGGCTTAACTAAGACTTTTAATTTCAAGAAAGCAAAATTCAACGATTTAAGGAAATCATTAAATAATATAAATTGGGACAATGTATTTTCTAATAAAAATACAGAGGATAAATGGATAATATTTAAAAATTTGTTAAATAAATATACATATCAATACATACCATATGGTTATAAAAATAAAAATAAAAAAACTAAGCCGTTATGGCTAAATAAAAATGTGTTAAAAGAAATTAGGAAAAAACGTAGGGCATTTAAATTATTAAAAGAAAATAGTACAGACTCAGCATACAATATTTATAAGGAATGTAACAAAGCATGCAAAAAAGCAATCAAATTAGCCAAAATTGAAAATGAAAAATTAATTGCCAAGGATTCTAAGTCTAACCCTAAAAGGTTCTTTAAGTACATAAATAGCAAAAAGTCTAAGAAGGATAATATAGGTACATTAAAATGTGTGGAGGGTAGCATGATAAATAATGACAGGGAGAAGGCTGAGGTACTAAACCAGTTTTTTTCTTCAGTATACACAAGAGAGGAACCATTGAATGATACTTTGGAACAGAATAGAACATGCCAGTCCATACCACTAACTGGGTTTTGTTTAGAGGATATCAGGAAAAAACTAAAAAATATTAAGGTAAATAAAACTCCAGGCCCAGATGGAATACACCCAAGGGTGTTAAGGGAACTTAGCACTGTTATAGACAAACCTTTACTCTTAATTTTTCAAGACTCATTATCCTCAGGCATGGTACCCCAGGATTGGCGTAAAGCTGATGTGGTGCCACTCTTCAAAAAGGGAAGCAGGGATGATCCAGGAAGCTATAGACCAGTTAGTCTGACATCAATAGTGGGGAAGATATTTGAAGGGATTATAAGGGATTATATTGATGAGCATATTCGTGTAAACAAGATTATGAGTTCTAATCAGCATGGCTTTAGGAGAAATAGATCATGTCAAACTAATCTAATTAGATTCTACGAGGAAGTAAGTAAAAATATAGATAAAGGGGAATCAGTTGATGTGATATACTTAGATTTTGCAAAGGCATTTGATACAGTGCCACATGAGAGATTAATGCACAAAATTAAGGGACTGGGAATAGCTGAAAATGTTAGCTCATGGATAAATAACTGGATAAAAGATAGGGAGCAACGAGTAGCAGTAAATGGATCATACTCAGATTGGACAAAGGTAATCAGTGGCGTCCCCCAGGGATCAGTACTGGGCCCTGTTCTTTTTAATATTTTTATAAATGACTTGGAGCAAGGATTAAATAGCGACATCTCTATTTTTGCAGATGATACTAAGTTAAGTAAGGTCATTAGGTCAGAGCAGGATGAACTCTCTTTGCAAAGGGATTTGCTAAAATTAGAACTATGGGCAAGTGAATGGAAAATGAGATTTAATACGGAAAAATGTAAGGTTCTACATTTTGGAAGTAAAAATAAGCAGGCTATGTATTTTTTAAATGGGACAAGACTTAGCCAAACACAGGAGGAAAGGGATTTGGGAGTAGTAATAGATAACAAGCTAAAGATGAGTGCACAATGCAGGGCAGCGGCTTCAAAGGCTAATAAGATACTAGCATGTATTAAAAGAGGCATTGATTCAAGGGAGGAAAGCATAATTCTGTCATTATATAAAGCCCTGGTAAGACCTCACCTTGAGTTTGGAGTGCAGTTCTGGGGACCGATTGCTAAAAAAGATATTGCAGAACTAGAAAAAGTTCAGAGAAGGGCCACAAAGCTAATAAGGGGATTGGAGAAATTAACCTATGAGGAGAGGCTAGCCAAACTGGGTCTGTTCTCTTTAGAAAAAAGGCGCTTGAGAGGTGACATGATTACTTTATATAAATATATTCAAGGCCCATATACAGAGATGGCAGAAGCTCTTTTTATTCCAAGAAAATTGGTTCTGACAAGAGGTCATAATTTAAGGTTGGAGGAAAGGAGATTTAATCTCCTGCAACGGAAACGTTTTTTCACTGTAAGAGCAATAAAATTGTGGAACTCATTACCAAAGGAGGTAGTGAATGCCAATACCATAGATACATTTAAAAATAGTCTGGATAAATTTCTGTATATAAACAAAATTCATGGATATGATTGCTAGTATTAAATGGGTCACATTTTAATGGGGTTATTTAAGCTTAACTGGAGCTTTTTGTAAGTATTTTAGATTTGCATAGGTTGAACTCGATGGACTTCAGTCTTTTTTCAACCTTATCTACTATGTTACTATGTTACCAGTGCCTCTGACCTTACCTGATTTCCTGTTTTTTTCCCCTCTGGTTCCAGAATTCAACTTGCCTCCTGACTTCCCCTTTTGTTTGATGAAATCTCAGACTGCTATTCTGATATATCGAACTTGGCCTTGTTTCATGACTACTCTAACAGTTTCTCCCTGTATGTGGTGACTTATTTGACTGCTCTCAGCTATCTGACTCTCAGCGTGTCTCCTGGCTATTCTCTCATCACCAGCCTGTCAATGCTACCTGTTATCCTGTGTCATCATCCTGCCTTCTACTATATCATGCTCCTGTACCCAAGTCCTGCAAAGGAAGCCTGCCAAGCACTGGTATCCTGTGGTATGCTCGTGGGATACTCCCCTATCAGACCGAACTCGGCCAGTAGTTTTGTTATCCCAGAAAGATAGGGAATATCCCAGAGTAGAGAAAGTTAGCAAGATGAGGGAAGCAGCACTCACCACAGGCAGGGTAGTCTTCAGTGGCAATGGTAGAGCAGTCCAAGGTAAACCATTAGAATGGTCAGACAGGCAGGGTTTTGGCAACGGTAAAGTAGTCCAAGGTTAAACCACTAGAATGGTCTGGCAGGAGGGTTTGGCAACAGTATAGCAGTCCAAGGGCAAACCACTAGAATGGTCTGGCAGGCAGGGTTTGGAAACAGAGAGGCAATCCAGAATAATAGGGGTTAATAGGCAGAGTAGTCAGGCAAGCAAAGTTCAGCAGCATTATATCAATCCAGGAATTCAGGGGTATAACAGGCAGAGTAGTCAGACAAGCAGAGTTCAGCAGCAGAGTATCAGTCCGGCAATTTAGGGGTTAAACAGGTAGAGTAGTCAGACAGGCAGGGTTCAAACACAATAAGGCAATATAGCAGTAATGATCTATCACACCAGGAGCACACAAAGTAACACCTATACTTGGGCAGTGATAGGTCGTTAATGTGGACTTACATAGGTGCAAGATTCTCGCCACAGGAATCCAGACCGGCATGGACAGAGGAGCGTGCGGCAATGATATTAGTGCCGCACGCATCTGGACCTGACACAGCCCCTGACAACGAGCAGGGAAGGAGACGCCGCACCCCTACCAACAGTTAGAGCGGCAAGGCGTGACATAGCCCCCTTCTCAAGGGTTCCCTCTGGGAACCAGAGTTGACTTCAAAGGAGGAGCAACATGGCATCTGGAGACTAAAGATGGAGCATGTACATCACAGGCAGGAACCCAGGAACAATCTGCCACAGAATAACCCTTCCAATGTACAAGATACTGCAGTTGTCTGCGCCTGTATCTGGAGTCCAGGGTCTTAGCAACCACATATGCAGGGTCGCCATGGACCAGGAGTGGAGGAGGAGGAGTTCTGAGTTGGGTATATTTATTCCTGATGTAAGGCTTGAGTAGAGAGATGTCGAAGACTGGGTGTATGCATAGGGTTTTTGGCAAGGCTACTTTGTAGGCAACAGGAAACAGTCGCTTTAGGATTTTGCAAGGACCGATAAACCTAGGCCCTAATTTGTGACAGGGTTGACGTAGACGAATATGTTGAGTAGAGACCCAAACACATTCACCTACCGAGAAGACACATACAGAGGCTCTATGAAGATCAGCAAACTTCTTATATCTAGAGACAACTGAACGTAGTTGAGAGCAAATACGTCGCCAACGAGTGGTGAGTTCAGTAACATGTCGGTCTGCAGCAGGAACCCCAGTGGACTGAGCAGAAAGAGGGAAGACGCAAGGTTGATACCCTGCTGTGGCTTGAAATGGAGAAAGTCGTAGAGAAGAGTGCCAATGAGTGTTTCTTGCCAGCTTGGCTAAGGGCAGCAAGTCAGACCAATTGGCATGAAAAGAATTGACACAGGCTCTAAGGTAGGCCTTGAGATCCTGGTTTACTCTCTCAGTAAGTCCATTGGTTTGAGGATGGTAGCCAGAAGACAAGGAGACAGTGGTTCCAATCCACTTGCAAAAGGGTCTCCAAAAGGTAGAGATGAATTGTGGACCTCTGTCGGAAACAATATTCATAGGAATGCCATGAAGTCGTACTACATGCAAGAGAAAAACATACGATAATTCTTGGGCCGATGGCAGTTTCGTTAAGGGTACAAAATGAGCCAGTCTGGAGAACCGATCCACCACAACCCAAATAACTGCATGGTGGTCATAAGGTGGGAGATCCACAATTAAGTCCATAGTTATGTGTGTAAATGGTTGTTTGGGAATGGACAATGGTTGGAGCAAGCCAGGAGGCAAGGATAGGGGAGTTTTGTTGGCAGCACAAGTTGTGCAGGCTTTCACATAATCCTGAGTGTCAGACTTCATAGTAGGCCACCATACATGTTGGGAAAGACGCTTGAATGTCCTAGTCAAACCAGGATGTCCTGAGAGTTTACTATCATGAGCCCAGGATAGCACTGGGGTGCCTAGGTTTAGAGGCACAAAGATGATATCAGAGGCCACAGGGGCTCCAAGAGGTTTTACTGGACTGGGCACGTTGCAGTCTTTGTAGAAGGGTGGTGTTTAGTTGAGCAACCACACAGGAGGGAGGTATGATGTGTTCAATAGGGGCTTCAGAGGAACCACTTGAGTGAGGGAACTGACTTGTTCTTGGTCCCAGGAAGATAAGAGACCACAAAGTTAAAATGGGAAAAGAAAAAGACCCACCTGGCCTGTTGAAGGTTGAGTTGATGAGCAGTCTCTAGGTAAGTCAGATTCTTGTGGTCGGTGAGCATCTGAATGGGATTGGCGGTGCCCTCTAACCAATGACGCCATTCAGTCAAAGCCATCTTAATGGCTAAGAATTCATGATTACCCACATCGTAATTCCTCTCTGCAGGAGCAAAGCATTTAGAGAAAAAGGCTACAGGGTGTTACTTGGAAGTCAAACGATCCCTTTGAGTTAGACCTGCTCCAGCCTTTATCTCGGAGGCATCAACCTCTAAAGTGAACTGTAGGTCAGGATCAGGATGGCAGAGCACAGGAGCAGAACAAAAAGCCTTTTTCATGCAAGAGAAGGCATGTATGGCTTCAGAAGGCCAATGTTTACAGTCTTTGTTCCATTTTTTCACGTCAGTGAGTGGAGCGACTGTTTGAGAAAAGTTCTTTATAAACTTGCGGTAATAATTGCAGAACCCCAATAACCTTTGTAATTCCTTTAATGAAGTAGGTTGAGGCCATTCTAGAACTGCGGTGAGTTTAGCAGGATCAATGGCAAAACCCTCCTTCGAGATGACATAACCAAAGAATTGGATCTGAACTTGATTAAACTTACATTTTTCTAGCTTGGCTACCAAATAATTGTCTCTGAGACGTAGAAGTACCTGTCTCACGTGTTTATGATGTTCCTCCAAAGTGGAAGAGAAAACAAGGATGTCATCCAGATAGATGATGAAAGTGCAGTTGAAGAGGTAATGGAAGACATCGCTGACAAATGCCTGGAAGACGGCAGGGGCATTACACAGCCCAAAAGGCATTACAAGGTATTCGTAATGCCCAGATCTTGTGTTCAAGACGGTCTTCCATTCGTGGCCTGGGACGATACGAAGCAGATTGTATGCTCCACGTAAGTCCAGCTTGTTGAAGAAGCAAGCATCCTGGAGTGAATCATACAGTTCGGTGATCAAAGGAATAGGATAGCGATTCTTGAAAGTTATGTTGTTCAAGTCCCTGTATTTGATGCAGGGTCTGAGCCCACCATCCTTCTTACTGACAAAAAAGAAGCCTGCCCCAGCAGGAGAGGAGGAAGGGCAAATGAAACCTTTAGCTAGGTTCTCTTAGATGTACTCTTCCATGGATTTTTTGGAGAGTGGATAAGTCCTCCCTTTAGGAAGTTGGGCTCCGGGAAAGAGGTTAATCTTGCAGTCATAAGGACAGTGGGGTGGCAGCACGTTGGCTGCTTTTTTCTCAAACACATCTGCGAAATCCGCATATACTGAGGGAAGGACCCTCCTAGTTCTGTCTCTTTCGGCTTATCTCTCCTGGAAGTGAGAGTCCAGACTGATGCAAAGCATATAAAGTCATTCAAAGAAGAAGGAACATCACGATAAGTGAGTTCATCTTTGATGCATTCATGCAGACCCCTCCTCAAGGCCACCTTGAGAGCACTGCCATTCTAAGTGGTTTCAAGTGCCAAGGTGTGAAACTCGATGGCGAATTGTGCCACCGTTCTATTGCCCTGGCGGAGGTCCAGGAGAAAATTCTGCAGCAGAGGTATGGCCAGAAGTCCCAAACACAGAAGATAATACAGACATGAAATCATCAGCATCATGCAGGAGTGGAGTGTTCTGTTCCAAAAGGGGAGAGACCCAGTCTAGGGCCTTTTCCTTCAGTAAGGAAATGATAAAGGTGACTCTTGACTGGTGAGACTGAAAGGTGTGAGGATCATTGCGGAAGTGCAGCCTGCACTGGTTAAGAAAACCCCTGCAATCAGTAGTACCTTCATACTTGTCAGTCAATGGTAATTGGGGGTATACTTCCAGAAGCAGAGGAAGAAGCCGCGGTACTAGGAGTAGAGACTGGCGGTACAACAACAGGAGCAGTATTCCTCGCTGTAACTAGTAAGGAGAGTTGAGCGGTAATAGCCTCTAGCTTGGAATCCATATTCTGCAACTGTGTGGTATAGATTCCCAACATCTGTCCCTGAAGATAAACCGCTCGTGCCACGTCATCTGGCTCCATCGCCCAAGTATAATGTTATGCTCGTGGGATACTCCTCTATCAGACCACAGGCAGGGTAGACTTCAGCGGCAATGGTAGAGCAGTCCAAGGTAAACCACTAGAATGGTCAGGCAGGCAGGGTTTTGGCAACGGTAAAGCAGTCCAAGGGTAAACCACTAGAATGGTCAGGCAGGCAGGGTTTGGCAATGGTAAAGCAGTCCAAGGGCAAACCACGTGAATGGTCAGACAGGCAGGGTTTGGCAACTGAGAGGCAATCCAGTATAATAAGGGTTAATAGGCAGAGTAGTCAGGCAAGCAGAGTTCAGAAGCAGTATATCAATCAAGCAATTCAGGGGTATAACAGGCAGAGTAGTCAGACAAGCAGAGATCAGCAGCAGAGTATCAGTCCGGCAATTTAGGGGTTAAACAGGTAGAGTAGTCAGACAGGCAGGGTTCAAACACAATAAGGCAATATAGCAGTAATGATCTATCACACCCAGGAGCACACAAAGTAACACCTATACTTGGGCAGTGATAGGTCATTAATGTGAACTTACAGAGGCGCAGGATTCACGCCACAGGAATCCCGACCGGCATGGACAGAGGAGCGTGCAGCGATGACGTCAGTGCTTCATGCAATCGACCTGACACAGCCCCTGACAACGAGCAGGGAAGGAGACGCCTCACCCCTAGCAATGGCTGGAGCAGCGTGGCGTGACATCCTGTTTCAGTGCCTAGCCCTGCAGAGGGTGTTTGCGAAGTTACAGTCTTCAGATACTGTACTCAAACTCTGCAGAGGGTATCTGTCAAGTTCCTGTATCCAATTCCTGAACCCAAGCTCTGCTGAGGGTGTAGGTCAAGTTCCTGTATCCAGCTACTGTACCCTAACTCTACAGAGGGTATCTGCCTAGTGACAGTCTCAAGTAAATGCTTCCAAGCTCTGCACAGGGTATCTGCCAAGTGCTAGTCTCCAGTTCCTGTTTCCAAGCTTTGCACAAGGTATATGCTAAATGCCAATCTCCAACTACTGCACTCAAGCTCTGCAGAGGTTATCTGCACAAGTGTCAGTCTCTAGCTACTGCACTCAAGCTCTGCAAAGGGTTTCTGTCAAGTTCCTGTATCCAGTTCTTGTACCCTAGCTCTACATAGGGTTTCTGCCAAGTGCCAGTCTGCATTTCCTGCTTTCAAGTTCTGCAAAGGTATCTGCCACATACCAGTATTCATCTATTGTACTTAAACTATGCAGTGGGTTTGCAGCCAGCTTTTGCATTTGCTTCCAGTCTTCAACCTCAAATGGGCATTCCAGACTTTGGCCTCAAGTAGGCATTCCAGTCTTTGGCCTCAAATGAAAATTCCTGTCTTCAGTCTCAAGTGGGCACTTCAGTCTTGGTCTTAGATTGGGCATTCCTGTTTCTTGCCCTATTGTGGACATTACCTTTTTTTCCAGCTCTGGAATGGGTACACCTGCTCACCTATCCTGCTTCCAATAAAAAAGAGGAGAGAGTCAGCACACTCCATGCAGGGAAACCTTTAATATAGACAGCAACGTTACAGGGCTTTTGCCCCTTTCTCAAGCTTGAGAAATGGGCAGGAGCCCCAAAACGTTGCTCTCTTTATTAAAGATTTCCTGCATGGAGAGTGCTATCTCTCTCCTCTTTTTTTGTATCTTACTATTTGGGTGCCTTGAGGGGGATCCCTGAGGTACAGCACTCCTATTTTTTTACTATAAACACAGAAAAGGACCTTTGTCTAGAGGTGCTGGTCCTTTACTTGTTGTATACTATCCTGCTTCCAGTTTCGGATCCTTCAGTGTCCTGTACAATAAACTTGCATTAACTTGCATTAGTTATGCCTAAAAGGGGTACTTCTGTTAAGAAGTCCATCTCACTTGCCCCTAAGTCTGACACCTCCACACATGAGCTCCAAACCCCTGAACCTGCTCTGTAGAGCATGACAGTGAAATAAAACTTATTTTCACTCACAGTTTTCATGTGTCTTGTCATGTTTTCCACCAGTCTTTCATATTGATGTTGGGTGACTTTATGTTACTCCTGGCACAAACATTTGAGCAGCTTGACTTTATTTAATGGCATGTCAACATCCACCTTCCTCTTGATCAAATTCCAGACATTTTCAATGAGGTTCAGGTATGGAGATTGAGCTGGCCAGTCTTGAACCAATCTGAGGTTTTAGAGAGAAAACTGCACCAAATAAAAGTTAAAACCTTTTATTCTCTCAGGTTAAAAAAACATGCAACACCATTCTCAGACATGCAGGTTCGTTTCATCAGGCATACTAAAACAATGCAGTGTCTCTATTTATTGACAATATAATGAACCATTTTCATGGTAACTCCCACCCAGTATCATTGTTTAGCTGGACAGATAGCTCAGCATGCTAATGCACTGTGGCTGAGCTCTGTAGCAACTTGAGGATTGCAGGTTTGATCCCCGGCGAGGTCCACTCAGCCTTTCATCCTTTTGAGGTTGATAAAATGAGTAGTGCTTTGAGACCCTTACGGGTGATTAGCCATGCTTTACAAGTACCCAATACATACATACATGTAGCTGTGGGTAATAGCATAGTGATCGGTACAGCTGCACTCATTATCATGACAGTTCTTATTTTAAAATCTACAAGACAAGGCAATATACATACCTAAAAGTGTGAATGGTCTGAAGCCATTCCATCTAAACCATGTTGGTACAGATACATATAACACACAAACCACAAAACATTACATAATTAATTCTTAATCCATTCATATGTTAGTTCCAATGTTAGGGTGGACTCCCAGCTTAAAAGGGCTACGATTGGTCCACTCGCCATCATGTGTAATATGTCACATGACTGTTGGGCACAACATGATGATGGGAATTGTAGTTTGTATGGGATCTATATTGTCTGTGAATCAAAAGATAGTCATATGGCAGGCCCCAGCTCTGTATTAGGACTATACAAATGTGTTACTATATTATACCTAATTCTGATTGGATCATTATCTGAATCGTTATTCTGAAATGCTTAGTTAATTCAAAGTGCCCCTGTTGGGTGCAAAACAGATTGGAAATCTATATGATTCTATAATATATAACTAAAATGAAGGTTAATAAGGTGAAAGCAATGAGACAAAATAGTAGTATTACATGTTATTATCAATAAATACGCTAAGGAATTGTATTATTAGCGTCACTTTTATAAAATAAAGCGTGAATGTGAATAAATAAAACAATGTCAATAGAATAAAACAATTAGTGAATAACCTCAATGGGAGAATGTAAAAGTATAAAACATGTTGGAAAAATTTGGTATGTGTGAGTGTAAGTGAATGTAGATGATTCTATTGGTTGCTGTTGAAGGGATGTGAGTGAGATTTGAATGTGCGCTATAAAGCAATAAATGCTATTGGCTGAGTGAATAGAGTGTGAATTGCACTATGAAGCAATAAGTGCTGTGTTTTTAGCTAAGTGATTGTGTGTTTGTAAATGTTTGATTAAGTACTGAAGTAAAAAAGAAAGAAGAATAATATTTGTGCCAACATCTCAAAATGTTGTGTTTACTGGTATAATGTATATAGGGTGGATGAAATGTATATCTGGGAAACTCAGGCCTAGATTTAGAGTTCGGCGTTAGCCGTGAAAACCAGCGTTAGAGGCTCCTAACGCTGGTTTTAGGCTACCGCCGGTATTTGGAGTCACTCAAAATAGGGTCTAACGCTCACTTTTCAGCCGCGACTTTTCCATACCGCAGATCCCCTTACGTCAATTGCGTATCATATCTTTTCAATGGGATCTTCCTAACGAGGGTATTTAGAGTCGTTTCTGAAGTGAGCGTTAGAGCTCTAACGACAAAACTCCAGCTGCAGGAAAAAAGCAGGAGTTAAGAGCTTTCTGGCCTAACGCCGGTTCATAAAGCTCTTAACTACTGTACCCTAAAGTACACTAACACCCATAAACTACCTATGTACCCCTAAACTGAGGTCCCCCCACATCGCCGCAACTCGATTAAATTTTTTTAACCCCTAATCTGCCGACCGCCACCTACGTTATACTTATGTACCCCTAATCTGCTGCCCCTAACACCGCCGACCCCTGTATTATATTTATTAACCCCTAACCTGCCCCCCTCAACGTCGCCGCCAGCTACTTACAATAATTAACCCCTAATCTGCCGACCGCAAAGCGCCGCCACCTACGTTATCCTTATGTACCCCTAATCTGCTGCCCCTAACACCGCCGACCCCTATATTATATTTATTAACCCCTAATCTGCCCCCCTCAACGTCGCCTCCACCTGCCTACACTTATTAACCCCTAATCTGCCGACCGGACCTGAGCGCTACTATAATAAAGTTATTAACCCCTAATCCGCCTCACTAACCCTATCATAAATAGTATTAACCCCTAATCTGCCCTCCCTAACATCGCCAACACCTAACTTCAAACATTAACCCCTAATCTGACGACCGGAGCTCACCGCTACTATAATAAATGGATTAACCCCTAAAGCTAAGTCTAACCCTAACACTAACACCCCCCTAACTTAAATATAATTTACATCTAACGAAATTAATTAACTCTTATTAAATAAATTATTCCTATTTAAAGCTAAATACTTACCTGTTAAATAAATCCTAATATAGCTACAATATAAATTATAATTATATTATAGCTATTTTAGGATTAATATTTATTTTACAGGCAACTTTGTAATTATTTTAACCAGGTACAATAGCTATTAAATAGTTAAGAACTATTTAATAGTTACCTAGTTAAAATAATAACAAAATTACCTGTAAAATAAATCCTAACCTAAGTTATAATTAAACCTAACACTACCCTATCAATAAATTACTTAAATAAAATACCTACAATTACCTACAATAAAACCTAACACTACACTATCAATAAATAAATTAAATACAATTTCTACAAATAACTACAATTACATAAACTAACTAAAGTACAAAAAATAAAAAAGAACTAAGTTACAAAAAATAAAAAAATATTTACAAACATAAGAAAAATATTACAACAATTTTAAACTAATAACACCTACTCTAAGCCCCCTAATAAAATAACAAAGACCCCCAAAATAAAAAAATGCCCTACCCTATTCTAAATTAATAAATTTAAAAGCTCTTTTACCTTACCAGCCCTGAACAGGGTCCTTTGCGGGGCATGCCCCAAGAAAATCAGCTCTTTTGCCTGTAAAAAAAAACATACAATACCCCCCCCCAACATTACAACCCACCACCCACATACCCCTAATCTAACCCAAACCCCCCTTAAATAAACCTAACACTAAGCCCCTGAAGATCTTCCTACCTTGTCTTCACCTCACTGGGTATCACCGATCGGTCCTGGCTCCGATATCTTCATCCAACCCAAGCGGGGGCTAGACATCCACTGAAGAAGTCCAGAAGAGGGTCCAAAGTCTTCCTCCTATCCGGCAAGAAGAGGACATCCGGACCGGCAAACATCTTCATCCAAGCGGCATCTTCGATCTTCTTCTATCCGGTGCGGAGCGGGTCCATGTTGAAGCAGCCGACGCGGATCCATCCTCTTCTTCCGGCGTGTCCCGACGAATGACGGTTCCTTTAAGGGACGTCATCCAAGATGTGGTCCCTCGAATTCTGATTGGCTGATAGGATTCTATCAGCCAATCGGAATTAAGGTAGGAATATTCTGATTGGCTGATGGAATCAGCCAATCAGAATCAAGTTCAATGCGATTGGCTGATCCAATCAGCCAATCATATTGAGCTCGCATTCTATTGGCTGTTCCGATCAGCCAATAGAATGCGAGCTCAATCTGATTGGCTGATTGGATCAGCCAATCGGATTGAACTTGATTCTGATTGGCTGATTCCATCAGCCAATCAGAATATTCCTACCTTAATTCCGATTGGCTGATAGAATCCTATCAGCCAATCGGAATTCGAGGGACGCCATCTTGGATGACGTCATTTAAAGGAACCGTCATTCGTCGTTCAGTCGTCGGCCAGGATGGATGTTCCGCGGTGGAGGTCTTCAGGATGCTGCCGCTTCGCTCCGGATGGATGCCGCTTGGATGAAGACTTCAATCGGATGGAAGAACTCTTCTGCCCCGCTTGGATGAAGACTTCAGCTGGATCATGGACCTCTTCAGCCCCCCGCTTGGGCTTGGATCAGGACATCGGAGGAGCTCTCCTGGACCGATCGGTGAACCTGGTATGGTGAAGACAAGGTAGGATGATCTTCAGGGGCTTAGTGTTAGGTTTATTTAAGGGGGGTTTGGGTTAGATTAGGGGTATGTGGGTGGTGGGTTGTAATGTTGGGGGGTTTTGGGTATTGTATGTTTTTTTTACAGGCAAAAGAGCTGTATTTCTTGGGGCATGCCCTGCAAAGGGCCCTGTTCAGGGCTGGTAAGGTAAAAGAGCTTTGAACTGTAGTAATTTAGAATAGGGTAGGGCATTTTTTTATTTTGGGGGGCTTTGTTATTTTATTAGGGGGCTTAGAGTAGGTGTAATTAGTTTAAAATTGTTGTAATATTTTTTATTATGTTTGTAAATATTTTTTTATTTTTTGTAACTTAGTTCATTTTTATTTTTTGTACTTTAGCTAGTTTATTTAATTGTATTTATTTGTAGCAATTGTATTTAATTAATTTATTGATAGTGTAGTGTTAGGTTAATTGTAGGTAATTGTAGGTAGTTTATTTAATTAATTTATTGATAGTGTAGTGTTAGGTTTATTTGTAACTTAGGTTAGGATTTCTTTTACAGGTAAATTTGTAATTATTTTAACTATTTTAGCTATTAAATAGTTCTTAACTATTTAATAGCTATTGTACCTGGTTAAAATAAATACAAAGTTACCTGTAAAATAAATATAAATCCTAAAATAGCTATAATATAATTATAATTTATATTGTAGCTATATTAGGATTTATTTTACAGGTAAGTATTTAGCTTTAAATAGGAATAATTTATTTAATAAGAGTTAATTAATTTCGTTAGATTTAAATTATATTTAACTTAGGGGGGTGTTAGTGTTAGGGTTAGACTTAGCTTTAGGGGTTAATACATTTATTAGAATAGCGGTGAGCTCCGGTCGGCAGATTAGGGGTTAATAATTGAAGTTAGGTGTCGGCGATGTTAGGGAGGGCAGATTAGGGGTTAATACTATTTATTATAGGGTTAGTGAGGCGGATTAGGGGTTAATAACTTTATTATAATAGCGCTCAGGTCCGCTCGGCAGATTAGGGGTTAATAAGTGTAGGCAGGTGGAGGCGACGTTGTGGGGGGCAGATTAGGGGTTAATAAATATAATATAGGGGTCGGCGGTGTTAGGGGCAGCAGATTAGGGGTACATAGGGATAATGTAGGTGGCGGTCGGCAGATTAGGGGTTAAAAAAATTTAATCGAGTGGCGGCGATGTGGGGGGACCTCGGTTTAGGGGTACATAGGTAGTTTATGGGTGTTAGTGTACTTTAGAGCACAGTAGTTAAGAGCTTTATGAACCGGCGTTAGCCCAGAAAGCTCTTAACTACTGACTTTTTTCCTGCGGCTGGAGTTTTGTCGTTAGATGTCTAACGCTCACTTCAGAAACGACTCTAAATACCGGAGTTAGAAAGATCCCATTGAAAAGATAGGTTATGCAATTGACGTAAGGGGATCTGCGGTATGGAAAAGTCGCGGCTGAAAAGTGAGCGTTAGACCCTATTTTGAGTGACTCTAAATACCGGCGGTAGCCTAAAACCAGCGTTAGGAGCCTCTAACGCTGGTTTTCACGGCTACCGCCAAACTCCAAATCTAGGTCACTGTGTTTTAAAAAGCCTTTAGTCACATTACGGCAATGTTCTCTCCATCTAGTGTGGAGTCTGGAGTCTATACTGTATTCTGCAGAAACATTTGATCAAATATACAACATAAACTGACTTGCAAGTCAGAAAGTCTTGGATCTCAAATTGTTGTCCAGTAATTTTAGAAATAAATTCATTTTTGTACTTTACATTAAGTTGGACACATGTGTGGCATGTACTTCTTCCACATCTGTAAACACCCTTAAAATTGAAGGGATTCCTGATTTTCTTTTTGACTGCAAATGAGCCTTTGCTGTTTTTTATATGAAATTTGACCACTTGGGGCCAATTTGCTTCATATTGTAGGAGCTCTTTTAAAGGTGACTCTTGGAATATCATCAATCATAGATTTAAGAATGGGATCTTTTTGAATGATGGGACAATGTTTATATAGAATGTTTTTAATCCTTATTATATGTTGTTGTAAATGCAGGAATAGAGAGTTCATCTTGCTTATTTGTAGAAGAATTTATTCTGTTAGTACAGTTTTTCTAATTAAGGATATGTTGCCTATCTAGATTCCTAGCTTTGGTACAGCTACTCTCAATCAAATCCTGAGGGTAACATTTTTCTTGGAATTTGTTCATTAAAGGGCCATGATATCCAAATGTTGAAACACTTGAAAGTAATGTAGCATAGCTGTAAAATGCTGACTATAAAATATCACCCGAACATCTCTATGTAAAAAAGAAAGATATTTTACCTCAAAATGTCCTAAGTATTCACACTAAATTCTAAATGACTTTAAGCAGCAAATCAGTATGCCTGTACCGGGACTAGTAAGGGAGTGAGCCTCATGCACACTTGTGTTGTTTCCATATTCAGTTTAAGGAAGTTTACTACTAATCTTAAGTGAAATTTCATGAGATCACAGTAAAAGAGTTAATGACCTTAGCACTGTTAATGCTGATTGGCTGCAGTTCATTTCTTCATTTTTGTAATTGTTTCACCTGCAGCAAGACAGCAGCTGAAGTATAACTTTTTACACAGGACTTACTCTGGTGAGCTGAGGAAATTGTGAGGTAAAATATCTTCCTTTTTTACATAGAGATGCTCAGGTGATATTTTCCTGTCTGCTTTTTACAGTTATACTGCATCAGTTTCAAGTGATTTAGCATATGAGTATTATGTCCCTTTAATATAACAGATTATTCATCAAAGTCTATCATAGAGGTACAGTTCTTTCTGATTAGCATAAATTGGTTAAGGTAAATCCAGATTGCTCAATTAGCACTTATCCATAGTGCTTTATTCATTGTGATTACCCTAAGGGCTAAACCCCCATTGGACATTTATCTAATAGAATTCCCCCACCCCCCTAACCTGAAAAATTACACAGACACGAAAATTGGGTTAAGACCGGTCATGGTCACTTTAATTTAATAATTTAACTTTATTAACTATAGACTTCGCAGAAGTCTATCATCATCACCAAGTGGCGGCATAACGAGCAAACTGCTAACCCCAAACACCAAGAGGACAAGGCTGGAGAGGAATATTGGTTTAGCGTGCCTTTGCTAGGCCACGCCCATGCAGAGCAGCGAAACGCCCTAGAGGAGTACGGTCAGCAGGCCCGCGGGGTGAAGCACCCCATGGTCGGCACCTAGGGACATACGCTCCACCCACTAGCTTTACCGTCCCCCCTTTCAGGCTTACGCCCTTAGATGAAGCCTTGACCTCCCGTTTCCAGGGGATAATTTTCTAACCTAACCTGAGCTATGGGAAATTGCCCAGAAAGCCATCCAGCAAACTAGAACTAGGGGATGGGAAATTAGCGCTGAGGTCTTACCGGAGAGAGTTCAACTAATCAGACTCCATCCTCCGGGACTAGAGCTTAACACCTTTTCCATTGCTACCATTATCACATTCTTTTCAAAATTATATCCATAAAAGGGGAGGGAGGGAGGGGAAAAACCGCTTGAACGATCTGGAACAAAGAGGATGAAGCCCTGCCCCACAGTGGTATTGAGCGAGCTGCAGCAGCCATCGAAACCGCTTCCAGCATGCGACGCACCTTGTCCTCAGGCAAGCGGCATAGCTGAGCACTAGAATCAATCTCAATGCCCAGAAAGGTGAGCCTTGTGCAAGGGCCTTGGGTTTTATCCTCCGCTAGAGGAACCCCAAATTTACTCCTTCAAGATTCCCATTGCCCGAACACATGCCTCTGACCCTGTATCCCCTACCAGCAAAAAATCATCCAGGTAGTGCGCAACAGAGCCCCCACCCGTCGCCGTCTCAACTGCCCAATGCAAAAATGTACTAAACATTTTGAAGTATGCACAAGAAACAGAGCAGCCCATCGGCAAACACCTATCGACATAATACTGTCCCTTAAATTTAATGCCCATCAGCCTAAAAGAAGAAGGATGAATGGGAAGCAAGCGAAAAGCCGATTCAATATCTAGCTTCGCCATCAAACACTGATATCCCACTGCCTTCACCAAGCCAAGTGCCTCATCAAAAGACTGATAGTGAACCGAACTGACTGCCGGATCAATCGCGTCATTCACCGACTGTCCTTTGGGGTAAGATAGGTGTTGGATAAGGCAAAATTTACCTGGTTCCTTCTTTGGCACCACCCCCAAAGGGAATACTACCAAGTCAGGAAAAGGCAACTTGGATAATGGCCCCGCAATGTGCCCCAAGGCCAACTCCTTTCCCAATTTATCATGGACCACTGAAGGATAGTCAATGGCAGACTTCAGATTACGGTGCCGTGGAGACCCCTGAACCACTGATGACACTGGGATAATAAACCCGTCCCTAAGTCCCGTGAACAACGTTGCAGCTGCCTCCCTGTCCAGGTAAGCATCCAGCCACAACTTAATTGCGGCCAGCTTCAGGGGTGTTGGGCCCCTTGTTTGCAGGGGACCCTCTGCCAAGCCCCTTGGACCCCCCTGTGTCTCTTTTTCTGGAACAGTCAATCCCTGGGTGAGGTCCACTGCAGTACAGACAGACGTGCCGAAAGGAACATCCGCTCCCTTTGTCGCACTGTTTGTCATTAAACTTCCAGCACTCCCTCCCTTTACGCCGAACACCCTGCAAGGTCCGCCCCACTGCAAGGCATGGGGCCTCTGGCTGAGCCAGCGGTTGCTCAGGACCCAGCCTCGCCCAGAGGTGCATGTCCATAGCCATAGTATGTTAACACGGGGTTACCGGACAGCTTGCGACGGAACTCCATATCGTAGCTACGCCACAAACCTTCCTCGTACCTGGCATGAACATAATCTATTGTGTCCATGAACTTTATAATGTCTATGGCCCTCTTAGGGTGCTGCTCAATATAGCAAGAGGCCAAGACCCTAAAACATCGCAGCCATTCGAGGTAACTGTCCGGGCGCTTAACATTCTTGGGCCCCTTTCCATCCTCAATGCGCTCCTTATCCCTGTGAGCCTCCAGGGATAGTTCAAATACGTTAACGTATCTGGTATCCCTGATCTTAGCAACCACTTTGTATTATAAAGTATTATTCAAGTCCTTGCTGCAACCATCAAATGATGGTTGATGGTTGCAGCACGGACTTGAATAATACTTTATCAAGCATAACGAACCTAAAAGAAAAAAGGATTACAAAGGATTATACTGGCACTTCTTTCTCTCCTAAAATTTACAGATACGCTCTGCGCAGAGTTGAAGCTTCCCTCACTGGGACACATCTACTTTCCAAAGAAGACGGAATAGCGTGTGACGTCACCCACTATCCGTGGGGCTGCAAAGTTACCTGTGCCGAACGGTGAGTGGATGACACATACCCACAAACGGACATACAGGCACTGAGAGTTAAAGTAGCCGATAGTGAGAGTGCAACACACAACCCATCTTTAAACCAATATGTCTTGGTAAAACTGAACACTGTATGAACGGTAAATATACAGAGTAGAGATCGCGGATATACATACACTGAGGATAACCAGCCAGAGTATTGGGAAAAGCCTTTTTCAACACGGGTTTAATACGATACATTTTCCCATATCCTGACTTTGTTAAGACTTTTTGTGCAAGTAATATACGCACATGATACCAACGGAATATCTATATATAAGGTGGATTGGTGATATACTCTATCAGGTTTCCTATATTCCCTCATTGGTGCACCGCTTGTATTTCTGTCACTATTATATATCTGTGGCATTAGATATAGTAACACTACGTTTTTACCTATTGCATTGATTACACATAGGTTTTTATAAAAATTTTATTGCATTTACCAATTATGAATTTGCTTATCTTCATGTAAAGTTTTTAAATATATACAATTTGACCAGTCAGATATTTGTATAATTGAATTAATTGTGTTTAGGATAATAAATGTTTATATTTTAATTATTGTTTGATGGATGACTTTGCACCTTGTTTCTAGTTAAACACTTACCTTTCGTACTAACAGTCGCCTAGATTTAGAGTTTTGCGGCCAAAGGGGTGCGTTAGCTACGCATGCTTTTTTTCTGGCCGCACCTTTTAAATACCGCTGGTATTTAGAGTTCACAGAATGGCTGCGTTAGGCTCCAAAAAAGGAGCGTAGAGCATATTTACCGCAACTTCAACTCTCGATACCAGCGGTGCTTACAGACGCGGCCAGCTTCAAAAACGTGCTTGTGCACGATTCCCCCATAGAAAACAATGGGGCTGTTTGAGCTGAAAAAAAAACTAACACCTGCAAAAAAGCCGCGTTCAGCTCCTAACGCAGCCCCATTGTTTGCTATGGGGAAACACTTCCTACGTCTGCACCTAACACTCTAACATGTACCCCGAGTCTAAACACCCCTAACCTTACACTTATTAACCCCTAATCTGCCACCCCCGCTATCGCTGACCCCTGCATATTATTTTTAACCCATAATCTGCCGCTCCGTACACCCCCGCCACCTACATTATCCCTATGTACCCCTAATCTGCTGCCCTAACATTGCCGACCCCTATATTATATTTATTAATCCCTAATCTGCCGCCCCCAACGTCGCCTCCACCTAACTACACTTATTAACCCCTAATCTGCCTACCGGACCTGAGCGCTACTATAATAAATGTATTAACCCCTAATCCGCCTCATTATTTTAACCAGGTACAATAGCTATTAAATAGTTAAGAACTATTTAATAGTTACCTAGTTAAAATAATTACAAAATTACCTGTAAAATAAATCCTAACCTAAGTTACAATTAAACCTAACACTACACTATCAATAAATAAATTAAATAAACTACCTACAATTATCTACAATTAACCCTTACACTACAGTATCAATAAATAAATTAAATACAATTCCTACAAATAAATACAATTAAATAAACTAACTAAAGTACAAAAAATAAGAAAGAACTAAGCTACAAAAAATAAAAAAATATTTACAAACATTAGAAAAAAATTACAACAATTTTAAACTAATTACACCTACTCTAAGCCCCCTAATAAAATAACAAAGACCCCCAAAATAAAAAAATGCCCTACCCTATTCTAAATTACAAAAGTTCAAAGCTCTTTTACCTTACCAGCCCTTAAAAGGACCTTTTGTGGGGCATGGCCCAAAGAATTCAGCTCTTTTGCCTGTAAAAAAAACCATACAATACCCCCCCAACATTACAAGTCACCACCCACATACCCCTAATCTAACCCAAACCCCCCTTAAATAAACCTAACACTAAGCCCCTGAATATCTTCCTACCTTATCTTCACCTCGTCGGGTATCACACCGATCCGTCCTGGCTCCGATGTCTTGATCCAAGCCCAAGCGGGGGGCTGAAGATGTCCATGATTCGGCTGAAGTCTTCATCCAAGCGGGAGCTGAAGAGGTCCATGATCCGACTGAAGTATTCTATCAACGGCATCTTCAATCTTCTTTCTTCCGGATCCATGTTCATCCCGCCGACGCGGAACATCCATCTTCACCGACGACTTCCCAACGAATGACGGTTCCAATCAGCCAATCAGATTGAGCTCGCATTCTATTGGCTGTTTCGATCAGCCAATAGAATGCGAGCTCAATCTGATTGGCTGATCGGATCAGCCAATCGGATTGAACTTGATTCTCATTGACTGATTCCATCAGCCAATCAGAATTTTCCTACCTTAATTCCGATTGGCTGATAGAATCCTATCAGCCAATCGGAATTCGAGGGACGCCATCTTGGATGACGTCCCTTAAAGGAACCGTCATTCGTCGGGAAGTCGTCGGAAGAAGAAGATGGGTCCACGGTGGAGGTCTTCATGATGGAGCCGGTCGTCATCGGATGAAGATAGAAGATGCCGCTTGGATCAAGATGGTTGCCGGACCGGATCGCCTCTTCTTCCCGGATAGGATGAAGACTTTTCGAGCCTCTTCTGGACCTCTTCAGCCGCCGGATGATGGATGTCTAGCCCCCGCTTGGGCTTGGATGAAGATTTCGGAGCCTTGAACGATCGGTGATTCCTGGCATGGTGAAGACAAGGTAGGAAGATCTTCAGGGGCTTAGTGTTAGGTTTATTTAAGGGGGGTTTGTGTTAGATTAGGGGTATGTGGGTGGTGGGTTGTAATGTTGGGGGGGGTATTGTATGTTTTTACAGGCAAAAGAGCTGAATTCTTTGGGGCATGCCCCACAAAAGGTCCTTTTAAGGGCTGGTAAGGTAAAAGAGCTTTGAACTTTTGTAATTTAGAATAGGGTAGGGCTTTTTTTATTTTGGGGGTCTTTGTTATTTTATTAGGGGGGCTTAGAGTAGGTGTAATTAGTTTAAAATTGTTGTAATTTTTTTCTAATGTTTGTAAATATTTTTTTATTTTTTGTAACTTAGTTCTTTTTTATTTTTTGTACTTTAGTTAGTTTATTTAATTGTATTTATTTGTAGGAATTGTATTTAATTTATTTATTGATAGTGTAGTGTTAGGTTTAATTGTAGATAATTGTAGGTAGTTTATTTAATTTATTTATTGATAGTGTAGTGTTAGGTTTAATTGTAACTTAGGTTAGGATTTATTTTACAGGTAATTTTGTAATTATTTTAACTAGGTAACTATTAAATAGTTCTTAACTATTTAATAGCTATTGTACCTGGTTAAAATAATTACAAAGTTACCTGTAAAATAAATATTATTCCTAAAATAGCTACAATATAATTATAATTTATATTGTAGCTATATTAGGGTTTATTTTACAGGTAAGTATTTAGCTTTAAATAGGAATAATTTTTTTAATAAGAGTTAATTTATTTCGTTAGAATAAAATTATATTTAACTTAGGGGGGTGTTAGGGTTAGAATTAGCTTTAGGGGTTAAAAAATTTATTAGAATAGCGGTGAGCTCCGGTCGGCAGATTAGGGGTTAATGTTTGAAGTTAGGTGTCGGCGATGTTAGGGAGGGCAGATTAGGGGTTAATACTATTTATTATAGGGTTATTGAGGTGGGAGTGAGGCGGATTAGGGGTTAATAACTTTAATATAGTAGCGGTGCAGTCCGCTCGGCAGATTAGGGGTTAATAAGTGTAGGTAGGCGGCGGCGATGTTGTGGGGGGCAGATTAGGGGTTAATAAATATAATATAGGGGTCGGCGGTGTTAGGGGCAGCAGATTAGGGGTACATAAGGATAACGCAGGTGGCGGTTGGCAGATTAGGGGTTAAAAAAAATTAATCGAGTGGCGGCAATGTGGGGGGACCTCGGTTTAGGGGTACATAGGTAGTTTATGGGTGTTAGTGTGCTTTAGAGTACAGTAGTTAAGAGCTTTATGAACCGGCGTTAGCCCAAAAAGCTCTTAACTACTGACTTTTTTCTGCGGCTGGAGTCTTGTCGTTAGATTTCTAACGCTCACTTCAGCCACGACTCTAAATACCGGCGTTAGAAAGATCCCATTGAAAAGATAGGATACGCAATTGACGTAAGGGGATCTGCGGTATGGAAAAGTCGCGGCTGGAAAGTGAGCGTTATACCCTTTCCTGACTGACTCCAAATACCGGCGGTAGCCCAAAACCAGCGTTAGGAGCCTCTAACGCTGGTTTTCACAGCTACCGCCCAACTCTAAATCTAGGCCATAGTAATCCCCTGTTGCTGGCAGCGCACTCACACCAAACTATAACATATTTCAAGTTTACTTAAATACTATATTTTATAAATATTGTTTTCTTTAATGACGGCGACTTAAATCCTATTGGCTGTTTAAATTAGCCAATAGGATGAGAGCAAGTGAAATTTTATTAGCTATTCAAATCAGCCAATATAATTTCCCTTTCTCTCATGCTATTGGCTAATTTAAATAGCCAATAGGATTTGAGTAGCTTTCATCCTATTGGCTGATTTGAATTGGAAAAATCAAATCAGCCAATAGGAATTCAAGGGACGCCATCTTTAATTGCGTACCTTGAATTCACTATTCAGTGTACAGCGGAGATCGTGCAAAGAGGATCCTCCGCACTCCCTGGCTCCACGGTTGCCTGTCTTCAGTTCCAGAGTCGCCGGTCTTCTGCTCCGCTCCGCGCAGGATGTTCCTGAAGAAGAAGAGGTTGCACTTGGAAGAAGACTTCACCTCCTGGAACAGGACCTTCTCCGCCGGATTTTAGGAACCGTGAGTACCAACCTGGGGGTTAGATTTAGGGTTTTTTAAGGTTTTTTTGGGGGGATTTGTTTTATTTAGATTTGGATGGGCAGAAAAATAACTAAATGCCCTTTTAAGGGCAATGCCCAAACAAATGCCCTTATCAGGGCAATGGGTAGTTTAGGTTTTTTAGTGTTAGGTTATTTTATTTGGGGGGTTTGGTAGGTGGGGGGGTTTACTGTTAGGGGGGCTTTCTGTATTTTCTTGAAAAAGAGCTGATTATCTTGGGGCAATGCCCTGCAAAAAGCCCTTTTAAGGGCTACTGGTAGTTTATTCTTAGAGTAGGGGGTGTTTTTATTTTGGGGGGGGTCTTTTTTATTTTCATAGGGATTAGGTTTCATTTTGTTAAATTTGGTAATTTGATTTTTTATTTTCTGTAATGTTAGCCTTTTTTATTTTTTGTAAACTGATTTTTTTTTTTTGTAACTTTAGAATATATTAGTTTAGGCAATTTGGGTTTATTTAATGGGGTGTTAGGTTAGGGGTTATTTGGTTAGGGGTTGTTAGGTTACGGGGTGTTAGGTTAGTGTACTGTACTTAGATATTTAAATAGTTATTTGCGTTGTGGGTTTTGGCAGTTTAAAGGGTTAATAAGTTAAATTGGTTTGTTGTGATGTAGGGGTTTTGCAGTTTAGGGGTTAATAGGGTAAATAGGTTTATTGCGATGTAGGGGTTTTGTGGTTTAGGGGTTAATAGGGCAAATATATTTATTGCGATGTAGGGATTTTGCGGTTTAGGGGTTAATACGTTAAATAGGTTTATTGTGATGTGGGGGTTTTGCGGTTTAGGAGTTAATATTTCGTATAGGATTATTTTATATATATATTTCATGCGGGCGGTGTTTTTTTTTAATACTTTTTTAAAAAAATACTTTAATGTGGGCGATTAGGTGTTGCTTTTGTAATGCTCCGTTTGCCTTCGCTGCATCCACCGGGATGCATCTTACGCTGCACCTTGGCAGATTCCGAAAATGGCAGGGTGGTGAAAGAATCCATTTAAATTTACATTAAAAAATAATCTGCCATTTTCGGAATTCTGTTGTCCTTGCGCTGCCAACATTCCATTGACGATGCGTGCCCAGCTGCCGATGGCGACGGACATTACAAACGCAATTATAGTATAAATTGTTTATTTACTCTATATATTTAACATTCCAATGTTCTTCACTTTTAAGATAATGTAATTTGTATTGTAAATACATTTTCTATATATCTATATATACCTATATTTACATATCTATTCCTACAGATATATAGGTATAGATATCTATTTTATATTAACATTATCAGATATATATATATAGAACTATATATTTAATAATTTAAATTACATTATTTTCTTTGTGAAGAACATATATATATATATATATATATATATATATACATACACATATATACATATATACATACATATATAGACAGTATATTTATTTTTATATATATATATATATATATATATATATATATATATATATATATATATATATATATATATATATATACATACATACACATATTTACACATGTGTATATATACAATATATCCTTTTGCAGTCATACACTTTGTCATATACCATATACATTTGAGCCCTTATAACTTTTTTTATTAACTATAGAACTATTTTTTATCATGTAGTGTTTATATGGGTATAACTGTAAAATGTGATTGTGCTCTCGCGATCACATTTACTTTCAACTTGTAATACGTTACACGCAAAAAGCTGATATCGCTTGCGTGCATACAAAGTGATCACAGCAAAGAAGATAAGATACAGAAGAAGCTTTTCGAGGGGTATATTCCTGAATGGAAAAACAATGCAATGCTTCTTAACACAATTACAGTTTCAAATGCTATATGTGTAGGACCTTACTGTTCCCTTAAGACATTTGTAGAAATAATAATGACTTAAGATAGCATATTAAAATTGAATTTACTTTGTAAAGATTAGAAAAATTTAGCCCACAAGCAAGTCATTAAAACTAACCCATCACTAACTGAATAAGAATAAAACAGGTATAGATTGCAGTCTGCAGGTATCCTTTAAAAAAAATACAAATTTCATATATAAAGTATCCCTATCTCTCTCTCACATTTAAATTTACATTAAAAAATAATAATTTAAGTTATCTACTGGTAATATCTGTGCATTATAATAAGTGTAAAATATATATGATTTTAATCTATATGCTTAAAGGGACAGGAACACAATATTTTTTTCTTTCGTGATTTAGAAAGAACATTCAATTTTAAACAACTTTTCAATTTATTTCTATTATCTAATTAGCTTCAGTCTCTTGATTTTCTTTGCTGAAAAGCATATCTAGATATGCTCAGTAGCTGCTGATTGGTGGCTGCACATAGATGCCTCGTGATTGCTCACTCATGTGCATTGCTATTTTGTCAACAAAGGATATCTAATGAATGAAGCAAATTAGATAATAGAAGTAAATTGGAATGATGTTTAAAATTGCATTCTCTATCAGAATCATGAAAGAAAAATGTTGGGTTTAGTGTCCCTTTAAGCATGAATTTTTATGTGAAATAAATAGTAATTGGTCAAATGCAGAACTATAACCAGTTAATAGCTGGACAATAAGCCAAGGTGATCTCTCAGCTAGTCTCACAATATTTATGTTATAGAAATTATTTTTAAAATGTCTTACAATTTCACACAGGGAGCGATCAGACATATTTTATGTTAGTTTTCACTGTACCGTATTTGTTTCAAATTATTTGCTCTGTTGTCATAATTATACAGAAACATTCTTGTCAAAAATGAAGTTAACAATGCATTTCAATTTCAATGAGATTTTTTTTTGCATTTACCAAAATGCTTCTAGTAATATCTTGTATTGCACCTGTGACCTGAGAAACATAATGCCGGAGGTCTTTTGGACTCACCTTCTGTGATTTCCTGTGCTTTAAAAACTGGTGATGGAGCATTATAGTTTACTGTAACATATAGATGTATGCTCCACAAGTTGAGAGTACATTTTTTAAAATAAAAGAAAGTTGCACAGTTGTTTTTAATTAATGTATTGATCTTCATACAAATTTTGACTAAACACTCACTTTAATTGTATTTACAGTATGTTGTATTTGGGGCAGTAATGTTTGCAGTTATCCAATAGGGTATCATTTTATCTAATAAAAAATATTTTATTCTTGATTCCTGTTTTTTTATTTATATAAATAGTTGCCAAAGAAGACACATGACCACAGGTCTATTAAGACACAACATCATTAAACATTCTGTGTAGTCATTTATTTGCTAATTATTTGCCACACATCCTTACAAGCTTGTTCCCTTTAAGACTAGTTTATAAATTACACACTACCGCTCGTTTGATTAAAAATAAATTACTGTTCACATTGGAGCTAATATTTCTTATCCAATAAACTAATTGAGTAAATGTTTTACATAACATGGTATAATTTATACATTAGAGTGTGGATAATAATCATAACAATTATAAATGTGTTTCTATTCTTTCACTTGACAGTGTGTTTTTATACATAATTAATTAAACGTGTTTACAACATTTTATTTCACTTTATATGAAACACTTGACACTTTTCTTGACTGCAAAAAAAACTGTTTCTAGTTCAAATAAGGATCAAGTACCTTAAGCACTTGCATTCAAGAATTATTATTGTATCTCATTTGATATTCTATTTTTGTACTGAAAGATATGACCCCAAGCACTCTGAGAAAAAAATGGCTAATAATATAGAGGAGTTTAATTCAGATAAATATGCTGGTTGCTGATGGACCATAATGTGCACTAATCCCATTAAATACAGATAATTTGACAATTCTAATTCGTTACTCTACATGTTTTTATAATTTCATTTTGTAATGCAAATGACCACTTTAGTTTACCAGCTTTTTGGTGTTTTATTGAAACCAAAGATTAATTTCCATTCTAAATACTCCATATGACATGGATATGAATCAAAGTTTTTCTTTTTTTTTTTCATAGGGACTAGACATGTGCATTCGCTTTTGGAAGAATCATTCACCTAGATTACGAGTTCTGCGTTACGGTTTTAACGCTGAAAAAATGGCAATTTCAGCGTAAAAACAGTAACGCAGCCTTTATGAGTCATGTCAGTATAGCTATACCACAAGCATTTTAGTCTGTAACGCAACGTTAATCCCGCACTCAAAAAAAAAAGACATTTTGTGTGGGATTTCCATAGCGCCGGTATTACAGGTTGTGCGGTGAGGCTAAAATGCTTGTGCTACAGCCTATACCGACACAATTCATACCGCCATCTGAGAGCAGTATTTTATGGATTTTGTGTAACAAAAATGTTTCACAAAATTCATAACTAAACTGTTACAAAGTACACTAACAACCATAAACTACATTTTAACCCCTAAACCAAGGCCGCCCGCATCGCAAACACTATATTAAACTTATTAACCCCTAATCTGCCACCCACCAACATCCCCGCTACTATAATATAGTTATTAACCCCTATTCTGCCTCTCCCCGACACTGCCACCACTAACTAAATCTATTAACCCCTAAACAGACAGCCCCACACATCGCCACTACTAAATAAACCTATTAACCCTTAAACCGCCAGCCCCCCACATCGCCACTTATAAATTAAACTATTAACCCCTAAACATATCACTCCCTAATTTTAAATTAAAATTACAATATCCCCATCTTAAAATAAATAAAAACTTACCTGTGAAATTACAAAAAGTTTAATAACTATTATACTAAACTACTATACTAAAATTAAAATAACTACCAATTACAAAAACTAAATTACACATTAAAAAAAACTAACACTACTAATAAAAATAAGTCTAAAATTACAAAAAATAAAAAAATACTAAATTAAAAAAAATAACAAATGAAATTATCAAAAATAAAAACGATTACACCTAATCTAAGCCCCATAAAAATAAAAAAGCCCCCCAAAAATAAAAAACCCTAGCCTACAATAAACTACCAATAGCCCTTAAAAGGGCCTTTTATAGGGCATTGCCCTAAAGAAATCAGCTCTTTTAGCTGGAAAAAGACCCCCCAACAGTAAAACCCACCACCCAAACAACCCCCAAAATAAAAAAACCTAACTCTAACAAAAACCTAAGCTACCCAATGCCCTGAAAAAGGCATCCAGCTCTTTTACATTGCCCTGAAAAGGGCATTCAGCTCTTTCACCTAAGGCCCAAAACACTAATCTAAAAAAAATACCCACCCAAAAAGATTTAAAAAAAACTAACACTAACCCCCAAAGTTCCACTCACAGTTTCTGAAGTCTGGACATCAATCCTCATCTAAGCGGCGAGATGTCTTCATTCAGGCAGCGTCTTCTATCCTTATCCCGGCGGCACGGAGCAAATCCATTCGGCGCGGAGCATCCTCTTCATACGGTCACCGCCGTACACTAGATCTTCAATGCAAGGGAGCCTTTTCAAAATGGCGTCCCTTGCATTCCTATTGGTTGATTTGATTCTTGAAATTCAAATCAGCCAATAGGATGAGAGCTACTGAAATCCTATTGGTTGTTCAAAACAGCCAATAGGATGAGAGCTAATGAAATTCTATTGGCTATTCAAATCAGCCAATAGAATTTCAGTAGCTCTCATCTTAAAAAAAACTAACACCTAAAGTGTAGAGTGAAAAATCTCTGTAACGCAACCCCATTGATGACTATGAGGAGAAAAAAGTTACCCCAAGTCTAAAAACCCCTAATCCTCCGACATCACCAACACCTAAATAAAGTTATTAACCCCTAATCTGCCGCTTCCGACATTGCTGACACTAATAAAAGCTATTAACCACTAATCCGCCGCTCCCCGACATCACCGCCACTAAATAAAATGATTAACCCCTAAACCACCGCTCCCGACATCGCCACCACTAAATTAAATTATTAACCCCTAATCTGCCAATCCCCGACATCGCCACCACTATAATAAAGTTAATAACCCTTAATCCGCCACTCCCCGACATCCCTGCCACTATAATAAAGTTATTAACCCCTATATCCTACACTCCATGACATTGCCACCACTATAATAAAGTTATTACCCCTAAACACCCCCCTAACTTTAAATTAAAATTACAATATAACTATCTTAAAATAAATAAAAACTTACCTGTGAAATAAAAAAAAGTTTAAAGTATAAATTAACCTAACATAACTACTCTAATAAAATTAAAAAAACTACCAACTAAAAAATCTAAATTACAAATTTAAAAATTCCTAACTCTACGAACAAAAAGAAAAAAATCGAAAATTACAAAAAATAATAAACACTAAATTACGAAAAATAAAAAATACTAAACTTACAAAAAAATAATAAACTAAATTATCAAGTCCCCCCAACAATAAAAACCTAACTCTAAAAAAAACTTAAGCTACCCATTGCCCCTAAAGGGGCATTTGTATGGGCATTGCCCTTAAAAGGGCATTCAGCTCTTTTTAATTGCCCTTAAAAGGACATTCAGCTCTTTTTAAAAAGCCAAAAGCCCTAATCTAAAAAAAAAACCCACCCAAAAAAAAAAACCTAACACTAACCCCAGAATATCTAATCACGGTTCCTGAAGCCCGGACATCTATTTCCATCCAGGCAGCGAGAAGTCTTCATCCAGGTGGTGATATCTTCATCCATCCCGGGGGCGTCTTCTATCTTCATCCTGGCGGCGTGGAGCAGAGCCATCCTGGAAGCCAAAGACATCTTGTGCGGAGCGTCCTCTTCATACTGTCACCGCAGTACACTGAAGTTGAATGCAAGATAGCTGTTCAAAATGGTGTACCTTGCATTCCTATTGGCTGATTTGATTCTTCAAATTCAAATCAGCCAATAGGATGAGAGCTACTGAAATCCTATTGGCTGTTCAAATCAGCCAATAGAATTTCAGTAGATCTCATCCTATTGGCTGTTGTGGGGGGTTGGTGGATTAGGGTTAATAGTTTTAATAGGTACTTTGTGATGTGGATTAATGGTGGATTATGGGTTAATACGTTTATTAGTTAGTTTGTGATGATGGGGTTGGCGGATGTAGGGGTTAATACTTTTATTAGTAGATTGCGATGTGGGTGAATGGCGGATTAGGGGTTAATAATTTAATTAGGCATATTGTGTTGTGGGGGGTTGTCGGTTTAGGGGTTAAAGGGACAGTCTAGTCCAAAATAAACTTTCATGATTCAGATAGGGCATGTAATTTTTTTTTTTTAAATACATTTTTTATTGAGGTATTGAGTAAATACAATAAAACAAAAAATATGTCCAGGCACAAATCAGAAGTAATAAAGACATTTAAACATTTCACATATAGGAAGTAAACGTAGGCTTAAACATTGGTGTACTAGCGTAACAGTTAGTATCGCAATATCCAACCAAAAGTAATGCTATGAATATATATATAAATAAGAGCCGGTGTCATGGCTCTAGTCATTAGTAGGAGAATAACAGTTGACATGAGTTATAGCACCACTTCTGACACCATGAACCTAAAATGGAAAACAATATATATAGGAAACACGGGTGACCGGAACATATAGCAATGACATTTTTATATTATATAACTAATGATCTCTACCCCGAGGTAAAAGGTAATCTATAGACTAGAAATGGTGAGAGGCAGGGAGTTGGCTTTTGTTTGGCCTCACGTAGGCCTGAATGGATGGGGGGGGGAGATGCAGCTAGTGATGTCGCAAACTGTTCGCTGGAGAACAGTTCCCGGCGAACATAGCTTGTTCACGTTCGCCGCTGCGGGCGAACATATGCGATGTTCGATCTGCCCCCTATGTGTCATCATTGAGGAAACTTTGACCCTGTATCTCACATCCTTCTGACACATTTGAGCCAATCAGCAGCAGACACTCCCTCACAGAACCTCCCAGCTCCTTGGCAGCAGCCATTTTAGATTCATTACGATCTTGCTTTCTTAGTGAGAGGAGCTTTAGTGTTGCTGCTGCTGACATTATAGGGAAATAGATAGCTAGGCTAGTGTATTTAGTGTCCACTACAGTCCTGAAGGACTCATCTAATCTCTGATGTAAGGACAGCACCCCAAAAAGCCCTTTTTAGGGCTATAACTTCAGTTGTTTTTTTATTATTATTATTTGTAATTTTATTTGCATTTGCCTGGCTTTCAGCCTGTGTGTGTGGCTCACAGCATATACTGTGATTAGTGCCACCACTGATATCTGCTTAACATTAGTGTAAATTTAACCAACAAAACTTTTAAATAATTTTGCTAGTGTAATCTAATTTAATTTTCTATCAGGCCTGTGTGTTTCTGGCTTACACAGCATACTGTGGTTAATTGCTGTCCTAGCAGCCACCACTCATATCTGCTTAACATTATTTTAAATAAAAAAAAACCTTTTAAATCATTTTGCTAGTGTAATCTAATTTCATTTTCTATCAGGCCTGTGTGTTTCTGGCTTACACAGCATACTGTGGTTAATTGCTGTCCTAGCAGCCACCACTCATATCTGCTTAACATTATATTAAATAAAAAATAAAAAAAATTTAAATAATTTTGCTAGTGTAATCTAATTTAATTTTCTATCAGGCCTGTGTGTTTCTGGCTTACACAGCATACTGTGGTTAATTGCTGTGCTAGCAGCCACCACTCATATCTGCTTAACATTATTTTACATTTTTTTTTAAAAAAATTAAATTATTTTGCTAGTGTAATCCAATTTCCTTTTCTATCAGGCCTGTGTGTTTATGGCTTACACAGCATACTGTGGTTAATTGCTGTGCTAGCAGCCACCACTCATATCTGCTTAACATTATTTTAAATTTAAAAAAAAACTTTTAAATCTTTTTGCTAGTGTAATCTAATTTCATTTTCTATCAGGCCTGTGTGTTTCTGGCTTACACAGCATACTGTGGTTAATTGCTGTGCTAGCAGCCACCACTCATATCTGCTTAACATTATTTTAAATAAAAAAAAACAACTTTTAATTCATTTTGCTAGTGTAATCTAATTTCATTTTCTATCAGGCCTGTGTGTTTCTGGCTTACACAGCATACTGTGGTTAATTGCTGTGTTAGCAGCCACCACTCATATCTGCTTAACATTATTTAAATTTTTTTTTTAAAAATTTAAATTATTTTGCTAGTGTAATCTAATTTAATTTTCTATCAGGCCTGTGTGTCAGGCTTACACAGAAAAAAACGTTGTTTAATTGGTGCGCCAGCAGCCACCACTCATATCTGCTTAACATTATTTTAAATAAAAAAAAAACTTTTAAATCATTTTGCTAGTGTAATCTAATTTCATTTTCTATCAGGCCTGTGTGTCAGGCTTACACAGCATACAACGTTGTTTAATTGATGTGCCAGCAGCCACCACTCATATCTGCTTAACATTATTTAAAATTTAAAAAAAAAAACTTTTAAATCATTTTGCTAGTGTAATCTAATTTCATTTTCTATCAGGCCTGTGTGTTTCTGGCTTACACAGCATACTTTGGTTAATTGCTGTACTAGCAGCCACCACTCATATCTGCTTAACATTATTTTAAATAAAAAAAAAAACTTTTAATTCATTTTGCTAGTATAATCTAATTTCAATTTCTATTCGGCCTGTGTGTCAGGCTTACACAGAATACAAAGTTGTTTAATTGGTGTGCCAGCAGCCACCACTCATATCTGCTTAACATTATTTTAAATTTAAAAAAAACAACTTTTAAATCATTTTGCTAGTGTAATCTAATTTCATTTTCTATCAGGCCTGTGTGTTTCTGGCTTACACAGCATACTGCGGTTAATTGCTGTGCTAGCAGCCACCACTCATATCTGCTTAACATTATTTTAATTTAAAAAAAAACTTTTAAATCATTTTGCTAGTGTAATTTAATTAATTTCATTTTCTATCAGGCCTGTGTGTTTCTGGCTTACACAGCATACTGTGGTTAATTGCTGTCCTAGCAGCCACCACTCATATCTGCTTAACATTATTTTAAATTAAAAAAAAAACTTTTAAATCATTTTGCTAGTGTCATCTAATTTCCTTTTCTATCAGGCCTGTGTGTTTCTGGCTTACACAGCATACTGTGGTTAATTGCTGTGTTAGCAGCCACCACTCATATCTGCTTAACATTATTTTAAATTTTTTAAAAAACTTTTAAATCATTTTGCTAGTGTAATCTAATTTCATTTTCTATCAGGCCTGTGTGTCAGGCTTACACAGAATACAACGTTGTTTAACACAGAATAAAACGTTGTTTAATTGGTGTGCCAGCAGCCACCACTCATATCTGCTTAACATTATTTTAAATTTTAAAAAAAAACTTTTAAATCATTATGCTAGTGTAATCTAATTTCATTTTCTATCAGGCCTGTGTGTTTCTGTCTTACACAGCATACTGTGGTTAATTGCTGTGCTAGCAGCCACCACTCATATCTGCTTAACATTATTTTAAATTAAAAAAAAACTTTTAATTCATTTTGCTAGTGTAATCTAATTTCATTTTCTATCAGGCCTGTGTGTCAGGCTTACACAGAATACAACGTTGTTTAATTGGTGTGCCAGCAGCCACCACTCATATCTGCTTAACATTATTTTAAATTTAAAAAAAAAACTTTAAAATCATTTTTCTAGTGTAATCTAATTTCATTTTCTATCAGGCCTGTGTGTCAGGCTTACACAGCATACAACATTGTTTAATTGCTGTGCCAGCAGCTACCACTGATATCTGCTTAACATTATTTAAAATGTAAAAAAAAAACTTTTAAATAATTTTGCTAGTGTAATCTAATTTCATTTTCTATCAGGCCTGTGTGTTTCTGGCTTACACAGCATACTGTGGTTAATTGCTGTGCTAGCAGCCACCACTCATATCTGCTTAACATTATTTTAAATTAAAAAAAAAAAATTTTAATTCATTTTGCTAGTGTAATCTAATTTCATTTTCTATCAGGCCTGTGTGTTTCTGGCTTACACAGCATACTGTGGTTAATTGCTGTGTTAGAAGCTACCACTCATATCTGCTTAACATTATTTTAATTTTTTTTTAAAAAAATGTAAATTATTTTGCTAGTGTAATCTAATTTCATTTTCTATCAGGCCTGTGTGTCAGGCTTACACAGAATAAAACGTTGTTTAATTGGTGTGCCAGCAGCCACCACTCATATCTGCTTAACATTATTTTAAATTAAAAAAAAATTTTAAAATCATTTGGCTAGTGTAATCTAATTTCATTTTCTATCAGGCCTGTGTGTCAGGCTTACACAGCATACAACATTGTTTAATTGATGTGCCAGCAGCCACCACTCATATCTGCTTAACATTATTTAAAATTTTAAAAAAAAACCTTTTAAATCATTTTGCTAGTGTAATCTAATTTCATTTTCTATCAGGTCTGTGTGTTTCTGGCTTACACAGCATACTGTGGTTAATTGCTGTGCTAGCAGCCACCACTCATATCTGCTTAACATTATTTTAAATTAAAAAAAAAACTTTTAAATCATTTTGCTAATGTAATCTAATTTCATTTTCTATCAGGCCTGTGTGTTTCTGGCTTACACAGCATACTTTGGTTAATTGCTGTACTAGCAGCCACCACTCATATCTGCTTAACATTATTTTAAATAAAAAAAAACTTTTAATTCATTTTGCTAGTATAATCTAATTTCAATTTCTATCCGGCCTGTGTGTCAGGCTTACACAGAATACAACGTTGTTTAATTGGTGTGCCAGCAGCCACCACTCATATATGCTTAACATTATTTTAAATTTAAAAAAAAAAACTTTTAAATCATTTTGCTAGTGTAATGTAATTTCATTTTCTATCAGACCTGTGTGTTTCTGGCTTACACAGCATACTGGGGTTAATTGCTGTGCTAGCAGCCACCACTCATATCTGCTTAACATTATTTTAAATTTAAAAAAAAACTTTTAAATCATTTTGCTAGTGTAATCTAATTTCATTTTCTATCAGGCCTGTGTGTTTCTGGCTTACACAGCATACTGTGGTTAATTGCTGTGCTAGCAGCCACCATTCATATCTGCTTAACATTATTTTAAATTTTTTAAAAAAAACTTTTAATTCATTTTGCTAGTGTAATCTAATTTCATTTTCTATCAGGCCTGTGTGTTTCTGGCTTACATAGCATACTGTGGTTAATTGCTGTGTTAGCAGCCACCACTCATATCTGCTTAACATTATTTTAAATTTTTAAAAAAACTTTTAAATCATTTTGCTAGTGTAATCTAATTTCATTTTCTATCAGGCCTGTGTGTCAGGCTTACACAAAATACAACGTTGTTTAATTGGTGTGCCAGCAGCCACCACTCATATCTGCTTAACATTATTTTAATTTTTTTTAAAAAACTTTTAAATCATTATGCTAGTGTAATCTAATTTCATTTTCTATCAGGCCTGTGTGTTTCTGTCTTACACAGCATACTGTGGTTAATTGCTGTGCTAGCAGCCACCACTCATATCTGCTTAACATTATTTTAAATTAAAAAAAAACTTTTAATTCATTTTGCTAGTGTAATCTAATTTCATTTTCTATCCGGCCTGTGTGTCAGGCTTACACAGAATACGTTGTTTAATTGGTGTGCCAGCAGCCACCACTCATATCTTCTTAACATTATTTTAAATTTAAAAAAAAAACTTTAAAATCATTTTTCTAGTGTAATCTAATTTCATTTTCTATCAGGCCTGTGTGTCAGGCTTACACAGCATACAACATTGTTTAATTGCTGTGCCAGCAGCTACCACTGATATCTGCTTAACATTATTTAAAATGTAAAAAAAACTTTTAAATAATTTTGCTAGTGTAATCTAATTTCATTTTCTATCAGGCCTGTGTGTTTCTGGCTTACACAGCATACTGTGGTTAATTGCTGTGCTAGCAGCCACCACTCATATCTGCTTAACATTATTTTAAATTAAAAAAAAAACTTTTAATTCATTTTGCTAGTGTAATCTAATTTCATTTTCTATCAGGCCTGTGTGTTTCTGGCTTACACAGCATACTGTGGTTAATTGCTGTGTTAGAAGCCACCACTCATATCTGCTTAGCATTATTTTAATTTTTTTTTAAAAAATGTAAATTATTTTGCTAGTGTAATCTAATTTCATTTTCTATCAGGCCTGTGTGTCAGGCTTACACAGAATAAAATGTTGTTTAATTGGTGTGCCAGCAGCCACCACTCATATCTGCTTAACATTATTTTAAATTAAAAAAAAAATTTAAATCATTTTGCTAGTGTAATCTAATTTCATTTTCTATCAGGCCTGTGTGTCAGGCTTACACAGCATACAACGTTGTTTAATTGATGTGCCAGCAGCCACCACTCATATCTGCTTAACATTATTTAAAATTTTAAAAAAAAACCTTTTAAATCATTTTGCTAGTGTAATCTAATTTCATTTTCTATCAGGTCTGTGTGTTTCTGGCTTACACAGCATACTGTGGTTAATTGCTGTGCTAGCAGCCACCACTCATATCTGCTTAACATTATTTTAAATTAAAAAAAACTTTTAATTCATTTTGTTAGTATAATCTAATTTCAATTTCTATCCGGCCTGTGTGTCAGGCTTACACAGAATACAACGTTGTTTAATTGGTGTGCCAGCAGCCACCACTCATATATGCTTAACATTATTTTAAATTTTTTAAAAAAAACTTTTAAATCATTTTGCTAGTGTAATGTAATTTCATTTTCTATCAGGCCTGTGTGTTTCTGGCTTACACAACATACTGGGGTTAATTGCTGTGCTAGCAGCCACCACTCATATCTGCTTAACATTATTTTAAATTTTAAAAAAAAACTTTTAAATCATTTTGCTAGTGTCATCTAATTTAATTTTCTATCAGGCCTGTGTGTTTCTGGCTTACACAGCACACTGTTGCTAATTGCTGTCCTAGCAGCCACCACTCATATCTGCTTAACATTATTTTAAATTAAAAAAAAAAAACTTTTAATTAATTTTGCTAGTGTAATCTAATTTCATTTTCTATCAGGCCTGTGTGTTTCTGGCTCACACAGCATACTGTGGTTAATTGCTGTGCTAGCAGCCACCACTCATATCTGCTTAACATTATTTTAAATTTTTTAAAAAAAACTTTTAATTCATTTTGCTAGTGTAATCTAATTTCATTTTCTATCAGGCCTGTGTGTTTCTGTCTTACACAGCATACTGTGGTTAATTGCTGTGTTAGCAGCCACTTAAAAAAAAAAAATTTAAATCATTTTGCTAGTGTAATCTAATTTCATTTTCTGTCAGGCCTGTGTGTTTCTGGCTTACACAGCATACTGTGGTAATTGCTGTGCTCGCCACCACTCCAGCCACCACTCATAAACATTATTGTAAATTTAAAAAAAAAAAAAAAATTAAATAATTTTGCTAGTGTAATCTAATTTCATTTTCCATCAGGCCTGTGTGTCTGGCCCACATCATATAGTGTGATTAATAGCTCTTTTTTCCACCACTTATATCTGGTGTAACATTACTGTAAATTTTTTAAAAATATATTTTTTACATCAGTCCTCTTCTAGTGTTATTTAATATTAGTTGCCAGGCCAGCCTGGCTGCCATTAGTGTCAGCCTGTGTGTCAGGCTGACAGCATATACTGTGCCTACTTCCATCCTCAGTGCCAGTCCACGACTCCTATCTGGTGTAACATTAGTTTAAATGTTGTAAAAAAAAGCCACTGCTGCCACTATTGCTAGCCTGTGTGTCAGTCTGCCAGCACATACTGTGCCTACTTCTATCCTGAGTGCCATCACTCCTATCTGTTGTAACATTAGTGTAACTTTTTTTAAAAACAAACTGTTACATCAGTCTGCTATTGTTATTTAATTGCAGTTGCCTGTCTGCCAGCATGTGTGCCAGGCCCACTTTCCAACTAGTGCCACAAATCATATTTGTTATAACAGTAGTGTAAATATTTAAAATAAAAACTTATTTGACTGTGAATCATCAATCTGCTAGTGCAATTGAATTGCAGTTGCCTGCCTCCCAGCGTGTGTGCCAGGCCCACTTGCCAACTAGTGCCACCAATCATATTTGTTATAAAAGTAGTGTAAATATTTAAAAAATATATTTTTTGACTGTGAAAGATCAGTCTGCTAGTGTAATCTAATTGCAGTTGCCTGCCTGCCAGCGTGTGTGCCAGGCACACACGCTATTGCCACCAATCATATTTGAAAATATTTTAAATCAAAACTTTTTTGACTGTGAATCATCAGTCTGCTAGTGCCATTGAATTGCAGTTGCCTGCCTGCCAGCGTGTGTGCCAGGCCCACTTGCCAACTAGTTACACCAATCATATTTGTTCTAACAGTATTGTAAATATTTAAAATAAATAATTCTTAGACTGTGAATCATCAGTCTGCTAGTGCAATTGAATTGCAGCTGCCTGCCTGCCAGCGTGTGTGCCAGGCCCACTTGCCAACTAGTTACACCAATCATATTTGTTCTAACAGTATTGTAAATATTTAAAATTAATAATTCTTAGACAGTGAATCATCACTCTGCTAGTGCAATTGAATAGCAGTTTCCTGCCTGCCAGAGTGTGTGCCAGGCCAACTAGCCAACTAGTGCCACCAATCATATTTGTTGTAACAGTATTGTAAATATTTAAAATAAAAACTTTTTTGACTGTGAATCATCAGTCTGCTAGTGCCATTGAATTGCAGTTGCCTACCTGCCAGTGTGTGTGTGCCAGGCCCACTTGCCAATTAGTTACACCAATCATATTTGTTCTAACAATATTGTAAATATTTAAAATAAAAAAATCTTAGACTGTGAATCATCAGTCTGCTAGTGCAATTGAATTGCAGTTTCCTGCCTGCCAGCGTGTGTGCCAGGCCCACTAGCCAACTAGTGCCACCAATCATATTTGTTGTAACAGTATTGTAAATATTTAAAATAAAAACTTTTTTGACTGTGAATCATCAGTCTGCTAGTGCCATTGAATTGCAGTTGCCTGCCTGCCAGCGTGTGTGCCAGGCTCACTTGTTGCCAACTTCTGCCACCAATCATATTTGTTATAACAGTATTGTCAATTTTTTAAATAAAAACTTTCTTGACTGTGAAACATCAGTCATCTAGTGTAATCTAATTGCAGTTGCCTTCCTCCCAGCGTGTGTGCCAGGCCCACTTGCCAAGCCAACTAGTGCCACCAATCATATTTGTTCTAACAGGTTTGAAAATATTTAAAATAATTTTTTTTTTACTGTGAATCATCAGTCTGCTAGGGCCATTGAAATGCAGTTGCCTGCCTGCCAGCGTGTGTGCCAGGCCCACTTGCCATTTCCAACTAGTGCCACCAATCATATTTGTTCTAACAGTATTGTAAAAAAATTAAAAAAACATTTTTTGACCTTGAAACATCAGTCTGTTTTTTGGTGTCAGGCTCACAGCGTATACTGTGCCCACTTGCCCAGTGCCACCACTCATAATTTGTTTAATAGTATTGTAAGTGTAAATTTTAAAAAAAATGACAGGCAGAGGCAGGCCACCCCGCAGGTGCCGTCGTGGTCGTGGTGCTGTGATTCCTTTAGACCCTACAAATATACACATTGTTCAGAGGCCAGGTGCCAGGGGGGATGCGAAAAGTTCTGAGGAGGAGCTCCTATTCTTCCTAACCTTGACGCACCATCCACCTCCAGCTGTGCTTTGGGCACCTCTCAAGTGACCAGTGCCACTCTCCCACCTGTCGCTACCACCAACACTAGCACCACAGCCGCTTCACTTGATCTGTCAGAGGAGTTATTGACGCATCAGTTGGAAGAAATGAGTGATGTGCAACCATCATTGACAGAGGATGTAGATAACAGTGATATGTCTCAGTCAGGCAGCATTACAGACATGGAGGTACGGTGTGATGATGATGATGATGATGTTGTACCCGCTGCTGCTTCCTTTGTTGATGTGTCAGATACAAGTAAAGCGGTTGATGATGATGTGTCGGTGGATGTCACGTGGGTGCCTGCTAGAAGAGAAGAAGAGGGGAAAAGTTCAGATGGGGAGACAGAGAGGAGGAGGAGGAGACGAGTTGGAAGCAGGGGGAGGTTGTCACTAGGAGCTAGTGGCACAGTCAGACAGCATGCATCGGCACCCGGTGTCAGCCAGACAGCACGCCGACGCCAATCAACGCATGCTGTTGCCACCACCAGAATGCCGTCATCGCAGAGCTCAGCAGTGTGGCATTTTTTTGTGTGTCTGCCTCTGACAACAGTGATGTCATTTGCAACCTGTGCCAAAAGAAACTGAGTCGTGGGAAGTCCAACACCCACCTAGGTACAACTGCTTTGCAAATGCACATGGTCTCACATCACAAACACCGATGGGAAGAACACATGAGTAGAAGCAGCACACAAACTCAAAGCCGCCATCCTCCTCCTGCTCCAGCATCTTCAGCCATGTCAATCACTGCTGTCCTCCTTGCCCCCTCTCAACCATCCTCCACTCAGTCTCTCTTATGTAGCAGTTCCTGGTCATCTGCCCACAGTCAGGTGTCTGTCAAGGACATGTTTGAGCTTAAGAATCCAATTTCTCAAAGTCACCCCCTTGCCCGGCGTCTGACAGCTGGCTTGTATGAACTCTTAGCCCGCCAGCTTTTACCATACAAGCTGGTGGAGTCTGATGCTTTAAAAAAATTTGTATCTATTGGGACACCGCAGTGGAAGGTACCTGGAAGAAATTTCTTTTCACAAAAGGCAATCCCAAACCTGTACTCTATTGTGCTAAAGGAAGTAATGGCATATCTGGCACACAGCATTGGGGCAAGGGTCCATATTACCACTGATAGCTGGTCTGCAAAGCATGGTCAGGGCAGGTATATCACCTACACTGCGCATTGGGTAAACCTGCTGACGTCTGACAAGCATGGAATGCATGGCTCTGCAGAGGAGTTGGTGGCACTGCCACAACTTGAAGGCAGGCCTGCTGCTACCTCCTCTGCTCCTTTTACTCCATCCTCTTCCATAACCTATTCCTCGGCTGAGTCCTATTCTGCTTCTGTGTCTTGCTCTACATCAACGGCACCCCCACAGCTCCCCAGGTACTATTCAACATCCCGGATACGGCAGTGTCACGCCATCTTGGGGTTGACTTGCCTGAAAGCGGAGAGTCACACCGCACCAGCACTCCTGTCCGCCCTGAACACACAGGTGGATCAGTGGCTGACTCCGCACCAACTGGAGATTGGCAAGGTTGTTTCTGACAATGGAAGTAATTTGGTGGTGGCATTGAAATTGGGCAAGTTGACACATGTGCCGTGCATGGCACATGTGTGTAATCTGATTGTACAAAGCTTTGTACATAAGTACCCAGGCTTACAGGACATCCTGAAGCAGGCCAGGAAGGTGTGTGGCCATTTCAGGCATTCCTACAGTGAGGACGAGGAACAGGACATGATTAGCTCGGCATCCAACCTTGTGCAAATGGGGTCTTTCATGCTGTCGTGCCTGTTGAGGGATCCTCGTATAAAAAAGCTGAAGGAGAATGACCTGTACTGGGTGTCCACGCTACTAGACTCCCGGTATAAGCATAAAGTGCCTGAAATGTTACCAAATTCCCGCAAGTCGGAAAGGATGGAGCAGTTCAAAAATAAATTAAAAACTATGCTTTACACAGCGTATAAGGGTGATGTCACAGCACAACGGGAATCTAACAGTGGAAGAGATGAAAGTAATCCTCCTCCTCCTCCCACGAACACGGCGGCAAGGACAGGACGCTTTCCTGACATGTTGTTGATGGAGGACATGCGGACCTTTTTAACTCCTATGCATCGCCAGAGCCTTTCGGGATCCAGCCTCAGAGAAAGACTCAACCGACAGGTAGCAGACTACCTAGCATTAACTGCGGATCTCGACACTCTAAGAAGCGATGGACCCCTTGACTACTGGGTGTGCAGGCTTGACCTGTAGCCTGAGCTATCCCAATTTGCAAATCAAATTCTGGCCTGTCCCGCTTCAAGTGTCCTGTCAGAAAGGACCTTCAGTGCAGCAGGAGGTTTTGTCACTGAGAAGAGAAGTCGCCTAGGTCAAAAAAGTCTTGATTATCTCACCTTTATTAAAATGAATGAGGGATGGATCCCGAAGGGACTGACATTGGGCGATACATTTGAGTAAAAAAGGCCTGATGATGAGATGAGCTGCCTTGGGCTACAAATGGTACACACGCTGGCTTTTTTTTTCTTATAATGCAGGATGACTTGTGTGACTTATCCGCCAACAACTAGTGTTCAAGCCGTCAGGTTTAAGGGCAGTTTCTAACTGTTTTACAAACATCAATTTTTCTGTCCGCTGCTACAGCAGCGGCTGCAACAATACCGAATTTTTAAGGTATTTGTACATGCCTAATTTTTCTGTCCTCTGCTGCTGCACTGTGGCTACAAAACTCAAAGCAAAAAAAAAGGCACATAAAAAGGCACATAACAGTGATTAAACTGTTAAGAATAGTACTACTTAACACACCACTCATATCTGGTGGCACAGTACATTGCACGCGCAGTGCCCCAAATTTGAAGTAGGAGGACCGACCAAGCATCTTTTTCCATCTCACGGTTCCGAAAAATGATCTACGGGTTCCATCGATGCCATACCTGTACTCTATTGTTCAAAAGGATGGCATATGTGGTGTTTCATGCTGTTGTGCCAGTTGAGGGTCATGGGCCATTGTATAAAAAGGCTGAAGGAGAACGACCTGTACTGGGTGTCCAAGCACGTTTTTTGTTCAATATTCCCGGTTCCTCTAAATTATCTCCGGGTTCCTCAAATCAATGCCATACCTGTACTCTATTGTGCAAAAGGATGGCATATGTGGTGTTTCATGCTGTTGTGCCTGTTTTGGGTTGTGTGCCATCGTATAAAAAGGCTGAAGGAGAACGACCTGTACTGGGTGTCCAAGCATGTTTTTTGTTCAATATTCCTGGTTCCTCTAAATTATCTCCGGGTTCCTCAAATCAATGCCATACCTGTACTCTATTGTGCAAAAGGATGGTATATGTGGTGTTTCATTCTGTTATGCCTATTGAGGGTTGTGGGCCATCGTATAAAAAGGCCGAAGGAGAACGACCTGTACTGGGTGTCCAAGCATCTTTTTCCATCTCCCGGTTCCTCTAAATTATCTCCGGGTTCCTCAAATCAATGCCATACCTGTATTCTATTGTGCAAAAGGATGGCATATGTGGTGTTTCATGCGGTTGTAACTGTTGAGGTTTGTGGGCCATCGTATAAAAAGGCTGAAGGAGAATGACCTGTACTGGGTGTCCAAGCATCTTTTTCCATCTCCCGGTTCCTCCAAATTATCTCCGGGTTCCTCAAATCAATGCCATACCTGTACTCTATTGTGCAAAAGGATGGCATATGTGGTGTTTCATGCTGTTGTGCCTGTTGAGGGTCGTGGGCCATCGTATAAAAAGGCTGAAGGAGAACGACCTGTACTGGGTGTCTAAGCACATTTTTTGTTTAATATTCCCGGTTCCTAAAAATTATCTCCAGGTTCCTAAAATCGATGCCATACCTGTAATCTATCATGCAAAAGGATGGCATAGGTGGTGTTTCCTACTGTTGTGTCTGTGGAGGGTCCTGGACCCTCGTCTACAAAGGCGGAAGGAGAACGACCTGTACTGGGTGCCCAAGCATGTTTTTTGTTCAATATTCACGGTTCCTCTAAATTATCTCTGGGTTCCTCAAATCAATGCCATACCTGTACTCTATTGTGCAAAAGGATGGCATATGTGGTGTTTCATGCTGTTGTGCCTGTGAGGGTCGTGGGCCATCGTATAAAACGGCTGAAGGAGAACGACCTGTACTGCCTTGCTGCTCCTTTTAGGCAGGCCAGCTCTTTGTATACAGGCCCACAGACTCTGTAACAGATCCCTCTTTTAGGGAGAGGTGCAGCCATAATGCAGGGTCAGAACCTCTGTCTGCAACTGGTATACTTGATTGTGCAAAAGGAAGTAACCTTACCATGGTTCCCTGACCGCACGTCTTGTTGTTATATTTGGTGAGGGTAATCAGTCAGGCCGTATAGACCTCCCCCGACAGGGGGAGTAAAAGGGATTAAAGTGCTAAGAATAGTACAACTTAACAAAAACCTAGTTACCATGGGTCCCAGACCGCATGTCTTGTTGTTATATGTGGTGAGGGTAATCAGGCAGGCCGTATAGACCTCCCCCGATATGGGGAGTTACAGGGATTAGAGTGCTAAGTATAGTACTAATATAAACACAACCTAGTTACCATGGGCAGGGCCGCCATCAGGGGGTGACAGGGTTGACTCCTGTCAGTGGCCCAATGGGCCAGGGGGGCCCCATGAGGAATGAAGTGCGTATATGTTTTAGTCACTTGGTCAAAAATTGCACATGTCAAAGGGGAGGGGGGGAGTGTGTCTGTGTGTTTGTAACTATCTTTACAACATTTCCAAGTTTAAATAGGCACTTAAGAATAAAGTGCATATACGTTTTAGTCACTTGGTCAAAAATTGCACATGTCAAGGGGGGGAGCCTGATCAATGGTTAAGTCAGGGGCCCCAAAATTTCTAGTGGCGGCCTGACACCCACCCTCATAGAGGCATCCAGATAAAATACACAAAGACAAACATACACACACCCTCACAGAGACACCCATAGAAAAAGCACAAAGACATATGCACACACCCTCACAGACATCCACAGAAAATGCACAGACATACACACCCACCCTCACAGAGAGACCCACAGAATAAAAATACATACACACTCATAGAGACACAAACCAAAGCACAAAGACATAAACACAGACACCCACAAAAACACTCACAGGGGGAAACATTTATGCACCTTGCATCCCCTAAATCAACAGTGCGTGACATGCATGATAAAAAAAATGCAGAAATTAAGAGATCACTTTTTAAAGAATCATATTTGTAAATGTGCAAACAAAAATAATTCTGTGAATTCAAAATAGTACATTAATGATCTGGGTAGATGGCTAGATAAAGAAAAGTACTTTTAAAAAGGTTGACAGTTTGTTTTTTCCCCATTTTCCCCAACCAAGAGCACAACTTCAAATATAGTGTACAAATGTTCCCATCTGTCAGCTGTACTTATGGATTTTGAAAATGCTGTACTCTATATGGTCTTGGAGGAACCATAAGCTGTTGGACTCATACCATTAGATCTGGTTAAATGCAGGATTTAGGCTTGTTGGTATGTTTTTCAAAATTAAGCCAGCTGTGGAGTTAACCTGTCTCATTTCAAATTAAAAAAATGCATATCTGCCAAAAGGGCACCTACCATTTGTGTATTGAGGAGGAAACATTTCTGCATGGCTTTAAATATATAATTTCTACAGCATTGTCAAATAATCATAAATACACTGTTGCTAAAAAAAATTGTGTTTATGGGCCCCTGGCCCCACCATACAACTACTACCACACTGAAGTTACAATCCGAAATTGCACAAAGAAATAAAAAACATTTGCTAAGTAAGTCCTACCTCCTCTGCAAATGAAAGTGATCAGCCGTCTGACTCAGGCACACACTGTACAAACAAAGTGCCAAGTCTGTCTCAACCTGTGCATAGTGGTTTAGTGCACACTTAGAAATCCTCTCAAATGCTAATACTTTACACCTTGTAATAACATTTCCCATCCTCAATTAGCACTTTGCTGTAGTACCCACTGGTGGGAACACACTGTACAAACAAAGTGCCAAGTCTGTCTTAACCTGTGCATAGTGGTTTAGTGCACACTTAGAAATCATCTCAAATGCTAATACTTTACTCCTTGTAATAACATTTCCCATCCTCAATTAGCACTCTGCTGTAGTACCCACTGGTGGCTACCAAAATTAAAAAAAAAAAAATTTTTTTTTTTTTTTTTTTTTTTTTTAGTTCTTGCCTCATGGGGCCCCCCTGGCCAATTGGGCCCCTGACAGGAGTCACCCCTGTCACCCCCTGATGGCGGCCCAAGACTCGTAATCTAGGCGAGTGCCTGCTCCCAGATAACTTCACGTGCACGAGCACAGTGTTATCTATACGAAACACATGAACTAACACCCTCTAGTGGTGAAAAACTGGTAAAATGCATTCTGAAAAGTGGTGGCTTTCATGGTCTAAGAAATTAGCCTATGAACCTCCTAGGTTAAGCTTTCAACTAAGAATACCAAGAGAACAAAGCAAAATTGGTGATAAAAGTAAATTGGAACATTGTCTAAAATTACATGCCCTTTCTGAATCATGAAAGTTTATTTTGGCCTAGACTGTCCCTTAACTACAAATGGCTCCAATGCACTTCTATATATGTCTATATAATGTATGTACTGTATATGTGTTAATATGTGTATATAAGTCTGTAAATACATTTATACACATTTTAATTTATTCACACACACACACACACACACATATATTTATTTATGTATATACAGTATCTCACAAAAGTGAGAACACCCCTAAAAAAATAATAATATTTTATTATATATGTTCATATGAAGAAATGACTCTTTGCTACAATGTAAATTAGTAAGTGTACAGCCTGTACAGCCTGTTATTTGCTGTCCACTCAAAATAACTCAACACACTGCCATTAATGGCAACAAAAGTGAGTACACCCCTAAGTGAAAATGTCCAAATTGGGCCCAGTTAGCCATTTTTCCTCCCAAGTGTCATGTGACTCATTAGTGTTACAAGGTATCAGGTGTGAATGGCGAGCAGGTGTGTTAAATTTGGTGTTATCGCTCTCACACTGCATGGTCTGTCGTCCTAAAAGGAAGCCTTTTCTAAAGATGATGCACAAGAAAGCCCACAAACAGTTTGCTTAAGAAAAGCAGACTAAGGACATGGACTACTGTAACCATGTCTTGAGCTCCAATGAGACCAAGATAAACTTATTTGGTTCAGATGGTGTCAAGCGTGTGTGGCGGCAACCAGGTGAAGAGTACAAAGACAAGTGTTTCTTGCCTACTTTCAAGCATGGTGGTGGGAGTGTCATTGACTGCACCTGCATGTATGCTGATGACACTGGGGAGCTACAGCTCATTGAGGGAACCATAAATGCCAACATGTACTGTGACATACTAAAGCAGAGCATGATCCCCTACCTTCGGAGATGACCCTAAACACACCTCCAAGACGACCACTGCCTTGCTAAAAAAGCTGAGGGAAAAGGTGATGGACTGGCTACACATGTCTCCAGACCTAAACCCTATTGAGCATCTGTGGGGCATCCCCCAGCTCAGTGATGTCGTCATGGAGAAATGGAAGAGGACTCCAGTGGCAACCTTTGAAGCTCCAGTAAACTCCATGCCCAAGAGGGTTAAGGAAGTGCTGGAAAATAACGGTGACCAGACAAAATATTGAAACTTTGGGCCCAATTTGGACATTTCCACTTATGGGTGTACTCATATTTGTTGCCAACGGTTTACAAATTAATGGCTGTGTGTTGAGTTATTTTGAGGGGACAGCAAAGGTACACTGTTATACAGGCTGTACACTCACTACTTTACATTGTAGCAAAGTGTCATTTCTTCAGTGTTGTCACATGAAAATATATACAAAAGTGTGAGGGTGTACTCAATTTTTTGAGATACTGTATATATATATATATATATATATATATATATATATATAAAGATTGATTGATAGATAGATAGATAGATATACATATCCATATTTAGACATGTACTGTATATGTATGTATCTCAGTGTTAAAACCCTTTGCCTGCCTTTTTTTCTAACACCTGAGACCTCATATCTGTGAGCCCTTATAACTTTTGTGCGCAATATATTTTTAAAACAATTTTCATTAGATGTGTTATTATTATTGTAACTATACTTTGTAATATATCTTTGATGTGTTTTGTCCAACTTTTATGTTTTGCAAATCAGTTAACCAGAGCTCTGCAGTCGCAGTTATCATTCTAGCGTAAATCGCTATTGTGCTCAATATATCGCATTTATTTTTAACCTGTAATACCAGTAGTAAGCCTGACAAGTGCAAAACCCCCTGATAAACAACGTATTGCTCGGGCACAAATGTTTGTGCTCCACTTGGAATCTGGCCTATTATCTGTTATTGATATTATAATAATCTAATTACCTTATATATTATAGCTGTACACAAGTCCGAATGAGCGTTCTCTGTTAAAACTTGTGCAAAGCCAATAGGTGCCCAGTGTCTGTAGGGAGCAAATACAAGCTGGTGACAGATTTATCATGGTTGATGTTCATATGTAGCGACTCTGGCAAGTGAGAAGTGTACGTATCCCAGCCAATGTCAGAGTCTGTAGATGGCAACTAGATCTGATAACATGGTGAAGTTACAATACACAGTAATATGGAGTTGAGTACAGAGCTGAATATAAATTTTCAGTTGTTAAAAGGCTTCAGGATTAAATTACTCCCATTAACCCTTCCGTTACTTAACCATTATAAATAAATCAGACAAACAACAGATTAGGAAAAGGCTGGTTTGTATTTATTGAATTAACACAGTAAATACAGGCAGCAACATTGTCCAGATGGTGAGTGGCTATTGTCATTTAACTCTCCTTCTTCCATTCTTGAGACCTCATCTTTCACCATCTTCCTGGATTTGAAATATCTGTACCTGCAGAGAAGTATGAGGATGTTATTGTTTTTATAGAGCGATTTCTATTAAAAAAATACTAAAATTTCCTTATATAATTTATTTATTCACCCGTTTCTGAGCACTGACACCACAAAGCAAATAACTCACTCCCATGTAATTTCCCAACTTGACTACTGCAATAACCTTCTCACTGGCCTTCCTCTCTCCCGTCTCTCTCCCTGCAATCCATCCTAAATGCCTCTGCCAGGCTAATCCACCTTTCCTATTGCTCTGTATCTGCTGTCCCTTCACAAAAGGTCCACAAGTCACTCACTGATGTCCGGGGAAGACCCATAGTTAGTGGGATTGGTTCTCTTTCCGAGAAGCTATCCATGTGGCTTGATGAGGTCTTGCAACCATTGGTCAAGAACTTACCCAGCTACCTCCGTGACTCAAAACATGTCCTGAGGATGATGGGGGATGTCAAGTGGGAAGCCAACAGCAGTTGTCTTACCGTTGATGTCAGCTCATTATATTCATTTATCAGACTTGGGTCTCAAAGCACTGGATTTTTTCCTCTGTAATTATACAGATTATTCCTCCAATTTTCAGGAATATGTCCTGGAGGTTGCGAATTTCCTGTTAACACACAACTTTTTTAGCTTCGATGGCAAGGTGTATCTGCAGAGATGTGAGACAGCCATGGGAGCTAAGTTTGCCCTATCTTATGCGAACATCTTCATGGGATGGTGGGAGCTCTCCCACATCTTTGCAGATACTAATCCATTTAGGGAGCATATTAGTGTGTACAAACGCTATATTGATGACCTGCTCTTGGTCTGGCAGGGAGATGAATTATCTGCTCTTCAATTTGTGGATTGGCTCAATAGCAATGAGATGGGCCTCCAGTTCACACATGAATACCATCAAAATATCATCAATTTCCTCGATCTCAGATTGAGAGGATTGTCTGATGGAAGTATTGAGACAAGTGTGTACAGGAAGCCCATTTCTGTCAATTCCTTACTAAGTGCTAAAAGTTGTCACCCCTCCCATGTGCCACATGCTGTGGCGAAGGGGCAATTTATTCGCACTAAAAGAAATTGCTCCAATAATGCTCTTTATGAAAAAGAGGCAGATCTGCTCTGTCATCGCTTGAGAGATAGAGGTTACAAGAAACATGTGATACATAGAGCTAGACAGGGGGTTACGGATTTGGATAGAGACCTCCTGCTGGAGGATAAGGTTGATTTATCTAAAACTAAATTTGATGGAGTCACTTTTTTTACTAACTATAGTGCACACTATAACCAGGTGTGTAATATAGTGTGTAAACATTTCAGGATGTTAACTGCAGATGATCGGTTGGTTTCTGTGGTTTACAAAGGTATGAGGTGTGCATACAGAAAGGCTAAATCGATAGGGAATTTAGTGGCACCCTCTGAGGTTATCAAACAAAAACCTACGGTCTCTTCCTGGTTACAACACAAAGGCATGTTCAAATGTGGTTAATCCAGGTGTAAACCTTGTGAACATGCACTTGTGGGTACACATTTTGGATCTGCAGTGACAGGAGAAACCTTTGCTATACGCAATTGCCTTAATTGCACCAATAACTTTGTGGTCTTGCTGATCACCTGTACGGTTTGTTCCCTACAATACGTAGGGCTCACGACTAGAGACGTGAACTCTCGTATTAGGGAACATTTTTCTACCATACAAATTGGCAATGCAAAAACACCCCTAGTACAACATTTTCTTTATCATCATAATAAGAGCATTGATACTTTCGCTTGGAACATCATAGAGAGAATACCACTAGTGGGTAGAGGTGGAGACCGTACAAAAAGGCTTGAACGTCAGGAAATGTTCTGGATTTTTAGGCTAAAAACTAGATTGCCTTTAGGACTCAACTCAGAGTTCGATTTGATTAATTTTTGGCAGTAACTGGTTTACTAGGGACCTTGATTTTAGTGTACCACAGTTCATTTCCTTTTATTTTCCCATCCAGTCTATTATTTAGTAGCTTTGGGCATGTTAGTGGTCCTTAAAAGGATACCTGTCCTCCATTACACTATGTATTCATTCATTTATTTATTATTTTATCTATCTATTTTTGTTTACCTTAATATTGATTTTGGATACCATTGTCATATTTAACACTGAAATTACATGTATGCAGTTTGCTGGGTTTTGATGATATATATCTACAGACATTATAGTGTAAGCTATTTGTACCCCAGTTAACAATTATAGGTGCTGCTTATAACATGTCTTTATTGCTTTCATTCTTTATTCCTTATTTTGTACAGTCTTTTTTGTATTTTCATTTTGTACATTTTATGTCAGGTTTTTTGGTGAGATTCGGTATGTTTTTCTGTATTATTGATTCTCCATATATGTTTCTGCATTTACTGATGTTGCATTATATTTACTTAGATATTATGTCATCTATTCAGCTTTAAGAGTAAGATAATATTAGGCACGGTATCCTATCTCACTATTTGGTTACTGGCCATTTAAGTACTGTTTAACTTTCCCAGGTGTGTTTATGCAAATTTTGCTACATTTGTTATTAACCAATCAGTGCACGTTTTAAGAATTTAAAAAGGTGCCGTGTGTCAGGTTGTTTAGGCTATGATTACAGCTCATGCCGAAACGCGTAACCCAATCTGACACACAACACCTTGGATAAGGACCTTGGCTCTGAAGATTTTACACTTATGTGTTGAATAAAAGTTACGTTTTATTTTTCATCCACATCCAGACTGATCGCCTCTTTTTCCTAGTTGTCCCTTCACAAAACCCTTACCAATTCCGCTCCCCACTACCTATCCTCACTAATCATCAAATATACTCCTACCCACCCACTAACCCGCCCACTATAATCCAATAATGATCTACTCCATGCATCTTCTGCCATCACCTCTTCCCATGCTAAACAGCAGGACTTCTCTCATGTGGCACCTACCCTCTGGAGAGCACTCTCTCAAACTGTAAGACTTTTCCCTAATCTGCCTTCTTTAAAATGCTCGCTAAAGACATTTTTGTTCAGGGACACCTTTCACCCAACTCAGTAACAAATGAATCCCACTTACCTAATCATTGCCCTCATCTAACTCTCTATTTACATCACTCTCACTCTTTCAGTCCTCACCTCCTCTTTTCACCCTCCTACCCTTCTAGATTGTAAGTTCCCTCAGGAATAGGGCCCCCAATACCTCCTGGATTGGTTTGTCAAAATTTGTCATGTCTCTTACAAGTTTTGCATAATTGTTTTATGTAAACAAATTGTACCCATGGGCAGTACTGCACTTTATAAATAAAGTATTATAATAATAATAAGAAGCATTCTTAATTTGGCTTCAAAGTATAGCTTTAACTTACCCAAATTATATTCCTAACACAATTACTCCTATGACGATGATAATGGGAAGAGAGAAAGAGAAGTATGGGGCATACCTATCTGACCTATCTATTGGTAGTGTAGGTCAATCTTCAAAAGCAACAAGTCAATGCTAGGCGTCACTGTAAGTAAAAAACTATGTAACGTGTATGGCAGTAGTCCCGGTGCGTACAATGATGGTATGCAAAGTTCAAAATAATATAATACAGATTCCTCACCTCACTTCAAGACCAATCCAGGCTGGCCCCAATATCCTTAGTCGGTGTGGTTACTTCAGGTGGAACCGCCGGCTTAAGAGACTGTCACAGCTCCACAAATGTGTGACCGCTCCAACGCTTCCACAGCGTGGCCATTGGCAGGTTCAAACACCACTCGACAGACCACGCGATTACCCTCTGTTTGCAGGGACGAAGAAGGAGGTGACGTCAGTGATGACGAATCGGCATACCGTTGTCCAATTCGGGTACGTGGGATGAAGGTGTGTCACCGTATCTGCGGCAGGATTGGATATCCGTCCAAAATCCCACTTGATACTGCAAGTAAGAAACTTTACAGGACGCCAATGTAATCAGTACAGCATTGGCAATGGACAGTCCTTAGCTGGTGTTAATATCAATGAAGCAGGAAGTTCGGACAGTCCATAATGTTAAAACAAAATATTTATTTAAATTGATTAAAAATATAATATATTACAGGAACAAGCTGGTAAAGATAGAGTAGGTATATCACCTAAACAGGCTTACGCGTTTCGGCGTTTGCCGTAGTCATAGCCATAGGTGTAGGGTGTCTCCCCAGCCTTAATAGCACATGTTAAAATCCCATTGGTTGTTGGATAATTAGTAAAAAAGAAAAAAGAAACTATAATATGCCTACTCTAATACATGTGACCTGTCATAGTATACAAAATAATGATACAGAAGATAATAATATTTGGACAAAGTTAGAAAGTCTTGGGAAACATGGTTAGATGGTAAAAGAAACGATAAGTACAAAATGGAAAGAATATATAACCTATACACTAATTCATAAAGAATATTTAACACATATAAGTCATCCTATGATATCCCTGATATAAAAAATACAAAAATCTACATACAAAAGATATATACAAAGAAGGGACAGATCAGGTATTATTCATACATTGATATTAAATTGCTAACAATACGACGTTAACTTACTGCACAAATATCACATAGTTAATTTAGTATGCCATCAAATATATGTTTTTTACTATCACAAAGAAATGGCACATTCATCATTACATATTATGTCTAACCTAAAAATAGCCTGACCTGATTACTAATTATGGGCTATTTAGAATGAATGACCAAACTGCCGCTAATATGAAAATATATGCTAAACATAATGGAAATTCCAGGACATAATATGTTTATGTTAGTAATATGACATTCAACTAGTGCACAATAGTATTCTGTACCTAGATAGTAAACAATGTATTGTAATGATAGACAAAACCAAGGAACATGGTAATTCATGGCTAAGTGGGGAGATGCACTGGATAATAAAGAGAACTCAAGGACAGCAGAATATTTGTAGTACACAATTATTCCCAAAAATTGATAAGATCATATTTAGAGTTTAGACCTTTGGGGATTCTTGTCTCTAACTTGAAAATCCAGTACATCTCCCGCTTCGCCAGAATTTTGTCCCTGTCACCACTCCTCTTAGGTAGTACTATTTTCTCAATGATACACCATCTAAGGGAGTTAATACTTTTGTTGTGTCTGGTAGCAAAGTGTAGCACTAACGGTGTAGCTGCTTTCCCTAATGAAAGAGTAGAAAGATGTTCTCTAATTCTAGAATTTGCATCCCTTCTCTTAAGACCTACATACTGTTCATTACATGAAGTGCACTCTAATAGATAGATGATACACTCAGCTGTACAGTTTAGGCAGGAATTGATGTCAAAACTCTCTCCTGTCACACAAGACCTAAACTTAGTAGTTACAGAAGCAAACTCACAGGGCCTGCACTTTTTATGCCCACATCTAAACATTCCCGGGTGATTAAGCCAGGAAGAGTTAGGATTATCAATTGAGTGGGTGCCAACCTAGTACCCAGTGTATAGCTTTTACGGTAAGAACATTTTAGACCCTTCTTTGCAGTTTTTTTGTAGGGCATCATCTGCAGCTAAAACTGCAAAATGATTTTTAAAAACATCGTCCCTGCAAACAGAGGGTAATCGCGCGGTCTGTTGAGTGGTGTTTGAACCTGCCAATGGCCACGCTGTGGAAGCGTTGGAGCGGTCACACGTTTGTGGAGCTGTGACAGTCTTTTAAGCTGGCGGTTCCACCTGAAGTAACCGCACCGACTAAGGATATTGGGGCCAGCCTGGATTGGTCTTGAAGTGAGGTGAGGAATCTGTATTATATTATTTTGAACTTTGCATACCATCATTGTACGCACCAGGACTACTGCCATACACGTTACATAGTTTTTTACTTACAGTGATGCCTAGCATTGACTTGTTGCTTTTGAAGATTGACCTACACTATCAATAGATAGGTCAGATAGGTATGCCCCATACTTCTCTTTCTCTATTGTCTAATTATTGATACTACTGGTGGTATCAAAGGGGCTACCTATTAACCCTTATCAGTACAGCATGGAAGGAACACAGCAGGTAACACAACAACAACAATTTTTTGCATTGAGACCTGATGCAGTATGTTATAAAGATACTACAGACTGTGACCTTATATTTTCTGAGGACAGAGGTGCCCTTACTCTAGGATCTCTCTTTGACCAAATGGAGACCTTACTACTAAAGGAATTAAAAGCACAGTGGGATGTCTGGACATTCGAGAGCTACATGAAAGCCAAAATGATACCCAGGGGGCTACAAGTGTACAAATTTCCTACCTTTGAAATTGACTTAAATGACAAGGACTTTATCAATACTTGGAATGATATCCTATCTGAGTGCTCCTCCAGGTTAATGCTTATGTTAATTAAATATAGGTCACAGGATTTGAATAAGGTTAGAAATGAGATTAATGAATTGTAAGTGGAGTTAAACAAGAGATGTTTTGAGCCCAATTTTGTGAAATATGATAAGATTCTACAGCATACTGTGGCACAAGGAAAGTCGCAGATCATGGAAAACAAACATCTAAAATTTATGAGGGACAAAGCAGATTATGACTCAGGTTCTGTTTATATTTGTAATAGGAAAGTCAGAAATGAATATAGACGGAATCAACCTAGGTAAAAAAATAACAAAAATAAAAAGGGCAGAAAGAATAGAAGAGGTAGTAAATCTGTAACTTTTTCAGATTCAGATTCAGGCACAGTTAATCCATCTATGCCAGCAGTTAACATTGACAATACTCCCAATATTGCAGATAATGGCAATTTGACAGGGGTTGCAACCTCTGAGTCTATTATTGATAGTCACCAAAAAGAGATGCCAGAGGGATCTAAGGATCCAAACATTATACATAATGATTCACCTATTTCCACATTACACTCTTACACAACATCATTAGAAATAGAGCAGGTTTTTCCCCAGGCACATTTAAAAACAGGGGAAGGTACGCACCAATCCAGACCTCCAAACCAGGAGAGATATCAGCTAAGGGGAAATCGTCCCCAAAGCAAGTACAAATAAAAGCTACAAATAATGTAATTAATTTATCTAGTACTAAATTAAGCAATGATCAAGAATATGTACTAGGTTTGGGATTAGGCTTCTCACCAACATCTGATTTCAATGTTTTTCTAACTTTAATAGATGTAAACCGATTAGTTAGAAATCTAACTTTAAAAAAGTACTTTCATGCCTCTAATGATGTACAGAATGGACCTGGCCTACAGACTATCTAATCCAGTACGTGCCACCAATTATACATTCAATTTTTCAGAGTCTTGTGACATGGTCGCATTACAAATGCTGGAGTCTGAGGCCAGAACTGATTCTAATATCATTAATAGTGGACCAAAATTCAAAAGCAAATCTGCTTTCTATCCAGTGCAATCCAGGGGAACTGTCCTGGAGACCTTTCATTCTAGGGTGGAAAAGGATCTAGTAGCCCTAGGCATTAGTATTAAAAATGATCGGTCCAAAAGGAAGTTCAATCTAACACGCCCTCAAAGGGAAGCATTAGTGTCACTGGAGCAAAACAGCTCATTGGTCATCCGTCCAGCGGATAAAGGCGGATCTGTTGTGCTTTTATATAGGACTATGTATGTTTCAGAAGCCTATAGACAACTACATAATACAGATGAGTACTCTAGACTGTCTACCTTCAAATTTAAGCAGGATCTGATAAGCCTTTTGGATGATGGAATGCATGAGGGGTTTATGGATCAACAAACAGTTGATTATATCATAGTTGATCATCCGAAGACCCCATGGTTCCATCATCTACCAAAGGTGCATAAGTCCCTTACCAATGTGCAGGGTAGACCCATTATAAGTGGCATAGACTCACTTTTGGAGCATGCCTCTGAATGGTTAGACGCCCTGCTACAACCACTGGTTACTTCACTTCATTCTTATATTCAAGACACTAAATATGTCTTAAATATAATACAAGATATCACATGGGATAAGGATAATTTTTGGCTTACAATAGATGCAGTGTCACTGTACTCCTCCATACCTCATGGCATGGGTTTGAATTTTTTCTTTTTCACTTTACCAACTACTCTGAGGATTTTCAAAAGTTTGTGTTGGAAATGACTAGCTTTTTGCTAACCCACAACTTTTTTCGCTTTGAGGGGGATTTCTTTCTCCAAAGACGTGGCACGGCCATGGGTGCCAAATTCCCACCATCCTATGCCAATTTGGTTTTAGGGTGGTGGGAAATGGTGCACGTCTTTGGAGAGGGAAACCCCTATCAACTGTACATCAAAACATACAGACGTTTCATTGATGATCTACTGTTGATTTGGTGTGGTCCTGAGCATCTTATTGGAGACTTTGTAGGGTATTTGAATAACAATAGTGATGGCTTGCGGTTCACATTTGAATACAATTCAGTGTCCATTATTTTTTTAGATTTGACACTAATTGGAAATGAGAATGGTAAAATTGATTCTACTGTTTACCGCAAACCAATATCAGGTAATACCCTTCTCCATGCCACCAGTAGTCACCCTGAGCATGTGAGGTATGCTGTAGCTAAGGGTCAATTTACGAGACTTAAGTGCAACTGTAGCAACCCCAAAGATTATCGGGAGGCAGCTGATGATCTTCAAAGAAGGCTGAAAGAAAGAAAATTTACCAACAGAGACATCCTTAGAGCTAGGAGGGAGGTGGATGTCATTGATAGACAAACTTTGATTTCTAATGATAAATCACATAATGGGCCTACTGGTACTGAAGGTGTTTATTTTGTGACGGGATACAGTTCCCAATACTCACAAATTTGTGCTATCATTAAAAAACATTTTGCAGTTTTAGCTGCAGATGATGCCCTACAAGAAACTGCAAAGAAGGGTTTAAAATGTTCTTACCGTAAAAGCTATACACTGGGTACTAGGTTGGCACCCACTCAATTGAAACAGATTGATAATCCTAACTCTTCCTGGCTTAATCACCCGGGAATGTTTAGATGTGGGCATAAAAAGTGCAGGCCCTGTGAGTTTGCTTCTGTAACTACTAAGTTTAGGTCTTGTGTGACAGGAGAGAGTTTTGACATCAATTCCTGCCTAAACTGTACAGCTGAGTGTATCATCTATCTATTAGAGAGCACTTCATGTAATGAACAGTATGTAGGTCTTATGGGAAGGGATGCAAATTCTAGAATTAGAGAACATCTTTCTACTCTTTCATTAGGGAAAGCAGCTACACTGTTAGTGCAACACTTTGCTACCAGACACAACAAAAGTATTAACTCCCTTAGATGGTGTATCATTGAGAAAATAGTACTACCTAAGAGGGGTGGTGACAGGAACAAAATTCTGGTGAAGCGGGAGATGTACTGGATTTTCAAGTTAGAGACAAGAATCCCCAAAGGTCTAAACTCTAAATATGATCTTATCAATTTTTGGGAATAATTGTGTACTACAAATATTCTGCTGTCCTTGAGTTCTCTTTATTATCCAGTGCATCTCCCCACTTAGCCATGAATTACCATGTTCCTTGGTTTTGTCTATCATTACAATACATTGTTTACTATCTAGGTACAGAATACTATTGTGCACTAGTTGAATGTCATATTACTAACATAAACATATTATGTCCTGGAATTTCCATTATGTTTAGCATATATTTTCATATTAGCGGCAGTTTGGTCATTCATTCTAAATAGCCCATAATTAGTAATCAGGTCAGGCTATTTTTAGGTTAGACATAATATGTAATGATGAATGTGCCATTTCTTTGTGATAGTAAAAAACATATATTTGATGGCATACTAAATCAACTATGTGATATTTGTGCAGTAAGTTAACGTCGTATTGTTAGCAATTTAATATCAATGTATGAATAATACCTGATCTGTCTCTTCTTTGTATATATCTTTTGTATATAGATTTTTGTATTTTTTATATCAGGGATATCATAGGATGACTTATATGTGTTAAATTTTCTTTATGAATTAGTGTATAGGTTATATATTCTTTCCATTTTGTACTTATCGTTTCTTTTACCATCTAACCATGTTTCCCAAGACTTTCTAACTTTGTCCAAATATTATTATCTTCTGTATCATTATTTTGTATACTATGACAGGTCACATGTATTAGAGTAGGCATATTATAGTTTCTTTTTTCTTTTTTACTAATTATCCAACAACCAATGGGATTTTAACATGTGCTATTTAAGGCTGGGGAGACACCCTACACCTATGGCTATGACTACGGCAAACGCCGAAACGCGTAAGCCTGTTTAGGTGATATACCTACTCTATCTTTACCAGCTTGTTCCTGTAATATATTATATTTTTAATCAATTTAAATAAATATTTTGTTTTAACATTATGGACTTTCCGAACTTCCTGCTTCATTGATGATAATGGGAAGTCCATAAGAAACCAGTAATAAGTTTATCCTGGAACCTTTCTTCAATTGATGGTAAAGTTTTACCAAAGGAAAGTAATCTGGGGTCAGAACATCACCGTTATCTGGTTGTCTGGCCCTGGACTCCAATTGTTTACTTTCCATTTGTTCTTTGATGTCATCATCTGTAAAGTTCTCATGAAGTTCTGCAGCAGAAACAAAGATTGTTAGATTAAATAACCCTGCAGGGTACCTGACTTTCCCTCTATACAACACATAATGAGATTATTAGAAAAAGTCCAAGTTTAAAGGCCCATGAAACTCAACATTTTTCCTTCATGATTTAGATTAAAGGAACATTTTTAAAACGTTTCCATTTATCTCTATGATCAAATTTACTTCTCTCTGAAACTTTTGTTGAATTATATATATAAAGTTGTAAATTTCACTTTTTGTGTGTAAAAATCATACTTCTAATGGAGTTAGCACTTGAGCAGGTGCCTTAAATACTGCTTCACTTGTAATCTGGCCCAAAATCAGGTATTTGTTAGATATTTGAATGCACAGATGTTTCATGTATCTATGTTCGCTTGCTGATTTTTTTCTTTTTAAATAGTGTGGATTAGTGCGCGCTAAAGGATGGTATTGCTAAACACTACTCTAAAGATACAATCTCTGCTTGTGTCAGACACAAGTTAATACCCAATAGCGAAGCCTAAGATTCAAGAAAGAGAGAGTGTGCTAACAAGCTAAAAGTATACACACCATATAAAGATTGATGTTAAAATTTAATAAACACATAAAACAAATTACAAATGAAATATATAAACACTGAATATAGGGACGTCTCCCTGTAAAGTAAATGGAACTAGAATAAAAAGTCCTAATTAAAAAAGCAGGTTAAGACCTATGAGTGGAGCAAATATTTGCAGATACCAATTGTTAATTATTGACATCAAAAAGATGTTAAAATGTGTGGCAAGACAATGATATTAAAAAATATGGCATAACACTGATATAATAAAATATAACTTAAAAGCGAGGATTTAATGATAAAGACAAGCACCAAGTTCATATGTAAAGTCACAGTGCAGGTGGCCTATGCAAATGAGCATCAGTATTGGAACAATGGTAAGAAAATGACGGCTTGGATTCAAATATAAAAACTTGTACCACAAATAGATACAGTTTACTGTACCGTGAGTCAAGAGAGTGTTCAGAGGGTGTTACCGAGGAGAAGAGATCCTTCGGTCAGGACTCGGACCGCGGCTGCAGTAACTGCCGTTCCTGGAGATAGAAGTGTGCAAACCTCTGCACATGTGAGTCGGCATCTGACGTCACAGACTTCTCATCGGCTCCTCTCAGGTTGTTGTTCGCTGCTCCAGCAGCGTGGAAGAAAAACAGCTGATTGCTGTGTCCTGATGGGAACTTGCTGTAAAGGCAGACTTGACTGCTGTGGATATACTTTTTGATCCGGTAGAGTGGTGGGGCACAAGTTATCCCTCACCCTGGGATATATAAAGATGCTGGTAACCCGGGTTAAAGTTGCAGTACAAGCTGTACTGGAATATCCCTTAGTGTATCAAAGTCACAGTGTCACAGTGTCAAAAATGCAAGCGACGCGTTTCGCCCTCCCTTGGGCTTTATCAAGATGCATGTGACAGGTAACTGTGAGCCTTTTTAAGTAATCCATTCGCTTGTGATTGGTTAGTGGATTCAGTTGTAAAGGTAACACCCTCCAGGTAATTAAGGTGATATCTCTTTTGCTTTCACCTTTGAGATCATTCTTCTTTAGTTGCTAAGGTAACACCCTCCAGGTAGTTAAGGTGGTATATGTTTGATTTAGTCATTATAGACTCTTTGTGCTGGTCTAACACCAAAATACATAAAAACATTTCCATAAAAAATTATCTATGCAGTACGTAATCACTATCAGTGGTGTCATAACAATAAAGCCATACTGAATCTATTGGATAGATCGCTATAGATATAATTCTAAACCAAAAAAAATATATATATTTTTTTTAATTTATTTTTTTAAATATTGAGTACCTACTATGAGCGAATATATGTGTTAAAGGGATATATTTGCAGCGAGTTATGTAAAAACATTTTAAAAATAAATGGGTGCATAATATTTTGGAAGTAAGTGAATGAATGAATATATAATAATGTATTAACAATTACAAGGCTAAAAGTGAACCTATCAAAACAGTTGTTACAATTATAGTGGAACAAATTACAATTAAAAATATGAAAAGTGCCTATGCAAGTGAATGTAAGGTGCTACTGGGTTAATCTATTCAAATAAAAATGGGGAGAGGTCCAATTCTGAGTTTAGGCCCTTTGGGAACTTGTGCCCCACCACTCTACTGGATCAAGAAGTATATCCACAGCAGTCAAGTCTGCCTTTACAGCAAGTTCCCATCAGGACACAGCAATCAGCTGTTTTTCTTCCACGCTGCTGGAGCAGCGAACAACAACCTGAGAGGAGCTGATGAGAAGTCTGTGACGTCAGACGCCAACTCACATGTGCAGAGGTTTGCACACTTCTATCTCCAGGAACGGCAGTTACTGCAACCGCGGTCCGAGTCCTGACCGAAGGATCTCTTCTCCTCGGTAACACCCTCTAAACACTATCTTGACTCACGGTACAGTAAACTGTATCTATTTGTGGTACAAGTTTTTATATTTGAATCCAAGCCGTCATTTTCTTACCATTGTTCAAATACTGATGCTCATTTGCATACGGCCACCTGCGCTGTGACTATACATATGAACTTGGTGCTTGTCTTTATCATTAAATCCTCGCTTTTAAGTTATGATTTTTTTCTTGTCAGAGACATTTTTACTATAAACTATTTTATAGATTCCCATAGAGCAAATATATAGAGATAGTGTTTGTCCTGTATGTGACACATTTTATGTGTTTTGTTGCTTATTATCTGTATTATATCGTGCAGCCACTGCTAGTACTGTAAAGCAAGGTATAATTATTACATGTATGTCAGTGCCTAACTGTGCCCCCACACTGAGATTTCCCTGATTAGCTTTTTCTTTTAATGTTTGTCCATCTGACACTGAAATGACTGAATTAAATAAATAAACTATATACATTTGGCACTAATGAGAATATAGATAGCAGAACAGCATTAGTGTCAAATCCATATTTGTATTAGTTTCCTGCATAAAGCTTATAATTTATAATAAAACTAACATGTATTACTGTAAATCTCCTAATCCATATAAAATAATCTGATAATTTGTTAATTATCTTAATAATTGCATCTCTAGAACTTACCTTCATGTAGAACTTTAAGGGTGGCATTTAATGATCCTATAAAAGGTACCTCATCGGCAATAATACGCACCCCATAAGTGCCTGAATCATTGAGGTACACAGGATCAATCACCAGAGAGCAGTTGCCAGCAATAAGTAGAGACTCAAACACATGAGCTCTTTCATTGGGTGTCATCATCTGCTCCGCCCTGGTGGCATATAGTATCAGAACTGGTGTGGAGATGTTACTGTCCTCTGGGGTAAATTCCCATGCCACAAACATAGATTTGGGCAGTTCAGATGGGTTGTTCATGGAAAATGAACAAGGGATCATAATCCCTGATCCAGATTGAACTACCATCTCTGTCTGCTGCAGGGTCAGGTTTGTAATCACCAGCGCTAGAAGAAAGAACAAACAGGGCATTTACAAGGTGTGCAGGTTAACTCTGAGTGTTTGTGTTTTAAGTTTTAGAAAAAAAAATAAACTTTATTACTTTTTACCCTTTTATTAGCTCAGATAAAAATACCAATATTGGGTTAAATAACGAGTGCTGCGGTTTTAAGCTATATTTCTAATGTTTTTAACCAATCCTGCCATAAAGGGCCAATTGTCACTAAACAGACCGAAAAGATTGATATATAAATGTGTAAGGCAATTGTGTATCTGATAGTCACTATGGTCACAATTGCTTTATACATTAATATAACAATCTTTTTAGTCTGTTTAGTGGCAATTGGCCCTTTATAGCAGGATTGGATTAAAACATTGGCAATATAGCTTAAAACCGGAGCAGTCATTAGAATCCACGCTATTGAGCAAAGAATGTACTAACATAGTATTTCTTTGTACTGTCATTATATTTGAGTCTTTCTTTTGCCTCCCCCTGAAAAAAAAAGCCCAATGGAAACCAGTAATAGCTCCAAGCGACTTACCTGATGCCAGCTGCACACACAGAAGTCCATAAAAGACCATGAACATTGTAGCAAATCTCTGAAGCATTCGTCTCCTAGACTATAACTAGATTCACAGTAAAATCAACTCTTCCCAAACAGGAAAAAACAAGAATAAGGAGCTTCTGTGTGTTGTCCCAGTTAAAATATAGAGTCACTGTGATGTCATCATTATGATGTCATAATACACCAGATAAGGTGTATAGAATGTTCAGTAAAAGAAACATGTTTCTTTGCTTTTTAGCTGTTAATGTAATAGTTCAGTAAGATGTGTAGTCATACATGAAAGAGTATGCGTTAGCACAAAATGAATACTGCTGTATTCATGTCCAGTCACTGTTAGGAACAACTCACTTAGCAAAACTGCTGGGAGGGGAAAATATTCTACAAGGATAACTTTTAGTTATATTGTAGCTAGCTTAGGGTTTATTTTATAGGTAAATATTTAGTTTTAAATAGGATTAATTTATTTAAATGTAGTAATTTTATTTAGATTATTTTAAATTATATTTAAATTAGGGGGGTTAGGGTTAGACTTAGGTTTAGGGGTTAATAACTTTATTATAGTGGCGGCGACGGGGTTAATAAAATTTTACTAGTGTTTGTGAGGTGGGAGTGCGGCGGTTTAGGGGTTAATATATTTATTAAAGTGGCCGCGATGTCCGGTCGGCAGATTAGGGGTTAGAAATGTTATTTAAGTGTTTGCAATGTGGGGGGGGGGGGGGCTCGGTTTAGGGGTTAATAGGTAGTTTATGGGTGTTAGTGTACTTTTTAGCACTTTAGTTAAGAGTTTTATGCTATGGCGTTAGCCCATAAAACTCTTAACTACTGATTTTTAAATGCGGTAGGAGTCTTGCCAGGAGAGGGTGTACCGCTCACTTTTTCCAAGACTCGTAATACCGGCGTTAGGAATATCCCATTGAAAGTATGGGATACACAATTGACGTAAGTGGATTTGCGGTATTTTCGAGTCACGGAAAAAAAGTGAGCCAGTGGGCGTTAAAAAGCAGCGTTGGGACCTCTCAACGCTGCTTTTTAAGGCTAATGCAAGACTCCCAGATAACTTCACGTGCACGAGCACAGTGTTATCTATACGAAACACATAAACTAACACCCTCTAGTGGTGAAAAACTGTTAAAATGCATTCTGAAAAGAGGTGGCCTTCAAGGTCTAAGAAATTAGCCTATGAACCTCCTAATTTAAGCTTTCAACTAAGAATACCAAGAGAACAAAGCAAAATTGGTGATAAAGTAAATTGGAAAATTGTCTAAAATTACATGCCCTATCTGAATCATGAAAGTTTATTTTGGCCTAGACTGTCCCTTAACTACAAATGGCTCCAATGCACTTCTATATATGTCTATATACTGTATGTACTGTATATGTGTTTATATGTGTATATAAGTCTGTAAATACATTTATACACATTTTAATTTATTCACACACACACACACACACATATATTTATTTATGTATATACAATATCTCACAAAAGTGAGAACACCCCTAAAAAAATAATATTTTATTATATATGTTCATGTGAAGAAATGACTCTTTGCTGCAATGTAAATTAGTGAGTGTACAGCCTGTACAGCCTGTTATTTGCTGTCCACTCAAAATAACTCAACACACAGCCATTAATGGCAACAAAAGTGAGTACACCCCTAAGTGGAAATGTCCAAATTGGGCCCAGTTAGCCATTTTTCCTCCCCAGTGTCATGTGACTCATTAGTGTTACAAGGTATCAGGTGTGAATGGGGAGCAGGTGTGTTAAATTTGGTGTTATCGCTCTCACACTGCATGGTCTGTCGTCCTAAAAGGAAGCCTTTTCTAAAGATGATGCACAAGAAAGCCCACAAACAGTTTGCTTAAGAAAAGCAGACTAAGGACATGGACTACTGTAACCATGTCTTGAGCTCCAATGAGACCAAGATAAACTTATTTGGTTCAGATGGTGTCAAGCGTGTGTGGCGGCAACCAGATGAAGAGTACAAAGACAAGTGTTTCTTGCCTACTTTCAAGCATGGTGGTGGGAGTGTCATTGACTGCACCTGCATGTATGCTGATGACACTGGGGAGCTACAGCTCATTGAGGGAACCATGAATGCCAACATGTACTGTGACATATTAAAGCAGAGCATGATCCCCTACCTTAGGAGACTGGCCGCAGGGCATTATTCCAACATGATAATGACCCTAAACACACCTCCAAGACGACCACTGCATTGCTAAAGAAGCTGAGGGAAAAGGTGATGGACTGGCTACACATGTCTCCAGACCTAAACCCTATTGAGCATCTCTTTGGGGCATCCCCCAGCTCAGTGATGTCATCATGGAGAAATGGAAGAGGACTCCAGTGGAAAACTTTGAAGCTCCAGTAAACTCCATGCCCAAGAGGGTTAAGGCAGTGCTGGAAAATGACGGTGGCCACACAAAATATTGAAACTTTGGGCCCAATTTGGACATTTCCACTTATGGGTGTACTCATATTTGTTGCCAACGGTTTACAAATTAATGGCTGTGTGTTGAGTTATTTCGAGGGGACAGCAAATTTACACTGTTATACAGGCTGTACACTCACTACTTTACATTGTAGCAAAGTGTCATTTCTTCAGTGTTGTCACATGAAAAGATATAATAAAATAGTTACAAAAGTGTGAGGGTGTACTCAATTTTTTGAGATACCATATATATATATATATATATATATATATATATATATATATATATATATATATATAAAGATTGATAGATAGATATACATATCCATATTTAGACATGTACTGTATATGTATGTATCTCAGTGTTAAAACCCTTTGCCTGCCTATGTTTTTCTAACACCTGAGACCTCATATCTGTGAGCCCTTATAACTTTTTTAAAACAATTTTCATTAGATGGTGTTATTATTATTGTAACTATACTTTGTAATATATCTTTGATGTGTTTTGTCCAACTTTTATGTTTTGCAAATCAGTTAAACAGAGCTCTGCAGTCGCAGTTATCATGCTAGCGTAAATCGCTATTGTGCTCAATAGATCGCGTTTATTTTTAACCTGTAATACCAGTAGTAATTACTGGAGAAAACAAAGAGTTGCAACCGCACTACACAGGTAAATGGGGACTGCCAATTTTTACCCACATTCAATTTCAAAGTGGATATCGGCTGGAGTGCTTATGCAAGAATCAACGATTCAGAACAAAATAGAGCCAAAAATATATTTTATGGCTCAAAAGAAGAATGCATTTGTTTAGCACTTCCTATCCCATGTATAAAGTATGGAACCAAAAATTGGAATGAAATGCGGGTGGGGCAGCGTGTGGCTTTGATTAAAATTTAACTTTTATTTCAACACTTAAAAAATACAAAAATGTCACATACACTTTAAAAACACAATTTAGCATAGAACTTAGGGATTGAGACTGGATTGTAATAGTGATTGAGCACTTCTGGGAGAGCCCACAATTGAAACAGTATAAGTATGTTAATGCTAAGATACCTAATTGTAATGGTCTCTAGATATTGGATATATATATATCCTTTATTTACCAATTAAATATATTGATGTATCTGGCTATACATACATATGTGGTTGTGTCACTATTGTATCTCTTGAACGGGATTTGTTGTACCAAGAAATTCCCCCGTTAAGTATAAATACTAAGTGAAGGTGATGATAGATTTTGTTGAATTAGATAGAAAAGAGACTAAAATTATATTATTGCTCTGTACATATGAAATTATTAGGGGTATAGTGTACAGATATACAGATGGTTCTTCTATATATCTTTAGATTATGATATCTAAAAGTAAGATTAATAATGACTGAGATCAACTACAAAACTGTCAGCCTGTAGATATTACTCTCCTGTTATTTGCATTGAGTATTATACAGTATTTATTTTGTAATACCTGGACAAATATTATAATCTTACTCAGAGGTGTAGAACAGTATGTGATATCAAAAAGTAAGATTAATGATAACTGAGATCAACTGCAGAACTATCAGCCTGTAGATATTACTCTCTTGTTATTGGCATTAAGTACTCTACCGTATTTATTTTATAATAACTTGACAATTATTATAATTTTGCTTAGGAGTGTAAAACAGTATAAATTTGCATTATAAAAGAGTTTTCTTAAATATCTCCTGATTTTAATCTCAATAATACAGAGCAATTATTGAAAGTAGTATAAACTTTATGTTTTTCTGGATTTTTTTGCTCTGGATACTATAAAGAGTACAGAGTGAAGTAACCTTATTTCTAAGGCACTGCTGATCTTGCGAGTGGTTTTGCGAGTGTTTTTATTTTATTGCTCTTAATAATTTAGAGTACATGGCATAGGTATATTGATGCCTCACTACTGAAAGAATAAATCCAAGTATACAAAATAAAAAATAAAAGTGATTCACTTGTGTATTGCTGTGTATAAATACTGTATGTATTATCTGTCACACTAAGTCTTGATCCATGAACGATTTCACCTGGATCAAAAGTATAAGATCTTTTGTTGGGCTGCTGCTTTGCATGAAACAAAGTTTATTGTTATTGGTATTGATACACCCAATTGGTAGAGGTGGTTTGGGATTATATTAATTAATATATATACATAAATGTTATCTCAATATTAATATAGTAATATGTATAACCCAGTTATTATTCTGCTGCTTATTGAGCGTATTATAAGATTGAATGTAAATATTTGCTGGATATAAGGATTGCAATTTGCAATCAAATTAAATATCGATTCTACTTATTGAAAAATGACATTAGTATTAAGGTGGATATTATTATCCCCTTAATAAATATCTTAACTTAGAGTTCAGTACAGTTTGTGTGACTCAATTTTAGATTTCATATATGCCAGTATAGTTCTTGAATTTTTAGCAATAGTCTTAACAATCTGTATTAGTTTCTATTCATGGATAATGCTGCTGGCTATGTTCTAGCATAAGAGTTTTGTATACTTTAATCTTAACAGTTTGCTTGAACGATCACGCTCATATTCTGCTTTGCTTAGGTTCTCAGAAACTATTAGTAGCTATATTAATATGGAGACCGTGTAAGCCTGGGTCTTAGTATATTAGCTATAAAATATAACGTCTGAGATACATTAAGGTTAGCTTGTATTCTTAAAGAATGATACTAGAGAGCTGATATATTGTAGCGTGGCACTCTTGTATGTCTAAGTCTTGTTCAACTGTATCCGATATACTAGGATACAATTTGATCAAAAAGTAGTGATACTTCTGTTGCATCAATTGTTTGTTAAGTTCTAAGCCTCTATCTGTGAATTCTCACCACACTAGTATATTGCTAATGCACAAACATTGACTTTTGACTTCCCAAATTATTCTAAGTTATTTCCCAATCTCAATTCATGTATTTGTTTAATTGAATACTCATATTCAGCGGTCTAAGTTCTATGTTATTTTGCAATTTAAAAAACACTAAATAGGTTGAGATTAAAGTGTCAACCTTTCCCTAACTTGTTTCGCCGTTTAAAAGCCGGAATTTTTTATCAATTGAAGTTTTTTTTTAAAAATTATATAAACTTAAGGTGATTAAATTAATCCTAAATTCTCTCTACACAATGTGTACTTAGTGTATTGTGGCAGGGAACTATGTGAATTAAATGTGAAATTTTTAACCTAAAATCCGTGTGTTCGTGCTGTTATATCAAAGTGTATATTACCCCTATATTAATGGGTGTAAGTGAAAAGATGACCAGTATATAAAGTCAGGATACACCATCCAGGATTAATTCCAATTTATTATCTTAAAAAATTATATTAATAATAAAGTACTTGTTAAAATTTAAAACTCTTATATAATTCAATAAGACTGTTTACATACTCTTCTAAAATAAACTGTGGGACGTCTCCCAAATACATAAAACAATATATATTAAACCTTGAGATCAGTGTGTATATTACGTGACAATTACTGAGTTTAAACGTTATTAACAGTAAAATAACAAAGAAGCTAGCTATGAACCTTTTAAATTGTTACTTTGTCTAAGCTAACCTTTGATCTTTACTTAACAGAATTTCAACACTTATCAACCTTTCATTTGGGTGTTAAGATATAGTAAAAGCTCACAACCTTATCTCTACTTTACAGGATTAAACAATTGTTGGTCTTGCAAATCATTTCCTTAAAATATAAGCAGTTCTTATTTTGTACAGTTCGTGTCTTTGTATTAGACAGGCTTTTCTGTGTGAGACTGCTCCTAGTGCCTTGCACGCAGTCAGAGTCTTTACATATATCAGCGTATGGTAATGCAAATAGAATAGAAATGTTAGTACACACTATTTTGGGGGTTTACTTGCTTTCTTGTAACAGTACTCACAGATCCTTTTGATTTGGGCCGCTGTGTTTGTCAGATCGGCTTGTGAATTCTGACTGTAGTCCTTCCCGCTTTGCCGCCTCTGTTCGGCGTCTGACGTCACACTCCCCTAAAGGAGGATACTTTCCCAAGACACCACTACCTGTTCAGATAAAATATTTTCAATAAAAGATACCATAAGATGTTCCACAAAAAATGTTATCTATATACTAAAATGCTCCTGTAATTTATTTTACATTGGAGAGACCAAAAGAATGGTCAAAGATCGTATTAGAGAACATCTAAATAACATAAAAAACGGTATAGATAATACTCATCTCTATAAACATTTTAAAACAGTGCACAAAAGCAATACAAAGGATTTGACATACTGGGGAATCAAAAAGGTACATAAACATTGGCGGGGAGGAAACATAGAAAAGAAACTGCAAATAAAAGAAGCGGAGTTGATATACAAATATAATACTTTATTTCCATATGGACTCAACTCAGAATTAGATCTCTCCCCTTTTCTCTTTGAATAAAGAATGCCTACATAATAAGATCATTGTTTTTCAATATGACAAATCTTATTTCTTTTTCAATTTAAAATTCTTAAAAAAATTTTTTTATGTAATGGTTTAACAAAATAATATATCCTGCAATTAGTTTAAATAATATTTAGCTTTTATAGAAATTATTATTATAATCCTCCACTATGGGAATAATTAATTATTTTTCCGTATAAAAACAAAAAAACACCTTCCAGAGAGACTCCAAAAATAGAAAGATATTATTGTGATTTTTTTGACTTCTATGAATTAGTTAACACCGATAAGAAAGATCTGTTACTTCCTATAGAAATTTATGAAACCTAGGTTTATGTTAAATAATGATTGATGTAATATGATTCTATTAGCTCTTTTTTAATGGTTAATATACTGTTATAATATTATAGACAATTATTATGTTAGATCTGAGGTCTATAAGGACACATGGAAACTAAGTGAAATCAACCTATAAAGAAGATATTGGAAATTTAGACACACTACTGGGGAAATAAAAAAGTGACTATCACTATGAATGGAGATGGATATAAAAAATCCACCTTAAAAGAGGAAAGAAGGAAATTTAGACATACTATGGGGGTTACTAAGAAATAGAAAATTTCCACCTTTATTGGCAATTAAGGAAGGACCAAGAGAAAACATGCAAGATATTTAAATAGAAGAAACTACTAGTCACCAGCATCTTGATAAAGCTCTGAACAGAGCGAAACGCGTCGAGCTGGGTGACTTATACACAGACTGAGGAACATTACTAACTACAAAGAAGAATTGTAAAGATTCGTATACATAACCTGGGTTGTGCACTTTCCTATTGGCATTGCCATATCATCTCTAAATTACCACCTTTTAAATCCACCTTAAAGAACTGCATGCAAAGCACTAAGTGCAGTTCCATCTCTAACATTTCCCAACGGAGCTACTAACGGAGACACAGGTAGCGGTGTCTTGGGAAAGTATCCTCCTTTAGGGGAGTGTGACGTCAGACGCCGAACAGAGGCGGCAAAGCGGGAAGGACTACAGTCAGAATTCACAAGCCGATCTGACAAACACAGCGGCCCAAATCAAAAGGATCTGTGAGTACCGTTACAAGAAAGCAAGTAAACCCCCAAAATAGTGTGTACTAACATTTCTATTCTATTTGCATTACCATAGGCTGATATATGTAAAGACTCTGACTGCGTGCAAGGCACTAGGAGCAGTCTCACACAGAAAAGCCTGTCTAATACAAAGACACGAACTGTACAAAATAAGAACTGCTTATATTTTAAGGAAATGATTTGCAAGACCAACAATTGTTTAATCCTGTAAAGTAGAGATAAGGTTGTGAGCTTTTACTATATGTTAACACCCAAATGAAAGGTTGATAAGTGTTGAAATTCTGTTAAGTAAAGATCAAAGGTCAGCTCAGACAAAGTAACAATTTAAAAGGTTCATAGCTAGCTTCTTTGTTATTTTACTGTTAATAACGTTTAAACTCAGTAATTGTCACGTAATATACACACTGATCTCAAGGTTTAATATATATTGTTTTATGTATTTGGGAGACGTCCCACAGTTTATTTTAGAAGAGTATGTAAACAGTCTTATTGAATTATATAAGAGTTTTAAATTTTAACAAGTACTTTATTATTAATATAATTTTTTAAGATAATAAATTGGAATTAATCCTGGATGGTGTATCCTGACTTTATATACTGGTCATCTTTTCACTTACACCCATTAATATAGGGGTAATATACACTTTGATATAACAGCACAAACACACGGATTTTAGGTTAAAAATTTCACATTTAATTCACATAGTTCCCTGCCACAATACACTAAGTACACACTGTGTAGAGAGAATTTAGGATTAATTTAATCACCTTAAGTTTATATAATTTTTAAAAAAAACTTCAATTGATAAAATATTGTCACTTTAATTTTCACCTTTTAAAATATTATTATATATACTATATCACCATATTAGGAAAATACAAGGTTACATAGCCACGTAGATCCCTTAAGCTGGTAACAACGCCCTTATATACCTCCCTATCTAGACAATCTCACTTATAAGACCGAAGGATCTTATATCAATAGGGTGTTTGGGATCTTTTATAGTTCCAGCGCTCTACTCATTCACACCAATAAAAAAAAAATAAAAAAAATGTCCCTTCACAAAACCCTTACCAATTCCGCTCCCCACTACCTATCCTCACTAATCATCAAATATACTCCTACCCGCCCACTATAATCCAATAATGATCTACTCCATGCATCTTCTGCCATCACCTCTTCCCATGATAAACAGCAGGACTTCTCTCATGTGGCACCTACCCTCTGGAGAGCACTCCCTCAAACTGAAAGACTTTCCCTAATCTGCCTTCTTTAAAACGCTCCCTAAAGACATTTTTGTTCAGGGACACCTTTCACCCAACTCAGTAACAAATGAATCCCACTTACCTAATCATTGCCCTCATCTAACGCTCTATTAACATCACTCTCACTCTTTCAGTCCTCACCTCCTCTTTTCACCCTCCTTCCCTTCTAGATTGTAAGTTCCCACAGGAATAGGGCCCCCAATACCTCCTGGATTGGTTTGTCAAAATTTGTCTTGTCTCTTACAAGTTTTGCATAATTGTTTTATGTAAACAAATTGTACCCATGGGCAGTACTGCACTTTATAAATAAAGTATTATTATACTAATAAGAAGCATTCTTAATTTGGCTTCAATGTATAGCTTTAAGTTACCCAAAATATATTCCTAACACAATTACTCCTATGACGATGATAATGGGAAGTCCATAAGAAACCAGTAATAAGTTTATCCTGGAAGCTTTCTTCAATTGATGGTAAAGTTTTACCAAAGGAAAGTAATCTGGGGTCAGAACATCACCGTTATCTGGCTGTCTGGCCCTGAACTCCACTTGTTTACTTTCCATTTGTTCTTTGATGTCATCGTCTGTAAAGTTCTCATGAAGTTCTGCATCAGAAACAAAGATTGTTAGGTTAAATAACCCTGCAGGGTACCTGACTTTCTCTATACAACGCATAATGAGATTATTAGAAAAAGTACAAATTTAAAGGCCCATGAAACTCAACATTTTTCCTTCATGATTTAGATTAAAGGAACAATTTTAAAACCTTTCCATTTATCTCTATGATCAAATGTACTTGTTCTCTCTGAAACCTTTGTTGAATTATATATATAAGTTGTAAATTTCACTTTTTGTGTGTAAAAATCATACTTCTAATGGAGTTAGCACTTGAGCAGGTGCCTTAAATACTGCTTCATTTGTAATCTGGCCCAAAATCAGGTATTTGTTAGATATTTGAATGCACAGATGTTTCATGTATCTATGTTCACTTGCTGATTTTTTTCTTGTCAGAGACATTTTTACTATAAACTATTTTATAGATTCCCATAGAGCAAATATATACAGATAGTGTTTGTCCTGTATGTGACACATTTTATGTGTTTTGTTGCTTATTATCTGTATTATATCGTGCAGCCACTGCTAGTACTGTAAAGCAAGGTATAATTATTACATGTATGTCATTGCCTAACTGTGCCCCCATACTGAGATTTCCCTGATTAGCTTTTTCTTTTAATGTTTGTCAATCTGATACTGAAATGACTGAATTAAATAAATAAAAGATATAGATTTGGCACTAATGAGAATATAAATAGCAGAACAGCATTAGTGTCAAATCCATATTTGTATTAGTGTCCTGCATAAAGCCTATAATTTGTAATAAAACTAACATGTATTACTTTAAATCCACTAATCCATATAAAATAATCTGGTAATTTGTTAATTATCTTAATAATTGCATCTCTAGAACTTACCTTCATGTAGAATTTTAAGGGTGGCATTTAATGATCCCATAAAAGGTACCTCATCGGCAATAACACGCACCCCATAAGTGCCTGAATCATTGAGGTACACAGGATCAATCACCAGAGAGCAGTTGCCAGCAATAAGTAGAGACTCAAACACATGAGCTCTTTCATTGGGTGTCATCATCTGCTCCGCCCTGTTGGCATATAGTATCAGAACTGGTGTGGAGATGTTACTGTCCTCTGGGGTAAATTCCCATGCCACAAACATAGATTTGGGCAGTTCAGCTGGGTTGTTCATGGAAAATGAACAAGGGATCATAATCCCTGATCCAGATTGAACTACCATCTCTTTCTGCTGCAGGGTCAGGTTTGTAATCACCAGCGCTAGAAGAAAGAACAAACAGGGCATTTACAAGGTGTGCAGGTTAACTATGAGTGTTTGTGTTTTAAGTTTTAGAAAAAAATCAAACTTTATTACTTTTTACCCTTTTATCAGCTCAGATAAAAATACCAATATTGGATTAAATAAAGAGTGCTGCGATTTTAAGATATATTTCTAATGTTTTAAACCAATCCTGCTATAAAGGGCCAATTGCCACTAAACAGACCGAAAAGATTGATATATAAATGTGTAAGGCAATTGTGTATCTGATAGTCACTATGGTCACAATTGCTTTATACATTAATATAACAATCTTTTCAGTCTGTTTAGTGGCAATTGGCCCTTTAAAGCAGGATTGGATTAAACATTGGCAATATAGCTTAAAACCGCAGCAGTCATTAGAATCCACGCTATTGAGCAAAGAATGTACTAACATAGTATTTCTTTGTACTGTCATTATTTTATTTGAGTCTTTCTTTTGCCTCCCCCTGAAAAAAAAAGCCCATCGGAAACCAGTAATAGCTCCAAGCGACTTACCTGATGCCAGCTGCACACACAGAAGTCCATAAAAGACCATGAACATTGTAGCAAATCTCTGAAGCATTCTTCTCCTAGACTATAACTAGACTCACAGTAAAATCAACTCTTCCCAAGCAGGAAAAAACAAGAATAAGGAGCTTCTGTGTGTTGTCCCAGTTATAATATAGAGTCACTGTGATGTCATTATTATGATGTCATAATGCAACAGCTATGGTGTATAGAATGTTCAGTAAAAGAAACATAGCTGTTAATGTAATAGTTCAGTAAGATGTGTAGTCATACGTGAAAGAGTATGCGTTAGCACAAAATGAATACTGCTGTATTCATGTTCAGCCACTGCTAGGAACAACTCACTTAGCAAAACTGCTGGGAGGGGAAAATATTCTACAAGGATAACTATAAAAATATTAATTACTCCAGTACATGAACATTTAAAAAAATAAAAATAAAATAAAAATATTATTTCCATCGGCCCGGATTACAAGTTGTGCCGTATGGCTATACCGCTGAAAAATTGGCCTTTGCATGTGGAATGGTGACCTATTCGGTATTACAAGTCGTGCGGTACAGCTATTCTGCTAGCGTTATAGCCTTTACCGCAACTATGCATTTCGCAATCAAAGACCAGTAGTTATGGATTTTGCAAAACAAAAATGTTTCACAAAACTCATAACAAAAATGTTACAAAGTAAACTAACATCCATAAACTACCTTTTAACCACTAAACTGCCATTCCCCCGCATCACAACTAATAAACCTATTAACCCCTATTCTGCCACCAACCCACATTGATAACATGAAAATAAACCTATTTACCCCTAATCTGCCGCTCACCCACATCAGCAACACAAAAAGAAACTTATTAACCCCTAATCCACCACCCAACACTAAAATAAATTATTAACCCTTAATCCGCCGCCCACCCACATCAGCAACACTTAAATAAGTATTTACCCCTATTCCACCACCCACCCACATCGGCATAACTAAAATAAAGTATTAAGCCTTAATCCGCCAACCACCCTCATTGCAAATACAAAAGTAAAATGAATAACCCCTAAACCGCCAACCCCCCACATCGCAAATGAACTATTAACACTATTAACCCATAAACCGCCAACCCGCCACATCGAAAAGTATTAATCTAATAACTAAGCCCCCTAACCTAATGACCCTAAATTAACCCCAATTAAACTACAATTACATAAAATAAAAAAAGATTAACCACATTTAAAAATAATAAACATTTAGCAAAATTAAAAAACTACCCTATCATTACTGAAAATAAAAAAAACTACACTTAAACCCTTAACGACTGAGGACGTGCCAGGCACGCCCTGCAAAAAATGGTCGTTAACGACCAAGGACGGGTTTTAAGCGCTGGAAGTGATCGTGATCGCTTAAAGCCATTTTCAGGGTATTGCAGCGATGCCTCGATATTGAGGCATTGTGCAATAACATCTGGAAAGCAATCGATGCAGAGAGTGCAATATTGGCATGGGAGGGATAGGAGGGAGGTGGGTGTGCGGCCCATCACTGGAGGGGGCAGGAGGAGGGCGGGAGCGGGTGGGACTGCTATGCTACAGAAAAAGTTTAGTGAGTGGGAAGAAGGGAAAAGGAGGATAAGTGTTTTGGGAAAGGGATCTGGGAGGGGCAGGGGGTAAGGTATTGAGGGGGGCAGCTACACTACAGAAAACATTGTTGTTTTTTAATTTTAAAAAGTGTCTAATTTTCAGCAAACTGGGTACTGGCAGACAGCTGTTTGGGGGGGGGGGGGGTCAGGGAAGTTGAGGGGGTAAGGGGGGATCCTACAATGCAGATAATATATTAAAAAAAATATTATAAAAAACAAACTTTTATTTTCATGCTGACAGACTTTCTGCCAGTATTTAAGATGAGCTTTTTGAGATGGATCGGGGGTGGGATGTGTCAAGTGGGATGGTAATCTATACACTAAAGCTAAAATTAACTCTACAAGCTACCTAAATAACCCCTTCACTGCTAGGCATAATACAAGTGCGGTGCTCAGCGGCATTTAGCAGCATTCTAATTACCAAAAAGCAATGCCAAAAACCATATATGTCTGCTATTTCTGAACAAAGGGGACCCCAGAGAAGCATTTACAACTATTTGTGCCATAATTGCACAAGCTATATACATGTGAAGGGTTATTCAGGAATTCCTGACAGATATCAGTGTTACAATGTAACTATTGCCAATTTTTTTAAAAAAATGGTTTCGAAATAGCAAAGTGCTACTTGTACTTATTGCCCTATAACTTGCAAAGAACATGTAAACATTGGGTATTTCTAAACTCAGGATAACATTTATAAACTATTTAGCATGCATGTTTTTTGGTGGTTGTAGATGCGTAAGGGAGATCAAAGTTAGAAAAAGTGTGTTTTTCATCATATTTTATAATTTTTTATAATAAGTTATATGATATGATGAAAATAATGGAATCTTTAGAAAGTCCATTTAATGGCGAGAAAAATGGTATATAATATTTGTAGGTACAGTAAATGAGTAAGAGGAAAATTACAGCTAAACACAAACACCGCAGAAATATAAAAACAGTTCTGGTCCTTAATCCCATAACTATCAGCGCCGTACCCTCTACGAAGCTGTTCGTTATGCTCTTAAGGACCAGCCAATCGGATTGAACTTGAATCTGATTTGATCTGATCAGATTTTCTTACCTTAATTCCGATTGGCTGATAGAATCTTATCAGCCAATCGGAATTCGACGGACGCCATCTTGGATGACGTCATTTAAAGGAAACTTCATTCTTCATTCAGTCATCGGGCCAGCTGGATGTTCCGTGTCGGAGGGCTGAAAAAAGAAGATTGAAGATGCCGCTTGGAGGAAAACTTTGCCCCGATGGAGGACCTCTTCTTTGCCACTTGGATGAAGACATCGCCGGATGGAAGACTTCTTCTTTGCCGCTTGGATGAAGACATCACCGGATGGAAGACTTCTTCTTTGCCGCTTTGATGAAGACATCGCCCGGATTGGATGAAGAGTTCGGCCTGGCTGGGTGAAGACGACTCAAGGTAGGGAGATCTTCTGGGGCTTAGTGTTAGGTTTTTTAAGGGGGGTTTGGGTGGATTTAGAGTAGGGGTATGTGGTTGGTGGGTTTTAATGTTCGGGGTGGTATTGTGGGTTTTTTTACAGGCAAAAGAGCTGTTTACTTTGGGGCATGCCCCGCAAAAAGCCCTTTTAAGGGCTGGTAAAAGAGCTGGTTAATTTTTAATTTAGAATAGGGTAGGGCATTTTTTTATTTTGGGGGGCTTTATAATTTTATTAGGGGGCTTAGAATAGGTGTAATTAGCTTAAAATTCTTGTAATCTTTTTTAATTTTTTTGTAATTTAGTGGTTTTTTTTTGGTCATTTAGTTTAGTGTATTTAATTGTATTTTAGTTTAGAGATTTGTAGTTTATTTAATTTATTGATAGTGTAGGTGTATTTCTAAGTTAGGTTAGGATTTATTTTACAGGTAAATTGGTAATTATTTTAACTAGGTAGCTATTAAATAGTTATTAACTATTTAATAGCTATTGTACCTAGTTAAAATAAATACCAAGTTACCTGTAAAATAAATATAAACCCTAAAATAGCTACAATGTAATTATTAATTATATTGTAGCTATCTTAGGGTTTATTTTATAGGTAAGTATTTAGATTTAAATAGGAATATTTTAATTAATAATATTAATATTAATTAGATTTATTTTAATAAGAATTTAGTTAGGGGTGTTAGAGTTATATAGGGTTATTATACTTAATATAAATATAATATAATAACTATATTAACTATATTAACCCTAATATAATTAGGGTTAATATAGTTAATATATATAATATAACTATCGCCTAGATTTAGAGTTTGGCGTTAGCCGACAAAACCAGCTTATAGGGCTTCTAACACTGGTTTTGGCCGCCCGCTGGTATTTAGAGTTTACTTACCGACACTCCAAAATCTCCGAATGCACAAATCTCTACTGACAGCTCACACCCAGGAGTTAACATCTACCGACAAAATAACCATCCACGAATCACAAAACAAATATTACACATAGTACACTTATACTCATACAAACACTACCCTTTATTTATTTTTCATTTTTATTATTTTTTCATCAAAATAGAAAGGATCAAAGTTGCGAGATCTCGGGTGTTAGAAAAAAAAACAACACAAATCCATTCTGCCATTGACTTACATTGGCAGACGGGAAAAGACACTCATATAGCTACATCTAACTAATAATATTATCACAAACATACACTCATCAATGCATACAAAAAATATACACCACATTACATACACAAAAAAGTTATTTATTACAAAATGAACACGATTTAGCTACTTTTTCACACAAGACTATGACGTCACTCACTTTACGCTCAAAACCTTGTCTTGGATTTTATTTACACACACATTTTGAGCCTCCATTGACTTCTATGGGGAAGACGTGCTCGTGCACGCTACAGACAGATTTCCCTAATGCACGCAAAAAGCGTAGACAAAAAAACTCTAAATACCAGTGCTAGAATTCAGAAAATAACTCATGTTTTTCTGCGTTAGACCCAGCTATGACAAATAGATCAAGAAATGGCTATTTCCCTATGGTGGACTTATGGAGTTTAGTTATGGGAAATTCACAACAACATTAAGTTGTATGATACTTTTACATTACATCAACTACAAATCACCATCACTATTAACAAACAGTTTCAACAATTACATCACATTTAAACGGACACAAAAATAATTGAAACATTTCAGGATTCACAAACAGTAGACAATGGGAAACACCTCTCGTTTACCTTTATTATTGCATTTAATTTAATCAACTCATATGCTTGCAGCAACAGCATATCTACATAGGCTTAACACATGATCAGTCATGGATGCACATACTTTACTTTTATCATTCACTCATACATGTGCATTCAAATGATGGGGGGAAAACACATTACATTCTCTCTAGGAATCACAAAACAGAAAATAGGGATTTTACTGTACTTTTAGCATCATGATTCGATCACAATATACCATTAGGAATTACGTACAATAAGAACATCATTACAACAGATAACAGCTGTCACTTTATGGTAAGGAACAATAATTCGAGACCGCTATATAGAAGTCAGCATATGTGGGACACAAACACAATATATACGTATATGTACATAACACGTATCACGCAACCACAAAGCACACATTTATATTTTATTCAGCACACAATAACAATGTAGTCAAATACAACAACACAATGAGGATTTCATAACTACATAGGCAGGTTAATAATATGATGACGTCATTAGAAGATTCAACCATACACATTACAGCTTTACGACTGTACCGCCCCTTTCAGAACTTTACCACTCAATACTACAATACAACATATACGTAAACAACAGTTTGGAACATCATTAATATGCCGATTTGAAAGGGACGCATATAATATTGACATCTCGGCAATCACTTATATATACAATACTACAGATGACAGCCGGAAGTTCTTCAGTATTAGTGCGATTTTAAAGGGACGCATACAATATTGACATCTCGGCAATCACTTATATATACAATACTACAGATGACAGCCGGAATTTCTTCAGTATTAGTGCGATTTGAAAGGGACGCATACAATATTGACATCTCGGCAATCACTTATATATACAATACTACAGATGACAGCCGGAAGTTCTTCAGTATTAGTGCGATTTTAAAGGGACGCATACAATATTGACATCTCAGCAATCACTTATATATACAATACTACAGATGACAGCCGGAAGTTCTTCAGTATTAGTGCAATTTTAAAGGGACGCATACAATATTTACAGCTCTCCAATCACTTATATATACAATACTACAGATGACAGCCGGAAGTTATTCAGTATTAGTGCGATTTGAAAGGGACGCATACAATATTGTCAGCTCGCAAATCCCTTATATATACAATACTACAGATGGCAGCAGGAAGATCTTCAGTATTAGAGCAATTTTAAAGGGACGCATACAATATTGACATCTCGGCAATCACTTATATATACAATACTACAGATGACAGCCGGAAGTTCTTCAGTATTAGTGCGATTTTAAAGGGACGCATACAATATTTACAGCTCGCCAATCACTTATATATACATTACTACAGATGACAGCCGGAAGTTATTCAGTATTAGTGCGATTTGAAAGGGACTCATACAATATTGTCAGCTCGCAAATCACTTATATATACAATACTACAGATGGCAGCTGTTACTTTATCGTTTACAAACAATATTGCAGCAACATTGGTCGATCACATTCTATGCCATTATACACAAGTATGCACTTTCATTCATGTTAGCGTGGACGTGTGCTTTTAACTATAAGATCGCGTTTAATAAATATTTATTACGCATATGAACAAACATTACAAACATGCACTGTATGTGTGATATTTTACACTTTCACATTGAAATTCATTGTGGGAAAACAACATTTCAGCAAACACCGAAAAAAACACCCACTTTGAAAGCATTCGCGCCGCTCACATACAAACAAGTGAATTCAATTAGCAATCATTACAAACTCACTACCATTGGACTAATTGTACTATAAATCCCCCAAACAACATGGCCAAAGCGTCCATGGTGATCGACATTGTATCAATTCGCTTCTGTGTTTTTGCATACCTTGTTACTCCTTGCGCTGTGTTTGCTCTGCTGTTTGGCTTCGTGCTCCTAAGCTTGGCAAATATGGATGACGATGATCTGGTAGACGCTGCTGGTGCTGCGGTTGGCCAAGTAGCGGTTGATAGAATCAGGCAGCCTCTGCGGCTCCAAGTGAGACAAAGGGGTCGTCTGGTTCGAGGTCCTCGTGTATACAGGGTAAGACACACCTTGGAAAACATGAGCGACTTCGAGGTTTATGACAAGTATCAGCTCAATCGCGAACAGCTCATTGGCCTTTACGATGTTCTTAGACCTCATCTGGAGCCACGTATAAGAATAAGGACTGCTGTCCCCGGCATCACTAAGATGCTAAGTTGTATATACGTCCTGGCCTCCGGGAGTTTTCAAGCAGGAGAGATGTACATGCATGGCCTGTCCCAAGGTACATTCTCTGGGGTGTTTGATAACTTTCTGGACGCCATGGTACGTGTCAGTAAGCATTACATAGGATTCCCACAGAATGATGGTAATTGGAGGCGCCTGAAGTGGGAATTCTTTGCTATTGCTGAATTGCCCAATGTCTTGGGAGCGATTGATTGTACCCACATTGGGCTGCGTGCTCCAGCTGATGACTTGCCCTTCAGAAATCGCAAACATTTTCATAGCCTCAACGTGCAGTATGTTTGTGACACACGGATGAGGATTATGCATGTGTTTGCGAATTTTGGGGGGGCTTGTCATGATGCCCGCATCCTCCCTCTGTCCTCCGTGTGGCGGCAGTTTGAGGAAAGACAAATGCCCCCTGGGTATCTCGTTGGTGAGTATTTGTGCACAACATGGTTAATTAGTTTGACAATTGCCACTGTACTCTTAAACTGTTAATGTAATGTGCAGCTATAGGATGTAATCTAACCATTTATTTCTATTTCCGCAAATGTCTACTTTTAGTTTAAAACAGATATGTAGCATGTCTTACCTTAAATGCTCAGATAGAGAATGCAATTTAACCATTTAGTTTGTATTTTAGACAAGGTCTGGTTTATGCAAAATACGCATATGTAGCATGTCTTAGCTGAAATGGGAAGATAGCAAATGCAAATTAACCATGTCATTGTCTGTTTCTGCAAATGTCTAGTTTTAGTTCAATGCAGATATGTAGCATGTCTTACCTTAAATGCTCAGATAGAGAATGCAATTTAACCATTTAGTTTGTATTTTAGACAAGGTCTGGTTTATGCAAAATACGCATATGTAGCATGTCTTAGCTGAAATGGGAAGATAGCAAATGCAATTTAACCATGTCATTGTCTGTTTCCGCAAATGTCTAGTTTTAGTTCAATGCAGATATGTAGCATGTCTTACCTTAAATGCTCAGATAGAGAATGCAATTTAACCATTTAGTTTGTATTTTAGACAAGGTCTGGTTTATGCAAAATACGCATATGTAGCATGTCTTAGCTGAAATGGGAAGATATCAAATGCAATTTAACCATGTCATTGTCTGTTTCCGCAAATGTCTAGTTTTAGTTCAATGCAGATATGTAGCATGTCTTACCTTAAATGCTCAGATAGAGAATGCAATTTAACCATTTAGTTTGTATTTTAGACAAGCTCTGGTTTATGCAAAATACGCATATGTAGCATGTCTTAGCTGAAATGGGAAGATAGAGAATAAGATTGAACTAGATTATTCTTTTTAAATTTAAACATTTGTTAGTGGATTATCGTGTACACAAATAAATTTGTTTCAGATAATTAAATTTTTGTGGATTATATTTTAATTTTGTTCTGTTCATAATTTATAGGTGATTCTGGTTACATGAGCCGGCCTTGGCTCATTACGCCGTTACGTAACCCTACTGATGAGGCTCAGGAGCGCTACAATAGGGCGCACAAGAGAACTAGGGCTGTGGTTGAGAGGATGTTTGGGATCCTCAAAATGAGATTCTGGTGCCTTGACAGGTCGGGAGGAGCCCTCCAGTACAGCCCTCAGAAGGTGGCTAAGATCGTTATAGCCTGTAGCATCCTGCATAATATTGCACAGCGGGCTGGGATGCTGCAGGCCGTCCAGGCGCCCCGATGCCTTCTCCAAGATGAGGAGGACGAGCCTGTTCTAGAGGGGCCATTCCGGGACGAGGGGCTCAATGTCAGAGAAGACATCATCAACCGCCACTTAAGACGGTAAATAATAGAAGTTAGATTGGAGTATTGTCAATAGATGTGAACTCTAGGGAAATGACAAGTAGAGAATTGTGCAAACATGATAGGATTGTTCATCAAATGCTAACAATTTGTTTCATTTATTAATATAGGTGATGCTCTGGTCATTGGGTCCTGTAGCGAGTCTTTGCCACCTGGTTTTTAAAGACAACATCAGCTGGTAAGTATAAATGTATGGACTGTGGCTGGCAGGAATTTTACACAAATACATCATATGGCATACATTTTCAAAACTAGTATTTAGTTTACACATTACTTAAAATGTAAATACTCAGAAAGGGATCCTCTAGCATGACTATGGTTCAAAGTCACACATTAGAGGCTCGTTCTGCTCAATATGACTCATCTTCACACTTTTATAGAACATAACACAAGATGCTACACATGCTTAGTAAGCTAGTGACAGAAATTATTTCAGAAATGGGGGGTGGGAGAGGGGTAGCGAACTGATTTACACACTTGTAGTAATAATTTTATCACACTTGTTCTGCCATTAGGGAGATGACTTCATCTAAAGACTGAAAGTGAAGAATTCGAAGACTGAAAGTGAAGAATTCCCAGACTGAAAGTGAAAAATCCAAGATTGAAAGTGAAGAATACCAATGGAATCATGTCTGGCATTGTCTTTCAAATGTGCTGACCTTGAAAACCATACAAATACATGTTCACATGGTAAGTGGCAACTATTTGATGGAATAAGGCTGTGGAGGCATCCTATTGGAGACACTTAGATTATTTTTTTATTTTTAGATGGTATTTCAGTCATCTATTTTGGAAATGATAAATAAGACACCTATTGAAGATAAACTGTTTTCTAGAGAATTAACTTTTAAAGACCATGCATAATAAGATACATGTCCTATATTAGAATATTTTTAGCTTACAGACATAACCCCTACTTTGTTCATAATTGGATTTTTCTGTATCACAATCAGACAAAGGAATACATATTATAGTTGATAGAGGTATTTGAATGGACATGAAATATTACATTTATGTTCAGCATACATATATGTATTTTTGATTATTTAAATGTGATATGCATTATTATGTATAATTTTAAATGCTGATATTTAAATGTAATTTTGATTACACAATATAATGGTATTTTCAATGATGTATAGATTTTATGTTTGTGTTTTAGATTCCTAAATATCTTGATAAAATGTTGCACAAAGTTAGAGCATAGACACAAGATGATTTTAAATTTATTTTATTTAATGAATATTTTACAACGTGTGTATTAAATAACTTTTTTGTTGTTGTTTTTTTTTCAGATTTTCATATGTGATGACTTACAGTTGTTTTATTTTTTTGGTTTAAAAAAAAACAAAAAACTTTTATATTAAAATTTGGTAATAATAAACCTTTTATTTTTATTAAAGACCATCTTTTGAACAGATTATAATAAATATCCATATAATCTGTCATTAAAAAAATATTTGACTCCCATGACTGGTAGTTGTCTATTTGACAAGCACATGCATAAGATCAAATTAGGCATCATGTATTGCATTAATTTTTGAAAATCCACTGATTCAGAGAATGTTAAAGTCAAGTAGCTTTTTTCAATTAATTTGGGAGTGAAATCCATCAATGCTTTTATTGTGTAATTTTTAGATGTTAAAATTTAACAATATTTTCGGATATGTATTAAGAATTTGACATAACTTTCTTCTTTTCACTTTTAAGAAGGGAAAGTGGTTAACTTACATTAAAGTGACAGTGTGGTTGAATGTAGAATTTGTTTTATAAGATCTTGTATCTTCTTTAGGTATACAAAAACATTAATTTCATAAATCTAGCTTGAAAAATCATTAAAATGGTAAGTCACTTAACTTCATATTTCGCACAAGCTAGTTATTGGATGACATATTAATTGATTTTCTGGTGTAGTGGAGTCATTTAAAGGGTCATTTAACTATAGTTATTAATATAATTTAATAATAATCTTATCTCTTGGTTAGACATCACATATCTATATGTATTTTTATTCCCCTTTAGTTTATTTCTACAATGTTAAATCAACATATTCCGAATGGTTTGGTTCTTAAAAGGGACATTCCAAAAATATATTGTGTATTGAATTTTAAACAATCCAAAAAAAAAAATGTAAAATATTTTGAATGTACTATTTAATTACATTCAGTCTTTAAATATACTTAGAAAAATATTTACCAATGCACATGTCTTAGACAATGACATAAGGCATCTATGTGCAACCAACAATCAGCATCAACATAGCCTATATAGCTATGTTTTTAATCCAAGAATATATATAATTAAAAGCTAATGAGAGAATAAAAAAAATATTAAGTTGTTTAAATTTTCGATTATTCTTGAAAATACATAAATAACATATAGCTTAATGTCCCTCTAAGCTGAAGACGGCGAAATACAGCCATTACAATATATATTTCATTCACAGTGGGGAAAACAATCCAGAAGGTAATCTAAATATGCTTTAGTCACATGTTATATTAATTTTGAGAAAGGAAGGTGCCTAGGTTTATGATCTTTCCAGCATTATTGGGAAATGTCTCCTTAAAGGGACATGAACTCAAAATATCCTTAAAGGGAGACTGATCAAAAATTAAATATTTTGTAATTCTGAACGAGTATGCAATTTTAAGCAACTTTCTAATTTACTCATATTATCAATTTTTCTCGTTATGTTGCTATCATTAAATGAAAAATAAGGCATTATATTTATATTTTTTTTGCTTCAGTACTCTGGACAGCACTTTTTTATTGGTGGATTAATTTATCCAACAATCAGCAAGGACAACCCAGGTTGTTCTCCAAAAAAGGTCTGTAATATATAATTAGATTTTTACCAAGAGAATTATTAAAAAAGTTGCTTAAAATTTCATGCTCACCTCACTTGGTCTAGGCCCAATCCCCCCTCTTCCCTCTCTTTTTTTTTTTTTTTTTTCTCTTTCCCTATCGGTCTCTTCCATCACGTCCCTCGCCGACGATGGCGGCAAGGCAAAGAGATAGAAGAGCTAAAAACACCGCAGATGCCCTGACCGAACCTCAAATTCCGGCCACATTACCTCCACCAGCTGACACCTTTAACATGAAAATCTTGATTACTAAAATCTCAGAGGCCCTGACACCTAATTTCGATGCACTTAAGACTGAGATCAAGCAAGATATCACCTTATTGTCACAAGAAGTTAGGCATTTTGCCAATAGAATCAACGAGGTCGAACAAAGGGTCTCAGACTTGGAAGACCTCACTACATCACACAGTGCAGACCTAGAGGCAGCCAATTCATCTATTACTATCTTGCAGGCCAAATTAGAAGATTTAGAGAACCGTGCCCGTAGAAACAATATATGCATAATTGGAATTCCTGAGGATGGGACCCATGAGAACTTAAATGTGTTCATTTCAGAAACATTGCCGCAACTACTTAAAATGCCACCTAACTACCCTAAAATCATAGTTGAAAGAGCACACAGGCTAGGGAAACCTTGGACAGATAACAAAGGGAATCACAGGCCAAGACCTGTGATTGCCAAGCTTCTTAATTTTCAAGATAAAATTACGCTGCTACAATTTTTCCGTAAAAATCAACCCACACTGTTAGGAGAATCCAAAATCCTTCTCTTTCAGGATTTCTCAATTGAGACATCCTCCAAGAGAAGAGCTTTAGCCCCAATCTGTTCCAAATTAATTCAACAAGGCCATCAAGCCACCATCATCTATCCAGCAAAATTGAAAATTACAGACGGTGTAAACACTCGGGTTTTTAATTCTACTTTGGAGGTAGACCAATATTTAAAAGAATCTAACTTGCTAGCCAGACAATCGCCAGGTCAAAGATAGGACATCAAGGTCTCCTAATTTATCCCTACTTTGTCTGCTGCAAAGCTTTTTTTTATGCTCTCCCTCTCTTTTCTTTTCTTCTCCACCTTATGGGACATCCTAGCCAGGATGCTGTGACAGAGGGGAAACTTGGAAAGCCCCTGCTCTTCTTCTCTCTCCTTCCCTGTCCCCTCTTTTTTTTTCCTCTTCTTTTTTTTTTTTTTTTCTTCTTCTCCTTCCTCTTTTCCTCCTCCCTCCCACCCTGTGGGACACTATTTCTCACCCTTAGATGGAAAACCTTAAAATAGTATCTTGGAATGTGGGCGGGATCTCCACCCCTATCAAAAGAAAATCTATCCTCACGTGCCTAAGAAAATTAAGCACTAACATAGCATTCATACAAGAGACTCACTTATCCCCAGAAGAGTCTCTAAAACTTAAGGCTACATGGGTCAAATAATTTTTTTTCTCACCAGGTGTGGGAAGGAAAAGAGGGGTAGCCATCTTGTTAGGAAAAAAAATAAATCTGGAGGTCAGCTATAGTGAAGCAAATATGCAGGGCAGATTTGTACTGATAAAGGTAAAAATCGACAAAGAGATTTACACCCTATGTAACATCTATGCCCCCAACAAGCTTGACCCGGTCTTCTGGTCCAAAATACAGACCAAGATTCTTGCTCTCCAAGAGGGACATCTGGTTCTCGGTGGAGACTTTAATATGGCTCCTAATTCCCCACTGGACAGATTTAGACTCACGACTAAACCAAACAAGCAAAAAAGAGATAACTTAGAAGCCAAATTGCTGAAATCATTTATGCAGAACTTGGAAATTAAGGATATATGGAGACTTCAGAATCCTGATGCCAGGGACTTTACTTGCTTATCTAAGGCCCACAAGACACTATCCAGGATTGACTTACTCCTTATTAACAACAGGGTGTCTGGGTTAGAGGTAAAGTCGGGTATCCTTCACATTTTTCTCTCAGACCATGGTCCAATTTATGTAGAGTTTCAAACTAATCAGTTTAAAAACAGAGCATCACATTTTATTTTTCCCCTATTTCTTGCATCAGACCTGAAGTTTAAGAGCTGGCTTAAACTTAAGTTTGCCAAGTATGTATCTCATAATCAACTCCATATAGCGTCACCTTTGCTTTTCTGGGAGGCCGCGAAGGCTGTGCTTCGGGGCGAAATAATAGCCTACACCGCCATGAGAATGAGGAAAATAAGACTAAGAGAAAAGGAAGTTACTAATTCAGTAATTAACTCTTATAACTCCTATCTCTTGGAAAATTCTCCAAGAAACTGGGCGAAATATATCAGAGCTAAGAATGTCAGGGATACCTTCATGGTCTTCCAGGAAACACAGAGAGATTTAAAACTGCAAGCCAGACTATATAGGTTTGGGAATAAATCCGGCAAACTTCTTGCTAACTTGGTCAAAAAAGAAAAAAAAACGTCTTTTATTGAGCATATACAACAGGATGGAGCTTCCCTAGAAAAACCTGAAGAGATTGCACAAGCATTTGCTAGTTACTATCAAGATCTTTATTCCTATAGAAGTTCGGATTTGATACAGAAAAGGCAATTTTGGGATGAAATTTCCCACCCTAAAATTTCAGATGACCTGGCTCAAACGCTCAACACCCCAATTCTAGAGAATGAGATTACAAAGGCCACCTCAGATCTCCCAGCTAACAAATCACCAGGCCCAGATTGCATGCCGAATGAATTCTACAAAATTATGAACATGGAGATAGTACCTTATCTTAATAACGTATATAACAGCATTTATTCTAAGGGAGAGCCAGTAGCCACTTCCTTCTCTGCTTCTAACACAATCCTGATCTTAAAGGGCGGGAAGGACCCCACACTAAAGGAGTCTTATAGACCAATAGCTCTCCTAAATGTGGACTACAAGGTTCTGTGTTCTATTCTTGCCAGGCGCTTACAGCTATCATTGGCCAAGATAATTCACCCAGATCAGGCAGGGTTTCTGTTTAAAAGAAACTCCTCCGCAAAAATCAGAGAAGCCCTGATTATAACAGAATATTTTGAGCCAGCGTCGAGGAGCCGGGGGAGGGGGATGCATTGTTTCAATAGATGCAGAAAAAGCCTTTGATTTAATTCACTTCGACCACCTTTTTACATCCTTAGACAAATTTGGTTTTAGGGGAGAATTTTTGAGATTTATCACCAACTTATATAAAGAACCATACACAAGTCTGATTGTCAACAACATCATTTCACCACAGATAACCCTCAGAAGAGGGACCAGGCAGGGCTGCCCTCTCTCCCCCCTGCTCTTCGACGTTTCAATAGAACCCCTGGCAATAATGATCAGACACTCTCTCCTGGGTATTAAAATTGGAAATCAGATTATAAAAATAGCCCTTTATGCGGACGATGTCCTACTATATCTATCAGACACTCAAACCAGCATACCAAAATTTTTGGACATTGCCGCTAGATTCGGATCTTTCTCAGGCTATAAAATCAACCAAGCAAAATCTGAACTACTTTGGCTCAGAAAAAAACAATAATTCTCCTGCCAATATTCCTTTTAGCCTGGCAATAAATTATTTTAAATATTTAGGAATTTTTATATCTTCTAATCCTGCAGAGCTGTATGATCTTAACATCACTCCAATCTTGAAAACCATAAGAGAGAAACTGAAAAATTGGCAGGGCTTTCCAATATCTATCTCTGGCCGGATAGCTTTATTTAAAATGGTATTGCTACCAAAACTTCTCTATGTACTTCAGAATACCCCATTAATTATACTGGAAAAAGACATCCGTTCACTTAATAGCGCACTCAGCAAATTCATATGGCAAGAGAGAAGACCAAGGATCTCGTTAAAGAAATGATCTCTCTCAAAGGAGTACGGAGGCCTTGCCCTACCTAACATTTGCTTTTATAATTATGATTGGATCTTTCGGAGTAACTATGTAACAAATAACCTATTAGAAGAATCCTTATCTCACCCCTATACTCCATCAGCACTAATTCATTGCCCACCTAAAGAATTACCAAGGGAAATCAAACTTTGTAAAACTCTTATGAGCCCACTGAAGGCATGGTTGAAGGTAGGCGAACTTCTTTCCCTAAATTGTAAAGTTTCGCAATTTCTGCCTCTTCTGGGAAATCTGAAATTTCCGGCAGGGCTAAAATCTCCACTTTTTAAGACCTGGTATACCCAGGGATTGGAAAGGGCGATATAGCTGGTCGATCATGAGAGAAAATGTATTAAAGCTTTTGAAGATTTAAAAAGAGAATTCAAAATTAATAACAAAGATTTCTATGCATACTTGCAAAGTAGACACTTCGTTACAGAGCTTATGAAAGAAACAGATTGGTCGTGGTCCCTGGGCAAATTGGAAAGCTGGTTAAAACTCTTTGATAATGGTCAGAGGTCAATCTCTTTATGCTATCAACTGATCAACTCTGGCAAAGGGAATTTGGAGCTAGAAAGAATCACCCTACTATGGAACCAGATGATCCCTCACTTTAATATTGACACTAAATTTATTCAATCATCAATACAGAAAGTGGCCCAGGCTACTTTGTCAGCCACCTGGCGAGAATCGCATATCAGACTAATACATAATTCTTATTTTACCCCCAAAAAAGGTAGTAAAATCTGCAACCATGGCTTTAGCCACCGCCCAAAATGTTTATTGCCGGCAGCAGATCTAATGCACATGCTATGGGAGTGTCCCAAAATAAGACACTTTTGGTGGAAGCTAGAATTCTGGCTCACTAAAACACTCAAAATTCCGCTACCAGCAATAACACGCCTACAAATAATATTTGGGATAACGAATCAAGATCCATATCAAATAAACGATAAGTTAATTCTCCTGTCCATACTGGCATCTAGATATATTATCTTTAAAAATTGGAAGCTTAAGACACCACCATCTATTCCAGGGATTAAACATTGTTTAAAGAAACAATGTCTGTTAGAACAAAGAGACACTAATTTAGATAACAAAGAGGATATTAGACAATTTTTCAGTAAATGGTCAGTATTTATCAAATCTCTGCCAGATATGGAGATAAATGATATAATTTTCCCGTTCAGAAAATTATTTTTTTTCTCTTCTTTTTTTTTTTTTGTTGTTGTTATTTTTCTTTTTCTTCTCCTTTCTTTTTTTTTTTTTCTTTATCTGGTAATTGCTTATTAACTATACAGAATACTGGGAATCAGTATAAGGAAGTGTATAAAACTGGAAAAACCCAGCAGAATTTGCAGTATATTTTGGATGTTTTATAGTGCATTCCTTAGCCATACTGTTTAAAATGGGCTTGTCTTACTTTTAAATTGATTTTTTTTTTCTCTTTTCCCTTCTGTATGGTTGACTAATATGCAATTAACAGCCCTGCGAGGCACAAAACATGTATCTGAAATTCAATGTATCCTCTGCTGGATATAGATAAACAATTAAAAAAAAAAAAAATTCATGCTCAATCTGAATCACGAACAAAAAATTTTGTGTACAGTGTCCCTTTAACAGATTTAAAGAGCGTATTTACTTCTCTTATCTCATTATCTTGACATACTTTGCTTGAAAAGCATATCGAGATAGGCTCAGTAGATGAAGATAGGTGGATGCACAGAGATGCCTTATGTGATTTGCTCAACCATGTGCATTGAAATTTCTTCTGTTAAGGATATCTAAATAAAAAGATAAATTGACTTACATTTTAAAGTCTAAACATTTTTGATATCTACAGATCATTTGATACAATTGTTTTGTTGTAATGTCTGTTTAAAAATAAAGACGCCATTGCACAATAACATATATGAGCAGTTCAGACAAATACAAGCTCGAGGTTTATTTAATAATAACAAACAAACCTGTAGTTTAACATTTATAAACAGATTATCCAAGTTACGGACATTAGAACCAGAAATTGCACATTCTGAAATGTTGCGTGGGAAACGTATCTTGCAACATGAGATTTGCATCTTTAAACAATCTAGACGAATGTCATGCAATAGTACACAATCAATGTGCATTATAAATACATTTAATAGAGCAATGTCAATACTTCACAATAAGTCACGGAATTGATTTTATGAACAATAAATACATACATGTTAAATGTGTATTAATCCAACGTATTTGTATTAAAGAAACAGACCGATATTAAACAGAGAAATGTCTACAACATTTAATAATGTGACAGTATTAGATTTTAACGATAATTTAAGCATTAATATTTAACGGATCACGTATATTAAATTTGCGTCACACATATCCGCATGACAGGCCCATGAGTTACAAATAAGTCTACATGAAAAATGAAGTAACAGCACCACCAGGAGGTATGTGTATGGAAGTTACTAAGATATGAAACATTAAGGAACGGCCAATCAGAGTTCATCACACAAACACAACTTGAGTCAGGATGGTCTCACAGACATGATAACAAAATTTCAAAGTTTTATCCAATCAGATGTACAGATAACATGTCACATGGTGCATCTCATGTTTACTTCACCATATAAAAGTCCATTACACGTTGCCATCTTTGTCAGTTCTCTAATGCCTGCAGGCAGTTTATATTATTATTAGTCTTATAATATATTCAACAACCCAGCAGGCATGAAACCTCCCAGGTTCACCAAGCAGGAGAGCGCTGCACTGGTCCACGCCGTCCAGGACTTTTATCCCCAGATGTTTGGGAACAAGAGGAGGTCGACAGATGCGCATTTTAAGAAGGCCCTCTGGGAGTCTATCACCAATGCGGTTCAATTGGTGTTGGGCATCCAGAGGAGCCAGGATCAGATCATGCGGAGATTCGGAGATATGAGGTTGCGCTTGTCCAAAAAAGTCGACCTCATAAGGGAGTGGGTACAAGCCCGTAAAAGAGGGGGCAAAAGAAAGGCCCCATGGAAACTCTACCTACCCCCTTATGAGGTGACTTTATGTCAGCTCCTCAGTCTCCGGGTCCCCAAAAGATTTAGATCCTCTCCATCCTCGGCCTCCTCTTCTTCCCTCCCAGCTGCTGGATCTGAAAGTCCTGACCCGGGGGCCAGTGCAGCTGCTTCTCCGTCCGGTTGCCTGGGAGGAGCATAAGGAGAATCTGAACCAGGTAACTATCCAACTTCATATAATATATTAATATTTGATTAGACTTTTAAGAAATGTGCATATAGTCAGATACTAAACCTATATAGATATCGCAACATACGCTACATATGATGTTTAGATATCTGATTTTAGATTAGTCACACATGAAATAGGAATGATGTTTCTTGCGCTCTACAGAATATGCGTCACAGAGCGAAAATGGAATTGCGCATCCGTGAAATCACTATCATCCACCATTTCATACATTAACTATTGAATCCTAAGACAGTTAGATATATTCTTTCTTCTTGTTCAATATTAACAAATATACTATTTTCATATCATAATACACCCAATTGCAAATATAATTGAAGCCTTTATGAAATGATACTCATCACACTACTTTATCCAAATTTATTTCACGGATGCCTAATTCCGCTTGGAATCATTGCGCAATGAACCCGATAAATAGAATAGCGCACACACCTGAACATGGGTTTGCTGTAAATGGCATCGCTTTACACATGTTGGTCAAATGTAAATGTGAATTATTATATATGTGAAGAATGCAGTATTCTTATTTTAAATCTTATACATAATAAAAAATATACTAGCAGAATCAAAATAAACAATGAACTATGTCCATCAATTGATGAGAATGAAATAACACAACAAATTAATTAAAGCTACGGTCAACAACATAACTGATTGAAAATAAGAGTGTATTTATGATGAAATTAATTGAGGAAACAATTAACTCATGGGAATAAAAAAAGATTATTAGTTTGTCAGTGATTTTGTACTAATTTAAAGTTTTTAAACATGGCATGATTTGTATTAATGATATCCAATCCTCATTTAATATTTTACAGATCGGGATGTTGGTGCTGGAACCTCAAGCCAGGGCTTGTCACAGTATGGTATGTCTCATTTTAATTGACATTTGTCTTAGAAACATGGACAGAACATTACATAATACATCCACATTGTTCGATATTTATATGGATCCTCTAATTCGATTTAAAAAATTTAAAAATAAGAATAAAAAAACAAATTTTGGATTATTAATAAAAATGTAATATTAATCTTACAATTGGACGTTTTTAAGATATTCCATCTATTCTTGATATCTTCATTTTACTGTAAGATTCTTTGAATGGCCAATTTATATTCTTCCCCTGTGTATTGCTTGATATTATTGGGATACATTTTGACCACATTCACACGGTTTTGCATATGTTTTGAATTTAAAAATATACATTACATATTTTTAATTTATCGAGTCATTTAAGGGACATGACAACTAAATTTTACATTGAATGATTTCGACACGTGATTTTCTTGTTTTGTATAAACATTTGATTAGCTAAATTGGTTCAGTCTATTGTTTTCATTATTCTAAAAACATATTGAGTTCGGTTTAGGTTAAGCAATGCATTACTGGGATTAACCGGCTGTTTTTTTATGCAGAAATTGGCCTATTTTCATATGTTCAAATCATGTGTTCAGATAACAGTAGTACATAGTTGCAAAAAGTATCCAATTACACATTTGGAGCTTCATGTCCCTTTAAGAGAGGATAATTAAAGATTCTTGAGGATATCCTTAACTAACATATTAGATTGTAATTGCATGCTCCATCCCATTCATTACATCAACATATGGACTAGAGAATTCATTAACAGCGACATTGTCAAATCAATATCTTTTTCTATTAAAGGGACACTGAGCAAAAATTATTACTGTTGTCATTCAGATAGAGCATGCAATATTAATAAAATTTTACATTTAATACTATAATCATATTTTCAATATTCTCTTGATAAATGTATTTTAAAATCAAGAATGTAAGTTTATCTGCAGCTCCATTTTTGTTGACCAACCTGGGTTGTTATTGATGATTGGTGGATACCTTCAACAAACAATATTTATTGATTAAAAAATTGCTTATCTGCCTTTAAGATTAAAATGTTGCAAAATAAATATTATAATAGGAGTCAATGTAAAATAATTTGTAACAGTTTGAACAGTGAAATCACTGATTGAAAATATTCATGTCAGTATCCCTTTAATAAACAATAGATTAATTAATCCTTACATTCTTTGGATTAAACAATATTGATATATAATTCACATATTCACTGTTGGAGTTACTTTATAGATATAAGCATACTCTAACAGCACCATGATTACATATTTGTACAAATCAATTTGGTTTGGTATTGTGATCAATATGTGTTGTGTCCTAAACAAGATTACTGTACATTGCACAAATGGCTCGATGTGCCACATGTCTTGGTTTATATTTGTCAACAGCTGTTATTCCAAATGTGGTTTGTGTGTATTCTTTGAAGAACATTGATCAATGGGTATATTTAGATATGCAATAACATCATATGAGATGAATTTGATGTCTAATATAGTTAGAAATTATACATATGTTAAATACATCATTTTATTCATAATCCCCTTGATTCAATCAAGCATTTTTTCTTCTAATGACTGCTCTATTCTTCACATTTCGAAGTTGATTATTCTTATAAATCGATACAGATGTGATTTAGTGATATCCAAACTGTTTTCACTAATATATATCTATATCATTCATAGAGAGAGTTGTTGTGGGGAGCCCAGAGGGATCCAGCCCTGACACAGAGCTGCCTTTTAAGTCTTCTGGTAAGTCCATTGACTAATTTTATATGTCATTGAAGGTGTATTGGTAATCAATATTATGAGCATGATTCTGATGAAGCATGACATTTGAATCAAACATTTAATTTACTCCTCTGATTATATATCAATTTTATTTTAATATTGAAAGATTAAGATCTCAAAGTTTCTTAGTCTACACCTTTGTTATTCAGAAGATGGATAGCATATGTTTGTTTATATTTTCAATTTTGACAACAATCATCAAGTGATACACACATGAGAAATCTTAAATGTTCAATGTACTATGCTTTTATGATTTGTAAAATAATAAAGACAATAAATAGAAAATCTGAATCATTGAGAATAACAAATCTAATGTCATTTGTATGCTCCATCAAAATGATGTAAATCATAACTTTGGGTGTGTATATCTTTAACCCCTTAATTACCGGACCATTTTTCAATTTTCTTACCCTTAATGACAATGGCTATTTTTACATTTCTGCAGTGTTTGTGTTTAGCTGTAATTTCCCTCTTACTCATTTACTGTACCCACACATATTATATACCATTTTTCTCACCATTAAATGGACTTTCTAAAGATACCATTATTTTCATCATGTCTTATAATTTACTAAAAAAAAAAAAATATGAGGAAAAAATGGAAAAAAACACACTTTTTCTAACTTTGACCCCCAAAATCTGTTACACATCTACAACCACCAAAAAACACCCATGCTAAATAGTTTCTATATTTTGTCCTGAGTTTAGAAATACCCAATGTTTACATGTTCTTTGCTTTTTTTGCAAGTTATGGGGCAATAAATACAAGTAGCACTTCGATATTTCCAAACCACTTTTTTTCAAAATTAGCGCTAGTTACATTGGAACCCTGATATCTGTCAGGAATACCTGAATATCCCTTGACATGTATATATTTTTTTTTAGAAGACAACCCAAAGTATTGATCTAGGCCCATTTTGGTATATTTCATGCCACCATTTCACCACTAAATGCGATAAAAAAAAAAGTTCACTTTTTCACAAAATTTGTCACAAACTTTAGGTTTCCCACTGAAATTATTTACAAACAGCTTCTGCAATTATGGCACAAATGGTTGTAAATGCTTCTCTGGGATCCCCTTTTTTCAGAAATAGCAGACTTATATGGCTTTGGGGTTGCTTTTTGGTAATTAGAAGGCCGCTAAATGCCGCTGCGCACCACACATGTTATATGCCCAGGAGTGAAGGGGTTAATTAGGGAGCTTGTAGGGAGCTTGTAGGGTTAATTTTAGCTTTAGTGTAGTGTATTAGACAACCCCAAGTATTGATCTAGGCCCATTTTGGTATATTTTATGCCACCATTTCACCGCCAAATGCGAGCAAATAAAAAAAAAAACTTAACATTTTTCACAATTTTAGGTTTCTCACTGAAATTATTTACAAACAGCTTGTGCAATTATGGCAGAAATTGTTGTAAAAGCTTCTCTGGGATCCCCTTTGTTCAGAAATAGCAGACTTATATGGCTTTGGCGTTGCTTTTTGGTAATTAGAAGGCCGCTAAATGCTGAAAGTCTGCCAGTACTAAATAAAAGAGGTTTTTTTTTTTTTAAATAAAAATAATAAAGTATTTTAGCTGTGATGGACCCCTGCCTTAGCCCCAACCTCCCTGATCCCCCCTCCAGCTCTCTAACCCTCTCCCCTACCTAATTACCACCATCTTGGGTACTGGCAGCTGTCTGCCAGTACCCAGTTTGGCCCCAAAAAAACCCCAAAAAGTATTTGTATTTTATTTTTTACTTAAAAAACTATTTCTGTAGTGTAGCAGCCCCCCACAATACCCCCACCCCCACCCCCTCCCAGATCCTTTTATATTTTTTTAAAAAAAAATTCCCTTTTTTTTCCCCTTTCTGCCCTCATTCATTGGTGTCAGTGTGGCTAATGGGTGCACGTGCATGCGCGTGCACATGCACGCGCCCCCGTGCACATGCACGCTCACGTGCACACTCGTGCATCGTGCACGCGCACGCGCATCGTGCACCCGGCGGACACTGGCACTATCGCTACCGGTGCAGAGAGGGCCACAGAGTGGCTCTCTCTGCATCGGAGGCTTGTAAAGTGGTATTGCAGGATGCCTCCATATCGAGGCATCACTGCAATACCCTCAGAGCTGCTGGAAGCATTTGTGATCGCTTCCAGCACTCTGTTTGACAACTGACATACCAGGTACGTCCATTGTCATTAACTGCTTGTTAATGCATGACGTACCTGGTACGTCAGTTGTCATTAAGGGGTTAATGCAACATTGATGTGTGTCTTTGAGCAACAGTAACATATGTTATAATATCTGATCTTAACGTGTACACAACATGTTATGTTTTACAGAGATTGATTTAACATGTGGGACGGAGGAGGAAGAGGCTTCCTTGGAGTCTGATGGTATGTGAAATATATCTAACATGTATCCAACATGTTTTTTTATTGTAAAACATTTTATTGAAGACATTCAAAGTCTTCAGCTTCTGCACTTTAAAAAGGAATATTCTTTTTCTTTTCAAATACACTACTGCCCCCTTTCTATATCAGGAAGCATGAACATATGCTTTGATTATTCTTTCATTTTTGTCTGATTTGTAATTCATACCATCATGATGTCACGTGCATATTCCAGGCCAAACCACAATAATCATTTTTGAATAGTACAGACAGCCATTGCTATTAATCTGAGTGCCTATATGCATACCATATCCTTATGTCATCATTGTTTAGAAATTCAAACACACTTCTAAGTATATTGAAAACATAATCAAGTTGAAATGCCTTGATTTGATATCATGATGTATGAGATGTTAATATATTTTTATTATTTATTTCAGATGGATCCTCCACTTCTGGGCATCATTTTTCTGCCCCTGCCCAGTCCCCTGCCCCTTCCCAGGCCCCTGCCCAGTCCCCTGCCCCTTCACAGGCCCCTGCCCCTTCCCAGGCCCCTCCACAGACCCAAGACCCTCCCGGCCCTTCACATTTTGCCTGTCCTGTCCCTCCCAAAAAACGCCCCTTAGCCCCCCTTTGCCGCTCTCCACGTATTTTGGCCCGTACAGCTACCCCACCTGCCCAGCCCCCAACTCACCACTCCCCAGCTGTACGGGCTACCCCAGAGCGGCAGCCCATCCCTCCCCAACCCAATCCCATCCCTCCCCAACACAATCCCATCCCTTCCCCCTGTCTCAACCTTCATTGTCCTGGGTGTCAGATTGTCCTTCCCAGGCACAGCTGTAAGTATCATTCCAAATCAACATTATAAAATATTTAAAGGTACACTGAAGGCAAATTGTTTCTATTGTAATTCAAATAGAGCATGCAATGTTAATCAAATTTATAATTTACTACTCTTATCAATTCTTCTTCGTTCTCTTGCTATCTTTATTTAAACAAAGAAATGCATATAATTTATTTTTTTAAAAAAGAAGTCTAGACATAATTTCTTTATTGTTGGATGAATGTATCCATCAATCAGCAGGGACAACCAAGGTTGATCACCAAAAATGGCCTGCCCTATAAACTTACATTCTTGCATTTAAAATATAGCTATAGCATTATAACATTTCAAGAATAGGAGTAAATTAAAAAGTTGATTTAAATGTCATGCTCTATCTGAATCACAAAATAAAATATTTTGGTTCAGTGTCCCTTTAATTTGATATCACTACATATAGCAATCACCACTACTTGGATCCAAACATTTATGTAAAAATGTTCATACATTATATATTGTATAACCCAGTGGGAATGTAATTTCTTCTGGTTGCTATGTTTACACAGCTTGGGCTCAATGCCAAAATGTTTAAGGATAGGTGTGGATACCACAGTATAACTAAAATCTTAAAATTGCCAATGTAAGTACAATGGAATTCCTTTTACAAGATTTTATACACTCAAGATGTAAAAGTGGATCATAGAAAACCAATTAAAGGGGACAACATGTTTGAGTAAACTGTCCCTTTAATGGTTTATGTCTGTCTGAATAACATATTTAATGTGTAATAATAATTTCAACAAATTAATTTAAAGAATGATTTGTCTTTATGATGACAATGTATCTTTGCTTATTTTTTATTATGTTGTGTAATTATCATTAATATTTTATTTATTCTTTATTTTAGGCTGTGACTCAACATGGCTCACACTAGAAGCTCTAGCACGCGTAGAGCAGGCCGTGTTGAGGAACGCAGTTGGCCTGAGAGGGATTAACAACACCATGCATGCCCTGCTACAGGTTCAGCGTTTGACTCTACAACGTATGATGCTATTTGAGTCAATGCTTGAATCTGTAGCTGGACAGGCACAGGACGATGAAGGGGATGCCCAAAAAGTGGAGGATCTGGAGATGCTTGAACGGCGCAGATAAGAATCTTCCGTCCACATGTTGATTTTCTGTTTTTTATTGTTGCCATTTGGCCTTTTTTTTATTATTGTTGTTCCTGTTGCACTCTTTTACCTTGTCAAATGGCTCCAATGGGGCTGTGCTGGCCTTTGTTGGCCCTTCTCAACTCCCTCCAAGGAATGTGATGCACTCTTTTACCTTGTCAAATGGCTCCAATGGGGCTGTGCTGACCCTTGTTAACTCTCTTCATGTACTGTGATACACTCTTTTACCTTGTCAAATGGCTCCAATGGGGCTGTGCCGGCTTTTGCCAACTCTCTTCATGGACTGTGATGCACTCTTTTACCTTGTCAAATGGCTCCAATGGGGCTGTGCTGGCCCTTGTCAACTCTCTTCATGGACTGTGATGCACTCTTTTACCTTGTCAAATGGCTCCAATGGGGCTGTGCTGGCCCTTGCCAACTCTCTTCATGGACTGTGATGCACTCTTTTACCTTGTCAAATGGCTCCAATGGGGCTGTGCTGGCCCTTGCCAACTCTCTTCATGGACTGTGATGCACTCTTTTACCTTGTCAAATGGCTCCAATGGGGCTGTGCTGGCCCTTGTCAACTCTCTTCATGGACTGTGATGCACTCTTTTACCTTGTCAAATGGCTCCAATGGGGCTGTGCTGGCCTTTGTTGGCCCTTGCCAACTCTCTTCATGGACTGTGATGCACTCTTTTACCTTGTCAAATGGCTCCAATGGGGCTCTGCTGGCCTTTATTGGCCCTTGTCAACTCCCTCCAAGGACTGTGATGCACTCTTGTACCTTGTCAAATGGCTCCAATGGGGCTGTGCTGGCCCTTGTTAACTCTCTTCATGGACTGTGATGCACTCTTTTACCTTGTCAAATGGCTCCAATGGGGCTGTGCTGGACCTTGCCAACTCTCTTCATGGACTGTGATGCACTCTTTTACCTTGTCAAATGGCTCCAATGGGGCTGTGCTGGCCCTTGTCATCTCTCTTCATGGACTGTGATGCACTCTTTTACCTTGTCAAATGGCTCCAATGGGGCTGTGCTGGCCCTTGCCAACTCTCTTCATGGGCTGTGATGCACTCGTTTACCTTGTCAAATGGCTCCAATGGGGCTGTGCTGGCCCTTGCCAACTCTCTTCATGGACTGTGATGCACTCTTTTACCTTGTCAAATGGCTCCAATGGGGCTGTGCTGGCCCTTGTCAATTCTCTTCATGGACTGTGATGCACTCTTTTACCTTGTCAAATGGCTCCAATGGGGCTGTGATGGCCTTTGTTGGACCTTGTCAACTCCCTCCAAGGACTGTGATGCACTCTTTTACTTTGTCAAATGGCTCCAATGGGGCTGTGCTGGCCTTTGTTGGCCCTTGTCAACTCCCTCCAAGGACTGTGATGCACTCTTTTTACCTTGTCAAATGGCTCCAATGGGGCTGTGCTGGCCCTTGTCAACTCTCTTCATGGACTGTGATGCACTCTTTTACCTTGTGAAATGGCTCCAATGGGGCTGTGCTGGCCCTTGCCAACTCTCTTCATAGACTGTGATGCACTCTTTTACCTTGTCAAATGGCTCCAATGGGGCTGTGGTGGCCCTTGTCAACTCTCTTCATGGACTGTGATGCACTATTTTACCTTATCAAATGGCTCCAATGGGGCTGTGCTGGCCCTTGCCAACTCTCTTCATGGACTGTGATGCACTCTTTTACCTTGTCAAATGGCTCCAATGGGGCTGTGCTGGCCCTTGCCAACTCTCTTCATGAACTGTGATGCACTCTTTTACCTTGTCAAATGGATCCAATGGGGCTGTGCTGGCCCTTGTCAACTCTCCTCATGGACTGTGATGCACTCTTTTACCTTGTCAAATGGCTCCAATGGGGCTGTGCTGGCCCTTGCCAACTCTCTTCATGGACTGGGATGCACTCTTTTACCTTGTCAAATGGCTCTAATGGGGCTGTGCTGTCCTTTGTTGGCCCTTGTCAACTCCCTCCAAGGACTGTGATGGAGTACAATGGAATTCCTTTTACAAGATTTTATACACTCAAGATGTAAAAGTGGATCATAGAAAACCAATTAAAGGGGACAACATGTTTGAGTAAACTGTCCCTTTAATGGTTTATGTCTGTCTGAATAACATATTTAATGTGTAAATAATCAATTTCAACAAATTAATTTAAAGAATGATTTGTCTTTATGATGACAATGTATCTTTGCTTATTTTTTATTATGTTGTGTAATTATCATTAATATTTTATTTATTCTTTATTTTAGGCTGTGACTCAACATGGCTCACACTAGAAGCTCTAGCACGTGTAGAACAGGCCGTGTTGAGGAACGCAGTTGGCCTGAGAGGGATTAACAACACCATGCATGCCCAGCTACAGGTTCAGCGTTTGACTCTACAACGTATGATGCTATTTGAGTCAATTCTTGAATCTGTAGCTGGACAGGCACAGGACGATGAAGGGGATGCCCAAAAAGTGGAGGATCTGGAGATGCTTGAACGGCGCAGATAAGAATCTTCCGTCCACATGTTGATTTTCTGTTTTTTATTGTTGCCATTAGGCCTTTTTTTTATTATTGTTGTTCCTGTTGCACTCTTTTACCTTGTCAAATGTCTCCAATGGGGCTGTGCTGGCCTTTGTTGGCCCTTGTCAACTCCCTCCAAGGACTGTGATGCACTCTTTTACCTTGTCAAATGGCTCCAATGGGGCTGTGCTGACCCTTGTTAACTCTCTTCATGTACTGTGATACACTCTTTTACCTTGTCAAATGGCTCCAATGGGGCTGTGCCGGCTTTTGCCAACTCTCTTCATGGACTGTGATGCACTCTTTTACATTGTCAAATGGCTCCAATGGGGCTGTGCTGGCCCTTTTCAACTCTCTTCATGGACTGTGATGCACTCTTTTACCTTGTCAAATGGCTCCAATGGGGCTGTGCTGGCCCTTGCCAACTCTCTTCATGGACTGTGATGCACTCTTTTACCTTGTCAAATGGCTCCAATGGGGCTGTGATGGCCCTTGCCAACTCTCTTCATGGACTGTGATGCACTCTTTTACCTTGTCAAATGGCTGCAATGGGGCTGTGCTGGACCTTGTCAACTCTCTTCATGGACTGTGATGCACTCTTTTACCTTGTCAAATGGCTCCAATGGGGCTGTGCTGGCCTTTGTTGGCCCTTGTCAACTCCCTCCAAGGACTGTGATGCACTCTTGTACCTTGTCAAATGGCTCCAATGGGGCTGTGCTGGCCCTTGCCAACTCTCTTCATGGACTGTGATGCACTCTTTTACCTTGTCAAATGGCTCCAATGGGGCTGTGCTGGCCCTTGTCAACTCTCTTCATGGACTGTGATGCACTCTTTTACCTTGTCAAATGGCTCCAATGGGGCTGTGCTGGCCCTTGCCAACTCTCTTCATGGGCTGTGATGCACTCTTTTACCTTGTCAAATGGCTCCAATGGGGCTGTGCTGGCCCTTGCCAACTCTCTTCATGGACTGTGATGCACTCTTTTACCTTGTCAAATGGCTCCAATGGGGCTGTGCTGGCCCTTGTCAACTCTCTTCATGGACTGTCATGCACTCTTTTACCTTGTCAAATGGCTCCAATGGGGCTGTGATGGCCTTTGTTGGACCTTGTCAACTCCCTCCAAGGACTGTGATGCACTCTTTTACTTTGTCAAATGGCTCCAATGGGGCTGTGCTGGCCTTTGTTGGCCTTTTCAACTCCCTCCAAGGACTGTGATGCACTCTTTTTACCTTGTCAAATGGCTCCAATGGGGCTGTGCTGGCCCTTGTCAACTCTCTTCATGGACTGTGATGCACTCTTTTACCTTGTGAAATGGCTCCAATGGGGCTGTGCTGGCCCTTTCCAACTCTCTTCATAGACTGTGATGCACTCTTTTACCTTGTCAAATGGCTCCAATGAGGCTGTGCTGGCCCTTGCCGCCTCTCTTCATGAACTGTGATGCACTCTTTTACCTTGTCAAATGGCTCCAATGGGGCTGTGCTGGCCCTTGCCAACTCTCTTCATGGACTGTGATGCACTCTTTTACCTTGTCAAATGGCTCCAATGGGGCTGTGCTGGCCCTTGCCAACTCTCTTCATGGACTGTGATGTACTCTTTTACCTTGTCAAATGGCTCCAATGGGGCTCTGCTGGCCTTTGTTGGCCCTTGTCAACTCCCTCCAAGGACTGTGATGCACTCTTGTACCTTGTCAAATGGCTCCAATGGGGCTGTGCTGGCCCTTGTTAACTCTCTTCATGGACTGTGATCCACTCTTTTACCTTGTCAAATGGCTCCAATGGGGCTGTGCTGGCCCTTGTCAACTCTCTTCATGGACTGTGATGCACTCTTTTACCTTGTCAAATGGCTCCAATGGGGCTGTGCTGGCCCTTGCCAACTCTCTTCATGGGCTGTGATGCACTCTTTTACCTTGTCAAATGGCTCCAATGGGGATGTGCTGGCCCTTGCCAACTCTCTTCATGGACTGTGATGCACTCTTTTACCTTGTCAAATGGCTCCAATGGGGCTGTGCTGGCCCTTGTCAATTCTCTTCATGGACTGTGATGCACTCTTTTACCTTGTCAAATGGCTCCAATGGGGCTGTGATGGCCTTTGTTGGACCTTGTCAACTCCCTCCAAGGACTGTGATGCACTCTTTTACTTTGTCAAATGGCTCCAATGGGGCTGTGCTGGCCTTTGTTGGCCCTTGTCAACTCCCTCCAAGGACTGTGATGCTCTCTTTTTACCTTGTCAAATGGCTCCAATGGGGCTGTGCTGGCCCTTGTCAACTCTCTTCATGGACTGTGATGCACTCTTTTACCTTGTGAAATGGCTCCAATGGGGCTGTGCTGGCCCTTGCCAACTCTCTTCATAGACTGTGATGCACTCTTTTACCTTGTCAAATGGCTCCAATGAGGCTTTGCTGGCCCTTGCCGACTCTCTTCATGAACTGTGATGCACTCTTTTACCTTGTCAAATGGCTCCAATGGGGCTGTGCTGGCCCTTGCCAACTCTCTTCATGAACTGTGATGCACTCTTTTACCTTGTCAAATGGCTCCAATGGGGCTGTGCTGGCCCTTGCCAACTCTCTTCATGGACTGTGATGCACTCTTTTACCTTGTCAAATGGCTCCAATGGGGCTGTGCTGGCCCTTGCCAACTCTCTTCATGGACTGTGATGTACTCTTTTACCTTGTCAAATGGCTCCAATGGGGCTCTGCTGGCCTTTGTTGGCCCTTGTCAACTCCCTCCAAGGACTGTGATGCACTCTTGTACCTTGTCAAATGGCTCCAATGGGGCTGTGCTGGCCCTTGTTAACTCTCTTCATGGACTGTGATGCACTCTTTTACCTTGTCAAATGGCTCCAATGGGCCTGTGCTGGACCTTGCCAACTCTCTTCATGGACTGTGATCCACTCTTTTACCTTGTCAAATGGCTCCAATGGGGCTGTGCTGGCCCTTGTCAACTCTCTTCATGGACTGTGATGCACTCTTTTACCTTGTCAAATGGCTCCAATGGGGCTGTGCTGGCCCTTGCCAACTCTCTTCATGGACTGTGATGCACTCTTTTACCTTGTCAAATGGCTCCAATGGGGCTGTGCTGGCCCTTTTCAATTCTCTTCATGGACTGTGATGCACTCTTTTACCTTGTCAAATGGCTCCAATGGGGCTGTTATGGCCTTTGTTGGACCTTGTCAACTCCCTCCAAGGACTGTGATGCACTCTTTTACTTTGTCAAATGGCTCCAATGGGGCTGTGCTGGCCTTTGTTGGCCCTTGTCAACTCCCTCCAAGGACTGTGATGCTCTCTTTTTACCTTGTCAAATGGCTCCAATGGGGCTGTGCTGGCCCTTGTCAACTCTCTTCATGGACTGTGATGCACTCTTTTACCTTGTGAAATGGCTCCAATGGGGCTGTGCTGGCCCTTGCCAACTCTCTTCATAGACTGTGATGCACTCTTTTACCTTGTCAAATGGCTCCAATGAGGCTGTGCTGGCCCTTGCCGCCTCTCTTCATGAACTGTGATGCACTCTTTTACCTTGTCAAATGGCTCCAATGGGGCTGTGCTGGCCCTTGCCAACTCTCTTCATGGACTGTGATGCACTCTTTTACCTTGTCAAATGGCTCCAATGGGGCTGTGGTGGCCCTTGTCAACTCTCTTCATGGACTGTGATGCACTATTTTACCTTGTCAAATGGCTCCAATGGGGCTGTGCTGGCCCTTGCCAACTCTCTTCATGGACTGTGATGCACTCTTTTACCTTGTCAAATGGCTCCAATGGGGCTGTGCTGGCCCTTGCCAACTCTCTTCATGAACTGTGATGCACTCTTTTACCTTGTCAAATGGATCCAATGGGGCTGTGCTGGCCCTTGTCAACTCTCCTCATGGACTGTGATGCACTCTTTTACCTTGTCAAATGGCTCCAATGGGGCTGTGCTGGCCCTTGCCAACTCTCTTCATGGACTGTGATGCACTCTTTTACCTTGTCAAATGGCTCTAATGGGGCTGTGCTGGCCTTTGTTGGCCCTTGTCAACTCCCTCCAAGGACTGTGATGGAGTACAATGGAATTCCTTTTACAAGATTTTATACACTCAAGATGTAAAAGTGGATCATAGAAAACCAATTAAAGGGGACAACATGTTTGAGTAAACTGTCCCTTTAATGATTTATGTCTGTCTGAATAACATATTTAATGTGTAAATAATCAATTTCAACAAATTAATTTAAAGAATGATTTGTCTATATGATGACAATGTATCTTTGCTTATTTTTTTATTATGTTGTGTAATTATCATTAATATTTTATTTATTCTTTATTTTAGGCTGTGACTCAACATGGCTCACACTAGAAGCTCTAGCACGTGTAGAACAGGCCGTGTTGAGGAACGCAGTTGGCCTGAGAGGGATTAACAACACCATGCATGCCCAGCTACAGGTTCAGCGTTTGACTCTACAACGTATGATGCTATTTGAGTCAATTCTTGAATCTGTAGCTGGACAGGCACAGGACGATGAAGGGGATGCCCAAAAAGTGGAGGATCTGGAGATGCTTGAACGGCGCAGATAAGAATCTTCCGTCCACATGTTGATTTTCTGGTTTTTATTGTTGCCATTTGGCCTTTTTTTTATTATTGTTGTTCCTGTTGCAATCTTTTACCTTGTCAAATGTCTCCAATGGGGCTGTGCTGGCCTTTGTTGGCCCTTGTCAACTCCCTCCAAGGACTGTGATGCACTCTTTTACCTTGTCAAATGGCTCCAATGGGGCTGTGCTGACCCTTGTTAACTCTCTTCATGTACTGTGATACACTCTTTTACCTTGTCAAATGGCTCCAATGGGGCTGTGCCGGCTTTTGCCAACTCTCTTCATGGACTGTGATGCACTCTTTTACATTGTCAAATGGCTCCAATGGGGCTGTGCTGGCCCTTGTCAACTCTCTTCATGGACTGTGATGCACTCTTTTACCTTGTCAAATGGCTCCAATGGGGATGTGCTGGCCCTTGCCAACTCTCTTCATGGACTGTGATGCACTCTTTTACCTTGTCAAATGGCTCCAATGGGGCTGTGCTGGCCCTTGCCAACTCTCTTCATGGACTGTGATGCACTCTTTTACCTTGTCAAATGGCTCCAATGGGGCTGTGCTGGACCTTGTCAACTCTCTTCATGGACTGTGATGCACTCTTTTACCTTGTCAAATGGCTCCAATGGGGCTGTGCTGGCCTTTGTTGGCCCTTGTCAACTCCCTCCAAGGACTGTGATGCACTCTTGTACCTTGTCAAATGGCTCCAATGGGGCTGTGCTGGCCCTTGTTAACTCTCTTCATGGACTGTGATGCACTCTTTTACCTTGTCAAATGGCTCCAATGGGGCTGTGCTGGCCCTTGCCACTCTCTTCATGGACTGTGATGCACTCTTTAACCTTGTCAAATGGCTCCAATGGGGCTGTGCTGGCCCTTGTCAACTCTCTTCATGGACTGTGATGCACTCTTTTACCTTGTCAAATGGTTCCAATGGGGCTGTGCTGGCCCTTGCCAACTCTCTTCATGGGCTGTGATGCACTCTTTTACCTTGTCAAATGGCTCCAATGGGGCTGTGCTGGCCCTTGCCAACTCTCTTCATGGACTGTGATGCACTCTTTTACCTTGTCAAATGGCTCCAATGGGGCTGTGCTGGCCCTTGTCAACTCTCTTCATGGACTGTCATGCACTCTTTTACCTTGTCAAATGGCTCCAATGGGGCTGTGATGGCCTTTGTTGGACCTTGTCAACTCCCTCCAAGGACTGTGATGCACTCTTTTACTTTGTCAAATGGCTCCAATGGGGCTGTGCTGGCCTTTGTTGGCCTTTTCAACTCCCTCCAAGGACTGTGATGCACTCTTTTTACCTTGTCAAATGGCTCCAATGGGGCTGTGCTGGCCCTTGTCAACTCTCTTCATGGACTGTGATGCACTCTTTTACCTTGTGAAATGGCTCCAATGTGGCTGTGCTGGCCCTTTCCAACTCTCTTCATAGACTGTGATGCACTCTTTTACCTTGTCAAATGGCTCCAATGAGGCTGTGCTGGCCCTTGCCAACTCTCTTCATGAACTGTGATGCACTCTTTTACCTTGTCAAATGGCTCCAATGGGGCTGTGCTGGCCCTTGCCAACTCTCTTCATGGACTGTGATGCACTCTTTTACCTTGTCAAATGGCTCCAATGGGGCTGTGCTGGCCCTTGTCAACTCTTTTCATGGACTGTGATGCACTCTTTTACCTTGTCAAATGGCTCCAATGGGGCTGTGCTGGCCCTTGCCAACTCTCTTCATGTACTGTGATGCACTCTTTTACCTTGTCAAATGGCTCCAATGGGGCTGTGCTGGCCCTTGCCAACTCTCTTCATGGACTGTGATGCACTCTTTTACCTTGTCAAATGGATCCAATGGGGCTGTGCTGGCCCTTGTCAACTCTCCTCATGGACTGTGATGCACTCTTTTACCTTGTCAAATGGCTCCAATGGGGCTGTGCTGGCCCTTGCCAACTCTCTTCATGGACTGTGATGCACTCTTTTACCTTGTCAAATGGCTCTAATGGGGCTGTGCTGGCCTTTGTTGGCCCTTGTCAACTCCCTCCAAGGACTGTGATGCACTCTTTTACCTTGTCAAATGGCTCCAATTGTCCTGATCTTTAAAAAATTATTTAGAAACGTTGTTGATGCTTTCTGACATACTAATAAAAAACATGTCATTCCACGATTTTTTGTCCTCTTTATTCATGTCATTGATTGAAATCTTTAGTTTATGTGGTTAATCCTTAAAGGGACCTTAAACAAAATAATGGTCTTTCCTAAATCATATATGTAATACAATTGTAAATGACTTTAATATTTACATCTCCAATTTAATTTTATTAATTTTCTTTATATAGTTTTCGTAAAGCTTTATCATTGCATGATTATGATTAGCACAGTAATAATTTTATATATATATATATATATATATATATATATATATATACATATATATATATATATATATATCTTTATGTTTGTATATATATATATATATATATATATATATATGTATATTTTAAATTCCACATCCATGTGTTCATTTGTAAACTCTGAGTGAATTGATGCACCTTTAACAAATGATCCCAGGATTGATACAATGAGATAATCTCTGTAAAGTGTTATTTTTATGGAAATCGTATTCTATCTGTGGATCCTCTTTTTTTATTTGGTATTTCATGTCCCTTTAAGTGATGCTGACCACAATTGTTAATGAATGGATTTCCATTTCTAAAGCGTTTTGACCCTTTTTACATGAACAAGGACATATAATCTTATTAACAAATAATCTTATTGTAATGTTGACAGCACATGTATTTCAATTTCAATTCTATCTTATTGTAGTAGTGTAACCAAATCAATCACTGTGTGTAATGCGCATATTTTAGATGAGGAATATCTTTATATAAATATTTTTAAAAAATACTTCTCCTCCCATGTATGGCTATAGGTAGGCTGACCATATTTCAACTTGAATAAGTGACACATTTGTTCAATACATGTGTCATTATTGTTATTCCAAAACAATCTAAACATATCTGAAAACATCAATGCATTATGTATTTCTCATGTGTATCTTTTAAATGTTAAAGATGTACACCATAGCTATAGTTAAAGGGACAGTCAAGTCCAAAAAGATGATTCATGATTTAAATAGGGCATGCGAGTTGAACCAACTTCCTAATTTGCTTTTATTCACCATTTAGCTTTGTTCTCTTGTTATTCTTATTTGAAAGCTAAACAGAGGAGGTTCATGTAACAGGCTTTCATTAACTCTGTGATATACCTGTGCTTGTAAATGTAATTTTTAGTTAACAATGCATAGCTTTGCAAATAAACTTTGTTTATAGCATGCTTGTCTCAATGAAAGCTGCTATGTAATGTTAGATTGCAAATTAATATTGCTATTTCACTTGATAAATATGCCAACAGTAAGAAATACATTCTTTCAGCAAGACACTTATAACTAACTATAAATGATAGATTTCTTTTAAATCTATCATGTACAGCTTCTATACATAAAGACTGTACCTTGTTATAAGAGCCTGTTCACATAAATTGTGAAAAATATAATCTTTAATATGCTTATTTTGCAATATATGTATGATTATATTCAAATATATGTTTAAATGATGTACAATATGTACAATGTATAACTGAATACTTTTATATGTTTAAACAAAAGTCTTTTACAATATAAAAGGTTTTTATTATCTGTCTGCTAACATACTAACCAGCTAACTAGTCTTAACATAAGATGTTATATGATTTAAAATGGAGGTTGATTCAACCTTGAATTTATAGCTCTAAAATGGATGCTCCTTGCAATTTAAAGTTCGTATGTCTAAACTCTTGTATAACAGATTATCAAGGCCACATAGTTGAAGATAGAAAAAGCTAGACAAGTTTTGTTGATGTTAAAATGATGCTAAAAATACATATAAAAAGAAAACAATAAATGATGACGTCATCCAAATAAAAAACTATAAAAACACCTTGTTGTAAACATGAGGCAGGTGACTCTGACAGGATATTATAGAGCATTTCTAAGGATAAGATTTGGTTGCAAAGAAGTCATTTCGAGTGGTATGTAACAATTGTTATTGAAAGCAAGTTTAAACTAAATGGTCTTTTAACTCTGTGTGTATATTGGATTTAAATTAATTTAATTTTATATTACTTCTGTAAGCTGATTTTTCTGTATAATAAAAATTTATTTTTAAACAATGTTAACTTCTCAAGTACCATTTCTTTATTGTACTCAAAACTTTATTTTTAAGAAATGAGACCTGTTTCACTGATATAATATTTAAAGTTCAGTGCTTGGAATTTATATTTCAATATAACTATGCTTTAAGACCTTATAAGTGAATTAGGTGTGAACCACTACAATTGGCGTCCCTGGGTGTTTTGAGAGATAATATATGTTTTATAATAATTATTATAATTTTACCTGGGTCCCCTCACACGTGAGGGAAGGTGCTAAAATATCATGGCTAATCAGGATTTGCAGAATCTTTTAAAACTCAATTATGTGTTTAAAATGCAGAATGGTAGAGTCATTGGAAATTATGAGGTTATTGCTTTGGAGATACAGTTATGGTTTAATTCATTTAAACTTTGCTAATGATGCTGGAGTAGTTTTGCAACAACCTATATATCACACTATAGATGCAGATTTTGATCCTGCAACAAATAGAAATACAAATGTTTCTTATGATGGTATAGTAGAGATTTTAGGCAGACCTCCTGTTATTGCTACAGGAATACAAAGACATTGACCTAAAAGCTTTAGCCTGAATTGAGATGTGGGGTGCTCCTAGATCTAGTTTGTACAGTCCAGTAAAGGGAAAATAAATAATACCAGCTGCAGAATATGAGCAAGCTGAGAGGGAAAACCTTTTTAATGTGATACAATGTTTAGGTTATATGTAAGCTCAGGTTTTAAATAGTGAAAATGTCTGGAGTGTCCGGCATATAGCAAGTTTTTTTTGTTTTTTTTTGCTGAAGCTGCAGGAATTCCTAAATGTAATATAAAAACAACAATTGGAGTGATGCCACGCAATCCGAAGGACATAGCTTTGTGGTTAAATGACAGAGTTCATGCATTAGCTGGAGTTTATCCAACTTATTATCTTCCACAAAATAGAACATTAGTTAATGCTATTTTATTCTCTGGTTTGTGTGTTTTTATATTTGAGGCAAGGAAGTGGAATTCAGTGATTTATGCATATCATGTAAAGACACAAGGTAAAGATACTTTGGCTTCACTTGCTGATATTTTAGGAATGATGAATATAAATAGTGGAATTGTAGCAGCATATTTATTAGAGCTGAGATTTACAATTAAAATAATCACGACATGGTTGTTTAAAGCCAAATGTTAAAGGACAAGGCTTAATTTTGGATATAGAGAGACAAATACTCTCTGTACCTATAGCAGAGAGACCTAAATAAATGCCTGATATATATTAAGACATACTTATACACTTGTAGGTAAGGACCTGACTGGAGATGCACTAGTAACTTCGAATAGCAGAGAAAAGGAAAGGAGAAAAGATTTTCCAGCAAAAGAATAACAGAGCTCAGTTTGTAAAAAAGAATGCAAGAGAACAATATCCACAGAAACAAACTAAATTTAACCCTCCACTACCTTACTCCCAAGCACCTCCATCTTACACCAATGAAAATCAGTTTATTACTATTTAGAGCAAATCTTCAGATTTGCCTTATGAGGAATTTCCTCGCAGGACATTGAGACCATTTAAAAAAAAAAAAAAGAGGCTCCAGATCGGTATGGATTTGGAGATGGTAGTGTAAGATATAGAGGAAAAGGTACAGGGGTCAGGATAGATATCAGGAGCGTGAGATTCATTCTACTGAAGGGGGTGAAATTTCAGTTGCCGCAGCTAATACTAAAAAAGTAGGGCAAATAGAGAAATCACTACCAGACATCCCAGAAGAGTCTGAAGTTGAATGAAGTAAATTAACAGTAGAATATGGGGGAGAGACTTATGAGGGGTATTTAGATACACAAGCATAAATATCTTTAGTACAATCAGACATGTTAAAAGAAGATGTATTAGCAAATATAACTATACAGACTTTAAAAGTTGAAGGTACTTATCCCTCATGTAATACACAGGTAAAAATAAATGGTAAAAGAGTGCACTAAGAATTAGTTCAGCATCCTAAGCTTGATTCTGATTTTCTTATAGCTTATAAGGATGTAGCACATTTTATTTCATTGCAGCTGGAAGATGAACTTCCTTTAACTACTAGAGTTGATATAGCAGCATTTATGAAAATGCAATTGGATAATACTGCAGTATCTGATGTTAGAAACTTAGATTTTTGCTTAAAGAAAAGTGTTAAAATATTTCAGAAGTGGGAAAATCAGGTTGGGCATCGTAAAGGTATCAGTCATCATATTGCTACAGGCATAGTAGTTCCTAAGAAACAGGCACAGTATAAAATCAATAGTGTAGCCATTCCCTATATACAGAAAGTCATTGATGATTTACTTAAACAAGGAGTACTAAAAGAACAGTACAGTCAAATGAACTCAGCAGTCTGCCCTGTTCCCAAACCGGTTGGTTCTTGGCGAATGGTATTAGACTATAGAGAAGCTAACAGAGTTACACCACGGGTTGCAATCAAAATACACATGCACCTTTTATTTTACACAATTTGCAAAGGAAAACTTTTAAGACAAAGTTAGACTTGGCAAATGGTTTTTGGAGTCATCCTATTACTCTAGATAGTTACTGGATAACAGGTTTTACTTGGAGAGGCAAAACTTTGGTATTTACCCGATTACCTCAGGGATTTTTGAATTCAAGTGCATTATTTACTTCAGATGTAGTAAATTTATTATCTAAATTTCCAGAAGTGGAGGTATATGTGGATGACATATTTTTCACATGATAGTGAGGAGTAACACATAGCATAGCAGTGTTGGATCAGGTTTTGACTATATTATATGCTGCAGGTTATGTAGTATCTCTTAAGAAATCTCAAATTGCAGGACATATTGTTACTTTCTTGGGATTTGAAATTTCTGAAAGGGGGAGAGGATTATATGATAATTATAAAGACATAATAGCAGCTTTAACACATCCACATTCTCTAAAACAATTAGGTAGTATAATTTGTTTACTTAATTATGCAATGTTTTTCATACCTGATTTCAATGTGTTAATTGCACCTTTGCATGCTACAGTCTCAAGGGAGATAAAATCTAAAACAAAAAGACCAAGGATACTTTTTAAGTGGACGACTCAGGAAGAGGCACTAAATGCATTATTAAATGCATTATTAGAGGCAGTAAATAGAACAGAGTATTTAGCTCAAAGAGATAGTACTAAGGATCTATTAGATTACATAAATATATCGCCGAATGCAAGCTATATAAGGTTATATAACGTAAATGAGACAATTCCAATAGCACTTCTATCTTATGTATATTCAAAAACAGAGATAAAGTTTACTATGATAGAGAAGCTTTTGGTAGCTGTTAATATAGCACTGTTAAAGTCAAGACAGATTGCACAGGGGAAAGATATATATGTACATACATCAGGAGCCTCACTTGATAACCTACAAAAGCAAACTATACCAGACAAGAAAGCACTAAAGAGTAGATGGATAAAATGGTTTTCTTTTTGGAAGACCCACAGATACATTTTATTCATGATAAGAATCTGACACCTCTAGATGATTTACCAGCTCCAAAGCAACCCTCAAGTTGGAATTTACAAACTTATCCAAATAATCGTTATTCTGCTATTTTTTTATACTGATGGTTCTGCAGTAATTTCTAGTAAAGAAAAAGTAAATAAATCTGCTGGAGCAGGAATTGCAAAATATTCTCCCACTCTGACTTTGATGCGTTCATGGCAAATCCCTTTAAGGGATCATTCAGCTTAATTTGCAGAAATTTCTGCATAAGCATTTGCTATGAAGGAAGCATTGTTAGATAAAGGACCAGTGTTGCTTGTAACTGATTCTGCATACCTGGCAAGATCTGTATTCCAGGATTTACGAATCTGGAAATCTAATGGTTTTTTAACTGCAAAGAAAAACCATTAAAGCATATTGTCAAATGGAAAGCAATTGCTGCTTATTTGGATCTAAAGCCTGATATTGAAGTAGTACATGAACCAGCTCATAGAAAGCTAGGTTCTTCTTTGCATACAGAAGGCAATATATTTGCAGATACTCTTGCACAAAGTGTAAGTAAAAATATGCAGTAAATGCAGTTAAAACTCGAATGACAGCAACCAGTAATCTTGACACAGAGTTAAATCCTTGCTTGGATAAAACCAGACCTAATCCACCTGGTTATCCTAAAAAATATCTTTATGAATTAAAAGACAAACATTGTATGGTTAAGATTGGAGACTAACAATTGATTATTCCCCCTGTCATAGACAGATGGAACATAACAGAGATGGCCTATTCTAGTATTGGACATCCTCATTTAGGGCGAGATAAAGTCTTATTTACCCTAAAGTCAAAATATTGGTGGCCTAATATGAAGGAAACGGTCATAAGAGTTATAGGGAGTTGTAAAGCATGTCTCCTTGTTAATAATCCAAATCACTATAAACAACCATACATTGTTAAAGAAATTCATAATAAGCCATTTGATCTGATTTATTTAGATCACATAGGGCCTTTACCTACTTCACATGGGTATAAATATGTGTTAGTATATGTTGATGCTTGTACAAGGTTCATATGGTTATACCCTGTTAAAAGTGCCACGGCTAGTACCACGCTTGATAGTCTCAATTCCTTAGTAAGTATTGGTAAACCTAAAGCCCTACACTCAGATGCTGGATCAGCTTTAACATCTACTCAAGCACAAGAGTGGGCTAAGTCTTTTGATATAAAATGGGAAATCAGTGCACCTTATCATCCCCAAAGTAGTGGGGTTGTTGAAAGGAAAAATACTGAGGTAAAACGATTGTTAACCAAGTTACTAACTAACCGCCCAAGAACAGTGGTATCCCCTGTTAACTTATGTACAAGTAGGTTTAAACAATATACCTTCTGTTATTTCTGGGAAAACACCTTATAAATTGTTATATGGTATACCTATGAATACAATGTTTAATACTGAGTACCTTTCTGCACCAGGGAGATTAGAGCAATTATCTATTTTACAAGAAATACGTGATTGTTTTGCACAACCTGCTTTTACACCTAACCTTTTATGAGCTTGGACACCACAGGTTGGTCAGTTTGTCCAGGAAAGAGTTCAAGCAGCGAAACCTTTATGGCCAAAATGGAAACCTACAAAGGTAAAACATGTCATTAACCTAAGGACTTTGATTATAGAAGACAAACAAGGAAAAGACAGAATTGTCAGCATTGATAACTTAAAACCAGCTTCTAAATTTGAGTTAGAAGATGACAAACCCTCTGACTTACTCTCAGTGGGTTACTCTGAATGAAGCAAACCGGATTAATAATCAATTTCAAATGATGCCATTTTCTTCAAATCCAGAGACTATAACACCTTTTTTTATTATGATATTGAAGAAGGTGATCAAATAACTGAAGTAGATTCATTTGATACACCAACACCAGTTACAAGATCTAATCCTGTTTTACCTATCATAAATACTATGCTATCAGTACAAACACTGATACAACAACAAGGACTAAAAATGTTAAAGAACTTGTTCAGTTATAAAAATCTTAAAATATTGGGATATACAGTACTGATACTTTTTATACTTCTCCTTATCTTGATATCAACCTGCATGTTAGTTTTTCGTCTACAGTGGAATAGTCTTGCAAAGAGACCTGGAGCTGTTCTGGCATGGAATCAAACAAAAGCTCGAGATGATGCTGTAACAACAATATCAAGACTAAAAAGAGCTGTACATTACAATCTGCAACCTGTAGAAATAAAGATGAATTGGCTACTGCAAGGAATTTATTGGAAACCATTTCCAAAACCTATAATACAAAAGCAAAAAGTATTAGGAATATCTCAAGTCATATTGATAGATTCAACAGTAATATCAAAGAAAGCAAAGATCACAACTCAAATGGGAAGAAAATTGCTATAAAAGATCACATAAATGGGCAAATGGAAATGATACAAGCAAAGACTTTGGAATATGATTTGCCTTTGCAAGAATACTGGAAACAAAAGACATACAGAGAAAAAATGTGTTTTTCAACATTTGCACATTGCTATTTTGTGGACTTTCAAGGGACAAGGAGATGGCCTGCAAAAGAAATAAAAGCAGATCAATGTCCACGTCCTGGGATTACATTTGACAAAGTCAAGTATAAAGAATATCCTATTTTTTATCTAAACACAGGACAATTAACTCAAAAAGGCTTCTTTCCTGAAAATCACACAGATCCTCGCATTGCATTCTGGGAAAACGCAGAGGAGGGGGAATACAGGTTTCCTGGAGGAGTAAAATCATATAATGGAGCAGTGTTTTGTACTAACACACTTTATTCAGAATGGTGGACACCAGCGTTACATACAGATGAAGGATACCTGCAACTATTTGAGAAACTTCAGCTTGAAGTAGTGGATCAACAGACAGGAAGACTACGAGAGCAAGCATTACCTACAGAATGGAATTAGAAAGGAAAAGATGAAATGTTTTTGAATTACAGCTTGCATTCTATTGGCTGATCGGAACAGCCAATAGAATGCGAGCTCAATCTGATTGGCTGATCGGATCAGCCAATCGGATTGAACTTGATTCTGATTGGCTGATTCCATCAGCCAATCAGAATATTCCTACCTTAATTCCGATTGGCTGATAGAATCCTATCAGCCAATCGGAATTCGAGGGACGACATCTTGGATGACGTCATTTAAAGGAACCGTCATTCATCGTTCAGTCGTCGGCCAGGATGGATGTTCCGCGGTGGAGGTCTTCAGGATGCTGCCGCTTCACTCCGGATGGATGCCACTTGGATGAAGACTTCAATCGGATGGAAGACCTCTTCTGGCCCGCTTGGATGAAGACTTCAGCTGGATCATGGACCTCTTCAGCCCCCCGCTTGGGCTTGGATCAGGACATCGGAGGAGCTCTTCTGGACCGATCGGTGAACCTGGTATGGTGAAGACAAGGTAGGATGATCTTCAGGGGCTTAGTGTTAGGTTTATTTAAGGGGGGTTTGGGTTAGATTAGGGGTATGTGGGTGGTGGGTTGTAATGTTGGGGGGCTTGGGTATTGTATGTTTTTTTTTTACAGGCAAAAGAGCTGTATTTCTTGGGACATGCCCCGCAAAGGGCCCTGTTCAGGGCTGGTAAGGTAAAAGATCTTTGAACTTTAGTAATTTAGAATAGGGTAGGGCATTTTTTTATTTTGGGGGACTTTGTTATTTTATTAGGGGGCTTAGAGTAGGTGTAATTAGTTTAAAATTGTTGTAATATTTTTCTTATGTTTGTAAATATTTTTTTTATTTTTTGTAACTTAGTTCTTTTTTATTTTTTGTACTTTAGCTAGTTTATTTAATTGCATTTATTTGTAGCAATTGTATTTAATTAATTTATTGATAGTGTAGTGTTAGGTTAATTGTAGGTAATTGTAGGTAGTTTATTTAATTAATTTATTGATAGTCTAGTGTTAGGTTTATTTCTAACTTAGGTTAGGATTTCTTTTACAGGTAAATTTGTAATTATTTTAACTATTTTAGCTATTAAATAGTTCTTAACTATTTAATAGCTATTGTACCTGGTTAAAATAAATACAAAGTTACCTGTAAAATAAATATAAATCCTAAAATAGCTATAATATAATTATAATTTATATTGTAGCTATATTAGGATTTATTTTACAGGTAAGTATTTAGCTTTAAATTGGAATAATTTATTTAATAAGAGTTAATTAATTTCGTTAGATTTAAATTATATTTAAGTTAGGGGGGTGTTAGTATTAGGGTTAGACTTAGCTTTAGGGGTTAATACATTTATAAGAATAGCGGCGAGATTCGGTCGTCAGATTAGGGGTTAATAATTGAAGTTAGGTGTCGGCGATGTTAGGGAGGGCAGATTAGGGGTTAATACTATTTATGATAGGGTTAGTGAGGCGGATTAGGGGTTAATAACTTTATTATAGTAGCGCTCAGGTCCGGTCGGCAGATTAGGGGTTAATAAGTGTAGGCAGGTGGAGGCGACGTTGTGGGGGGCAGATTAGGGGTTAATAAATATAATATAGGGGTCGGCGGTGTTAGGGGCAGCAGATTAGGGGTACATAAGGATAACGTAGGTGGCGGCGCTTTGCGGTCGGCAGATTAGGGGTTAATAAGTGTAGGCAGGTGGAGGCGACGTTGAGGGGGGCAGATTAGGGGTTAATAAATATAATACAGGGGTCGGCGGTGTTAGGGGCAACAGATTAGGGGTACATAAGGATAACGTAGGTGACGGTCGGCAGATTAGGGGTTAAAACATTTTTTTCGAGTGTCGGCGATGTGGGGGGACCTCGGTTTAGGGGTTCATAGGTAGTTTATGTGTGTTTTAGTGTACTTTAGAGTACAGTAGTTAAGAGCTTTATAAACCGGCGTTAGCCCAGAAAGCTCTTAACTACTGACTTTTTTCCTGCGGCTGGAGTTTTGTCGTTAACGCTCACTTCAGACACAACTCTAAATACCGGAGTTATAAAAATCCCATTGAAAAGATAGGATACGCAATTTACGTAAGGGGATCTGCGATATGGAAAAGTCGCGGCTGGAAAGTGAGCGTTAGACCCTATTTTGAGTGACTCCAAATACCGGCGGTAGCCTAAAACCAGCGTTAGGAGCCTATAACGCTGGTTTTCACGGCTACCGCCAAACTCTAAGTCTAGGCCTATGTGTTTGTTTCATGGACACTCTCCTAATAATAATCTAATAATCTAATGGTGGCTTTTTTTACCACATTCATTGTAGCTGTATATTTAAGCTTTGAATGACGTTAAAATATGTCCATACTAACGATATATCTAAAACTATGTCCTTCAACCTACAGTTAGGATTGTGCTCCAATGCTCGTTTTACTTTGTACTTTTTGCTTGCTATTACTACTTTCTTTATTCAATGTCTTGTTCTTACTTGATAAACTTTTTCTCTTAAGTTTCTATATACCTTTAACCTAATGCTTTTATGTATGTATTACATCTATATCTCTAAACATTTTATATCTCTGTAGTGCTTCTATTTGTAAAACCTTCGGCTCACATAGGGTTAATTTCTTTGTTTAACTTAGGTGTGTTCAAATGGGCGTTTATTTTAATAATTACCTTTAGTGTTTTAGCCAATCAGAATGTTTTCTACTCTTTTTAATGACTCTAGAGACATAGCACCTTAGGCTATGATTACGGCGTTTAGCCGAAACATGTAAGCCACTGGTGCTACGCTCATTTCTACACTTTCTCCTTGGCTGATGTTGATACCGTGTGAGCTGCGTCTCACAAGAATTTACCATTTTAAGGAATCTAATAAAGAACTGTTTTTATCTTATCTACCTGGGACTACTTCTATTTTTCTTCTGATGTTCTTTCACCAGCGTATGAGTCCTGGATACTCACTCCTCATTTGCTGCCGGACCGGGTGAACACTTTGATCCAATACACACCCCCCTCCCCACGTTACCCAGTGACGTCTACAGAGCTGCAGACCGGGTTTTGCATAGAGGCGGAAGCAAGAGAAGTCGGCAGACACGCTGCCATCGGATATCACTCCGTTCATACACAGGACTTTCTTCCTTCAGTGCTCAAGGTACACCTCTTTTTGGCTCATTGTATTGCTGGTTGGGGGTGTTCATTGTGGACTAAGTCCCTGTGCCAGGTTTGGCTTTACTACTCACACACGGACTTTAGTGTTTACCATTTCTTTCTAATGAAATATCTCCTTATTTTCTATAATGTATTCTATTTTATAGATCACAGTATTTCGTTATCTATCGTGACATTCCTAGATAGCAATATAGACACATACTAGTTACTAAAATCTAAATACGTTTCTTATTGATATGCCAAGCTATCAACTGAGTCCTTGTATTGGCTGAGGTTTTTCATCGATCTCGGATGCGCCATTTTGCTTAAGACGTCACCTGCCAGGCTGTCCAATGATTCCTTGTATTGGCTGACGTTTTTACGTGATCAAGGATGCGCCTTTTATTTGATGGCATATTTACGTGATCAAGGATGCGCCTTTTTTTGGATGGCGTATTTACGTGATCAAGGATGCGCCATGTTAATTAAGACGTCACATGCAAAGGTGTAAAAAATGTCTGATTGTATTACGTAGTCCCGCAATATTTGATTTTGCATGTAACACACGTTTGTGAATGAGAAGACAAGTTTAAAACCATGGCGAGTATGGATTGTGTGCATCATGTAACATTGTTGACCCATAGCTGATAAAGAACACAACATTCTCTTTTGCTGGCTGTCTGGTTAAATAAACGAATGAAAGCAAAATGTTTTCATGCATAAGATATTTCAAGGCAAGTGCAAATCCCTAAATATAGTCCATCTTGTTTAATATATTTATCAACAATATGTTCCTTTTTATGAAAAATGACTGTGTTGTGTTTAATTTTCAAGATATCGAATTCATAAATATGCGCTATTGTATTAGAATCAAGTAATCAATATGCATTTATCTTTATCATATGCTAAATATATGAGATGCCAACTTCTTCTAAATGTTATTTCGTCATATATTTTATTAAAGGGTCATTATACACTCACATTAAAAACCAAACATGGTTTTTTTTCTCTAGTTATATAGTCCATTGTTTACCAAAGACATGTCTACTTTTGCTTATGTTCAAATAACATTTAAGTAATTTTCAGACTCCTCACCAAGCCTCAAAGTTTGATGTGAGTACCATCTCCAGCTTGCTCCTGTTTGTGTAAAGGGTATTTTCATATGTTAATGAAGGGGTATTGTCTTGTTTTACACTTGGAATGGGGTTTACATCTATCTTTTCAATAGAGATAACCCGATTTTCTTTGAAAGTGTTTAAAGCTTTTTCATATTGATTTTGATATCAGTATATGTTAATCTTGTTGTTTCTAGTAGTGTCTATTACATGCAGTTCTGTTAAAAAGATTGTATACTGTCCCTTTAATGCAAATGTTGATTGTTGTATCATGTATGAGTTCCACATTGGTTAATCTCCAAATATATTATTGTGAGCATATATTTGTTTATTCACTCATAAAAGGACTTTAAACCATATTCCTTGTTTAAACAAATGTCTTTCTAAAATAAATCAAACACAATAATGTCTCTTTAAGAAAATAGACTTTATTTAACACGTCAATAGAAATCTTTTCCCAATATTTCTTGTTTGAACAAGTACATGTAGATATACCAACAATCACCAAATATCAGTATATGTTAGCATATGTAAATTTTTAAAGGGACAGTCTAGAAAACAAATAATGATTTGCATTATTAAAAAAGCAATTTTTTAAATAAAAATGATATCAAAGGTTTCTCATCAATTAATCATTTTTCTCTGGTTATTTTTATTTGCTAGCTAAACCTATGAGGTTCGTGTGCTCATTTCTTAGAGCTTGAAGAGTGCATGTAATCAGAATGCAATTTGATCACTAGAGGGCATTTGATAGCATTTGTATCTTGGAAACCTTGAGCTCATACAGCATATTTACCATGTATTGATCATTGATTGTGTAAAATGTTGTTATGTCAGAACAACAAATAAGTGGTCATTTTTCATAGGCATAGATACAAGGTTAAGCAAGTCACACGTATTTCTCCATGTTTTTGTTTCCAACTTGATAATGCGTAATACAGTGTTTTCCTTGTATACAATAATGTTCTGACTGTCCCTTTAAGCTGTGTTATTGTCATTCAAACAGTAATATGCCATCATGTATAATTGTAATGGTCATTTTGTTTGAGATTAGGGAAACAGTTTGGACATCACAGAAACCAATCAATATCATGAACAAGGATAGGTATGTGATGATGTGGTGTCCACAGACTTATAACCCACACTCTGCAAACAATCTGCCTCCATGGACCCGGTCCCATAGAAGCAGATTATATACAGAGTGTGGTCCACAAGTAGGCTGACCATATTGCCGCTTTAAAATGGGACACATATGAAAAGTACAAATGTCAGGGCTGTTTTCAGGGCTGTTTAAAGAAATGGTTTTGTATAAGAAACCTCACATATGTATTTTTCATATGTGTTCCTTCTTAAAGTGGCAATATGGTCAGCCTATCCACAAGTGTATGAAAACCACATCATCACATAAATATCCATTACACATTAAATAAATACGAAATAAACATCTCAAAAAATACTTACTTCCTCTTCCTTCCCCTCTTTCCACGAGGCTGAGGCTCTCGGAGGGGCAACTGCACCCTCCGACGAGTTCTCATCGGAGACGTTGTGGGAAGAGTGGAAGGAGGAGTACTGGGATGACCAAGGTGAGGAGATGGCCCAGAAGGAGATGGCCCAGGAGGAGATGGCCCAGCAGATGGCTTTTCAGATGGCCCAGCAGATGGCCCAGCAGATGGCTTTGCAGATGACCCAGCTGATGGCTTTGCAGATGGCCCAGCAGGAGGCCCAGCAGATGGCCCAGCAGATGGCCCAGCAGGAGGCCCAGCAGATGGCCCAGCAGATGGCCCAGCAGATGGCCCAGCAGGAGGCCCAGCAGATGGCCCAGCAGATGGCCCAGCAGGATGCCCAGCAGCAGATGTCACAGCAGCAGATAGACCAGCAGCAGATAGACCAGCAGCAGATAGACCAGCATGCGCCTCCCAGAAGAAATTTAACATATCTTGTTGTAGCTGTAAACTCCTGTTTTGTCCTTGTTCTATTCTTGTAAGGATCTCTATAGTTTGTGTTTGTCCTTCTCGAATGCCACTAAGCTCTTCGATAATACGACTTCTGCCTTGTATATTTTCCGTCCGGGAGGTACGCATCTGGTCAATGTAGTCGAGTAACACCCGCACCTCAGCTATCTCCTCCTGTTCTGCACGGCGGGCTGCCCGTGCACGGCGGCCTGCTGGTGCACGGTGGCCTGCTGGTGCTTGAGGGAACTCTTTCTCTACTTCCGGGGCCTCTTCCTCTGCTTCAAGGGGGGCCTCTTCCTCTGCTTCAGGGGGGGCCTCTGCTTCAGGGGGGGCCTCTTCTCTCCGAGGTGATGATTCATCCCCACCACTCTCATACCTGGTAAATGGAGGAGCCTGTAGTTGCTATGCTGCCTCCTCCCCAGACTCTGTATATTGCAAAAAGAAAGAAATGTATATTTTAGCATATTTCCAAATAAAGCTGTAAATTATTTTGCTTACGATACAATTACAAATGTAGCCTCATTAATCCACTTTGAAATCTAACAATCAATACGATTTCCATATTTTCCAAACCGTGTTTGTGATATCTCTCTGGTCAATCTGAATGTTTTAGCGTTTGTTTTCAGTCTGTTAATGCACACCTAACCTATAGCATAGATAGTAATGTAATCGCAAAGTAATTGTGAATGCGTGTACGCAATAATGTGTTAAACAGCATAATAGCATTAATCTTATCCTTAAAGGGACATGAAACCCATTTTTTTTCTTTCATGATATAGAAAGAGCATGCAATTTTAAACAACTTTCTAAGGCCTAGATTTGGAGTTTGGCGGTAGCCGTGAAAACCAGCGTTAGAGGCTCCTAACGCTGGTTTTAGGCTACCTCCAGTATTTGGAGTCACTCAAAAAAGGGTCTAACGCTCACTTTTCAGCCGCGACTTTTCCATACCGCAGATCCCCTTACGTCAATTGCGTATCCTATCTTTTCAATGGGATTTTTCTAACTCCGGTATTTAGAGTCGTGTCTGAAGTGAGCGTTAGAATTCTAACGACAAAACTCCAGCCGCAGAAAAAGGTCAGTAGTTAAGAGCTTTCTGGGCTAACGCCGGTTCATAAAGCTCTTAACTACTGTGCCCTAAAGTACACTAACACCCATAAACTACCTATGTACCCCTAAACCGAGGCCCCCCCACATCGCCGCCACTCGATTCAATTTTTTTAACCCCTAATCTGCCGACCGCCACCTACGTTATCCTTATGTAAACCCTAATCTGCTGCCCCTAACACCGCCGACCCCTATATTATATTTATTAACCCCTAATCTGCCCCCCTCAACGTCGCCTCCACCTGCCTACACTTATTAACCCCTAATCTGCCGAGCGGACCGCACCGCTACTATAATAAAGTTATTAACCCCTAATCCGCCTCACTAACCCTATAATAAATAGTATTAACCCCTAATCTGCCCTCCCTAACATCGCCGACACCTAACTTCAATTATTAACCCCTAATCTGCCGACCGGAGCTCACCGCTATTCTAATAAATGTATTAACCCCTAAAGCTAAGTCTAACCCTAACACTAACACCCCCTAAGTTAAATATAATTTAAATCTAACGAAATTAATTAACTCTTATTAAATAAATTATTCCTATTTAAAGCTAAATACTTACCTGTAAAATAAATCCTAATATAGCTACAATATAAATTATAATTATATTATAGCTATTTTAGGATTAATATTTATTTTACAGGTAACTGTATTTATTTTAACCAGGTACAATAGCTATTAAATAGTTAAGAACTATTTAATAACTAAAATAGTTAAAATAATTACAAAATTACCTGTAAAATAAATCCTAACCTAAGTTACAATTAAACCTAACACTATACTATCATTAAATTAATTAAATAAAATACCTACAATTACCTACAATTAAACCTAACACTACACTATCAATACATTAATTAAATACAATACCTACAAATAACTACAATGAAAAAAACTAACTAAAGTACAAAAAATAAAAAAGAACTAAGTTACAAAAAATAAAAAAATATTTACAAACATAAGAAAAATATTACAACAATTTTAAACTAATTACACCTACTCTAAGCCCCCTAATAAAATAACAAAGACCCCCAAAATAAAAAATGCCCTACCCTATTCTAAATTACTAAAGTTCAAAGCTCTTTTACCTTACCAGCCCTGAACAGGGCCCTTTGCGGGGCATGCCCCAAGAAGTTCAGCTCTTTTGCCTGTAAAAAAAACATACAATACCCAAGCCCCCCAACATTACAACCCACCCAATCAGAATCAAGTTCAATCCGATTGGCTGATCCAATCAGCCAATCAGATTGAGCTTGCATTCTATCGGCTGTTCCGATCAGCCAATAGAATGCGAGCTCAATCTGATTGGCTAATTGGATCAGCCAATCGGATTGATCTTGATTCTGATTGGCTGATTCCATCAGCCAATCAGAATATTCCTACCTTAATTCCGATTGGCGGATAGAATCCGATCAGCCAATCAGAATTCGAGGGACGCCATCTTGGATGATGTCCCTTAAAGGAACCGTCATTCTTCAGTTGGACGTCGCCGGATGAAGATGGGTCCGCGGTGGAGGTCTTCAGGATGGAGCCGGTCCTCATCAGATGAAGATTGAAGATGCCGCTTGGAAGATGATGGTTGCCGGTCCGGATCTACTCTTCTTCCTGGATAGAATGAAGACTTTGGAGCCTCTTCTGGACCTCTTCAGCCACCGGATGATGGATCGCCAGCCTCCGCTTGGGTTGGATGAAGATTTTGGAGCCAGGACCGATCGGTGATACCCGGTGAGGTGAAGACAAGGTAGGATGATCTTCAGGGGCTGAGTGTTAGGTTTATTTAAGGGGGGTTTGGGTTAGATTAGGGGTATGTGGGTTGCAATGTTGGGGGGGGTATTGTATGTTTTTTTTTACAGGCAAAAGAGCTGAACTTCTTGGGGCATGCCCCGCAAAGGGCCCTGTTCAGGGCTGGTAAGGTAAAAGAGCTTTGAACTTTAGTCATTTAGAATAGGGTAGGGCATTTTTTATTTTGGGGGTCTTTGTTATTTTATTAGGGGGCTTAGAGTAGGTGTAATTAGTTTAAAATTGTTGTAATGTTTTTCTTATGTTTGTAAATATATTTTTTTTTTGTAACTTAGTTCTTTTTTATTTTTTGTACTTTAGTTAGTTTATTTAATTGTAGTTATTTGTAGGTATTGTATTTAATTAATGTACTGATAGTGTAGTGTTAGGTTTAATTGTAGGTAATTGTAGGTATTTTATTTAATTTATTTATTGATAGTGTAGTGTTAGGTTTAATTGTAACTTAGGTTAGGATTTATTTTACAGGTAATTTTGTAATTATTTTAGCTATTTTAGCTATTAAATAGTTCTTAACTATTTAATAGCTATTGTACCTGGTTAAAATAAATACAAAGTTACCTGTAAAATAAATATTAATCCTAAAATAGCTATAATATAATTATAATTTATATTGTAGCTATATTAGGATTTATTTTACAGGTAAGTATTTAGCTTTAAATAGGAATAATTTATTTAATAAGAGTTAATTAATTTCGTTAGCAGTGAGCTCTGGTCGGCAGATTAGGGGTTAATAATTGAAGTTAGGTGTCGGCGATGTTAGGGAGGGCAGATTAGGGGTTAATACTATTTATTATAGGGTTAGTGAGGCGGATTAGGGGTTAATACTATTTATTATAGGGTTAGTGAGGCTGATTAGGGGTTAATAACTTTATAATAATAGCGGTATGGTCCGCTCGGCAGATTAGGGGTTAATAAGTGTAGGCAGGTGGAGGCGACGTTGTGGGTGGCAGATTAGGGGTTAATAAATATAATATAGGGGTCGACGGTGTTAGGGGCAGCAGATTAGGGGTACATAGGGATAATGTAAGTAGCGGCGGTTTACGGAGCGGCAGATTAGGGGTTAAAAATAATATGCAGGGGTCAGCGATAGCGGGGGCGGCAGATTAGGGGTTAATAAGTGTAAGGCTAGGGGTGTTTAGACTCGGGGTACATGTTAGGGTGTTAGGTGCAGACGTAAAAAATGTGTTTCCCCATAGCAAACAATGGGGCTGCATTAGGAGCTGAACGCGGCTTTTTCGCAGGTGTTAGGTTTTTTTTCAGCTCAAACAGCCCCATTGTTTATTATGGGGGAATCGTGCACGAGCACGTTTTTGAGGCTGGCCGCGTCCGTAAGCAACTCTGGTATCGAGAGTTGAAGCTGCGTTAAATATGCTCTACGCTCCTTTTTTGGAGCCTAACGCAGCCTTGAGTTATTTTTATGGTGCGGCCAGAAAAAAGCCGGCGTTAGCTACGCAAGTCCTTACTGACAAAACTCTAAATCTAGCCGTATTTTACTTATATTATCTAATTTGTTTTATTCTCTTGATATTCTTTGCTGAAAAGCATATCTAGATAGGCTTAGAAGCTGCTTATTGGTTGCTGCACTTAGAAGCCTCATGTGATTGGCTCACCCATGTGCATTGCTTTTTCTTCAACTAAGAATATCTAAAAATTGAAGAAAAATAAAAAATAGAAGTAAATTGAATTGTTGTTTAAATTTGTATTCTCTTTCTGAATCATGAAAGAATTTTTTGGGGTTTAGTGTCCCTTTATATACATTCGGATGTTAATTTATTATTAAATGAGCTTACTGTCAGATGAGAGTGGCAGGTTTCCGGTATCGATTCCTCCGATCCCGACTATGGTCACCTCGGAGATGCTGGGACGCAACATTTCCTCCCATCGGGAGTACTCAACTATCAGTGCAGGCCCGCCACCGGTTCCTGTGGCATGTTGGTACTCCCTGGTTATTTTCTTTTTAAGCTCCATCTTTCAGTCCCGGTAGCGATGTTTAATAGAGTCCATATCTCTGTTCCGGCCCCCCACTGCATTAACTGCATCCCTTATCTCCTGCCAGAGCTTCCTCTTCTCACTCGGGGTGGTCTTCTGAGCCTGCAGCCTCCTATACTTGCCCATAAAGGCTTCTATGAGGGCCTCCTTCTCCTCCATAGTAAACCTTGCCTCCCTAGTTGCCTTGGCCTTCCCCTGTGATGATGCCCTCTGTTTCCCGGACTGTGAAGCCCTACTCTGTCCGCCACTGGGCCCAGCCACTTGTTCATCTTGAACAAAGTGGCTGGGCCCACCCACCGCTTCCACCCCTGCTTCCCCCCCCTTCCTGTCCTGTTGTTCTCCCCTCCCTCTCCTCCCCCCTCTACCTCTCCCCTGACTAATCTCCTGCCTGCCCTCCTCCTCCTCCATCTCTTCCCTAAACTAAACCCCAACTAAGCAAACAAAAAATGAGTGTAATCAAATGAAAGGGGGTCAAAATAAAGAACTAAAAAGACCAAAAAAAGTGCTGAAAGAGTGAAAGGGATATAAATAAAAGAGGGTAAGGAGTATTTAAACAAACAAAATGTATAAGAAGACTAAAAGGAGGATATGTAAACTAAATGTAACTAGGGGATGGGGATGGGATGGGGTATGGGATAAGAGTAAATGGGATGAAAGGGAATGGGACTACAGGGAATGGGGTATGGAGTGTAGTATGAGAGGGTATGGGGTATGGAGCGTATGTAGTGTTATTGATAAGTGTATGTATGTATTGAATGTGTTTGCGTGTAAATGTGTTAAGTATACAGAAAAAGCACTCGCACACTCACCCAAACCAAATGTCGCTCACTAACACTCCCACTAACTCACGCTCCCACTAACTCACACTACCACTAACTCACACTACCACTAACTCACACTACCACTAACTCACGCTCCCACTAACTCACTCACAATAACACTAACTGACTCTCTCACACTACCACTAACTCTCAATAACTCACACTACCACTAACTCCCACTAACTCACTCACGATAACACTAACTGACTCTCTCACACTACCACTAACTCTCAATAACTCACACTACCACTAACTCCCACTAACTCACTCACGATAACACTAACTGACTCTCTCACACTAACATGAACTAACTCACAATAAGGCACTAAATCTCTCTGTAATCTCCAAAAACCCACCAGCAACACAGTCAAAGAAGCCATGCTTGTGTGGTGCTTATGTACCCTGTGTAAATGTTTAATGATGTACCGGTTTGCGTTGTAAATTGTGTTCAGGTGTGCTTTGTTAGTAATTAGTATTTGTGCAATGTGTATTAGTTGTGTGAATTTGCGCATGCTCATTTGGAATTAGTATTTGGGGAATGTGTAGAATGCGATGATGTCATAGTGCTCGTTTTCTATAACATTGTCCCATAGTATTATGTGTAAATGTTAATTTGCGATGGTGTCGTATTAGTATGTTTGTCCTAATATATAGTAATATTGAATGCGAGTATTTTGTTTGTGTATGAGTGTGCTTTTATTTTTCCTTTTTGTTATTTTCCGTATTTCCGCATCTTAAATTATATGCGTATTCCCTTGATTTTATTTTATTAATTTCCCCCCGCTTATGAATGTGTAATGCTTATGTGCTTTGTTTTGTGATTGTTGTTCTAACATTTGCGGTGTGTTATTGTTGTGCATTATGTGGTATACGTCATATGACCGAGCAGTGCGTATTTCTCGCGAGATCGAGTGTTAGGTGAAAAAAGCGTGTTTGTTTGATTTTCCATTGATCTCTATGGGAGACTGTCTAACGCGGGCGTGATTCCGCGTCTGAAATACACGTGTTAGGAGTAGCGTTAGAAGGTTGTTTAAAAACTCTAAATACCCTGTGCTTTAGAAATAAACCACGCGTAGCTAACGCACCCCCTCTAACGCCAAACTCTAAATCTAGCCGTATATTAACTATATTAACCCTAATATTACTAGAGCTAATATAGTTAATATTGGTGGCGGTGGTGTAGGGGGATTAGATAAGGGGTTAATGTATTTAATATAGGTGGCGGTGGTGTAGGGGGATTAGATTAGGGGGTAATACATTTATTATAGGTGGCGGCGATGTAGGGGGATTTAGATTATAGGCAAAAGAGCTGTTTACTTTGTGACAATGCCCCGCCAAAAGCCCTTTTAAGGGCTGGTAAAAGAGCTGATTACTTTGGGGCAAAGCCCCGCAAAAAGCCCTTTTAAGGGCTTGCAATACAGCTGTTTACTTTGGGGTAATGCCACGCAAAAAGCCCTTTTCAAAGCTATTTGTAGGGTTAGACTTAGGTTTAGTGGTAGGGATAGTTTAGTATTTTAGGGGTTAATTAATTTAATATAGGTGGCGGCGGTATAGGGGGATTAGATTAGGGGTTAATAAATGTAATACAGCTGGCGGCGGGGTAGGGGGATTTAAATTAGGGGTTAATAATTTTAATATAGCTGGCAGCAGGGTAGGAGCTCACATTAGGGGGTAGTTAATGTAGGTGGCGGCGGTGTAAGGGGCTCACATTAGGGGGTAGATAATGTAGAAGGCAGCGGGGTAGGAGCTCACATTAGGTGGTAGGTAATGTAGGTGGCGGCGGTGTAAGGGGCACACATTAGGGGGTAGGTAATGTAGATGGCGGCGGGGTAGGGGCTCACATTAGGGGGTAGGTAATGTAGATGGCGGTGGTGTAGGGGCTCACATTAGGGGGTTATACATTTAATGTAGGTGGCGGCGGGGTCTGGGAGCGGCAGTTTAGGGGTTAAATACTTTATTAGGGGGGTCGTGGTTGACAGGTAGATAGACATTGTGCATGCGTTAGGTGTAAGGTTTTATTTTGCAGGTAGTTTAGGGAGTACCGGGGCTCCAATAGACAGCATAAGGCTTACTACGCCTGCAATTTGTGGCGAGGTGAAAATGGAGTAAGATTTCTCCATTTTCGCCACGTAAGACCTTACGCTGTATATTGGATACCAAACTGCGCTGGTCTGGTATACCTGTCTATGGGCCAAAAAACTACGGCCGAAGGCAGAAATATATGAGCGTAACTTCTAGCTTACGCCGTATATGTGATACCAAACCAGTGCAAAATTTGGCGTTGCCGGCTTTTATGGACGATGCTGCATATCGAATCGGGCCCCTAAAGTTTGTAAAAAAGTTTGTGAAAAAGGTAACAATTTGTTTTAATTTGATTGCATTTGGCAGTGAAATGGTGGCATGAAATATACCAAAATGGGCCTTGATCAATACTTTGGGTTATCTACTAAAAACAAATATATTCATGTAAATATATATTCAGGGATTCCTGGCAGATATTAGTGTTCCAATGTAACTATTGCTAATTTTGAAAAAAAAAGTGGTTAGGAAATAGCAAAGTGCTACTTGTACTTATTGCCCTATAACTTGCAAAAAAGCAAAGAACATGTAAACATTGGTTATTTCTAAACTCAGGACAATATTTAAAAACTATTTAGCATTTGTGTTTTTTGGTAGTTGTAAATGTGTAACAAATTTTGGGAGTCAAAGTTAGAAAAAGTGTGTTTTTTAACATTTATTTATCAAATTTTATAAACATTTTTTACAGTAAATGATAAGATATGATGAAAATAATGGTATCTTTAGAAAGTCCATTTAATGGCGAGAAAATACGGTATATAATATGTGTGGGTACAGCAAATGAGTAAGAGGAAAATTACAGCTAAACACAAACACTGCAGAAATGTAAAAATAGCCCTGGTCCCAAAGGTCAACAAATGGAAAAGTGGTCTAGTCACTAAGGGGTTAAAAATACATAGAATATATTTTGCTATGTGCAGAACATTGGAATGTGAAATATTTACAGTAAATACACAGTATAACACTTTATTAAATATGAATAGTGCATAAGTATGCATTAACATGTTTTCATCTACTTAAAGGGACACTAAACCCTAAATTTTTCTTTCATGATTCAGATAGAGAATACGATTTTAAACAACTTTCCAATTTAGTTCTATTATCTAATTTGCTTCATTCTTTAGATATTGTTTGCTGAAGAAATAGCAATGTACATGAGTGAGCCAATCACACAAGGCATCTATGTGCAGCTACCAATCAGCAACTACTAAGCCTATCTAGATATGCTTTTCAGCAAAGTCTATCAAGAGAATGAAGCAAAATAGATAATACAAGTAAACTAGAAAGTTGTTTAAAATTGCATGTTCTTTCTAAATCATGAAAGAAAAAATTTGAGTTTCATGTCCTTTTAACTACAAAAGGCTCCAATGCACTTCTATATATGTCTATATACTGTATGTACTGTGTATATGTTTATAAGTGTATATAAGTCTGTAAATACATTTATACACATTTTAATGTATTCACACAAACACACACATGTATATACAGTATCTCACAAAAGTGAGAACACCCCTAAAAAAAAAAAAATATATCTTTTAATGTGAAGAACTGACTCTTTGCTACAATGTAAATTAATGAGTGTACAGCCTGTATAACAGTGTAAATTTGCTGTCCCCTCAAAATAACTCAACACACAGCCATTAATGGCAACAAAAGTGAGTACACCCCTAAGTGGAAATGTCCAAATTGGGCCCAATTAGCCATTTTTCCTCCCCGGTGTCATGTGACTCATTAGTGTTACAAGGTATCAGGTGTGAATGGGAAACAGGTGTGTTAAATTTGGTGTTATCGCTCTTACACGGCTTGGCTGTTGTCCCAAAAGGAAGCCTCTTCTAAAGATGATGCACAAGAAATCCTGCAAACAGTTTGCTGAAGAAAAGCAGACTAACGACATGGACTACTGGAACCATGTCTTGTGCTCCAATGAAACCAAGATAAACGTATTTGGTTCAGATGGTGTCAAGCGTGTGTATTGGCAACCATGTGAGGAGTACAAAGACAGGTGTGTCTTTCCTACTTTCAAGCATGGTGGTGGAAGTGTCATTGTCTGGACCTTAATGATTGCTGCCAACAATGGGGAGCTACAGCTCATTGAGGGAACCATGAATGCCAACATGTACTGTGACATACTAAAGCAGAGCATGATCCCCTACCTTTGGAGACTGGGCCGCAGGGCAGTATCCCAACATGATAATGACCCTAAACACACCTCCAAACGACCACTGCCTTGCTAAAGAAGCTGAGGGAAAAGGTGATGGACTGGCCACACATGTCTCCAGACCTAAACCTTATTGAGTATATGTGGGGCATTCCCCAGCTCAGTGATGTCGTCATGGAGAAATGGAAGAGGACTTTAGTGGCAACCTGTGAAGCTCTGGTAAACGTCATGCCCAAGAGAGTTAAGGCAGTGCTGGAAAATAACGGTGGCCAAACAAAATATTGACACTTTGGGCCCAATTTGGACATTTCCACTTATGGGTGTACTCACTTTTGTTGCCAACGGTTTACACATTATTGGCTGTGTGTTGAGTTATTTTGAGGGGACAGCAAATTTACACTGTTATACAGGCTGCACACTCACTACTTTACATTGCAGCAAAGTGTCATTTCTTCAGTGTTGTCACATGAAAAGATATAATAAAATATTTACAAACCACTTATTGCTCGGCACAAACATTTGCGCCCAACTTGGAATCTGGCCTATTATCTGTTATTGATATTATAATAATCTAACTATGTGATATATTATGGCTGTACACAAGTTCGAATGAGCATTCTCTGTAAAACCTTGTGTAAAGCCAATAGGTGCCCAGTGTCTGTAGGGAGCAAACACAAGCTGGTGACAGATTTATCTTGGTTGATGTTCATATGTAGTGACTCTGGCAAGTGAGAAGTGTACTTATCCCAGCCAATGTCAGAGTCTGTAGATGGCAACTAGATCTGATAACATGGTGAAGTTACAAAACACAGTAATAGGGAGTTGAGTAGAGGAATAAATTACTCCCATTAACCCTTCTTTTACTTAACCATTATAAATAAATCCGCCAAACAACAGATTAGGAAAAGACTTGTTGGGTTGTATTTATTGAATTAACACAGTAAATACAGGCAGCAACAATGTCCAGATGGTGAGTGGCTATTGTCATTTAACTCTCCTTCTTCCATTCTTGAGACCTCATCTTTCACCATCTTCCTTAATTTGAAATATCTGTACCTGCAGAGAAGTATGAGTATGTTATTGTTTTTATAGAACGATTTCTATAAAAAAAATACTAAAATTTCCTTATAATTTATTTATCCGCCTGTTTCTGAGCACTGACACCACAAAGCAAATAACTCACTCCCATATAATTTCCCAACCTGACTACTGCAATAACCTACTTACTGGCCTTCCTCTCTCATGTCTCTCTCCCTGCAATCCATCCTAAATGCCTCTGCCAGGCTAATCCACCTTTCCTATCGCTCTGTATCTGCTGTCCCTTCACAAAACCCTTACCAATTCCGCTCCCCTCTACCTATCCTCACTAATCAACAAATATACTCCTACCAGCCCACTAAAATTCAACAATGACCTGCTCCTTGCATCTTCTGCCATCACCTCTTCCCATGCTAAACAGCAGGACTTCTCTCATGTGGCACCTACCTTCTGGAGAGCACTCCCTCAAACTGTCAGACTTTTCCCTAATCTGCCTTCTTTAAAATGCTCCCTAAAGACATTTTTGTCCAGGGACACCTTTCACCCAACTCAGTAACAAATTAATCCCACTTACCTAATCATTGCCTTCATCTAACTCTCTGTTAACATCACTCTCACTCTTTCAGTCCTCATCTCCTGTTTTCACCCTCCTACCCTTCTAGATTGTAAATTCCCACAGGAATAGGGCCCTCAATTCTTCCTTGATTTGTTTGTCAAGATTTGTCTTGTCTCTTACAAGTTTTGCATAATTGTTTTATGTAAACAAATTGTACCCATGGGCAGCACTGCACTTTTTAAATAAAGTATTATAATAATAAGAAGAAGCATTCTTAATTTGGCTTCAATGTATAGCTTTAACTTAACCAAAATATATTCCTAACACAATTACTCCTATGACGATGATAATGGGAAGTCCATAAGAAACCAGTAATAAGTTTATCCTGGAACCTTTCTTCAATTGCTGGTAAAGTTTTACCAAAGGAAAGTAATCTGGGGTCAGAATATCACCGTTATCTGGTTGTCTGGCCCTGGACTCCACTTGTTTACTTTCCATTTGTTCTTTGATGTGATTGTCTGTAAAGTTCTTATGAAATTCTGTAGCAGAAACAAAGATTGTTAGATTAAATATCCCTGCAGGGTACCTGACTTTCCCTCTATACAACACATAATGTCATTTTTAGAAAGAGTCCAAGTTTAAAGGCCTATGAAACTCAACATTTTTCCTTTATGATTTAGGTTGAAGGAACAATTTAAAAACATTTCCATTTATCTCTATGATCAAATGTACTTGTTCTCTCTGAAACCTTTGTTGAATTATATATATAAAGTTGTAAATTTCGCTTTTTGTGTGTAAAAATCATACTTCTAAAGGAGTTAGCGCTTGAGCGGGAGCCTTACATACTGCTTCACTTGTAATCTGGCCCAAAATCAGGTATTTGTTAGATATTTGAATGCACAGATGTTTCATGTATCTATGTTCCCTTGCTGATTTTTTTCTCGGCAGATACATTTTTACTATAAACAATTTTATAGATTCCCATAGAGCAAATTTCAGTATAGGTGGCGATACCACAGGCTAAATCAGCTATTTCAAATGCTGAAATAGGAATAAGGGAGCGACTTGTAACCAATTTAATACACTCTAGCAGGCTAAAAGGATCATTGGGAATAATTTAAAGGGGAGAAAATTTTTGGGTGAACTCCCCCATCATGTTTGCGATGGGGGGGGGGGGGGGGGCTCGGTTTAGGGGTTAATAGGTAGTTTATGGGTGCTTTTTCTTTTAATGTTTGTTCATATGACACTGAAATGACTGAATTAAATAAATAAAAGATATATATTTGGCACTAATGAGAATATAGATAGTAGAACAGCATTAGTGTCAAATCCATATTTGTATTAGTGTCCTGCATAAAGCCTATAATTTATAATAAATCTAACATGTATTACTGTAAATCCCCTAATCCAAATACAATAATCTGGTAATTTGTTAATTACCTTAATAATTGCATCTCTAGAACTTACCTTCAGGCAGAACTTTAATGGTGGCATTTAATGATCCTATAAAAGGTACCTCATCGGCAATAACACGCACCCCATAAGTGCCTGAATCATTGAGGTACACAGGATCAATCACCAGAGAGCAATAAGTAGAGACTCAAACATATGAGCTCTTTCATTGGGTGTCATCATCTGCTCCGCCCTGGTGGCATATAGTATCAGAACTGGTGTGGAGATGTTACTGTCCTCTGGGGTAAATTCCCATACCACAAACATAGATTTGGGCAGTTCAGCTGGGTTGTTCATGGAAAATGAACAAGGGATCATAATCCCTGATCCAGATTGAACTACCCTCTCTGTCTGCTGTAGGGTCAGGTTTGTAATCACCAGCACTAGAATAGAGATCAAAAAGGGCATTTACTATGTGTGCAGGTTAACTCTCAGTGTTTGTGTTTTAAGTTTTAGAAAAAAATCAAACTTTATTATTATTTACCCTTTTATTAGCTCAGATAAAAATACCAATATTGGGCTAAATAACGAGTGCTGCAGTTTTAAGCTATATTTCTAATGCTTTAAACCAATCCTGCTATAAAGGGCCAATTGCCACTAAACATACTGAAAAGGTTGATATATAAATTTGTAAGGCAATTGTGTATCTTATAGTCACTATGGTCACAATTGCTTTATACATTAATATAACAATCTTTTCAGTCTGTTTAGTGGCAAGGATTGGATTAAAACATTGGCAATATAGCTTAAAACCGCAGCAGTCATTAGAAACCACGCTATTGAGCAAAGAGTGTACTAACATATGCCTAGATTACGAGTCTTGCGTTAGCCTTAAAAAGCAGCGTTGAGAGGTCCCAACACTGCTTTTTAATGCCCGCTGGTATTACGAGTCTGGCAAGTATAGGTGTACCACTCACTTTTTTCCGCGACTCGAACATACCGCAAATCCACTTACGTCAATTGCGTATCCTATCTTTTCAATGGGATTTTCCTAACGCCGGTATTACGAGTCTTGGAAAAAGTGAGCGGTACAGCCTCTCTTGTCAAGACTCCTACCGCATTTAAAAGTCAGTAGTTTAAGAGTTTTATGGGCTAACGCCGTAACATAAAACTCTTAACTAAAGTGTTAAAAGTACACTAACACTCATAAACTACCTATTAACCCCTAAACCGAGGCCCCCCATCGCAAACACTTAAAGGGACAGTTCACCCAAAAATGTTCTCCCTTTAAATTATTTCCAATGATCCTTTTAGCCCGCTAGAGTGTATTAAATTGTTATACCAACTGCAGAGTATAAAATATTTGAGAAATTCCATTTTCATGCTTATTTGTGTATATGAAGTAGCTGATTTTGTGCTTTGAAACCACAGCCTATTACAATGGGTTGAACTTAAAGGTGATATCAGATCTCATTATGTTCTAAGTTTGTGTAAACAGACTTGCTTCCTTATCTTTTATTTGGCTGGAACACCAAAGCTCAAAACATAGAGGGAACAATGGAAAATGATCATATTATTACTTAACTATCCTGCATCCCACTGAGAGTGTAATCTCTTCAGCTGGCTATGTATACTTAGGCTATTCAATAGCCTATACTCCAGTGTAAATTTGTTCATTATAGGTGGAGATACCACAGGCTAAATCAGCTATTTCAAATGCTGAAATAGGAGTAATAGGAGTACTTGTAACCAATTTAATACACTCTAGCAGGCTAAAAGGATCATTGGGAATAATTTAAAGGGGAGAAATTTTTTGGGTGAACTCCACCCATTGTGTTTGCGATGGGAGGGGGGGGCTCGGTTTAGAGGTTAATAGGTAGTTTATGGGTGCCCCCACACCGAGATTTCCCTGATTAGCTTTTTCTTTTAATGTTTGTCCATCTGACACTGAAATGACTGAATTAAATAAATAAAAGATATACATTTGGCATTAATGAGAATATAGATAGCAGAACAGCATTAGTGTCAAATCCATATTTGTATTAGTGTCCTGCATAAAGCTTATAATTTATAATAAAACTAACATGTATTACTGTAAATCTCCTAATCCAAATAAAATAATCTGGTAATTTGCTAATTATCTTAAGAATTGCATCTCTAGAACTTACCTTCTTGTAGAACTTTAAGGGTGGCATTTAATGATCCTATAAAAGGTACCTCATCGGCAATAACACGCACCCCATAAGTGCCTGAATCATTGAGGTACACAGGATCAATCACCAGAGAGCAGTTGCCAGCAAAACGTAGAGCTTCAAACATATGAGCTCTTTCATTGGGTGTCATCATCTGCTCCGCCCTGGTGGCATATAGTATCAGAACAAGTGTACTGTCCCTTTAAATAAATTTTTTAACCCCTAATCTGCCAACTGGACATCGCCGCCACTTTAATAAATATATTAACCCCTAAACCGCTGCACTCCCGCCTCGCAAACACTAGTTACATTTTATTAACTCCTAATCTGCCGTCCCTAACATCGCCGACACCTACCTACATTTATTAACCCCTAATCTGCCACCTCCAATGTCGATGACACTATACTAAATGTATTAACCCCTAAACCTAAGTCTAACACTAACCCTAACACCCCCCTAACTTAAATATAATTTAAATAAATATAAATAAAATTACTACAATTAACTAAATTATTCCTATTTAAAACTAAATACTTACCTATAAAATAAACTCTAAGCTAGCTACAATATAACTAATAGTTACATTGTAGCTGGCTTAGGGTTTATTTTTATTTTACAGGCAACTTTGTATTTATTTTAACTAGGTAGAATAGTTATTAAATAGTTATTAACTATTTAATAACTACCTAGGTAAAATAAGTACAAATTTACCTGTAAAATAAAACCTAACCTAAGTTACAATTACACCTAACACTACCAATATAAGTAAATTAATTACCTAAATTAACTACAATTAATTAAAATAAAATAAAATAAACTAAAGTACAAAAAACAAACAAACACTAAATTACAGAAAATAAAATAATTACAATTTTTTTATACTAATTACACCTAATCTAATCCCCCTAATAAAATAAAAAGCCTCCCAAAATAATAAAAATCCCTACCCTATACTAAATTACAAATAGCCCTTAAAAGGGCCTTTTGTGGGGCATTGCCCCAAAGTAATCAGCTCTTTTACCTGTAAAAAAAATTACAATACCCCCCCAACATTACAACCCACCACCCACACACCCAACCCTACTCTAAAACCCACCCAATCCCCCCTTAATAAAACCTAACAATAACCCCTTGAAGATCACCCTACCTTGAGACGTCTTCACCCAACCGGGCCGAAGTCCTCTACGAAGCCGGGCGAAGTGGACCTCCAGACGTGCAGAAGTCTTCATCGAATCCGGGCAGAAGAGGTCCTCCAGATGGGCAAAAGTCTTCACCCAGGCAGCAACTTCTATCTTCATCCATCCGGCGCAGAGCGGGTCCATCTTCAAGCCAGCTGACGCAGAGCATCCTCTTCAAACAAAGTCCAACTGAAGAATTAGGGTTCCTTTAAATGACATCATCCAAGATGGTGTCCCTTCAATTCCAATTGGCTGATAGAATTCTATCAGCCAATCGGAATTAAGGTAGGAAAAATCCTATTGGCTGATGCAATCAGCCAATAGAATTGAGCTTGCATTCTATTGGCTGATTGGAACAGCTAATAGAATGTAAGCTAAATCCTATTGGCTGATTGGATCAGCCAATAGGATTGAACTTCAATTCTATTGGCTGATTGCATCAGCCAATTGGATTTTTCCTAACTTTTTCTGATTGGCTGATAGAATTCTATCAGCCAATCAGAATTGAAGGGATGCCATCTTGGATGATGTCATTTAAAGGAACCTTCATTCTTCAGTTTTATATTAGGTGTAATTAGTTTAAAAAACTTGTAATTATTTTATTTTCTGTAATTTAGTGTTTGTTTGTTTTTGTAATTTAGTTTATTTTATTTTATTGTAATTAATTGTAGTTAATTTAGGTAATTAATTTATTTATAGTGGTAGTGTTTCTATGCTTTTTAGCTGTTAATGTAATAGTTCAGTAAGATTTGTAGTCATACGTGAAAGAGTATGCGTTAGCACAAAATGAATACTGCTGTATTCATGTTCAGCCACTGTTAGGGACAACTCACTTAGCAAAACTGCTGAGAGGGGACAATATTCTACAAGGATAACTAGAAAAATATTATTTACTCCAGTACATGAACATTTAAAAATATAAAAATAATAAGCCTGAAATTCATATTAAGTCCATCGGCTCTGATTACACGTTGTGCCATATGACTATACCGCTGAAAAATTGGCCTTTGCGTGTGGAATGGTGACCTATTTGGTATTACAAGTCATGCAGTATGGCTTTTCTGCTAGCGTTATAGCCTATACTGCAACAATGCATTTCGGAATCAAAGACCAGTAGATAAAAATGTTTAACAAAACTTATAACAAAAATGTTACAAAGTACACTAACATCCATAAACTACCTTTTAACCACTAAACTGCCATTCCCCTGCATCACAACTAATAAATAAACCTATTAACCCCTAATCTGCCACCAACCCACATTGATAACACGAAAATAAACCTATTTACTCCTAATCTGCTGCCCATCCACACCGGCAACACAAAAAGAAACTTATTAACCACTAGTCCACCACCCACCCACATCGGCAACACTAAAATAAAGTATTAACCCCTAATCTGCCGCCCACCCACATTACTTACACTAAAATAAAGTATTAAGCCTTAAACCGCCAACCTCCCACATCGCAAACTACCTATTAACACTATTAACCCCTAAACCGCCAACCCGCCACATTGAAAATTTATTAATCTAATAACTAAGCCCCCTAACCTAACGACCCTAAGTTAACTACAATTACATAAAATAAAAAAAGATTAACCACATTTAAAAATAATAAACATTTACCAAAATTAAAAAAACTACCCTATCATTACTGAAAATAAAAAAACTACACTTACTTAAACCCTTAACGACTGAGGACGTGCCAGGCATGCCCTGCAAAAAATGGTCGTTAACGACCAAGGACGGGTTTTTGATCGTGAACGCTTACAGCCACTTTCATGGTATTGCAGCGATGCCTCGATATTGAGGCATCATGCAATAACATCTGGAAATCAACAGATGCAGAGAGGGCCACTCTGTGTTGACCAGCGATGGCGCAGATAGTTGTTGGCATGGAAGGGATAGGAGGGAGGTGGGTGTGCAGCCCATCACTGGAGGGGGCGGGAGGAGGGAGGGAAACTTTCTGCCAGTATTTATGATGGGGGTGACATTTGAGGGGTTGGGAAGGAAAGGGGGAGGGAAGAGAGCTGTTTGAGAGGGATCGGGGGGTGGGATGTTTCAGGTGGAACGGTAATCTATACACTAAAGCTAAAATTAACCCTACATGCTACCAAAATAACCCCTTCACCGCTGGGCATAATACAAGTGTGGTGCTCAGCGGCATTTAGTGGCATTCTAATTACCAAAAAGGAATGCCAAAGCCATATATGTCTGCTATTTCTGAACAAAGGGGTTCCCAGAGAAGCATTTACAACCATTTGTGCCATGATTGCACAAGCTGTTTGTAAATAATTTCAATGAGAAACCTAAAATTGTGAAAAAGTTAGTACATTTTTTTATTTTATCACATTTGGCAGTGAAATGGTGGCATGAAATGTACCAAAATGGGCCTCGAACAATACTTTGGGTTGTCTACTAAAAAAAAAATATATAGTTTTGATATATAAAAAAGAGGCTCTATTTCAGTTTAAAGGCTATGATGGCAAAAATGCTAAAAATGCTTTTTCATGATTTAGATAGAACATAACATTTTTTTTAATTCTTTATTTATAGTCCAACAGTGTAGTTATAACACAAAAAATAACATTGCCTTTTCCATCACACCCCATAGGGTGTAAAAAAAAAAAAGAACAAGATCAATACTTACAGAATATATATTAATATCAATGTAAAAACATAAAAAAAAAATAATACAACGTCAACAAGTCCTTATTTGACCAAAGTAAATAATCTGTAAAAAGCTAACGTCAGTTAATTATATAGATATACTCTGTTGGTTATTTTTATTATATATTTTTCCCCCTAAATTTAAATAAACCCAGCCAAAACCCACCCTAACCAAAACAAAAAAAAAACAACAACAAAAAAACAAAAAACAAACAAAAAAAAAATAAATAAAAGGGGGGGGGAACCCCATTATCCCAGTCTCCCTCCTCCACTCCCTCCAGCCACCTACCAGTTCCCTAGTAGGACTGTTTCTGAATTTTGAAATGGAAAAATTATATGATTTATTTCAGTAGTAGGAAATATCTTTAAAAATGTTGCCCATTTGTTAAAGAATTTCCTAATATCCTGCTCATTATCTATAGTTGTATCCCTTTGCTCAAGTATACACTATTTCTTTATACAGTTCTTGACTTCAACAATACTTGGAAGTGCTCGACTTTTCCATTTTTTGCAGATTAAGTATCTGGTAGCAAGAATAGAAGAAATTACTACTTTTTCACTGATTTGCTTACCAGATGCCTTATTTAGACAGAATACTATCTGGAAAAATGATAGGGCCACAGGGGCAATCTTTAATACATTTTTTAACCAATATTCTAATTTAAGCCAAAAGTTTCTTATTTTTGGGCATGACCAGAACATATGCGTTAGGTCCGCTGCAGGATATGAACATTTGCGACATTTATTAAATCCAGGATTACCACATCTAAGGCCTCTCCCGGGGGTAAAGTATGCTCCGTGAAGAAGTTTAACCTGTGATTCACGCCAGGTGGCAGAGAGTGTAGTATGAGCAATTTTATTAATTGACATTTGGAGCAACTTTGGTTCAACATTGCTTTGAGGAATTAATGTGTTCCAATCTGCTACCAATTTTGTTAGGATTGGCAGACCTTTACTGGTACCTAAGAAGTAATAGCACGGAGCAATTGACATTTGCCCACTCCTGACTAGTGCAAGCCAGTTCTTCAATTTTCCTAGTCCCCAACTCCAGCCCCTTTCTTTAGTTATTTCCAAGACATAATGTCTTGCCTGTAAATAGGCAAAAAAATCTTTGTTAGGTAGATTAAATTCCATTTTTAGTTCTTAAAACATTTTGATACATCCCCTTTCCCTATCTATTATTTGACAGGCCTTGCTCAGACCAGCGTTGTGCCAGCTTCTGAAAACAGCAGATTTTAGGCCCGCTTGAAATTTCAAATTTCCTATTAAAGGTAGGTAAGGGGAGGCCTTAGCATTAATTGAAAGAAGGTTAGCAATTTTATACCATGCCTTAAGTGGATTGAGAATTGTTTTCAATTTCTTAATTTCTACCAGTGCTTCCTTTGGTACAGAATGTATTAATGCTGATGGAAGATACGGAATGCGAACATTGATTTCAAGCGCATTATTTAAAACATAGTTATTAAATAAAATCCAATCAATTACTATCCGAGCAAGGAAACAGAGATTGTAAAGCCTTAGGTCTGGCAATGCGAGTCCGCCGTATTCCTTCGGCACTGAAAGTTTAGCAAGAGAAATCTTTCATCTTTTCTACTGCCAAAGAAATTGTATGAGTGAGCTATGTATGAGTGAGCTATTGAATGAACGAATATCTTTTTCTAGTAAAATTATCGGGGTGTTTTGAAGAATGTAAAGCAGCTTCGGAAGAATAACCATTTTAAATAATGCGATTCGGCCAGAAATTGATATAGGTAAATTTTGCCATGACTTAAATTTTCCTCTAATATACTTCAATACCGGTGGGATGTTAGAATTATATAGATCTGAAGATTTAACTGGGATAAAAATCCCAAGATGAACAATACCCAACACCATCAACTCATTTACTCTGTATTGACAGAGTTCATATTAACACTATGAAATATTGAAGTTATGAAGAGCTTTTTCTACAAATCTACATAAGAAGTAGTACCATTGTTTTTTTTGTAAATTCTTTGTAAATTTACAAATCCCAAGATACTTAAAGAATCCGTGACCTCCCGAAAAGGTATATTTAAAAAAGAAGTAGCTTTCTTCCTAAGCCAGAATATTTCTGATTTTGTCATATACACTTTATATCCAGAAAAGGATCCAAAGTGGTCCATTATCTGAATCAGCTTGGGAATATTCACTTTGGTATTAGCCAAGTATAGAAGTAGGTCATCCGCATATAGTCCAATTTTTATCTCATGATTATGAATTTTTATACCATCAAGGGATTGCCTTATCCAAATTGCCAGAAGTTCAATGGCAATATCAAAGAGGAGTGGAGAGAGGGGGCACCCCTGTCACGTGCCCCTACCCAATACTATAGCAGGGGAGAGTTTATTATTCACTATCAATCTTGTAGATGGTTGGCTATATAAATTCTCTACAAATTTAGAAAAGTTGCCTCCAATAACAAATTGTGTTAGTGAGGTTATTATATGTTCATGAAGGATAGAGTCGAAAGCCTTTTCAGCATCAATAGATAAGATAGCAAGATCAGGGGTGCCCCCACCCCCATCATCTGAACCTGACGAATTCCCAAAGTATTCCGTCACAACTAAGAGCTCTCTGATTTTTGCAGAGGAACTGTGTTTATTTAGAAATCCTGCTTGATCGGAATGGATGACTTTTCCAAGTGCACCCTGTAATCTAGATGCTAATATTGTAGTTAGGATTTTATAGTCAGAGTTCAAAAGAGCTATTGGCCTATAAGATTCCTTACAGTTAGGGTCTTTGCCACTTTTAAGAATTAAAGTCATAAAGGATAAGGAAAAGGTAGGTGGGACAGGTTTGGCATTTATGTAGAAATTATTGAAAAGAGTACATAGATAGGGGGCACTTTCTGTAGATAATATTTTATAGAACTCACTGGGAAGTCCATCAGGACCAGCTGCTATATTTGAAGATAATTTAGATTACTTTCTCAATTTCCTCTATAGTAATAGGAGAGTTTAGGATATCAGAGATTTCTAATGATAGTATAGGATGGATAATTTTACTCCAGAACTCAGTAGAGTTCTTTGTGTCGTATATTTTAGGTTCATAGAGCTCTTGGAAATATTCAAACAATGCCTGCGAGATATCTTAAGGTTTTAGCAATTGTTTCCCTTTATATTGAAGTTGTTCTATGACTGATTGCTTTTTCTAATTTTTTACTAGTTTAGCCAACATTCTGCCAGTTTTATTGCCGTACCTATACATTTTAGCCTGGATTCTCAATTCCTTTTGAGACTCTTGTTGCAATATAAATCTATCTCTTTCATTTTTAGCACGGACATATTTTGCCCAATTTAAAGGGGTTTTATCCATAAGAAATTGATTGTATGAATTGATCAAAAATTTACCTACTTCCTTTTCTCTTAATCTCATCTTCTTCAAAAGTACTCCCTTATATGCTATTATTTCCCTTCTCATCACTGCTTTTGCAGCCTCCCAAAATGTTTCAGGACGGTCTAAGTATTCGCTATTAAAATGCACATACTCTTCAAATTTACTTTTGAGCCATCTTTTAAACTTAAATCAGATACCAAAACGTAGGGGAACAAAAAACGTGATGGGGTGGTTTGTGAATGTGTATTTTGGAGCTCAAGAGAGATGGGGATATGGTCTGATAGTAAAATCTGTGATATTGCAGAATTGACCTGGGATATAGATATATGTTCGTCAATCAGAAACAGGTCAATACGTGAAAGTGGGCTTTAGAGAGGCAGGTATAATTCTAAGCACCAGGGTTCTGGGCTCTCCAGATATCTCGTACTACTAAATTCTGCATGATTTTCTTAAACATCTTACATTCCAAGTTATCTTTTTTTTGTTTCAGCCGTTTAGTATTGCATCTCAGCCTGTCTATTGGGCATTGTGGTGCCATATTAAAGTCACCACCAAAAATGAAGTGCCCTGTAGTATATATAAGAAGTTTGGACTGAAGAGTATCCCAGAACTCAAGGTCGAATACATTAGGACCATATACATTGCAAAGTGTGTAGACCTTATGAACAATTTTAACTTTTAACAAAACATACCTCCCCCCAGGATCGGCCTCAGAATGAATAATCTCTAGATTAATTTTTTTCCCTATTAGTATAGCTACCCCCCCCTTTTCTCTTCACACTAGGTGCAAAATAGATTTCTTTTACCCAAGAAGCTCTTAGTTTTAAGGATTCTTCTGTACTTAAATGTGTTTCCTGTATGAAGCCTATATCCATTTGTAGTTTCTGTAGCTGAGCAAGAATAGCCTTTCTCTTGATAGGTGTTGAGATACCTCCCACATTCCAGGAAACTATTTTACATTTATCCACCATTATTACCTTTTATATGACAGGAGGGGGAGGAGGAAGGGGAGGGGGAGAGGGAACGGAAGAACATAACATTTTAAACAACTTTCTAATTTACTTCTATTATCAAATGTTCTTAGTTTTCTTGTTATCCTTTGTGGAAAAGCAGAAATTTAAGCGCAAGACTGTGCACTTGTCTGCAGTGCTATATAGCAGCAGTTTTGCAACAATGTTATACATTAGCAGGAGCACTAGATGGCAGCACTATTTCCTGTCATGTAGTGCTTCAGGCATGTGCACGCTACTTACCTAGGAATCTCTTGAATAAAGAATAACATGAGAATGAAGCAAATTTGATAATAGAAGTAAATTGGAAACTTTTTAAAAATTGTATTCTCTATCTGAATCATGAAAGAAATGTTTTGGGTTTAATGTCCCTTTAAGGGGATAACAGTCAGAAAATAAAAAAAAAACATCTGGTCACTAAGGGGTTAAAATAAAAAAGCCTAAGATTAAATTAAGAAAAACTAAAGATTACAAAAAATAAAAAAAAATTAAGATTACAGAAAATAATATATGAAATTATCCAAAATAAAAACTAAATAAACCTAATCTAATACCCTTATAAAAACAAGAAAGCCACCCCAAAAAAAAAAACTAAGCTAAAAACTAAACTACCAATAGCCCTTAAAAGAGCCTTTTGTAGTACATTACCCTACGTTTAACAGCTCTTTTACTTAAAAAAAAATACTAAGCCACCCCTAACAGTACAACGTCCCACCCACCCAACCCCCCAAAATAAAAAAGTCTTAACTGTAAAAAAACCTAATCTACCTATTGCCGCTAATGGAGCATTTGTATGGGCAATCAGCTCTTTAACTGGCCATTAAAAAAAATAAAAAGCCCTAATATAAAAAAAACATAAAAAAACACAAAAACATACATTAAAAAACATTAAAAACAAATAATGTTGCTCAGCCCTTGCTGAACATTTTATTTACGAACATAATCAAAAGTTAGATACATTTAGGTGGAAAGCCATTGAAGCTGTTTTATTTCCATACAGAGGTGGCAATAGAAACAAATTGTTAGGTCGCCAGGAGGTGTATTGGATACATACACTGCAGACCCTGGTACCCAATGGGTTCAAATCGCAATACGATATAATTAACTATTGGGAATGATTTCTATGATCTATCCCTACTGTGTTAATTTATGTCCTATCAATTCAGCATAGCTCCATTGAGTGGATACAGATTGTCAACCTGACATTATATAAATGCATCTAATCACATTACAGTTCTGTCATAGGGATTTAGAAATCCTATCTTAATCATACCAACAAGGTCTCTGTCTTGGAGACCATATCTGTTTTGTGAATATAATTTCTGACCAACAAAAAAGGCATTTATATGTGCCTTTTATATAGAGATAATTACAATAATATGGCTGTGCAACTTACAACATTAGTATTCTACGGACTGAATTGATAAGGGCTTATTTAAGCATTAAAATTCAGCAATGTTAGTACACTACATTAGTTCTTATGTTGTTTCTACTAAAACAGCTTAAACACTCTATAGCTGGCTATTATGTATTCATTATTATTTTTCAAAAATTATTTCATGAAAGATTTTGCTTTAAACTTCTTCATTACTGTGTATATATATATATATATTAGTTGAGCGTTTTTGTACAAAATAGTTTTTCTTTTTTGTCATTTTAAATAATTATATTTTATTGGGAGGGGCTGATGTCTCCTTTAAAAGCACACCTCGGACAAGGAGGTTCAGATCTATAATTGCGGCCAACGTCTGAAACGTGTAAGATCCTGCTTATGCTCACTTCATACTGATGCCTTCATGATGTTTTTAACTTCTATGGAATAAAATTTACCTTTTAAATCATTTTGGGAGCCTATATCCAAACTTTCTTTTTACAAAAACATACACTAACCCCCAAAATAGGTACTCACCATTCTAGAAGTCAGGTGGTGAAGGTCTTCTTCTAGGCGGCTCCATCTTCAATCTTCATCCAGGGGTCGCAGAGCGGAGGAGGCATGGAGCAGAGCTGAATAGGTGGCATCACAGTCATCCAATGTGGATTCTCCTCTTCATGAGATCATCTGCCGCAAACTGAAGCTTGAATGCAAGGTATCCCTTTTATATTGGGGTACCTTGCATTCCTGTTGCCTGAAATGTTCAAATCAGTCAATTGAATGAGAGCTACTTACATCCTATTGGCTGATTTAAAAGGGATTCTTTACATTCAAGCTTCAGTGTGTGGCGCACGATGGCACGAAGAGGAGCCTCCACGTCACAGATGACCGCCACTGCCAACTGCTCTGCCTCTGCGCTTCCTGGGATGAAGATTTATTTATTAATATTATACTTTATTTATAAAGCGCCAACATATTTTTCAGCGCTGTCCATGGGTACAATTCATTTAAATAAAACAATTATATATAACTTGTAAGAGACAAGACAAAATTTTACAAACACATACAGGAGGAATTGAGGGCCCTATGCCCATGGGAATTTACAATCTAGAAGTATAGGAGGTTGAGAAACAGGAGGTGAGGACTGCAAGAGTGAGAAAGATGTTAATACATTTAGATGAGGGAAATATTAAGTGAGTGGAATGAATTTATTACTGAGTTGGGTGGTAGGCTTCTCTGAACAAAAAAAGTCTTCAGGGAGCATTTAAAAGAAGAAAGATTAGGGCAACGCCTGACAGCACGAGGCAGACTGTTCCAGAGTGTAGGTGCTGCATGACAGAAGTTCTGCGGTCTAGCATGGGAAGAGGTGATAGTCAAGGATGCAAGGAGCAGGTCAAAGTTGGATCTTAGTGAAGAAGATTGACGATGGATCTGCAATGGATGAAAATGGATCCGCCGGATGAAGAGCTTTGTCTGCCGGGATGAAGATGGAGCGACGCTCTTCAGGAATGGTGAGTACTGATTCTGGGGTTAGTGTTAATTTTTTTTTAGAGATTAGGTTGGTTTTTTTTTTTAATGGGCTGTAAAAGAGTTTAATGCTCTAGGGGCATTATTAGTTAGGTTTTTTATTAGTTAGGTTTTTTTTTTATTTTAGAGGGTTGTTGGGGTGGGGGGGGGGTTACTGTTAGGGGGACTTAGTATTTTTTGAAAGTAAAAGAACTGCTCACTTTATGGCAATGCCCTACAAAAAAATGCCCTTTTAAGAGCGATTGGTAGTTTAGTTATAGTTTAGGGGTTTTTTTAATTTTGGGGTGGATTTTTTTTTTAATAAGGAGTATTAGAATAGGAATAACTTTTATTTTGGATAATTTTGTTTGTTATTTTCGTTTTTTTATTTTTTGTAATTTCAGTTTATTATTTTTGGTATTTTTTATTTTAAATAGTAATGCTAGTTTTTATAGTTTAAGCTTAGTTTTTTTATTTCACATGTAAGTTTTTATTTATTTTCAGGTAGTTATATTTGTTTAATTTAATGTTAGGGGGTGTTAGCTTTAGGGGTTAAAAGTTTAATTTAGGTAGTCGTGATGTGGGTGTTTGGTGGTTTAGGGGTTAATAGTTTTAGTTTAGTATTTGCGATGTAGGTGTTTGGTGGTTTAGAGGTAAAAGGTTTAGTTTAGTATTTGTGATGTGGGTGGGCGGCGGTTTAGAGGTTAATAGTTTTAGTTTAGTATTTGTGAGGTGGGTGGGGAATTAGGGGTTAATAGGTTTATTTAGATGTTGGTGATGCTGGTAGTGGCATATTAGGGGTTATTAGCTTTATTTAGGTGTTGGCGATGCGGGGGGGCTGGGGGATTAGGGATTAATAGCTTTATTTCGTCTTTGCAATGTGGGTGGCAGATTAGGGGTTAATATGTTTATTGTAGTGTTTGCGATGTTGGGGGTTATTAGACTAGGTAAAGCAAAAGAAAAAGACTTGCTCTATATATAAAAAATAGCATTTATTGTATCCATTAAAAAATGATGACAAACAGCCACCCATGAAAAGGTAGGACGGATGAGCAGCACAAGTGGCTTACGCGTTTCGGCGGTATGCCTTATTCATAGCCTGTCAAAGAAAAAGTGCATCCTCCTACAAAAACACCTGTGACTAGTGTGAATTAGGTACATTAACTATTTTTTTAGTAGTTAAACATTAGAATTCATTCTAATATAAATATAGCAGATATAGAAATATACTACTTAACAAATAAAAGAAATGTATGAAGGAAAGCAAACTCTATATACAACAGTCAAATATATGCCATACATATAAAAATCGATGGGTGAAAATTAACATCTAAATTTGAAAAATGCACATTAGTAAGCTAAATTCTGAAATATTCAAGACTCAATTCTTAGCTCTGCATTAGATTCTAGATATATTCGTGGATCATAATAGTAATGACTCAAAAAAGTAATTCCCAGTAATTAATAAGATCAGATCTGGAGTTCAGACCTTCAGGATATCTCATTTGAAGTCTGAACATCCAGATGATCTCTCTTTTGGCCAAATGTTTTTCAACATTCCCCCCCCCTTTCTTAGGAGCCCTAACTTTCTCAATGGCACACCACTTTAGGGTGTCAACCTTGCCATTGTGTTTTTCAGAAAAGTGTCACACTTGTGGGGTGGTTGATCTACCCTGGCCAATAGTGGATAAATGTTCTTGAATCGTAGACTTGATATCTCTGGATGTGAGTACAATATATTGAACCCCACATAAATCACATTTTAACATGTAAATAACTTGGGTAGAAATACAGTTCATACATGTTTTTATACAAAACATTTCTCCTGTGACATGTGAACTGAAATATATAGTTCTGTCCAAGTATTCACATGGTCCACATCTATACATCCCTGTGCTGGTCATCCAAGTGCTGGGGGTACATGCTTGTTGTTTTAATTGTGTGGGAGACAAAATTGATTCCAAAGTTAAACTTTTTTGGGAACTATATTTCAACCCTTGTTTAACTACATCAGTCAGTTTATCATTTGCTGCAAGTATGTGAAAGTGTTTCTTGACGATCTGCACTATTTGTGGAAATTGGGCACTATAGTTAGTGACAAAATTAACTCCTCTAAACTCATGTGCTTTGGGGGATGCCTTCAGGATCTTTTGTGTCACCTCTAGATAATGTTACATGTTCTATTTACTGAATTTGTAGGATTCCCACAAAAACATCAAGTCAAGATAAAATGATAATTGTTCTAGTTTTAGATAGTAGAATCTCTCCAGTAATAGATTTTTATTTACTAAGTCTATCCATTCTGATATGGTAGGGATAGTTACTGACTTCCATTTTCTCTGTAGCAACTGGTTGGCTGCATTTAGCATGATGTGGAATAGGTGTTTTCTTATTTTACAGGTGATTGCAGCAGGGTGACTTAACATTATTAATTCTGGGCTGGGCAAGAGTTGGGTGTTTAATATTTTGTTAATATGTGTGAAAATAGACAGCCAGTATGTTTTAATATGATCACATTCCCACCACATATGAGAGAGGTGTCCCTCTTGAGAGCATCCTCTCCAGCAAGTTCCTGAAGATTGTTTATATATGTGTTTAATTCTAGTAGGAGTGAGGTACCATCTCATCATTAGTTTAATGTTTGTTTCCCTTGCTTGGGCCGAGTGACCTGAGTGCATAAGATTGGAGAATCTATTTCTCCAGGTCCCCGCTGGTGTGTTAATATGTAGCTCATTATCCCACCTCTTAGTATAAGAGGGAGCACCTGGAAAATTATGCTGTACGGTTAGTTTGTATATTTTGGAAATTGCTCCTTTTGTTACCACTTGAGAAGTGCAAATTTGTTCATATGGCGTAAGCAGACGGGTTAGCTCTTTTCTAAATTTATGCAACAATAGGTAATGTATCATTTGGTGGATATGGAACCAAAATGCTAGGAATGGGTGTCCTAATGTGTCTAGTTGGGGTTTGTCTTTAATGTTACCTATATCGTCTAGTAGGAGATGTATAGGAAGGAGCTTCAAGGGGTCTGTAGGGGAGCTATATTCCAGTGTGTTAACCGGTTTAAACTCTGAGTTATTCAGTAATGTGGTAAGGGGTGAATAACGAGAGGATATTTTATTTGGTGCTTTACAAATTTGTTTCCAATCTGACCAAGTTTCGTTTGTAATTGAAGATGATGAGATGGAATGTCCGTTAAAAAAAAACTGGGTTCCAGCAGACAGAATGTAAATTACATGCCGTTGTTAGGTCAGATTCAAGTTGCACCCAACTTTTCTGAGGATATATATCTGGTTTATACCATTCATATATTCTTTGTAGGGATATGGCAAGTTTATAGGATCTAAGGTGGGGAACACCCAGGCCCCCCTCTGCTGGGGGTTTGAAAAACGTATTTTTATTTATCCGTTGGGGCCTACGTTTCCAGATGTAGTCGCTTATGATTCTTTGCATGGTGTCTAAATCTTTTTGTGTGCCTGGAATTGGAACAGTCTGAAGGATATATAAAACTTTTGGTAAGAGGGTCATTTTCGTAGCTTGTATTCTACCTAGCCATGATATATTTTTTGGAAGCCATTGGGATGTGAGGGTTTGTAGTTCTGTGATTAGACTACCATAGTTATACCTACATAAATCTATCATATTTGGTGTAATGCAAATGCCAAGGTATTTCAGGAATTTAGTTTGTTGTTTGAAAGGGCATGTTGATTTTAATATACTAAGGGTATGAGTTGTCAAATTTATTGGTAGATATTCCGATTTGATCATGTTAACTAGGAAGTTTGATATTGTCCCAAATTGTGTTAATTCAGAAATTACTTGTTGTAAAGATATTGTGTGGTAGGTGAGGGTCAAAAGAATATCGTCTGCAAAAATGGCCAATTTATGTGTTCGGTTTGCAATAGTTATTCCCTGGATTTTGTTGTTTAATCTTATTTTGATAGCCAGAGGTTCAAGGGATAGAATAAAAAGAAGCGGCGAGAGAGGGCAGCCCTGTCTAGAGCCATTTCGAATCTCAAAGAGTTCAGAAAGGGTGCCATTAATCCTAACCTGTGCTGTGGGGTTTGAGTATAATGCAAACATTTTTTGGATAAAAGAGTCTGGAATGTGAAAATGTTGTAGGGTTGAAAGTATGTATGTCCAGTCCAGTCGGTCAAAAGCTTTTTCAGCGTCGGTGGATAAGAAAACAGTCGGTGTCTTGGTCTGAGTAACGTATTCCAGTAAGTTAAGTACTTTGACAGTATTGTCTTTTGCTTCTCTATGGGGTATAAAACCCACTTGGTCCTGGTGTATTTTGGATGGTAGTATTTAGTTAAGGCGGGAGGCTAATATTTTTGCTTAAAGTTTGAGGTCTATGTTCAGTAGTGAGATTGGCCTAAAATTCGCCGGGGTGTTCGGGGGTTTGCCAGGTTTAGCTATTACCGAAATGTTGGCCTGCATCATGGTGTCGGGAAAAGGTAACTCTTCTGTTATGGAGTTAAACAAGTTTGTTAAATGTGGAATTAGGAGTGGAGCAAAGGTTTTATAATATAAACCCGTAAAAACGTCAGGTCCCGGGGCTTTGTTTTGTTTTAATTGTTCCAGTACTTCTGCTGCCTGGATAGGTCGGTCTAGATGTTTACATTGATCGTCGTTTAATTTTGGGATGGGTAGATTATCTAAGTATTTGTTACAGTGAAGTGTATGGTTTTGGGGGTTTCTGTGTGGGAAAAGATTATATAGAGTATGATAACATTTCTTGAATTCTCTGACTATGGATTTGGTGTCCTCCAGCTGTTTACTATCTGAGGTTTAATGGTATGAATACAGGTTTTTTGTTGTTGTTGTTTTAATGCCCTGGCTAGGAGCCTTCCAGATTTATTTCCTTCTCGGTAGAAGTTTTGTTGCAGGTATAGAAGTTGTTTTTGTGATTTAATATGTAATATGGAGTTCATTTTTTCTCTTTTAGATGTGAGTTGTTCTAGAATGGAATTATAGTCTGGGTTAGATTTGTGTTTGAGATCAAAATCTGCAATTTCTGTGGCTAAAAGATTTATCTCCTCCCGACTTTTTCTTTTAATTAGGGCGGCAGTTTTAATAAACTCCCCTCTTATTGTACTCTTGTGAGCTTCCCAAAGGGTGCCCATGGCAACATCTGGAGTCGCATTTATGGAGAAATATGAGGATATATGTTCCATAAATAATTCTTTTTGTGTAGGATCTAGTAGAAGTGAGTCATTTAGTCTCCATTGGAAATCCTTGAGTGGGACTGTTGGCCAGTTTATGGTGCAGGCTACAAGGGAATGGTCTGACCAGGTTGTATGGTTTATGTATGAATGTGTGGTATGTGATAGGATTAGGTGGTCTACTAGGATATAGTCCAGTCTAGAGTAGTTACGATTGGGATGAGAAGAAAAGGTGAAGTCTAGTTTATGGGGGTTAAAGTATCTCCAAGTATCATGTAAGCCAAGGAGTTAGAATTTTTGCCAGATACTATGAAGGTTTGGTGTTTTAGCTCTAGTGTTAGGGTTTGAACAACTGTAAGGTCGAGGGGAAAGTTTAAATCTCCTGATATTATTAGGGATCCTTTAGCTTCTTTAAGAATTAAATCAACTACAGAGGTTATGAATTTATCTTGGTGAGAGCTTGGGGTGTAAACATTCATTAAAGTTATTGGCTTGCCATATAAAAGGCCTTTTAAACATAAATATCTGCCTTCTTTATCGCCTATGATTTGTGTCTTGGTAAAAGGGATCTATTTGTGAATTAAAATGCTAACTCCATTAATTTTTTTGTGTGGATTAGCGCTGTGAAAATGCTGAGGGTAATGTGTGGAGAAGTATTTTGGGATATTTTTCCCTTTAAAATCGGTTTCTTGGAGCATTAGAATGTGTCCTCCCTTCTTTTGCAAATCTAGAATGGCTGTTCTTCTTTTGTTGGGGAAGTTTAGGCCTTTGGTGTTTTGTGTGAAAATATTTAATTTTTGTTGTGAGCGGCTATCCATCATGATCTAAAAGTGTTGGTGGACCTGGTAGGCAATGATACACATTACATTCTGAGATATTCATAATTGGCAAAATGTGCCTTCATAAGAAAGGGAGAGGACAGAGAAAGAGAGAGAGAAGAGAGAAAAGGTATATAAAGAAGAGAGAATAAAACATATTATTTAGAAATAGCAATACAAACAACATGTTTCTAACTATGAGGGGATATACTCCCAACTAAGTGAGAACAAGAGAATATATATCAACATCAGATAACAATAAACGATTTAACCTTAACTTTAAATGTTCCATATTAGCTCTGAGAGCTCTGAGGCACTGTATGTGCAGTATTACCGTAACCTTTTGCAGACAAAATTCTTCCTAGCAAGCAGAGCAGGTAGCGAGAGAAGTGTCCTTGCAAATGCTGGCATGTCATCACCCCTTATCACCGTGTGGTAATGGTTCTGGTTTTGAAGGTTTACGCATCTTCCTCTGAGAGGCTTGTCTCCATTCTCCTCGTTGAGGCAGTGGCGATGGCTTCCTTAAATTTGTGCGGTCTTCTTGGGGTGTAGAGTTGTCTTCCATTTGGGGCATTGGGATGTCTAGGTCTTTACAGATGCTTGGAATGTCTTAAGTGGATGAGCAGGTGAAGTGTCTCCCCTTCCAGAGGACTTGCAGGTGAAAGGGGAAACCCCATCTATATGGGATTTTAAATTTCCTCAATAGCATTGCAAGCGGTTTGAACTCCCTTCTCTTGGTGAGAGTTCTTTGTGATAGGTCAGCAAACATTTGAATCTCTATATTTTCATATTTAATGGGTTGCTTTCTGGCTAGCCTCATCAGCTCTTCTTTTTCTTGAAAATTTGTAATGCGGGCTATAACGTCCCTTGGAGGTTGTCCAGTCTGCGGTTTGGGGCATAATGCCCTGTGTGCTCTGTCTAGGCCGATTTTTGAGGGGGTTTTCTCTTTTTTTAATGCACTGAAAAATTCCTGAAGATATTGTTCAATGTCAGATGACTCAGGGATTCCCCGCAATATTGTGACGTCTGCTGCGATTTTCGACATCATCTATCTTGTCTTCTAATTCAGTGATAGTGATGTCTTGTTTATGTATAGTATTTTGGAGTTTAGATATAGCCTCCGCCTGTGAGTCTTGGATATTTTCAAGTGATTCAACTCTGTGGCCTATATCTGATATGTCTTTTTTGAGCTCTGATATTTTTTCTTTAATGAATTGCTTGACCTGAGATACAAGGGATGAAAAATCTTTCTTTGATGGAATTGATTTAAACAAAGCTGAAGGTATTGTGATGTTTTCTGATATATGGTCACTTTCAGAGTCAGATGAGCTTTGATTTGACCTTTTCTCTGGAAGGGTCTCCTCCATGGGAGCAGTCGTTTTGGTTTCTAGTGTCTTCTAGTGCGAATTAAACTTTAGCGCAGGATGCGGCCTAACACGGAGCCACCGTCATTCCGTATCATCCTCCGGTTTTGAAAGGGTAGATGTTGTTCAGCCATTTCCTAGGCTGGCTAGCTCCGCCCCCCGTGAACAATTTATTTTTAGGCGAGTAAATTCACCCTTTGCTACAGCTGCTGCTGTATGTTTGGGATGGCAGCTATTCCCATGGAGCAAAGAATTACCAGCAATGTGTTTTCTATATACCCTTGAATGCACCTTGCCCTCTCTCGATCCATTAAGGCATAGGTCCAGATAATTTATTGTATTGGGATGACTTTCAAAAGTATAGCTCAATCCAATATTATTGGTATTTAGATAGTTGACAAAAAGTACAACATTATCCTGTGGTCCATTCCATATAAACTGCAGATCATCTATATATTTAATGTACATAGATATCTCTGTCTTAAAGGGATTTTATCTTCAAAGATGTGGAAGGTTTCCCACCAACCTAAAAATAGGTTGGCGTAGGATGGGGCGAACTTCACCCCCATCGCAGTTCCACATCTTTGAAGATAGAAAATCCCCTGGAATTCAAAAAAAATATGTGTCAATAAAACTTGTGTAATTTTAAAAATGTACTCTTGAAAGTCATCCAAAAAATCTGTGAAGTTTCTCAAAAAGAAAGCTATTGCCTTACTACCCTCTCCATGTGGCATTGACGAGTATAAGGATACTGCGTCCACTGTAACCCAGCTATATGTGTCATTCCAGTTCTGATGCTGCAAAATATTTAAAACATGTTTGGTATCTCTTACATAAGATTGGAAGGAAATAACCAAAGGTTGAAAAATAGCATCAAGCCACTGGGATAGGTGCTCTAAAAGAGACCCTATCCCACTGACTATTGGAAGGCCTTGAACATTAACTAAGGATTTATGAGTCTTTGGTAGGTGATGGAAGAGGGGAATTCTAGGATTTTGTACATCTAAATACTCTGCAGTATTTTCATCTACAAACCCCTCTTCCAACCCCTTATCCAAAATGTACAGGAGCTCTAACTTGTATATATTTGTGGAATCTCTGGGCAACACTAGATAGTTGATATTGTTATTCAGTTGACTGAGGGCTTCTCCGATATATTCGTATTTATTAAGTACCACTATTGTGCAGCCCTTGTCAAAGTTTTTAATCACTATATTGGTGTTGTCCTGGAGATATTTAAGAGCTGTTCTTTCTCCTTTGATTAAATTGCATTGTACAGGGATGGAAGTGGATTGAGGTCTACCAGATCCTTTTCTAGCCTATTAAAAAATGTTTCAATAAAATTGCCACTGCTATGTATTGGATATAATCTTGAGGTGGGCTTAAAGGAAACTGCTCTATTTCTTTGGCCTTGATGACTATTTGTTTCAATATTGAGCTCCTGTAGTGCCACAATGTCACATGATTCTTGAAAAGAAAGTTTTGTAGTGGTTACCTGTGGAATGTCAGTTAATACTTGTACATCTTCCTGACTGGAAAGTTCTGTACTACTGAAGTGCTTTTTTAAAGTGACATTCCTGAGCAGACGATTTACGTCTATTATTGTTTGGAAAACATTGAACTCCGCCATGGGGGCAAATGACAGACCATAGCTGAGTACTTTATACTGTTCAGGAGTTAAATGTGTTAAAATTGATCACATTGCATACTTGTATTTTGCTCTGTGGTTGAGACCCTCTGAGTTGATATCTCTCTTGACCTTGCTTAAACTATATATCTGTTGTGTGTGGTGCTGGGTCTATGGGAAAAACCTGGTCAAGGACAGATTGTTCTGTTCTATTAGATAATGTACCTGAAGGGAAATACTTGGTAATACTTGTGTCAGTGTTCATTTTTTCTTTGGGTCTTACTACTGGAATGTTATCCGCTGCAGAGAAATTGCTAGTAGTCTTAAGAATCCCTGTCCGAATACTCGTATTGTCCTCATAACCTGACGATTTATCACCAGAAGAATATTCTGCTTTACTGTCTGTAAAGTGACTGATTTGCCACTGTTATTACTTCTACGTGTATAGTTTCCTTTACCATTTTTGTTACTTTTGTTTTTTTTTGTTACTATCTGTCAGCCAGATTACGAGTTAAGAGCGGCTCGGTAATAACTTGCAAGTTATTTCCACCACTCACCTTTAATAGCGCTGCTATTGCAGATTTTCCAAAAACCTGCATTAGCGGGCAATATGACAGCGTTGAGCTCCATACCGCACACAAATACCAGCGCTGCTTTGAGTTAGTTTTTTACGTGCTCGTGCACGATTTCCCCATAGACATCAATAATAATAAAGAAAACATTGCAAACGGTGGAGCTTACAAACAATGTTATTAGCAAAAAAGAAATTTACGCATAGAGGTGCTATTATTTAATGAATCACCTAACAGTGTATGAATGAACATATGTAATACACATATAAAATCGCTGTATTTTTAAGCGGTGAGAGGTATAACAGATTTCAAACGTATAATCACTGAACTTATCAGTAAAACGTTTAAACTCACTATGGCCTAGATTTGGAGTTCGGCGGTAAAAGGGCTGTTAACGCTCCGCGGGCTTTTTTCTGGCCGCACCATAAATTTAACTCTGGTATCGAGAGTTAAAACAAATGCTGCGTTAGGCTCCAAAAAAGGAGCGTAGAGCATTTTTACCGCAAATGCAACTCTCGATACCAGAGTTGCTTACGGACGCGGCCGGCATCAAAAACGTGCTCGTGCACGATTCTCCCATAGGAAACAATGGGACTGTTTGAGCTGAAAAAAAACCTAACACCTGCAAAAAAGCAGCGTTCAGCTCCTAACGCAGCCCCATTGTTTCCTATGGGGAAACACTTCCTACGTCTGCACCTAACACCCTAACATGTACCCCGAGTCTAAACACCCCTAACCTTACACTTATTAACCCCTAATCTGCCGCCCCCGCTATCGCTGACCCCTGCATTACAGTTTTAACCCCTAATCTTCCGCTCCGTAAACCGCCGCAACCTACGTTATCCCTATGTACCCCTAATCTGCTGCCCTAACATCGCCGACCCCTATGTTATATTTATTAACCCCTAATCTGCCCCCCACAACGTCGCCGACACCTGCCTACACTTATTAACCCCTAATCTGCCGAGCGGACCTGAGCGCAACTATAATAAAGTTATTAACCCCTAATCCGTCTCACTAACCCTATCATAAATAGTATTAACCCCTAATCTGCCCTCCCTAACATCGCCGACACCTACCTTCAATTATTAACCCCTAATCTTCCGATCGGAGCTCACCGCTATTCTAATAAATGTATTAACCCCTAAAGCTAGGTCTAACCCTAACACTAACACCCCCCTAACTTAAATATAATTTACATATAACAAAATAAATTAACTCTTATTAAATAAATGATTCCTATTTAAAGCTAAATACTTACCTGTAAAATAAACCCTAATATAGCTACAATATAAATTATAATTATATTTTAGCTATTTTAGGATTAATATTTATTTTACAGGCAACTTGGTATTTATTTTAACTAGGTACAATAGCTATTAAATAGTTAAGAACTATTTAATAGTTACCTAGTTAAAATAATTACAAAATTACCTGTAAAATAAATCCTAACCTAAGATATAATTAAACCTAACACTACCCTATCAATAAAATAATTAAATAAACTACCTACAATTACCTACAATTAACCTAACACTACACTATCAATAAATTAAATAAACACAATTGCTACAAATAAATACAATTAAATAAACTAGCTAAAGTACAAAAAATAAAAAAGAACTAAGTTACAGAAAATAAAAAAATATTTACAAACATAAGAAAAATATTACAACAATTTTAAACTAATTACACCTACTCTAAGCCCCCTAATAAAATAACAAAGCCCCCCAAAATAAAAAATTCCCTACCCTATTCTAAATTAAAAAAGTTACAAGCTCTTTTACCTTACCAGCCCTGAACAGGGCCCTTTGCGGGGCATGCCCCAAGAAGTTCAGCTCTTTTGCCTGTAAAAAAAAACATACAATACCCCCCCCCAACATTACAACCCACCACCCACATACCCCTAATCTAACCCAAACCCCCCTTAAATAAACCTAACACTAATCCCCTGAAGATCTTCCTACCTTGTCTTCACCATACCAGGTTCACCGATCCGTCCTGGCTCCAAGATCTTCATCCAACCCAAGCGGGGGTTGGCGATCCATAATCCGGTGCTGAAGAGGTCCAGAAGAGGCTCCAAAGTCTTCATCCTATCCGGCAAGAAGAGGACATCCGGACCGGCAAACATCTTCTCCAAGCCGCATCTTCTATCTTCTTCCATCCGGTGCGGAGCGGGTCCATCTTGAAGCAGGCGACGCGGATCCATCCTCTTCTTCCGATGTCTCCCGACGAATGACGGTTCCTTTAAGGGACGTCATCCAAGATGGCGTCCCTCGAATTCCGATTGGCTGATAGGATTCTATCAGCCAATCGGAATTAAGGTAGGAATTTTCTGATTGGCTGATGGAATCCGCCAATCAGAATCAAGTTCAATCCGATTGGCTGATCCAATCAGCCAATCAGATTGAGCTCGCATTCTATTGGCTGTTCCGATCAGCCAATAGAATGCGAGCTCAATCTGATTGGCTGATTGGATCGGCCAATCGGATTGAACTAGATTCTGATTGGCTGATTCCATCAGCCAATCAGAAAATTCCTACCTTAATTCCGATTGGCTGATTAATTATTTTAAGTAGCTGGTGGCGATGTTGTGGGGGGCAGATTAGGGGTTAATAAATGTAATATAGGGGTCGGCGGGGTTAGGGGCAGCAGATTAGGGGTACATAAGTATAACGTAGGTGGCGGTCGGAAGATTAGGGGTTAAAATTTTTAATCGAGTGGCGGCGATGTGGGGGGAGCTCGGTTTAGGGGTACATAGGTAGTTTATGGGTGTTAGTGTACTTTAGGGTACAGTAGTTAAGAGCTTTATAAACCGGCGTTAGCCAGAAAGCTCTTAACTCCTGCTATTTTCAGGCGGCTGGAATCTTGTCGTTAGAGCTCTAACGCTCACTGCAGAAACGACTCTAAATACCGGCGTTAGAAAGATCCCATTGAAAAGATAGGATACGCAAATGGCGTAGGGGGATCTGCGGTATGGAAAAGTCGCGGCTGTAAAGTGAGCGTTAGACCCTTTAATCACTGACTCCAAATACCAGCGGGCGGCCAAAACCAGCGTTAGGAGTCTCTAACGCTGGTTTTGACGGCTACCGCCGAACTCTAAATCTAGGCCTATATGATTAATCCCACATGGGAAATATAATAATGAACTAGTGAGATGACAAACGTAGAATAATAAAGAATACAAGTGGAAAACACAATAGATATCCTCTGAATATAATTGATATATAAACTGGGTCAATTGTACACTAATCCAATAAAGTGAAGTGAATTCCAAAACACCAAGAACCTTATAACCAGGGTCTGTGTGTATACGTGAATCAAGCTTGAAAATCCCTTCTGCCATCCAAGGCCAAAATCATACTAATTCAACACTAATACAAGCCTCAACAAATATATGAGAAATTAAAACACCAACAGATACCCATTACAGGGCTCTAATTACCCCTACTTTACGGAAATACGGGAGTACCGATTAATTAAATTACATAACAAATATTAATATAAGAATTAACCGGTCTCTTGAATTAGTAAAGAACAACCAGAGAAAATTGCCATTGGCAATTTGAGATAGAGTGATTTTAAATGTTCATGTCCACCCATTCTTTTTAAAGTAAAGAAATAAAAGTTAAATTTTAAAATTGTACCAGTGGCTTTACCCCAGTCTGGGCAGAGAGTGCTACATAGCATTTCTTTCCAGGGATTCTATCCCAATTGTTCTGCAAACTTATTAACCCCTAATCTGCCGCTCCTGACATCGCCACCACCTACATTACACTTATTAACCCCTAATCTGCCATCCCCAATGTCGCCGCCACCTACCTACACTTATTAACCCCTAATCTGCCACCCCCAATGTCGCCGCAACGTACATAAATGTATTAACCCCTAATCTGCCGCCCCAACGTCGCTGCCACCACTATACTAAAGTTATTAACCCCTAAACCTCTGGACTCCCACATCACTAACACTAAATACATATATTAACCCCTAAACCTAACCCTAAATCTAACCCTAACTCTAACTTTAATACAATTAAAATAAATCTAAATAAAACTTACTATCATTACCTAACTAACTTAATAACTAATAGTTACATTGTAGCTATCTTAGGTTTTATTTTTATTTCACAGCTAAGTTTGTATTTATTTTAACTAGGTGGACTAGTTAGTAAATAGTTATTAACTATTTACAAACTACCAAGTTAAAATAAATACAAATTTACCTGTAAAATAAAACCTAACCTGAGTTATACTAACACCTAACATTACACTCCAATTAAATAAATTACATTAATTAAATACAATTAACTAAATAACAAAAAAAACACACTAAATTACACAAAATAAAAAAGAAATTATCAAATATTTAAACTAATTACAACCCTATCAAAATAAACCCCCCCCCCCCAATAAAAAAAACCTAGTCTAAATTAAACTGCCAATAGCCCTTAACCCTTTAATGACCGGACCATTTTCAATTTTCTTACCTTTAATGACAATGGCTATTTTTACATTTCTGCAGTGTTTGTGTTTAGCTGTAATTTTCCTCTTGCTCATTTACTTTACCCACACATATTAAATACAGTTTTTCTCGCCATTAAATGGACTTTCTAAAGATACCATTATTTTCATCATATCTTATAACTTACTATAAAAAAATATAAAATATGAGGAAAAAATTGAATAAAACACACTTTTTCTAACTTTTACCCCCAAAATCTGTTACACATCTACAACCACCAAAATACACCCATTCTAAATAGTTTCTAAATTTTGTCCCAAGTTTAGAAATACCCAATGTTTACATGTTCTTTGGTTTTTTTGCAAGTTATAGGGCCATAAATACAAGTAGAACTTTGCTATTTCCAAACCACTTTTTTTCAAAATTAGCGCTAGTTACATTGGAACACTGATATCTTTCAGGAATCCCTGAATATCACTTGACATGTATATATTTATATTTAGAAGACATCCCAAAGCATTTATATAGACCCATTTTGGTATATTTCATGCCCCCATTTCACCGCCAAATGCGATCAAATAAAAAAAATTGTTGACTTTTTCACAATTTTTTTCACTAACTTTAGGTTTCTCGCTGAATTTATTTACAAACAACTTGTGCAATTATGGCATAAATGGTTGTAAATACTTCTCTGGGATCCCCTTTGTTCAAAAATAGCAGATGGATATATGGATTTGGCGTTGCTTTTTGGTAATTAGAAGGCCGCTAAATGCCGCTGCACACCACACGTGTATTATGCCCAGCCGTGAAGGGGTTAATTAGGGAGCTTGTAGGGAGCTTTTAGGTTTAATTTTAGCTTTAGTGTAGTGTAGTAGACAACCCAAATTATTGATATAGGCCCATTTTGGTATATTTCATGCCACCATTTCACCGCCAAGTACGATCAAATAAAAAAAAAAACTTAAATTTTTCACAATTTTAGGTTTCTCACTGAAATTATTTGCAAACAGCTTGTGCAATTATGGCACAAATGGTTGTAAATGCTTTTCTGGGATCCCCTTTGTTCAGAAATAGCAGACATATATGGCTTTGGTGTTGCTTTTTGGTAATAATAAGGCCGTTAAACACTGCTGCGCACCACACTTGTAATATACCCAGCAGTTAAGGGGTTAATTAGGTAGCTTGTGGGGTTAATTTTTAGCTTTAGTGTAGAGATCAGCCTCCCACCTGACACATCCCACCCCCTGATCCCCCCCTGACCCCCCTCAAACAGCTCTCTTCCCTCCCCACCTCACAATTGTCACCGCCATCTTAAGTACTGGCAGAAAGTCTGCCAGTACTGAAATAAAAATATTTTTTTATTTTTTTTATTTTTTGGCATAAAGTCTGCAGTGATAGATCCCCCCTTACCCCACAACCTCCCTGATCCCCCCATACATCTTTCTAACCCTCCCCCTCTGTCTATTTGCCGCCATCTTGGGTACTGGCAGCTGTCTGCCAGTACCCAATTTGCCCCCAAAAATAGTTTTTTTTTACTTTTTTAATATAAAATATTTGTTTTCTGTAGTGTAGCTGGCCCCCCTAAATAATCTTCAACCCTCCCCCTCCCAGATCCCTTATTAAAGAACAGAGATGCCACTGCATCTAGATCGATCTTTTTTTTTAAGTGGGCTGTATAATTTGCATGCGCGCGCACCCACCCCCCCAGCCACAACCGCCACACCGGCAGAAAATGCATAGAAAGCACGATCGGTTAGTAAATCAAACAATGAGGTAATGCTAGATAAAAGCAGCTCCCACCCAGCCACTAATTTGTACACATACATAGCCGATGCAGATGGGGCCACAGAGTTGCCCTTTCTGCATTGGTATGTAAAATGGGGGATTGTAGTGATGCCTCAATATTGAGGCATCACTACAATCCCTTGTAAGCAGCTGGAAGTGATCATGATCGCTTCCAGCACTTCAGACAACAGAGGACGTACCAGGTACGTCAACTGTCATTAAGGGAAGTTTTTTCTATGACGTACCTGGTACGTCCTCTGTCATTAAGGGGTTAAAAGGGCCTTTTGCGGGGCATTGCCCCAAAGAAATCAGCTCTTTTACCTGTAAAAAAAAAATACAAACAACCCGCCACCCACACAACCAAATCCCCCAAATAAAATCCTATTTAGCTTTTTTCTTTGCCCAAACCCCTAATCTAAAAATAAAACCCACCCAATAAACCCTTAAAAAAACCTAACACTAACCCCCGAAGATCCACTTACAATTTTTGAAGACCGGATATCCATCCTCATCAAGCCGGGAGAATAGTGTGCATTTATCACCTTTAGATTATCACCCTTTTTTTAGGTAGCACTCCTAATATAATGCACACTATCTTTGCAACAAATAAGCCTTAATCACGATTTAATAATCATCACTCGACACCAAGTTGTATATTTATTAAAACTTATATATATCTGTATGTCCATAGAGATCTCAAATTATTTCAAGTTTTCTGGTTCCACCAGTAGTATGTTTGAGGATTTGTTCCTATGACAACTGGATAAACACAAGCTATATAGACACACGCTTAGTAAAAGATTTAGTTTATGGTGCAATTACGAACGGTCTACATTTTGCAATAGGTATTTCTGGGGCAGTTGGCAAATAATTAACACGATAGGAAAATAGATGGTGACTTATTGGCCACAGATTTCAAATTTGGATAAAATAATAATGTTAGGGAATCGGAGATATAACAAACCCCCTCTAAACATACATCACAAGCTAGTGGGCCAATTAACAATGAGTAGGCGCACGGATTAGTGGGGTCCCGTGACAGGATCGTCCTGTTAGAATTGCACTATATCATGACGTGATTACAGAGGGCTAATACCTCCACCAATTGCGCATTTGGAGGAAAACCCCTAGTTATACATTTACTTACGAGACATAAGTGAAGTTCATAAAACATATTAGATGATGGCACAAGTTCAGCATAATAATGCTTATTATCTAGTAACTGATGCAATAGATTGGATTAGTAATGATCCCACACTAGCAACGGAGCTGTCAACAAATATACAAATAATGACCACAGTGCTAAGAGCTTGCGTTGATTGTAGACAGACTCACTATGCTCTAACAGCCGAATATTTAGTTGGTGATTTTTACACCTAAGAGGTTGATATATGTAGTATATACTATGTATAAACACACATTTTTTAATTTAGTAGAGTAGAGTAGAATGTCTTTTAACATAGGGGGAGGGTTTGGCAAAAGGGAGTGTCTTAAGTTTGTATCAATCCTTGATTGGTAACATATGTGTATAAAAGGCTATACAAATGTTTGTTACAATACCAGCCTGCTGAAACAGTGTATCACTGAGAAACACGTCGCTGTATCTGAGTATTTGATATTAAAGTAATTTTAACATTTTATATCAAGACTGAGTTTTATACACTTTGTTTGGGAATCCAGCTGTTTGATACCAATTTTGCAAACATTTTGGCTATCGTGTGGATCCTATTGCTTCCAAGACTGAGACACTCTCCACTGATGCTTCTGACTCTGTGAATGAGTTAGCCAGACTACTCGTGAATATCTGGCCTGCGCTTATAGCACTTGGTAGTACATCACCAAATATGAGTTTAATATTTCCATTTTTATACTTACATGCTTTTACATATTACGCTATGGTAGTGTGTTTTTAATTTATTTCAAGGAAGATACAACTACATCACGTTTGCTGTCCTTGAGAGAGAGAGAGAGAGAGAGAGAGAGTTAGCCAGCATACTCTAAAATGTCTGGCCTGCCTGTACAGCACTTGATAGTGCTTCTCTAAATGTAAGTGCATTTTCCTCCCCTTGCATCAATTGTGCCATTTGTTTGAACATATTACGCTATGGGCGCCTTCTTTTTGTATATTTCTCTATAAGTCTGATATAAGGCAGGGTAAACTGAGAGTGGGTGAAGTGTGTGGCGTGCAAATGAGGGTTGGGAGAGTGTAACAGAATATGGTAAAGTGTCAGTACAGAGGCTGTGAGTGTGAATTATTGTCTCTAACCTGGCTCGCTAGTGACAGCTAACACGCAAATATATATATATATATATATATATATATATATATATATATATATATATATATATATACTACATTGCTTTACAATCTAAGTCCTATTTTCTCAACATGTGATACATGTACCTCTAAGGGTATCTAGGGCTTTAGTATGGGTATTCAGTGGCATGCCCTTTCATTATCTATTGCCCACATTCAGGGGTATTTCACATATATTTGTTACCTAATAATATTTATGTGCATTTGGGGGTACTTAGGACAAATATTTATGCCTGATGGGGTACTTGCTACAAAAAGGGTGTGAAACACTGATCTAAGTGACCTAGTTGACAACGATCCTGAAGATAAGGAAATTAAATAGATTGCTGTTACTTTTAAGCTAACATACACATCATTCCAACTTTCAGATGTTCCATTTCATTTTACTATTTATATGCTTTAAAGTGTATGTGTAGGTCTTAAAAAAAAAATCAAGCTAACAGATGGATTTGAGAGGTCTTTAACATGATCTGTTTTGTACACCAATTAATGTATTTAAACTACTTTATTTCCAATTGAGTCACTTTATTAAATGCCTTCCAGCTTCAAATTTTGAAGTCTATATAAAGCAGAAGGTATTTGCTGAATGTACAAAACATAGAAAAATAAAGCTCACAAGTCCACAGCAATGTGATTATGAATCTGGGGCATTATTCTGTTTATGTTAGAATATGTTCTAACACATCAGCTTCTGTCAGTTAAAGAAATCATTGCCTGTATGTTTTTGAGGTCTGATGAAAAGAGCTGATGTAGCGAACTGGGATACAATAAGAAATTTGACTTGTTTACATATTTATTTCTGTGGCAGGGACTTCAGGGTAAATAAGTGTCAAGAGAATAAAACTGTACTTAAAGCCCTTTAGTTTATAAAGAAAAGCATGATGCACTTTTTAACAGCCAATCAAAGATAGTATTTCCATCACCACTGGTAATAATTTAAAGCAAGAAAGATGGATGTGTGGTATTGAAAGACGAACGAGAGCAATTTACAATAATCCTTTAGCTCATTGTGTTCTGTAGACAATTTAAACTAGATGTAAAAAGTCCACTGGGAAACAATTCTTACGGCAATATATTTTCCTTTAAAAAGAAGCTTAATTTTTAGGATGCTTTCATGATTAGAAAGAGATGTTAAATGAATTTGGCAACTTACCCCTACAGCTTGGTATAAAAGTATGATTTTCTAAAAGAAAAACATTTTCAGTATGTTACAGAAGTCCTGAAAATACTGTTTACATTTACTTTTTTTTTTTTTTTTTTTTTTTACAATCTTAGAAGTCATCAGTGTTTTACTTGGAGAGGCATGAAGCATATACAAATAGGACATTTTATTTGGATTATTGACACAGACAATATTTTTTCACTTATAATTTAGGTTTTCAAAGTTAGATACTAAGGGCCACATGTATCCCCCAGAAAAAAATCAGAACTTACAAAGTGGGCCTTAGTTTTGTAGCTCTAGGAAAAGGGGCTATAGTACTTCTGATGGCCTATTTGGCACATTTTCTGTGAAAAGGTGTTCTCTGCAGCAGACTTTTAAAGCAAGGATCCATTATGCATTGTGATCACTTGGAAAACCCCAACCAAGCAAAAAAAACATTTCGGAAGCAAATCGCTGATAGATTGTGATCAATTTGTTTGTTACTTTAAAAAATAGCAAGTATTTTCTTTGTAGTTGAATAAACATAAAAAAGAAAACCTTCTAAATATACAGCAAAAAAATAATAATCAGTAACTCCTGAATTATTATTTCTTACATTGTAACACATATATGCACAAAGATGCCTGTTCTTAATGTAACCTAAACTGGCAAGGATGTTGGCATCAGTGTTGACCAAACATCAGCCGTGTGTGCATCACTATATGTGAGTTCCAGTGGCTTAGACAAACAGATCTAAGATCTAAAAAAAAATAAAGATTTTGTGTGATTTCTCTTCAAGGTAGTGAGTTTTTGATCACCGTCCCAAAAAAGATTCAGTAGAAAACAGTTTCTTTTTAACATGAAATTAATCAGAAAATATATAAAATATTTAAAAAGGCAGATTATGGGTACACATATGAGTATTTTTTACAAGTTTATTTACCGTATAATTGCCTAGAGTAGTAGAAAACTGCTAATCGTTTTATTGAAATGAGAATCTAATGCCAAGAAATACATAGAAATAATTAAGTACTAAAGTGTATTCAGAGAGAAACCCAAATACGTTTTTAAATGAATTTGAACATTTATAAATGTGTTAACCAATTAAAACATATTAAGCATGTGTCCACAATCTATCAAAATCCACTTTTATTTATAAACGTCTGCAATGTTCTGTAATGAAACAGTTGAGTATCCTTCAATTTTAACAGTATTTGTATTTTTAAATTATCTAAACTTAATGTTCTAAAAGTGAGCACATAATCCTTTGTATTCTGGCTTTTTGTGCATTTAAGTGGAAAGTTGAATTCTGTCTTTCATGAAAGTTATGTATCATTGCATTTTCATAAAGTGATGCTATTTGTGGTGTCATAAACAAAGCACAAGAACGTTTCAGCACTGATTAGTTCCAACATTACATGCTGTAGAGAGAAAATAAGATACATTTTAAATGAAAAACATGCAAATATTATAATTGCGTAGGTAAAAGTCAAGCATTTAACCTACAACCATCAACGTGAAAATGAATAGGAAACCAGACATATAGCTCTAATGCATTCTGATTTATGCATTTATATTTTATTTCCAACCTTGTTTTTAAAAGTAACAGGCGTGATTTATATAAACATATTTAGTCAATTTTCTTAAAGGGCCAGATTACAAGTAGAGTGGTAATTAATGCTCCCACTTGCGCACCCTTGACGCTAAATGTACGGTTTTTGCACGTGTCGGGTAGCCCTCATATTAAAATTTGATAGTAAAACGTTGTTGCTTGTGCGCTAACCCAATATGCACAAAAAGCCAGATTTTGAATATCACGATTGCATTAATGTATTCCCCATAGAAGTCATGGGAGTGAAAAACAAATCACATATTCTCAAGCAACCCAACATGAAAATATGAATATTTCACATTCCAATGTTCTTAATGTATGAAGAATATGTTCTATTTATTTATAAAAACATAATTATACATATATTTGCTTTGGTGTATCTTATCACATTTGCCAAAGTCAATTAGGGACAGTTATGTTGCAAACTTAGGCTTGTCAAGTCTGGAGTGTGTTTCTATTTCCATGAATTGAAAAGTCTCCTAAATTCATGTCAAAGTTATTAATAAGAAAGAGTAAGGGGGATATTTATCAAAGCGTCAATCTCTGTGCATTTGCCGGCATCAATAAGCTCGCCAGACATCGCTGCCGCTGATCCACATACGATGCCCTTATTTATAAAAAAATACATAAAAAACACGCACATCAAGTACGGTGCAAGTAACAGTCATTGATGTTGCGGTTGTTTGGGTTTTTCCCAACTTTATACCATTTCATTACTGTCCATGAACAAGCACATTTCTCTAAAGCTAATCTTTTATTTTTTTTCTGTTAATGTCCAAGAAATAGCTACATTTATACCTAAACAAACAATATCTCATAGAAAGTTATTTTTATATTTATTTGTTATATAAAAAAAAATCTGTTATATGATACTTTCACATAAATTAATGTGTATTTGTATTTCTAGAAGTATGCTTTTATCTCATGTTTTTTTTTTTTATAAATGATTATTAATGCTATAATTTGTACATATATCTTTGCACATACTTGTATCTATCTATCTATCTATCTATCTATCTATCTATCTATCTATCTATCTATCTATCTATCTATCTATATGTGTGTGTGTTATGTCAGAAATCTTTTGCAAACATATTTACATGTCCCTAAGTTCCTTTTTTTGTTCTAAACAATGTTGTCTTTCATATCTCTAAATGTTTATTTATACCACAATATGTATATAGTGTAAATGTATTATTATTCTGAGTTGGAATAATTGCGAATATAACATTTAATCAGGGTATGATATGTATTTATTTGCAGTCAATGGATATTTTAAGAGCTGGGCCAGTTTTCTCTCTGTACTTCTGTAACCCCTCCTGTTTGCAATCTAGTTTTAAAAACCACCCCTACACAGGTGTTATAAAATGGGCTGGCATGTAAAATAACATTTCTTATTGAAAAAGAAATTCACGAGAAGGAAGAAAAACACCTAAAATATCATGACAGTAAAGAGGTGATTTTAATTCCTGCTGTATCCGAATCATGACAGTTTAATGTTAGGTGGGCTATCCCTTTGAGCTATCAGCTTAAGATTATATTGAATCAAACATCAATTCGAAATTTAAAATCATTGTCTAAAATATTACACTGTGTGTCCTAATGTCAGCATCAATGTTTATCTTTAATATTAATTTCACATATACATACTTTCAAAGTATAAAACACAATGTAAAAAATTGCACTTACAAGTTCTGATGAGTGATCAATGAGACAAGTATCGAGCAATTTGATTCATTAGTGATAGTTTGAAATGTATATTTGAATCAGATTGGCTGATGTCATAAATCATGTGATTATGCATATTCCAATCAAAAGTGGTCGGAAAATTCACTAGTGTATGGGTTGTTTAGGAGTTTGCGTCATAATTGGTGCAAAAAGTGTTGCGTCAAATTTGGGGCAAAGTGGAGAGAAGGAACTTGTGTTACATGGCTTAAACATGGTGCAAATAGATTTTTCCAAAAAAATAAAAAGGAAGTTAGTTATATTATGTTGTGTATTTATTTCATTTTTATCTCTATATCTATTAGTGCAACACGTTTGGGGCAAAACTTTGCAACAAATTTGGAGAAATAATATTGTCCCCTTGCTTTGTAATGAGAGACAAAGATGTAACATAATCCATAAGTAGTAATGTATTTTTCATTTTTATCCCTATATCTACTAGTGCACCAAATGTGGAGCAATAATATTGTTTGATTTAGAAAGGGTATACAATTTTAATAAAGTTTCTAATTTACTTTTATTCTGTAATATACTTCATTCTCATGCAGCATCGAATATAAGCTATCTGTGTTTTCAAACTCCCATTGATTTCTATGGCATCTGCAGCCTCAAGGGTGGCGGATTGAAAACTAGGTTCGCTGCATTGGAATAGACGTGAACGTACCTGTTAAATGTTTGATAAATTGGGAAAAGGGTCAAATAGAGTCGAATGTGAATTTGAAACAGCTGTTATGATGCAAGGATCGATCTGCGTCGGATTGAGATCACGGGAGCGTATATTTCGTCACACATTTCAGCAATTGACGATCTTGATGCTTTGATAACTACGGCGGATCAATCTCACCAAATACGACGCTGGACTCAAGAATATTTTCAGTTGACGCTTTGATAAATATCCCCCTAAGACTCAATAATTTTCAAAGATTTTTTAGTGGGTCCCTAGAAAGTTGCTTTCTTTCTTTCTGTTCTTTTTTTTTTTTCTACTATTAGTTTTCCATTTTGCTTGTATTTTTGCTTTGAAAAATTATTACAAGCCAATATTCCAGTCAAATGATTGATCTTGTCTGGTATTTATTTTTCTTGATCACATGCGCATAGTGATATTTTCCTCTCATTAACTCTTTAGTAATATAATACCTCAAGAGTTGATTAAAGACACAGATAAGGGGGAGATCAGTCTACTACTAGAAAAAGCCCAATATAAGTAATGCCTGTTTAAAAAAAAAATAACAAAACAAAAAAAAAAATACTTAGATGCCATTTTTAACCTTTTTTCTTCACTGACTGATTTAGCTTAAAGGGACAGTCAACACCAGAATTTATTACCCATTCCCCAGTTTTACATAACCAACACAGTTATATTAATACACTTTTTACCTCTGTGATTACCTTGTATCTAAGCTTCTGCAAACTGCCCCCTTATTTCAGTTCTTTTGACAGACTTTTGACAGACTAGCATTCTAGCCAATTAGTACTTATACAGGCATCATTGATAAATATCACAATATATGTATATTTTTTTTACTTATGAAAGAAAAAAAGTCAGTTAAAGTCTTTTTGTAACTTTTTTATTTTTGTTCAGAGACACATATGAAAGCTATAGTAACTGAACCAATTGCATATATACATATCAGAAAAACTTTCTACTTTGTTTTCACCCTATTAAAGGGACAGTCTACACCAGAATATTTATTGTTTTAAAAGATAGATAATCCCCATTCCCTAGTTTTACCTCTGTGATTATCTTGTATCTAAGCCTCTGCAAACTGCCCCTTGTTTCAGTTCTTTTGACAGACTTGCATTTTAAACAATCAGTGCTGACTCCTAGAAACTCCACGTGCGTGAGCACAGTATTATCTATATGAATTACCTGAGCTAACACCCTCTAATGGTGAAAAACTGTCAAAATGCCCTGAGCTAAGAGGCGGCCTTCAAGGGCTTAGAAATTAGCATATGAACCTCCTAGGTTTAGCTTTCAACTAAGAATACCAAGAGAATACCAAGAGAACAAAGCACAATTGGTGATAGAAGTAAATTGGAAAATTGTTTAAAATTACATGCCCTATCTGAATAATGAAAGTCTGTTTTGGACTAGACTGTCCCTTTAAGGCCAAATGCACAGTCATATTGTTTAGCTGTTTTGCAGAGATTTAGGGAGGAACACATGGAAGGAATGTGGTTAAAGCATAGTTGTCATGCTGAAAAGCTAGGAATACCCAATCATGTATGTCTATTTTACATGCAAAATTATTAGTGACATCATTTTCATCACTCATAACAATACCTTTCATATTGCCAATAACATCACAAAAATGCAAGTGATATTCTTTAAATTATTGCATGTGCACAATTAAATATTTGATGTTTTTTATGTTTTAAGAAAAAAAAAAAAGGAACACAAAACACTCAAGATTTGCAAACCCTGACAAATTTAATAACAACATAACTACATTACTTATAGTACCACATGGAGTAAAAAATTAAAGGGACAGTCTGCTCCAGATTTTTTTTTTTTTTAAAAAAAGATAGATAATCCCTCTAATACTCATTCACAGTTTTTGCATAACCAACACAGTTATATTAATTCACTTTTTACTGTCTTTTGACAGACTTGCATTTTAGCCAATCAGTAACCTCACATAAGTAACACCACATGCGTGAAAACAATGTTATCTATATAGCACACATGAACTAATGCCCTCTAACTGTGAAAAACTGTAAATAAATTGAGATGAGGGAAACTTCAAGGGCTTAGAAATTAGCATATGAGCCTACCTAGATTTAGCTTTCAACTAAAAATACCAAAAGAACAAAGCAAGTTTGATTATAAAAGTGAATTGGAAAGTTTTTTAAAATTGCATGTCCTATCGGAATCATGAAAGTTTAATTTTGACTAGACTGTCCCTTTAACTACTATGTATAATCTTTAACAACTAGTTAATTTTTTGGTAAAGGGGTGTTCTCTACATTTAAGTATGTGAAGAAGATGCAGTAGAGCTCACAAAAAAAATAGTAATTTAAAAAAGATATAAAAAATAAAGTGGGCTAGATTGTGAGTGAAGCACAAATGAAAGCTTCCGCTTAAACGTTAATTGCTCTAGAAGTAAAATTTTTGTACTCTTTGGGTTGCGTATGACGAGTTGAAAGTGAACTGTTTTCGCTCTAGCGGTAACCCGACTAGTGAAAAAATCCAAACTTAGAATATTACGAGCGAGTTCACATATTCCCCTATAGAAGTCAATGGAGAAAAAAAGCGGATACAAAACCCAACGTCCCTCTCTCGCACAAACATGATTGCATATTCTCCTTTGCGCTAAACCAACATGAAAATATGAATATTTCTATTCCAATGTTCTGAACATAACAGAAAATATTTTTTTTATTTAGAAATAAATATGTCTACATATATCTGATGGTATTTTGGTACAATATATATTTATACCTATATATATAGATGATTATATGTAGGTATATGTATGTATATTTACATATATATATATAGGAATATCTATTTAGGAATACTTAGAACATATTCAGCTCTGTGCAGAACTTTGGAATGTATAATATTTACAGTAAATACATAGTTAAAACCTTTTTTTAAATAGGAATGTTGCATAAATATGCTTTTAGATGTTTTCATCTACTTAACCGCAAATGGCTCCAATGTACTTATATATGTCTATATATGTATATATATGATGTATTTATATGTCTCTATGTGTATATATGTCTGTAAATACATATATACACGTATAAATACATAAATACATATATACACACACACACACACATATATATATATATATATATATATATGTATATACATATCTATCTGTAGACTTGTATATGTATGTGTCTCAATGTTAAAGTCCTTTGCCTGTTTTGCTTTCTTTCTTCTAACACGAGAGATCTTCTATCTTTCAGCCTTTATAACTTTTGTGTGCAAATTGTTTTTTTAAATAATTTTTAAAATATGGTGTTATTTTGAGTGTACTTTGTAATGTATTTTTTATGTGTTTTGTGCAACTTTGTAGTTTTGCCAAACAGTTAACAAAAAATGTGTAATCCTTCTAGCGTAAATCGCAATTGCGCTCACATGATCGAGTTTACTTTTAACTGGTTATACGAGAGGTAAGCCTGACGAGCACAAACCCTTGCAATATACCCCTTATTGCTTATGTGCAAACACTTGCGCTCCACTCTTAATCTGACACAGTATTGGGGGGGGGGAAAGATGCAGTCAAAAATTGCATCGTTAACTCATGTTAAAAATAATAATGAAATTGTTCTGCAAAAAATTGTAATTTATGGAAGAATTCAATTTTGTAATAAAATTATGCAAAAATATGTAACATACAGAGAAAAAAAATCATCTTAAAACTACATTACACATGGAGAAAAAAAAGCTGCAAAACTTGTAATACAAAATTCAAAGCTTATTGTTTTCCTTATGGTAAAATGAGTTTCCCTGCCTCTGATAAAGAGCTGAACAGAGGCTCTTCATTAAAGTGGATCTCTGCTAGGTCTGATGTATTCTCTAAGCATTTTCACCCTACAGTTCTTGCTGTTTTATCCTGAAAACTAAAAGGTGGTTGAAGATGCGTAAGAGATTTTGGAGGTCAAAGTTAGAAAAAGTGTGTGTTTTTCCATTTTTTCATCATATTTTATAAATTTTTTATAGTAAATTATAAGATTAGAGGAAAATAATGTTATCTGTAGAAAGTACATTCAATGGTGCGAAAAACGGTATATATTATGTGTGGGTACAGTATATGAGTAAGAGGAAAATTACAGCTAAACGCAAACACTGCAGAAATGTAAAAATAGCGCTGGTCCCTAACGGTAAGAAAATTGAAAAATGGTCTGGTCACTAAGGGGTTAAGAAACAATATTCTTAAAGGGACACTAAACCCACATTTTTTATTTCATGATTCAGATAGAACCTGCAATATTAAGCAACTTTCTAATTTACTCCTATTATCATTTTTTTCTTCGTGTCCTTGTAATGTTTAACTTCATGAAAAGCATTATTGTCATGTGTGTGTGTGTGTGTGTTCAATAAGAAACTGAATATATTTGAGATTTTGTTAAGAAAAATCATATCTTCATTAAACCAAAATCCAACTAAAATACCATAATATCATTTGGCTTGAAGCTGTCATTTTTGTTTTTTTTTCTATGAAACTTGGCAGCAATAATGATGGCAGCTGGGGAGAAAATTAAGCTAGAGGAAATTGACTTTCTAAATTGCTTGCAGGAAAACGGGAAAAACCTATGTGTGACAGATATTGTAAGGATAATACTTCCAAATGAATCAGAGAGAATTTAGAATGATAGCTTAAAAATCTGAATGCTGTCATCAATTATATTTATTTATATCAGGTTAAATAAATATACTTTCCTATTTTAATATAAAGTGGATTTTTTCATTTAATCCAGAAATATGTCAGTGGTCGATTTTCACACACAAAAAACATTTAAATGGAGGAAAAATGAAGAGGAAGAAAATAACAGCAAAATCACATTTAAGGGAGGTAATTCTCTCTTAATCAAGAAATTGCAACAACTAAAATATTCATAAACAGATGGAATCATGGAGGTAGTTAGGACATGAACAATTACTGTGAAGCAGGAGCTAGCAACAGGATAGACACCCTAAAGCACAATCCAGTTTGCTGTACCACTCATAATAAAAGTAACTTTGACCTCCTTTTTCTGTGATTCCAGTAGATACTCCATATGATTACATGAAGAATTGTTGGCACACCTTTAGCTTTGTCACATTATGTTCTAATGACATTTATTTTCAAGAGCCTGCATAAAGGGGCAGTGTAGTCAAAAATTAAGCTTTCATGATTCAGATGGAAATGCAATTTTATACAACTTTCCAATTTACTTTTAGCATCAAATTTGCTTTTTGTCTTAGTTTTCTTTGTTGAAAACTAAACCTAGGTAGGTTAATATGCTAATTTCTATGCCCTTGGAGGCTGCCTCTTATCTCATGCATTTTGACAGTTTTTCACCGCTGCAAAGCTCTAGTTCACTTGTGCCATATAGATAACATTGTGCTCACTTACGTGGAGTTATTTATGGGTCAGCAATGATTAGCTAAAATGCAAGTCTTTCAAAAGAATTGAAATAAGGGGGCAGTCTGACCTTGCTTAAATACAAGGTCATCACATAGGTAAAAAGTGTATTCATATAACCGTGTTGGTTACACAAAACATGGAATGGTCAATAAAGGGATTATCTATATTTTTAAACAATAACAATTCTGGAGTAGACTGTCCCTTAAACAATATGAGACCCAGACAACCAAAACTTGATGAATATCTCTGAAACCATCAATATAAATGTTCTTAAACTGTTTGCATGCATCTGATTAAGCTTCTATCATGACTCTATCTAATGGTCACATTAAGACAGAGACTCTGTGATATATAAAAACTAATACTATTGTAGTTTTAATTAAATACAATATTTTCTGAGGACCTAATAGTCTCAGTAATTCCACCACTTTCTAATATTATCGGGAGCATTTTCACTTGCTGGAACTAAAGTTTCAAGTCCTACTCCAATGAATCACCATTATGGGAAGTGTGGCCATCAATGAATGAATGACGGCCACATCTCCCATAATGGTGATGCAACACTGAGCTAAAGAGCTCCTTTTATTTTTGTGAATATAGTGACCTAGACTGTCAGAAACTTTATTTAAACGGGAGCGTGCTATATTTAGTTCAATAGCCAGTGAACCACTTTTGAAAAGAAGACCTGATCAGAAGAGCCTGGAGAGGAAACGAGATCTGCACTAATACGGAGCAGAAGGATTCCCATACTCTAAGAAGCAAGTGAAGTGAACCGGGTGACCGGGTGCCTCTCTGAGCTCTCCTTGTATTGCACAGCACTTACCTCATATGATTGGGGTAAGAAAATGTAAGTAGACAACCTATGGGGGTCACAACTATTGGAAATCGCCATCTAACTTTTACCAAACACTTTGCTTTACAGAGTCCCAGCATATCATTGCATATTGGAACTATTTTGATCTGCTTAAAAAGCGGTTTATACAAGTGCTACACAATATTGTACTATTATATTGTGTGTGTGTAGTTTTTAAGGAACTTGTCACCTTCTAAACTCTTGTTTTGTATTTTTGATACACTTGTGGTTTCACTGATTAGGGTAGTGTCACACACATACTATTATGATGCATCATTCAATTACACTATTTTAAGTATTAAAATACAGCGCCTTTTCAAACCATCTCACAAAAGTGAGTTCACCTCTCACATTTTTGTTAATATTTTATTTCTCTTTTCATGTGACAACACAGAACAAATTACACTTTGCTACAATGTAAAGTAGTGAGTGTACAGCCTGTATAACAAGGTAAATTTGCTGTCCCCTCAAAATAAATCAACACACAGCCATTAATGTCTAAGCCGTTAGCAATAAAAGTGAGTACACCCCTAAGTGGAAATGTCTAAATAGGGCCCAAAATGTCAATACTTTGTGTGGTCACCATTATTTTCCAGCACTGCCTTAACCCTCTTGGGCATGGAGTTCACTAGAGCTTCACAGGTTGCCATTGGAAACCTCTTCCACTCCTCCATGACGACATAATGGAGCGTTCCCCCACCTTCAATTTGAGGATGCTCCACAGATGCTCAATAGGGTTAAGGTCTGGAGACATGCTTGATCAGTCCATCACCTTTACCCTCAGCTTCTTTAGCAAGGCAGTGGTTGTCTTGGAGGTATGTTTGGGGTTGTTATCATGTTGGAATACTGCCCTGTGGCCCAGTCTCCGAAGGGAGGGGATCATGCTCTGCTTCAGTATGTCACAGTACATATTGGCATTCATGGTTCCCTCAATGAACTGTAGCACCCCAGTGCCGGCAGCACTCCTACAGGCCCAGACCATGAAACTTCCACCACCATGCTTGACTGTAGGCAAGACACACTTGTCTTTGTACTCCTCACCTGGTTGCCGCCACACACGCTTGACACCATCTGAAGCAAATAAGTTTATCTTGGTCTCATTGTACCACAGGACATGGTTACAGTAATCCATGTCCTTAGTCTGCTTGTCTTCAGCAAACTGTTTGCAGGCTTTCTTTTGCATCATCTTTAGAAGAGGCTTCCTTCTGGGATGACAGCCATGCAGACCAATTTGATGCAGTGTGCTGCGTATGGTCTGACCGCTGACAGGCTGACCCCCACCACTCCAACCTCTGCAGCAATGCTGGCAGCACTCATACGTCTGTTTCCCAAAGACAACCTCTGGATATGACTCTGAGCATGTGCACTCAACTTCTTTGGTCGACCATGGTGAGGCATGTTCTGAGTGGAACCTGTCCTGTGAAACCGCTGTATGGTCTTGCCCACTGTGCTGCAGCTCATTTTCAGGGTCTCTGCAATCTTCTTATAGCCTAGGCCATCTTTATGTAGAGCAACAATTCTTTTTTTCAGATCCTCAGAGAGTTCATTGCCATGAGGTGCCATGTTGAACTTCCAGTGACATGTATGAGAGAGTGTGAGAGCGATAACACCAAATTTAACATACCTGCTCCCCATTCACACCTGAGACCTTGTAACACTAATGAGTCACATGACACCGAGAAAGGAAAATGGCTAATTGGGCCAATTTTAGACATTTCCACTTAGGGGTGTACTGACTTTTGTTGCCAAGGCATTAATGGCTGTGTGTTGAGTTATTTTGAGAGGAGAGCAAATGTACACTGTTATACAAGTTGTACACTCACTACTTTACATTGCAGCAAAGTGTAATTTCTTCAGTGTTGTCACATTAAAGATATAATAAAATATTTACAAAAATGTGAGGGGTGTTCTTACTTTTGTGAGATACTGTAAATACAAAATCTTGCTAAACCATGAATTTTCAATGTATTCTTTTTTAATTCTTTACTACAGTGGTGATCAAGGAACTCTATACTATTTAACACCGCTGCAAACTTACATTTTTAAAGAACTGTAAAAATGCCAATCAATGTGCAAAACTAGACCATTAAACAATTAAACAAAAGCCAAACTTGCTTTCTATGATTTAATATTATTTCCAGCTTGACTGAGCAAAATGTCAATTATTCTGTATTATTCATAAAACTATCAGAAGTGTACGTGCTAAACTTGAATTCTGGTTTGTAAATTGTTTCTTTCAAACCGAAATTGTCATGTACTAATGTATTAAATATTATAATATAGGCCTTTTACATATGTTCCAACAGTGGGCTCCATTTACCAAGCTGTGAGAGAAGCTTCGGAGCCCCAGCATTTTAGGCTTACGTGAGCGAGCCTGAAATGCTAGTTAAGTAAAAGCGGTTTTAAGATTATGGCAGATTTCAATCATCCTGATCAGATCCATGCGCACAAGCAGCGACTTGTGCAATGTTAAATGCGGGCAGCACATGCTGCCCACTAGCTGTGAGGCTGGTTGTTCGAGATTCATGATAGCAAACCTTGTCCACCAGACAAATGATAAAAGGAGCCTGATGTCTCAATTACAAGTTCCTTTAGGTTATCATAAACTTGGCTAAGTGTTTGTCTGATTATTTTTTCTTTATTCTAAAAGCTGTTTAAAAATAGTTTTTGCTTTGCAAACTGCAAAGTATCCATTTTGGGGCATATTTATATAAGAAAACTACTTCATTGTATTTTATTTATAGATCAATTGAAATATAGCACACATTACACCAGATTTAACCACAAATCTAAGAACAGAAAAGTTTATACTACACAGTGATACAGACATAACTTTTTTTGAATATCCTAAAAATATGTCCATTTTAGGACATCCTTCCTCTCTCCTCCAAAACATATTTCTTCCTCCTCGCAAACTTAACCATTCACCCAATGAAACACCATGCTCCCTCCTCCCTGACTCCATCCTACCTCATGCATCAGACATCAGATGTCAAGAGTAAGATTTCAGACATTGAGTCAGATATCAGGTGTAAGGAGTCAAACAACAGATGTCAGGAGTCAGGTATCAGTGGTCAGGTGTCGGACATATTTATCAAGCTCCGTATGGAGCTTGAAGCCCGGTATTTTTTAAAGACCGCTGCTCCATAACCTGTCCGCATGCTCTGAGGACGCATGTTCATAATTAGGCCCCCAGGTGTCAGGCAGTAGATATCAGACCTTACAATGCAATGAAATAATATTAAATCAATCTTTTTCTAATTTGTAAATATGTCACTGAATGTATATGATATAAGCAGATCTGTTTATTTTTATATTCACCACTTATGCATCTATTTGTAGAGAAATATAATATAATTACATAGTTACTGATAATGGATTATCAGCAGCCATTAAGGGATCAATGTAAGCTTCTTTTCAGCTGCCTGAGCCCTGTTAGCTTGCTCTGTGGACTAGGCTTAGTCGCCTTGCAGTTCAACTTTAATTTTTTTTCATAAATAAATAAATAATAATAATACTTTTTAAGAGGCTGTTTATTCCAAATAGTGTATGCCTATACAATAATTAGTAGTATATATTACAAATAGTAGGACTACTGATATAATTTATAGAAATTTCTATATTGCAGTAGGGGCAGTATGGGCCTCTTGCCAGTTCACTCTATGGACTAGGCTTAGCAGCCTAGCAGTGTAGCTTACAATTGTTTTAATACATAAATATATAATAATAATTTTTAAGTGTCTGACTATTGCATACAATGCATGCCTAAACTATAGTTAGTAGTATAAATTAAATATAGTAATACTGCTAATATATGTCTTTTTTGTCTTTTTTTTTTTTTTCAATATCGGGGGCACTGTGGTTTCCTGCCTATCGGGGGCACTGTGGTTTCCTGCCAGTTTGCTCTTTAGAAGTATAAAGAATATTACAGCCTCCAATTTCTTTAAAAGACCTTTATTTCATATAGGGTCCTGAGTAGAAATTACAACGTTTCAAGCCTAAACAGGCTCTTAATCATACATGATTAAGAGCCTGTTTAGGCTTGAAACGTTGTAATTTCTACTCAGGACCCTATATGAAATAAAGGTCTTTTAAAGAAATTGGAGGCTAGAATATTCTTTATACTTGGATTGACTGGGACCTGGCGGCAAGTCCTTTATTCCGTGCCCCACTACAAGCAGAGAAGGTGTGCTGTTTTTCTAACCTTTTGGTGATCAAGTGTGCTCTTTAGAATAGGCCTACTCAACTAGTGATATACCTTTTGATTTTTTTTTATAAATAATTATGCCCACATTCATCTAAGAAAAAGTACTATTACTATGTCACAGACTTTTTTATAGTAGTGTGAGCATTACACTTACTATTACTGCTGATACCGAGTGGGCTTTTCTCTTTGGTAGTCTTTTTTTTTCATTTAAATATTTTAAAGTCCACACTGAAACACACAATACACAAATCCAATAAATTCCATTTTAGTGTGTAAGGAACCCAACAACAACAAAAACAAGTAGCTAATACATTATTATACTATTCTGTAAGAATTTGGGTACTGTGCTTCCTACTGCCGCCACCACCACCAATGATACTACTGTAACATTCCCATTCATGTCTGCTTCTACTTGAGCAGAAGTGGGATAAGCACTGTTACTTCTTCTTGACAGAAATAGATTTCATTTTCAAGGCCATTGTCTGCTGCTCTGGTTCAAACAAACTGCAGGAATGTGTCAAGCAGTCAGGAGGGACTACTTCAGTAACTCTGCTGCATGCTGCTGCCATTGGTGGTCATCAATCTATACAAAACCCTTAATGACCAGCTAGCCACTGTGTCCAAGGGACTCTCCAGGCATCTGTTTATATTATTTGCTTGGAGGTGTATTTCACAAGGTCTTTGTAAACAGATCTCTGAATTAAGTCTTCAAGGATAACTAGAAATGTTTTATGCATCAGGTGTCTGGGAATGTAATGAATGTGGGTACTCAATTTTCTTTCTACCATACTACTTTTACTCAATGAGGCCTATTTATCAAGCCGTCAACCGTGAATATGCTGGAATTCCACAGCGTAATTGTGGCGAGCCTTATTTTACCTATTTATCAAAGCCTACAGACCGGCAAAAGTTGGAGATTGTTATGTAACATACGATCCACCGGTCTCAGTCCAACACAGATCAATGGTTACGTCATTACATATGTTCCGAATACAAATTCGGCACTATCTGACAACTTTTGCAAGTTATCAACCAATAGGATTGAGTGTGCATTCTATTGGCTGATTGGAATAGCCAATAGAATGCGAGCTCAATCCTATTGGCTGATTGCAACAGCCAATAGGATTTTTTTCCACCTTAATTCCTATTGGCTGATAGAATTCTATCATCCAATTGGAATGTAAGGGACGCCATTATACTATTCTGTAAGAATTTGGGTACTGTGCTTCCTACCACAACCACCAATGATACTACTGTAAGATTCCCATTCATGTCTGCTTCTACTTGAACAGAAGTGGGATAAGCACTGTTACTTCTTCTTCACAGAAATAGATTTCATTTTCAAGGCTATTGTCTACTGCTCTGGCTCAAACAAACTGCAGGAATGTGTCAAGCAGTCAGGAGGGCCTACTTCAGTAACTCTGCTGCATGCTGTTGCCGTTGGTGGTCATCGATTTATACAAAACCCTTACTCACCAGCTAGCCACTGTGTCCAAGGGACTCTCCAGGCATGTGTTTATATTATTTGCTTGGAGGTGTATTTTTGGGATTTGTTATCCTTCCCTTCCTACTCTGTGGTGGTTATTAGTCAATGTCAAATCCTTGGAGACCTGCTAACTGTTGTGTCCAAGGGACTTTAGGTTCATGATTGTTCACCTTCCTTTGTGGTGTATTTTTGAGGTTTGTGTACTATAATCAGAGGCTTATTTCAGTAACTCTATTGCCACTTCAGTAAATCTGCTGCCTGTAGCTTTCACTTCTGCTCCTGCCCTTCTTGCTCTTAGGTAACTGATAGCCACTTTGTCCAAGGGACACTAGTCACATCTTTGTATACCTTCCTTTGAGATGTATTTAATTTGAGGGGTTTGTGTACTTTAATAAGAACCTACTTCAATAACTTTGATGTTTGCTTCTGCCTCTACTGCTGCAATTCATGGTAAGCCACTGTCCATTTTTAATAATTGTCCATTTTGCTTCATCAAAACATTATTTTCAAAGGAGATCCCTCATGTTGAATGAATTTCACAAGGTCTTTGTAAACAGATCTCTGAATTAAGTCTTCAAGGATAACTAGAAACTTTTTAAGCACAGGTGTCTGGAAATGTAATGAATGTGGGTACTTAATTTTCTTTCTACCATACTACTTTTTCTCAATGAGGCCTATTTATCAAGCCGCCAACCGCAAATACGCTGGAATTCCGCAGCATAATGATGGTGAGCCTTATTTTACCTATTTATCAAAGTCTACAGAGCGGCAATACTTGGAATTTGTGATGTAACATACGATCCGCCGGTCTCAGTCCGACACAGATCAATGGTTACGTCATTACATATGTTCCGAATACAAATTCGGCACTATCTGACAACTTTTGCAAGTTATCAGCCAATTGGATTGAGTGTGCATTCTATTGGCTGATTGGAATAGCCAATAGAATGAGAGCTCAATCCTATTGGCTGATTGGATCAGCCAATAGGATGAAAGCTCAATCCTATTGGCTGATTGCAAAAGCCAATAGGATTTTTCAACCTTAATTCCTATTGGCTGTTAGAATTCTATCAGCCAATTGGAATGTAAGGGACGCCATCTTGGATGACGTACCTTAAATGGAAACTTCATTCGTCGTTGACCATCGGAAGAAGAGGATGCTCTGCGCCGGATGTCTTGAGGATGGAGCCGCTCCGCGCCAGATGGATGAAGATAGAAGATGCCGTCTGGATGAAGACTTCTGTCTGGTTGGATGAAGACTTCGGCCCACTTGGATGAAGACTTCTGCCGGCTTCGCTAAGGACTTCTGCCACTTAGATGAGGATGGCTGTCCGGTCTTCGAAAACTGTAAGTGGATCTTCAGGAGTTAGTGTTAGTTTTTTAAAGGGCAATGGGGAGCTTAGGTTTTTTAGATAGGTTGTTGGGGGGTTTGGTTGTGTGGGTGGTGGGTTTTACTGTTGGGGGGGTTGTTCGTATTTTATTTTACAGGTAAAGAGCTGATTTCTTTGAGGCAATGCCCTGCAAAAGGCCCTTTTAAGGGCTATTGGTAGTTTATTGTAGGCTAGGTTTTTTTATTTTGGGGTGGGGGCTTATTTATTTTGATAGGGCTATTAGATTAGGTGTAATTAGTTTAAATAATTGATAATTTATTTTTTACTTTGTGTAACTTAGTGTTTTTTATTTTGTGTAATTTAATGTTTTTTTATTTTGTGTAACTTAGTTGTTATTTTTTTGTAACTTAGTAATTCTTCATTGTAGATTTAAATAACTTGAGTAGGGTTAGGTTTTTAAATATGTAATATAGTTAATTTAATTTGTAGTTTAATGTAATTTTATTATAATAGTTAGGGTAGGTTAATTAATAGTTTAATATCAATTTAGTATAATAGGGCAGATTAATTAATAGTTTAATATAGTTTAATGTAATTGTAGGATAATAGTTAGGGTAGGTTAATTAGTAGTTTAATATAGTTTATTTGAATTCTAAAGGTAAGTTTAAATTTATTATAAGATAGGGATGAGTTAAAATTTAATGTAAAGTTAGCGGGTTGTTAGGTTTAGAGGTTAATAGCTTAATTTAGTTTATGGCGATGTGGGGTGCTGCCGGTTTAGGGGTTAATAGGTTTAGTAAGTGGTAGTGATGTGGTGGTGTTTAGTGACAGGGTATAAATAAAGTTGGGAAAAAGCCGAATAGCAGCAAGATCAATGACTGTTAGTTAACAACAGTCCGCTGCTCATCACCCCGTACTTGGTGCGTGGCTTTTTGACAGCTTTTTTAAAAAAAAAAAAAAGATTTTTATTGATAAATGTATTACGAAAACCACATAATTACACATTTTTCTCTTTACATAGAAGACAGCGGTAGTACACACGATTATTCAAGAGGGAAATGACATTCAAAGAGGATCAGCAAACATGGCATGGAGGTCATTAATAACATTTAATCATTATCTGGTGCGTACTTGCACAATTCACTTGCTATGTGTTGGCTATTCTGAGAAAATGTTTAAGATTTTGTAATTTTGACAGTATATGGCAATAAATGCCATACTCAATAGGCCTGACAGTTAGGAGAGACAAGACAAAAGGTATACGTAGTATGTATATATGGAAATAATGTTGTTAGGTTCAATCACCCATATCCCCTTGAGAAGGGGGGGTGCAGGGGGAGGAGGGAAAGGCACCTGAGGGAGGGGAGGGGATACTATCAAGGGGGGAGGGGGCTAGTAAGAGGGAGGGCCCCATCCGTAAATGAGGAACACCTCGGGACAGTCACAGTGAGGCGCATCCTCAGGGACAGGGAAGGAATATAGTCAGAGGCAGGTAACCAGTGTTCAGGGAAGAGGGCAATTATGGAGTCGGTTTCAGGTAAGTTTCCCAGGGTCCCCAGATTAGGCTAAAGGTACCTGGTTGGTTTTTCATCCGGAAGACATAGTTTTCCATAGATTTAATGTATTGTAAGTAGTCAACAACTGCCTGCCATCTTGGAGGCTGCTGCTTCTTCCAGTTCCTGGCTATTAACATTTTGACCGCTGTCAACAAGTAAACAAGTAGGTATCTCTTATGCATCAGCAGCTTTTTTATTCCAATATGCAGGAGGGCTAGGCCTGGGGTATCCGGGATCGGGAGTTCTAAGGCCGTACAGGTCGCACAAATAGTAGACCAAAGTGGTCGGAGTCTGTTACATGACCACCACACATGAAGTGGAGTGCCTATCTCTCCACACTCTCTCCAACATAGGGGTTAATGCCCAGGGTAAAGAGTCCGAAGCTTGGCCGGCACTAAGTGCCATCTGGTAATGATTTTAAAGTAAAGTTTGTACATAGTGACACAATGGAGCGCAGCTTTAGTCATCTGTATCACCATGGACCAGTCTAGAGTTGTGTAGGTAAGTCTCAATTCAGCCTCCCAGGAGGTCATATGTCTTGTTTTTGCAAGGGTGGGAGGCCCTAAAAGGGATTTGTAGTTGGCAGTAAGAGGCTTGTATAGTTGTAGGCTCGCTTTCCACCTGATCTCCCAGATAGTGGGTGTCCTGATCTTATCGATCAGGAATCCCCACGCTTTCATAAGGGATCTAAGTCTCATAAAATCAAACTCTAGGTGACGAGGAATGTCAAATCTAGCTATCATGTCTTGGGATGAGAGAAGATTGTCGTTTAAGTAGAAGTCACCTAAAGAGGTGACCTCCAGGTTCTTCCAGGGAGCAAGCCAGATGTTAGGTAGCCCTTGCAAGAGTGTCATGACCAGGTGGATAGGGGAAGGATGCGGGGCTATCAACTGGTTGTGCCTCAACTGGAACCAGGCTGATTGACAGTTTTTGATGAGATGGTTAGAGACAGTTATTCGTGAAGCAAAGTGCGGGGGAATCCACAACAAGTCCGAGAGGTCAACGTATGCTGGGAGGGATGCCTGCTCTAACTCCCTCCATCTTGTGGGAGGGAGGGCTGGTCCCCAGGCTGAGACATGAGAGATCATTGCCGCTTGGTGGTATAGCTGGACATTGGGGAGGCCCAGCCCACCTCGGTCAATCGGGGCCTGGAGAGTGGCTGCCGCAACTCTCGGTCGCTTATTATCCCAAACATAGGAATTAAATGATGCTTGGAAGCTACGCAGCATCTTCTCCGGTACTGGGATGGGGATACATCGCATGATGTAAGTTAACTTAGGGAGGATCATCATCTTTAGAGCAGCAATTCTGCCCATCCACGATATTTCCTCATATTTCTTCGATTTCAATCTGGCATCAACCTCCCTTAACAGGACAGCATAATTTTCCTGTATCACTGTATCTTTGAGATGTGACAGGTAGACACCTAGATGTCGAATCCCGTCCACCGACCACTTGAACGTGTAAAGTCGCTTAAGACACCTCTGCTCTGCCTGTCCTAAGTGGATCATGTAGGCCTCTGTTTTAGACACATTAATCTTATAATTCGATATTCTGCTAAAGGAGTCAATAGTCTCTAAGAGGGGGGGAGCGACTCTACCGGATTTGTTAGGAAGAGAGTGAGGTCGTCAGCAAAAAGCGCTAATTTCTGGAGGGTGTCATGTATCTGAAGACCCTGGACCCTGGGATTTTTCCTAATTGCTTCCGCAAGCGGCTCCATCACCAACGTGAAAAGGAGCGGGGACAGGGGACATCCCTGTCTGGTCCCATTCCTGATAGTAATTTTAGGAGAACAGAAGCCTAGCCCCTTGACCACGACCGTCGGGGAGGTGTAGAGAGCAGCAACAGCTGTACGAAAAAATCGAGGGATCCAAAAACGCTCCAGGGCATAAAACATATATTCCCACCCCACACTTTTTCCGCATCCATAGACAGGGTGAGGAGGGGCAGCCCCATATCCACCGCTTCCATAAATATATTCAGTAACCTGCGGGTGTTATCTGTACCTTGCCTACCTTGTATGAATCCCACTTGGTCCAAATGGACCAGCGAGGGTAAGTGTTTTCCAAGTCTGGTTGCCAGAACCTTGGCATAGACCTTCACGTCCACATTAATAAGTGAGATAGGCCTATAGCTCCCACAGAGGGTTGGGTCCTTCCCCTCTTTGGGTATAGTCAGGATACTGGCCTCCAGGAATTCGGGGAGGAAGACCCCCGTCCCCACAACTTCATCGTAAAGATGAAGCAATATAGGTGATAGTAGTTGGGCGAAGGTACGATAGAATAAGCTTGTGAAGCCATCCGGACCCGGAGCCTTATGGGGATTAAGGCCAAAATGGCTGCTTTGACTTCCTCTAGGATGAAAGGAGCAGTCAGGTCGTCTACCGACTCTGCGTCTAAGGAAGGAAGGTCTAACTTCACCAAAAACTGTTAGGTCGCAGTCCTGCGTGCGTCAACTCCCAGAGAGTTGCTATCAAGGTTATATAGCGAGGTATAGTAGTCAGCAAATGCCTTCCCTATATCTCTTGGCGAATGGACTGTGCCTGTTGCAGTAGTGATCAAGGGGATTCTAGCCTGAACCGCACGATCTCTGAGCTTACGGGCAAGTAATCTATCGGCCTTATTTCCTTTATAAAAGTATAGTTGCTTAAGCCTGAATAAATTAGCTTGGACCCGGAGCTGCTCTCTCTTGTTGATTTCATCCCTGATCGTGCCTACCCGATAAGCAAGGGTGGGAGTAGGGGTACTTTTGTTAGCCATTTCAATTTATCTCAGTTCCGCATATAATTTAGCGAGGGGGATCTTGTTCTTAGTTTTCAATAGTGCACTTTTTTTAAGGAAATGTCCCCTGAGGTAGGCTTTAAGTGAGGCCCACAAAATTCCCAGGCTCGTGTCTCCCGTATCATTATGTCTCAGAAAATTTGAGATTGTCTCCACAAGCAGGGGGATCTCCCCTTCTGAGAGAAATTGGTCAGGGAGTTTCCAGGAGGGTCTGCTGTCGGGGTGGGGGGTGGCGCAACACTGAGCACCTCGCACTAACAAGGTCATGATCCGACCAGGGGCATGGTCTAATGTGTGGGGCATGGAATTGGTCCAGAGTCCAAGAGTCACATAGGCCTAGATTTAGAGTTGGGCGGTAGCTGTCAAAACCAGCGTTAGAGGCTCCTAACGCTAGTTTTTACCGCCCGCTGGTATTTGGAGTCAGTCAGGAAAGGGTCTAACGCTCACTTTGCAGCCGTGACTTTTCCATACCGCAGATCCCCCTACGCCATTTGCGTATCCTATCTTTTCAATGGGATCTTCCTAACGCCGGTATTTAGAGTCTTGGCTGAAGTGAGCGTTAGAAATCTAACGACAAAACTCCAGCCACAGAAAAAAGTCAGTAGTTAAGAGCTTTCTGGGCTAACGCCGGTTTATAAAGCTCTTAACTACTGTGCTCTAAAGTACACTAACACCCATAAACTACCTATGTACCCCTAAACCGAGGTCCCCCCACATCACCGCCACTCTATTAAAAATTTTTAACCCCTAATCTGCCGACCGCACACTGCTGCAACCTACGTTATCCCTATGAATCCCTAATCTGCTGCCCCTAACACCACCGACCCCTATATTATATTTATTAATCCTTAATATGCCGCCCCCAACGTCGCCTCTACTTACCTACACTTATTAACCCCTAATCTGCCGACCGGACCGCACCGCTACTATAATAAATGTATTAACCCCTAATCCGCCTCACTCCCGCCTCAATAACCCTATAATAAATAGTATTAACCCCTAATCTGCTCTCCCTAACATCGCCGACACCTAACTTCAAGTATTAACCCCTAATCTGCTGACCGGAGCTCACCGCTACTCTAAGAAATTTTTTAACCCCTAAAGCTAATTCTAACCCTAACCCTAACAACCCCTAAATTAAATATAATTTTATTCTAACGAAATAAATTAACTCTTATTAAATAAATGATTCCTATTTAAAGCTAAATACTTACCTGTAAAATAAACCCCAATATAGCTACAATATAAATTATAATTATATTGTAGCTATTTTAGGAATAATATTTATTTTACAGGCAACTTTGTATTTATTTTAACCAGGTACAATAGCTATTAAATAGTTAATAACTATTTAATAGTTACCTAGTTAAAATAATTACAAAATTACCTGTAAAATAAATCCTAACCTAAGTTACAATTAAACCTAACACTACACTATCAATAAATAAATTAAATAAACTACCTACAATTATCTACCATTAAACCTAACACTACACTATCAATAAATTAATTAAATACAATACCTACAAATAAATACAATTAAATAAACTAACTAAAGTACAAAAAATAAAAAAGAACTAAGTTACAAAATATAAAAAAATATTTACAAACATTAGAAAAATATTACAACAATTTTAAGCTAATTACACCTACTCTAAGCCCCCTAATAAAATAACAAAGCCCCCCAAAATAAAAAAATGCCCTACCCTATTCTAAAATTAAAATAGAAAAGCTCTTTTACCTTACCAGCCCTGAAAAGGGCCCTTTGCGAGGCATGCCCCAAAGAATTCAGCTCTTTTGCCTGTAAAAAAAAAACATACAAACCCCCCCCAACATTACAACCCACCACCCACATACCCCTAATCTAACCCAAACCCCCCTTAAATAAAACTAACACTAAGCCCCTGAAGATCTCCCTACCTTGTCTTCACCACACCGGGTCCCGATCTGTCAAGAAGAGCCTCCGAAATCTTCATCCAAGCCCAAGCGGGGGCTGAAGAGTGACGTCCATCTTCCGGCTGAAGTCTGGATCCAAGCGGAGGCTGAAGAAATCCATCATCGGGCTGAAGTCTTGATCCAAGCGAGCGCTGAAGAAGTCCAACATCGGGATGAAGTCTTCTATGAAGCGGCATCTTCAATCTTCTTTCTTCCGGAGCCATCATCTTCCAGCCGACGCGGATTCATCCTCTTCTACCGATGCCTACTCGCCAAATGACGGTTCCTTTAAATGACGTCATCCAAGATGGCGTCCGTCGAATTCCGATTGGCTGATATGATTCTATCAGCCAATCAAAATTAAGGTAGGAAAATTCTGATTGGCTGATGGAATCAGCCAATCAGATTCAAGTTCAATCCGATTGGCTGATCCCATCAGCCAATCAGATTGAGCTCGCATTCTATTGGCTGTTCCGATTTTCCTACCTTAATTCCGATTGGCTGATAGAATCCTATCAGCCAATCTGAATTCGACGGACGCCATCTTGGCCTGTAAAATAAATATTAATCCTAAAATAGCTACAATATAATTATTATTTATATTGTAGCTATATTAGGGTTTATTTTACAGGTAAGTATTAAGATTTAAATAGGAATAATTTATTTAATACGAGTTCATTTATTTCGTTAGAATAAAATTATATTTAACTTAGGGGGGTGTTAGGGTTAGGGTTAGAATTAGCTTTAGGGGTTAAAAAATTTATTAGAGTAGTGGTGAGCTCCAGTCGGCAGATTAGGGGTTAATACTTGAAGTTAGGTGTCGGCGATGTTAGGGAGAGCAGATTTGGGGTTAATACTATTTATTATAGTGTTATTGAGGCGGGAGTGAAGCGGATTAGGGGTTAATACATTTATTATAGTAGCGGTGTGGTCCAGTCGGCAGATTAGGGGTTAATAAGTGTAGGTAGGTAGCGCAGACGTTGGGGCGGCATATTAGGGGTTAATAAATATAATATAGGGGTAGGCGGTGTTAGGGGCAGCAGATTAGGGGTACATAGGGATAACGTAAGTTGCGGCGGTGTACGGAGAAGCAGATTAGGGGTCAATAATAATATGCAGGGATCAGCGATAGCGGGGGTGGCAGATTAGGGGTTAATAAATGTAAGGTTAGGGGTGTTTAGACTCGGGGTACATGTTAGAGTTTTAGGTGCAGACATAGGAAGTGTTTCCCCATAGGAAACAATGTAGCTGCGTTAGGAGCTGAACGCTGCTTTTTTGCAGGTGTTAGCTTTTTTTTCAGCTCAAACAGCCCCATTGTTTCCTATGGGGAAATCGTGCATGAGCACGTTTTTGAAGCTGGCCGCGTCCGTAAGCACCGCTGGAATTTAGAGTTGCAGTGGCGGTAAATATGCTCTACGCTCCCTTTTTGGAGCCTAACGCAGCACTTCTGTGAACTCTAAATACCAGCGGTATTTAAAAGGTGCGGGAGAAAAAAGCCAGCGTAGCTAACGCACCCCTTTGGCCGCAGAACTCTAAATCTAGCCGATAGTAAGTAATCAATCCTAGAGTAAGAGTTATGCGGTTTAGAATGATAAGTGTAGTCTCTTTCAGTCGGGGCAAGGCAGCACCAGATGTCATAAAGGCCATGTTGGAACATGAGTTTGCGCAGCGCATTGGACTGGGTATTTAGATTTTGGTGAGTAAGGCGTATTTTAGTGTTTTTTTATCTAAGGTGGGGTCCCAAACAAAATTAAGATCACCTCCTATCAGTGGGTGGCCCCTCCTAACTTCGCCTATTCTCCTTAAAAACGTTCTCAGGAATGGTATCTTTTTGGCGTTTGGGGTATAGATGGAGGCCAGAGTATAAAGTATTCAATTTAATGTGCAGACCAAAATCAGGTATCTGCCCCCGGGTCACGGTCAACATATTCTATGACACAACAAACATCTCTATGCACCAGGATTGCTACCCCTCTCTTTTTCTCTAAGAAGGAAGCCATCTCACATATGGGGTAGTGTGCCGGGCTACGGAAAGGTTGAGCCTTTTTATCCCAATGTGTCTCCTGTAGGAACACAATATGTAGTTTGTGGGAGTTCAGGTAATTAGATAGAAGGCTTCGCTTGGTAGGGGAATTTAATCCCTGGGCATTAAGGGTGGCCACGGTTATGGGTGCCATGGGGCCAATAGACTCTATGTCTCCTGTGGGTCGAAGGGGGGGGGATGACTACCAAGGGGACAGGGGGAGGGGAGTGCGTGAGCCTATTCGCTCTCTATAGCCTGTATGCGTTGTTTAGGAACTGTCAGGGTACTTAATGATGTGTATATTACACTATCTCAATTAATGCTCTTACTAGGAATTGTAAGAGAACACAACTATTAAGGTGGGGGGGGGAGGCAGGCATGTGAGGCCTAACCCCAGTCAGCCATTCTGGCTTATGCTTCAAGTCTCCGCAAGTGTCAAGTTTCTTCTATCTGTGCCGTATATGTCACTCTACATGTAGTGTATGATGAACCACGTGTGGCAAATAAATAACTCAACAAGAACTAAACATTACCAAATCACAATATTGTTGAACATATAATTAACAGTTAAGCAGTGCCATTATGTACAGAATAGCAATGGGATCACACACCAATACTCACAGTTGGTTTAGTTATTCTACTCTTTAAGTATGGCTCTCTACTCAATAAACAACAAACAAACAACAATCAGTGGTAACAATTATTAGGTGGCACATTAACACTTATGCATCTTTGTATACAGTAAAAGAAACATGAAAAAGAAGAAACCATAGAAGGAAAAATATTAAAATTATCCATGCTAGGTCATTAGAAAAACAAAAAGGAAAAGTGATAACCTAAAAAGGAGGTATCCAAACCATCAAGAGGGAGCAGAGTAACTCCCTGCACAGTGTCCAGTATAGAGTGCTGAACAAGGAGGGACTCATGTAACACAAGAGTCGGTAGAAATACTGCATGCAGGCGGGTTCTTGGCAGGGGGCTGTGAAGATTTTATCTGAGTATTACCCACCCTTTGGGGGAGAGGTCGCCACTCTGGGGCCGAAGCTCTCAACCCCTTGGTAGCGTCCTTGTGATGCTGGGTATCGGGTGGATCTGGCGGTTATAGGTTCCACCTTTGCATGAGTTCTCTGGTCTGCTGTGGGGAGGAGGCTGTGAACTGGTGGCCATCCTTGGTAATATGGAGCTTAACAGGGAACCCCCATCTGTACTTTATGGCTTTATCCCTCATCAACTTGGTATAGGGTTGATATTGGCGACGTAGCTGGAGGGTGTGCGGAGAGAGATCTTGATAGATTTGTATGTCTGAGTATTAACCCGGAAGGTTTCTGCCACCTGCAAGTGCTCAAAGTAGTTTGTCTCTGAAGGTATAATAGTGCAGACGAGCTATGACATCTCTTGGCTTATCGCCTTCCGCAGATCTGTGTCTCAGTGCCCTATGCGCCCGATCAATCAGCATCTCCTGACCTTCCTCTGAGCCCAAGATTGTAGTAAATAGCTCCCTGAGGTACTTCTCTAGGTCCTGAGGGGAGACGGTCTCAGGGATGCCCTTCACCCGAATATTATTGCGCCGGGTTCGGTCTTCTAGGTCGGCCAATTTATTTGTTCGGCTAGGCACTGAGAGTAACCAAGTAAATTGGTGTGGTCAATTATCAAATCTTCCTGTTTGCACTTTATAATATCAGTGTGCTCACCTATGGCGGCTATATCATGTTTCAAATCTGCGTGGCTCTTCTCAAATTTTTTAGATAGGGAATCATGGTGGGAAGCCAGGAGCATGGTGATAGAGTCCATAAGGTTGTTGTTAACCTCTGTTTCAGCACGTAAGGAGCGCCCCACAGACTTGATCAGGGTAGCCCCACTAGGGGTTTCGGCTGAGCTACTAGCGTCCGTGAGATCCTCATCTGAACCAGCCTGAGACCTAGAGAGGGGCTTGCTAAAGTTGTTCACCACTATGCGTTTAGGGGTGTAATGGGGTTTTTGCTTTCTTTTGAATGTTTGAGTTATTTTATGTGCCTGCATGGATATTCAGTAAGGTTTGTGGATACAAGACAGCACTATAATGACCTGCTTTTATCTGGCTGACTGGGGTCTTTGCATCAAAAAGTAGCTTACATGTTTTCAATGTACATCACAACAGAGCAAAATGGTTAGAGCCTGTACTGCTATGAACTTTGAGTATCACACACACAACCCTATGGGTAGCGTTGCTGGACAGACTGCACCAGAACCTCCCCTCGACTCAGGGAGAGGGGATACGACCCGAAGGAAGGGAAAAGGGGAAGCGGAAGTGACCAACCTAGACTAGCTAGGCCGGAAAGGGTAAGTCTTGAGGAGTTACACCTTTAGGTTACACTTATCTAATTAACGGCAATAAGCATTACTGTGAAGGAGACAACTTGTAGGAAATAAAAGTGGTTAGGCAGACAGCAAAGTAAAGCAACACTCCACTTTGGGCCGGTAGGCCAAAGACACATATGCTTATGCAGCAGCTGACTTTTACTTCATGGAGGGACCTGTTAGTGGAAGAAATAGGGCTGCAGAAGGCGCCAGTATTTTGAGTATGATTATGAGCCTGGGTTAGGTGTACAGTGCTTATTAGGGTACTCTTTGACTCAGGGAGGGGGGATACGACCTAGAGGAAGGGGAAAGGGGAAGTGGAAGTGACAAGCCTAGACTAGCTAGGCCGGAAAGGGAGAGTCTTGAGAAACCAACAGTGAGGTATACAGTAGTTTAATTTACAGGTGTGACTATTACCATGAAGAGGACCTGCAGTAAATAAAAGTTGTTAGGCAAACAGTGAACTAACACAACACTCCACTTTGAGCCAAGGCCCAAAGACACATAAGCTGGCACAGCAGCAGTAAATTAGCAATACAGTAAGGCCCACTGGTGTAAAAAGTCATACTGCATAGTGTAGGGCCCAAGACATGCGAAATGACACAGCAGCAATATTAGTTAACAGTCTAGGGCATATACACAGGCTATATGGGCTGCAGAGATGTGTTATACAAATCAGGTGCCAGACTTTTATGCGTGGCTGAGAAGGCACTGAGTTCCTCAACTGTCCAAGGAGAGTCCTAGGGCATTCTGCCTGGGGCTGGCCTAATTTTGAGAAGGTAGTTTAAATCTGGTTTCAGATAAGCAATTCAGCGCCCAAGTGGAGGCAGCGTGAGCAGGCAAGGAGTGTCCAAACAGGGCCTATGTAATGAGTCTTAATATTCACTGGGGACAACTCCCCTAAAAGCCTGCTGTAGAGGTTGGTAGTATTACTCCTATCAAGGGCGTTTCAGGGTATGTCAGTGTGACCTCCACTAGTGAGGGTCTAGACTCCAGAAAAGGCTGCGTCAGCCTCAAAATTCAAAATGGGTAATAACAGCTCAAATCCCCTCTAATATAGTCTATCCCCAAACTGGGCAATAAAACTTTATGTGAGGAGGCCCCCTAACACCCAGCTAACAGTGTGGAAAGCAAATAAAGGAACAGTCTCACCAATCAACGCTGGGCAGCTGGGCAGCAACTCCTCTACTGATGATGGAGGATCAAAGAGTCAAACAGGCACTGATGTCCGGATAGTGTAAGGGCCCAAGATGGCCGCCGTTCGCGCCCTCCCAGGCTGCTCCAGCAGGTAGGCCAAACACTAATTGCCTTGAAGGGTGGAACTGGTCTCCCGGGACTTCATCTATTTAATCACCATCTCCCCTGGGCACCGCACCGGAGCAGGTCTCGCCGTCAGTCTTTATAGGGCTCCCAGGCGGTAGATCAGGTCGTCTGAGCTCCCGCATGTGCTGGCTCCTAAAGCTCCTCTGGATAAGCAGGTACAGGGCATCCAGTGCCTAGGAGATGCCACACAGCCGACAGGTGCTCCGGAGCAGGTCCCCGGACCTCCGGAGCAAGTCAGAAGGCAGAGCTGAAGGTAGGAAAGCGTTAACCGGAGCAAGTTGTATCTGGTTGCTGTAGGTGTCAGGGGGTCAAACTCTGCTGTCCGGTGGGCTCGATGTGCGGCAGTCGCCCTTGTTCAATCTTCTGTGAGAGGTGGTAGTTAGCCCTCCGGAGCGGAGCCCCGACCCTCCGGAGAGCAGATCCCTTCTCTGGCCCCCTTAGTAGCGCCTTCAGTCAGGGAGGCAGTAGGATACTAGGGCTGTGTGTGAAAAGCCCCACAAATATCTTCAGCCCGGTCCAGGGTGCTTAAGGTTAGCGGGACAAGTAATAAGGGAAAAGAAAAAAGCTAAATTTTACACCTTAATCCGCCAAAAAATAAAGTTTAGTCAGTTTACAGGAGAGAGCTACAAGCGAACACGTCTTCACTCTCCAGTGGCTAGCTCCGCCCCCCTTGACAGCTTTTTTTATAAATAAGGAGAGCATATTCAGGTCCACGACCGCGATGTTAGGTGAGCGTATTGGTGCCGTTGAATGCAGCATAGTTGACGGCTTGATAAATATCCCTCAATGTGTGTACCTTGCTTTGCTAAGCCACACATTCCACTCTTACAGCTTGATTTATTAAGCCCTTCTCCTCCCTTAGACTGCAGGTTCTTACAAAAAACCTGCAGCCAGGATTTTTTAAGCAGTGGTCATCAGACTGCTGTTTCCCTAACCTTAGGTGGAGAATTTCAATCCCTCCAGTCTCATCCAACTGGGTAGATTGACAGCTCCTGCCCGTGCGTGATTGGCCGTGCATGGGCAGGGGCCAGGATTGCACTTGAACGCAAAATAGCGCTTGTAGACAATTTTATATTTGGGCAGTATATTGCTGCCCACCAGAGGAGAGCTGGGACAGATAGGGGCGAATATGTACTCCCCTGTCCGCTCTTGATAGATAAATTGAGCCCTTAGTGGCAATCCAGCTTTCCCATTTCTAAGGTATGTACAGGGAGTGCAGAATTATTAGGCAAGTTGTATTTTTGAGGATTAATTTTATTATTGAACAACAACCATGTTCTCAATGAACCCAAAAAACTCATTAATATCAAAGCTGAATAGTTTTGGAAGTAGTTTTTAGTTTGTTTTTAGTTATAGCTATTTTAGGGGGATATCTGTGTGTGCAAGTGACTATTACTGTGCATAATTATTAGGCAACTTAACAAAAAACAAATATATACCCATTTCAATTATTTATTTTTACCAGTGAAACCAATATAACATCTCAACATTCACAAATATACATTTCTGACATTCAAAAACAAAACAAAAACAAATCAGTGACCAATATAGCCACCTTTCTTTGCAAGGACACTCAAAAGTCAGTGTCTTGATCTGTTCACCATCAACATTGCGTGCAGCAGCAACCACAGCCTCCCAGACACTGTTCAGAGAGGTGTACTGTTTTCCCTCCTTGTAAATCTCACATTTGATGATGGACCACAGGTTCTCAATGGGGTTCAGATCAGGTGAACAAGGAGGCCATGTCATTAGATTTTCTTCTTTTATACCCTTTCTTGCCAGCCACGCTGTGGAGTACTTGGACGCGTGTGATGGAGCATTGTCCTGCATGAAAATCATGTTTTTCTTGAAGGATGCAGACTTCTTCCTGTACCACTGCTTGAAGAAGGTGTCTTCCAGAAACTGGCAGTAGGACTGGGAGTTGAGCTTGACTCCATCCTCAACCTGAAAAGGCCCCACAAGCTCATCTTTGATGATACCAGCCCAAACCAGTACTATACCTCCACCTTGCTGGCGTCTGAGTCGGACTGGAGCTCTCTGCCCTTTACCAATCCAGCCACGGGCCCATCCATCTGGCCCATCAAGACTCACTCTCATTTCATCAGTCCATAAAACCTTAGAAAAATCAGTCTTGAGATATTTCTTGGCCCAGTCTTGACATTTCAGCTTGTGTGTCTTGTTCAGTGGTGGTCGTCTTTCAGCCTTTCTTACCTTGGCCATGTCTCTGAGTATTGCACACCTTGTGCTTTTGGGCACTCCAGTGATGTTGCAGCTCTGAAATATGGCCAAACTGGTGGCAAGTGGCATCTTGGCAGCTGCACGCTTGACTTTTCTCAGTTCATGGGCAGTTATTTTGCGCCTTGGTTTTTCCACACGCTTCTTGCGACCCTGTTGACTATTTTGAATGAAACTCTTGATTGTTCGATGATCACGCTTCAGAAGCTTTGCAATTTTAAGAGTGCTGCATCCCTCTGCAAGATACCTCACTATTTTTTACATTTCTGAGCCTGTCAAGTCCTTCTTTTGACTCATTTTGCCAAAGGAAAGGAAGTTGCCTAATAATTATGCACACCTGATATAGGGTGTTGATGTCATTAGACCACACCCCTTCTCATTACAGAGATGCACATCACCTAATATGCTTAATTGGTAGTAGGCTTTCGAGCCTATACAGCTTGGAGTAAGACAACATGCATAAAGAGGATGATGTGGTCAAAATACTCATTTGCCTAATAATTCTGCACTCCCTGTAGTACACTGAAAGAATATGACAGCACAGACTTTAGGAGGAAGAATAACGGAATGCAGAAAATAAGATGGTATGGAAAGGTTGTACAAAAGAATAGAAGGTGGTGAGACAATATGGTGATGGAAAAATGAAGTGAATGTCAAGATTAATTGACATTAATTTAATGATCCCATACGTTTAATTCCAATTTATTCTTTAAATTGTCTTTGTGAAAATTATTGTAATTTTTGTATGTTTCCTGTCTCAGCATTGAAAGATGTTATTTTAATTATTGTCATTCCATGATGTCATTTTCTTGTTAAAATGTGTCTTCTTTGGGATTCTCACTACCAATTGCATTAATGAATGAATTTTGTTATGAACTAAATTCTTTACTAAATATTCTGATAAGCCAAATGCAGTCAAGTCCAATATTTTTCTGCCAAAATGAACCTGACGTAAAAATTCTGGGCCAAATTTTTTGGACAAAACAATTTTTTTGTCCGTGCACATGTCTACTGAAAAGTATTTTTTTAATACATTTTATCTGAAATAAAGAAAATCTGGTCGTAACTGAAATCTTTTGGTAGCTGTATTTTAACAGTTCTTATACTGTAAATCATGAACTTGATGGACTTCGGTCTTTTTTCAACCTTGTCTACAATGTTACTATGTTACTATGTAGTTACTGGGTTTAAAATATTGGCAAAAGTTCCAACCCTCACTGTACAGTAGGAGGTTTGTTGCTTAATTATACCCTTTTTTTTCTTTCTTAAAGTTTTTCAGTAATCTATGAGAGACCTATTAAAACTGAGTTTAATATTGCTTGATAGCCTGTAATTTATATCCAGCTTAGCCCTTGAAATCTTATGTTGGGCATAACTTCCTATATTTTTGTGGACTTTTAAAACCCACTTGTACTTATGATCTTTTTTTGCCACACATACTTTGCATTAGATTATTTAAAAAACAATAGAAGTTTATCATATGAGGCCCATAAGTAGTCTCCTTTGGTTCAGAGTATTTTCCACTGAGGTCCAAAAGTGGCCCCATGAATAATTTAGAGGGCATACAATTTAGTTAGCATACTGTCCAAATATATATATATATATATATATATATATATATATATATATATATATATATATATATATATATATATATATATATATATATATATATATATATATATATATATATATATATAATATCACAGATGAATGCACTTACAGGCTTTTCTGAAAAGTGAAACAGAAAAGGTTTATTGAACATTTTCCGGGGAGATTACATCCCCTTCATCAGAATAATCATAGTGTATAAATCTCACACTTATATAGTGCATACAATCAAATAACAAATGTGTACATAGCTTATCCAGATTCATGTGGCGCTAAACAATCTATTTTGGAATGCAAACTTGCGTTCCATCGTTTTGTGAAACCGGAAGTGTATATACCTCACTTCCAGTTGTATTCAAAAGTTAACCACATATGAGGCACTAATACATGATGATGTTCTTGCTTGTCTAAGTGGATTTAATGTTACTTTAATATTTATATTTTCTGCACTTTTGTACACGTATAATCGAACACATGTTTGCGTTCCAAGATAGATTGTTTGGTGCCACATGAATCTGGATGGGGTATGTACACATTTGTTCTTGCTTGTCTAAGTGGATTTAATGTTACTTTAATATTTATATTTTCGGCACTTTTGTACACGTATAATCGAACACATGTTTGCGTTCCAAGATAGATTGTTTGGTGCCACATGAATCTGGATGGGGTATGTACACATTTGTTATTTGATTGTATGCACTATATAAGTGTGAGATTTATACACTATGATTATTCTGATGAAGGGGATGTAATCTCCCCCGAAGATGTTCAGTAAACCTTTTCTGTTTCACTTTTCAGTATATATATATTTTTATGAATTAAACCACTGCACTCCCTTACTGTGCATATCCACAGGTGCTCAGTCCATAGAAATAGACACACTGTATAGTAAACCAGGCACTCTTGCTTAATTTTAATAAATTCTTTGTTATCCGGTACAATCACATTGGGCCTTTGTCAAGTGTACAAATCAGTACACAGGTAATCACAAAAAGTTCTACTTACATATTTACAATGTCACACATGGAAACACAGAACAAATAATCAAACAGGAAGTGATGTCATACCTGATCCGGATCCAGCTATCACATACTTCACCTTCATTAGCCAAAGACTTTAAGGCCCCCAGGCCAAACAACAAGCCAACCAGAGCAGCAAGGTGTAACTATCACCCTGACAACCAGCAAGCAGAAAAAAGTGAACACTACCTGCAGTCTTACGGAATACAAATCTATTACAAAAGTCTAAACCTAAACATAATATAGATGGAAGTGGCACAAGCATTGAAAAAAATTATTTACTCAGTACTATGCTCCTAAGCATACATATTTAATCTCACTTCAAATACAGAAAAAATATAGTGTAACAGTGGATCTCTATCTCTCAGAGAGAAAACATGATAACTTTTCTTGTTTATTTAACCCCACAGGGCCATTGTTCGTAGGCAACATATCCACTCCACCTCCCTACAGAGTAACTGTTTTTTAGTGTCGCCCCCCTCTTGGATGGCGTTTAATCTAATCTATGGGCATACACCTCAGGTCAGCCACACCATGGTTAGCTTCCAAAAAATGTAAGGCAATCAGTGGTCACTTTTTTTTTTTAAGGCCTGTTTGCTTGTAGATTTATGATTTGCAATTCTGTCCTTTAGGGGGTGCTCCATTTTACCAACATTCATTAACCCACATGGGCACTTAATTATATATACAACCATTTCAGATGAATAAGTTAACCTGTGCTTTAAGTGCATCATCTTCCCATTATGTGGGTGTCCAAATGATTCCCCTAAAATCAAACTATTGCAAGTGACACATCTGTCAGATCTATAACAGCCAACTTTAGTATCCCAGGACTTATTGGTCACTCTTGACCAACAGATCCTTAAGGTTTCTGCTCTTTTTGAAACCCACAAGTGGGCGTTGACCTAACTTTTTATTGAGTAATAGGTCACTCTGTAGTAGGTGCCAATTCTTGTGAATTGCTTTTTTCATATTTAAAGACTGTAGATTGTATATAGGTGAGAAAACACATGAGGGAGGTCCATCATTGGGATTAGTGCCACAGGGTTCTTGTGTAATAATCACCTTAGCCCTATTGAGACTCACCTGCTGGTACCCTCTAGCCAAAAATGTATCCAACCATCATTTTTCTTTCTCTTAATTCTCTTACTACATGGTCTGAAACAATTCTTTTAGCCCTTTGTAGTTGGCTAATAGACAAAATGTTAACCAGTCCCCTGGGATGGAAACTGGATGCCAGTAACAGTGTTACTATCTGTCTCCTTAGAGTATAAGTCTGTGACTAAGCTGTCATTCTGTTTGATAATCATAACATCTAAGTAATTTAGATGAGAATAACTTGCATTCATAGTGAAGCAAATCTTTGAATCAATCTTATTCAGCTTATTAATAAAGTCAGTCAGACTCTGCATATCTCCTGTCCATATTAGGAACAAATCATCAATGTACCTACAGTACATCCCAATGAACTGTGAATATAGTGGATCACTCAGGATGTGTCTCTTTTCATAATCATACATAAATATATTAGCGAATGAAGGCGCTACATTTGAACCCATTGCGGTTCCCATTAGTTGCATATAATAATCTTTCTCAAATTTAAAATAATTGTTGTTAAGGATACATCTTAGTAGTTTCTGCATATAGATAACATCAGGTCCCTCATATTTCTAACTTAAGGTAACCAAATCACCCACTATCTTAATTTTCCACTTACCAATACTTATATTGGTATATAAGCTAGACACATCTAGCGTAACTAATATAATATCCTGAAAAGTGTCTAAAGATACCACATTTAACAGTCTCAAAAAATGACTAGTATCCTTTACAACAGTATCCAATTCCAACACACAGGGCTGAATATAATGGTCTATATATTGAGCTAGAGGCTGCATTATTAATCCCCTAGTCGAGATTATGGGCCGACCTGGGGGATTAACAGGATCCTTATGTACTTTTGGAATACAGTAAAGGATGGGTCTAATAGGATGTTTTGTGTAAGAAATAATGCTGTGTCTTCATCAAAGTATCCTGCATTTAACTCCTCACCGATGAGTTTGAACGCCTCTTTCTGAATAGTTAATGTGGGGTCAACCAACAATTTCTCATAAACATTTACATCCTGTAAATGTGATAACAGCTCATTCCTATATTTGTCATAATCAAGAACCACAATCCCTCCTCGCTTGTTTGCGCCCCTAATTACAATCTCAGTATTATTCTGTAGGTCACGAAGGGCCTTGGCTTCATCTTTGCTTAAATTCAAATAACATCTTTAATCAAAATCTTTAGCACTCTGTTTAACCGATCTGCAAAATGTAACAACACTGGGGTTAGTACTGCTGAAATCCTTAGCATTTTACACAAGGTTTGGTTTAGGAGAAATACGCATATGTAGCATGTCTTAGCTGAAATGGGAAGATAGTAGCTCATGCAATTTAACCATGTCATTGTCTCTTTCCGCTAATGTCTACTTTTAGTTCAATGCAGATATGTAGCATGTCTTACCTTAAATGCTTAGATAGAGAATGCAATGTAACCATGTAGTTTGCATTTTACACAAGGCTTGATTTAGGAGAAATACGCATATGTAGCATGTCTTAGATGAAATGGGAAGATAGAGAATAATATTGAACTAGATTTTTTTTTTTTTAAAAATAAACATTTGTTAGTGGATTATCGTGTACAAAACTTTTTATTGGACTCCAAATACTATTTTGAGGATTCTGTTTGAATTATGTTCTGTTTCTAATAAGAGAATTTAACCCCCCGTCACACTACACATATTATTCATCACACAACCTCTTTTTATCCACTCGTATTTACACTCTCCAATACAGATTGAGGACTTATTAATCTCATTCCATTATAAACTCTCACTAGAATTGTTTTAGGCGCACGCTATTACCATTTCGTCATTTGGTACTTTTCCACTTTGTATTCAGATCACCCATAGCTTTGCAGCCTACTCGTTGGTTAATTTTATCCACCTTTGGCACTGACCGTTTTGTATTATATATATATTTTTTACAACACATTTTATCTAATCAGGACCCAGTTCACGTCCAATATTCCTATAACATCACTGTAGGATTTATACCACTGAAAATATTGCACAGCACAGTGGTATTATTTATACATATATGTACACATGCATATAGAATATATTGTATTGTGAGAATTTGATTACATTTAGTGCACTACTAAGGTGTTTTTGCGTATACACCACAAGGTATATCATATTATCTTAGTTACGATCTGCCACAGATTCACTTACATATTTATTGTACCATTTTTACTTACTAATTCTTTTGCACATTAAAATATCGAATCAGTTATTAAAATGCAATCTAGAGAGGAAAGGAACAAAAAGAGATCCACTTTCAATTTACTGGGCCAATCATGCTCCAACACTAGGCTTACCATAATTTTTAGAGGTGAAACTGGGACCACCTGGTGCGGTGCCAGTGGGGGTGTGGTCAGGAACGTGGTCAAGGGGGCGTGGCAATTACCGCTCCTTTTAAAGTAGTAGCTTTTATGTGTGTAATGTTTTGTGGATACTCTACCCTTCCTCAGTCAAACAAGTGAATCACACAGTTTAAATAGACCATAACACCACCCCCTAGTGAAAAAGGCACCATTACGTTGTCATGGCAAATAAATCATTAATCTAAATCTCAGATTCTAAATAATGCCAAACATCAAGCATAATTATCACTTTCATAATTATCAATTTCACAATTTAATATCTGCAGTGTAATATGTGTTTTATGTGTCTAATTAAGGAACAGAGCCAAATACTGATAAGGCATAAATACAATATTGAATGAAAGTAAAAAAGAAACACGTACCTGCTAAAGCTGTTTAAGGGGCTACTCTATACCATAATGCAGGAAGATTATAGCCAAAATGCTATCCTGCATGAAGTAAAGCAAGATCCAGGCCAAAAATCCTGCCTGTCTGCACTTCCTAGTATTACCCATATGATTCCCCTAAAGGTGTATTACCGGTGATGTCACTAGGGGTCGGGGGGGGGTTAAATTCTTAGAAAAATAAACCAAGTAGTACTATAAAATTAAAAAACCCTATGCTGCTCACTCAGCCTGTATTACTAAATTTAAACTTTGAAGGGCACTAACGTTAAGCTAAACAGGGCTGTATGCATCCAACTATGCTGGAGAGTCACAGTCCAGTCATTTTGAATAATGTGTCCCGGTTTCCGGCGGTCTGAAACCCGGACACATGATTTGAAACCTGGAGGTGGCAACCTTACTGGGACAGAATGAACAACTGGGTGGGACACTGGGACAGCGCCTCCAAACCGGGACAATCCCAGTAAAAGTGGGACTTCTGGTAAGCCTATCCAACACCATGGAAACAGATCCTAACACAGTTTCATCTATTAAGGATCTTTTCCATGCTTTGGAGGATGAAATACTTAAAGAGCATTGACATTGGTGGGATCTCACCACCCTAGAAAAATATCTAGAAATAAAACAGATCCACAGGGGCCTACGTGTTCTGAAACACTGTTCTTTTAAGGAGGACACTGAACTCCTTGAAAAATGGTACAAGATTTTGAACGATTGTGCCTTTGATCTGATGAAAATTTTGATCGAACATAGACGCCTTTTGTCTGATAAATGTAGTGAAAACATTGAAAAAATCCAAGCTGATTTAACCAAGTACTTGGAGAATCCAGACTATGAACGGCTTTTAAAGAGAATGTACGAACGTACTGATAAATTTCAGGAGGACTTAGTTTTATCTAAAAATAAGAAACTAGAGAGAGATAATAACGACTATTTAAAAAACCAAGTCTATACCTACAATAGGCCAACACAATTAACTTCAGAAGAAAATGTGGAGACTCCTGAAAATGTATCAGGGGACAGGGAGATACAACCACCACATAACAATTATACTAACCAAGGGACCAATTTTACAGATAATAAACATAGATCTAAACACCATCCTAATTACAGACAACCTAGGAGACAGGAATATACCCACTCACATTCTAACTATCATCACTCTCAAAACAGACATTATCAAACGAGATCAGAAAATCATGAACAACTGTATCACCACCAGCAATACCCACAAACTAGACAGGAACCATGGAATAGACAATCTTACTATAACAGATATGAACATAATAGAAATGAACCATGGAACAGACAACAACGTCCTGACAACTTTAACCAACATGACCAACATTACAGACGAGACAGTTATAATAGAAACTATGAGACTCCTAGAATTTATAGACCCAATCAGAGAGAACAAGAGATGAATAATTACAGATTTCGAGAACAAAGGTCTTATCATCCAGACCATAGAACACATAGTCCATCCAGGAATAGAACTAGAGACCAAGACTATCACCAAAAAACTTCCTAAAATAATTTCAACCGCAACAATAGGTTTTTTCCATTAGCTTCTACATCAGATGAAAATGTTTTTTCAGAGAGACATGCTATAAACAATTCCAATACTGCGGCTACATCTCCTTTTTTAGGGAATGCCCCAACATCAGGAAAAAACACCCCAGACGAACAAAACTCCAAAAAAAGACCATTCCACACAGACCAAGAGGGTCAAGAGGCAGAGGCCTTACCGCCAAGGAAAAAGAATCACAGGAATTAGAAAGGGGTATTTTCAATTTATCTTCTTACAACTTAACCACCAATGAAAAGAAAGTTTTAAAACAGGGTCTTTCCTTTTGTCCACCCAACCCACACAATAATTTCAACCTTTTTGGTGACCTTAATCGTTTCACTAGAAAACTAGCACTCCAGAAATATTTTGCACAAAAGAACATAAAAAAACACAACCTAGAGGAAGAGAACACAGTTTGCATCCTTACAAACACTATGGATTATGGAAACAATGTGCCTACTATATATAGTACTGTGGATAATTTCACAACACATCTATATGAAGGCATAATACACACTAATGTGAAAACAAAATCATCTTTCTCCCCCCCCCCCCCTGGGCAGAACCATTACATAAAGGTTTTCCAGAACTTAGTTCTGGAGGATTTGAAAAAATCAAAAAGAAAAACTCTAAGAACAGTTTCTTTAAAAGACAGAGTGAGAAATCAGCTATTCAGTCCCTCGCAAACAATCCTGACATAATCATCCGTGATGCCGATAAGTGGGGAGGTATTATTGTCCAAGATCTAACAGAATATCTTAAAGAGGCAGATAGGATCTTTAAAGACACTGAATATTAGAAAGATCTATCTTACAATCCCACTACACAATTTCTTACACTGTATCAATCCTTAATCAGCAAAGGAGTTGCAAAAAATATTCTTAACAAAGACGAACATAGTTTTCTGAAAGTCAGCAATCCAAGTGTGGCCCATTATTATCACTTACCAAAAATCCATAAAAGCATATCCAACCCTCCAGGTCGCCCCATCATTGCTGGTATTGACAATCTCACTTATAATTTATCATATTATGTTGATATTATTTTACAGAAATATGTTTTAGGTTTGCAATCATATATTAAAGATAGTACAGATCTATTAAATAAGATTAAAAATGTCAAAAATACAGGTGACCTCATATGGATTTCATGTGATGTCAGTTCATTATACTCCAATATAGCACATCATTTGGGTTTACAAACAACTTCTGTTTTTTTGAACCGTGATTTCTTTATGCCCATGATACAGAGAGAATTTATTTTAGAATGCATCGAGTTTATCCTGAAACATAATTATTTTATTTATCAGGATGTTTATTATTTGCAGACTAAGGGGACGGCCATGGGCACCAGATTCGCCCCTAGCTTTGCCAATTTGTTTATGGGCGTATTCGAGGAATCATACATCTACAATTCCTCAGCAGGGGCGAGTCTGGTGTACTATGGCCGCTACATTCATGATTTGATTTTCATTTGGAAGGGTGACCTAACATCAGCACACACATTTACAGAATCTTTGAACAATAACAATATGGGCCTGACTTTCACAGCAAACATCAGTGTAGAGACAATAGATTTCTTAGATCTCACTTTGAGCTGGGACAAAGATGGCAATCTTAGCTCTAAAACTTTCTTCAAAAAAGTTGATAGCAACAGCTACTTAGACTATACAAGTAATCATCACAAGAAATGGTTCTCCAACATCCCATACAGTCAATTTGAAAGCATCAAACACAACTGCTCAGACATGACTCTGTGTGAACAACAGAGCCATATAATATATGAAAGATTTATTGAAAAGGGCTATCCCACTGACCTCTTGGACAACTGTCTGAACAAAGTTAGAGACTTAGACAGAGACAAACTGCTAAGTAAAAACAAACAAATTAAAAATAAAGATGAAAATTACTCTTCAGAACCCTTGTTTAGAACTCAATACAACTCTAACTATACACAGATACAGGGAGCCATTAACAGACATTGGCATATTATTAGGAGAGACCCCATTTTGAAGACCCTTTTGGGAGACCACCCAAAGATTGTATATACTAGAGCACCAACACTTAGAAGTAAATTGGCACCGAGTAAAAAGGTTAAAAACACCTTATGTAATTCACAACTCATGACAAAGCAGAAAACTATTCCTTCTTTTCTGGATAGAATAGGGGTCTACAAATGTGGACAAAAGAAGTGCAACACATGCAAAGTTATAACATCTGGGAAAAAGACTTTTCAGTCTTTTGTTAACGGAGAAGTTTTCAATATCACTACATTTATGAATTGTAATTCTGTCTATGTTCTATACATTCTGGAGTGCTGCTGTGGGATTCAGTACGTAGGTCGTACCTCCAGGAAGGCAAAGGTACGCTGGGGGGAACATTGGCGCAATTGCAAAAACTGCACTAAAAAAAAGATAAAGCACAGCATCCCTGAACACTGTTTAAACAAGCACAAGGGAAATTTCAATATTTTGCTTTATGTAAGTTTTTTGGTCTAATGACCTAATACAAGCAACAAATACTACATGAGATACATATCACTAGAGTACAATCGTTTCCATTTCTCTTGCAATTTGCTATTGTTATCCTTTGCATACATGTTTTAAACGTTCGAAATTAATACCAAATTGGTTACTTTTTACATTGATTATAGTCTACTCATACACAGTTCATAATACACCTATAGAGAAATCAGAACTCCAACTGTTAGAACGACAAATGCATTTTTTACCATTTCTTAGGATAATTTACTATTCGAGGCGACTTTCGATTTATTTCTCAGATCAAACGCATTTTAAGTTAGGACCGAATACCCTTTGTTACATGTATATAGATACATTTGATAATTCAGTTTCCTATCTAATACGCTATTTGTATTGTCAATTTTATACTATTTGTATAAACATTGTTACTTTTCGATTGTAATTTACACGGGATGACATTGGTCTGACATTGACCAATCAAACATCTTGGCAGGCTTTTTAAATGTGTTTTGCAACCGCATGTGTAATAGATTTTACTTGATGAAACGGCCAGGAGCTTGTGGCCGAGAAACGCGTCTAAAGCTCATGTAATAAATTGTTTTTATTCTATTACAATTCAGCATTATTTCCCCCGGGTTTTTATTTTGCCTGCCAAGTCTACCCTGTCACTTGGGGACAGTTTTACATTTTCGATCTTATTGAGGACTGTTTATTCAAACACACCAGTCTCAAGTGTAAAAGTTTTTGTTACACGCAGAGATCAGCTGCTCGCTGCTTTCCCACACAGCACGGCTCCAGAGGATCCTGACTCTATCTACGGAGGAGAGCCCACAGCCGCCTACCTGGAAATCTGGATACCATCCGGTTACAGCGTACTGACTGCTGAATTAAATGTCAGTCTGCCTATTCGCATCTCTTTCAACAAGGGTGCCAATACTCTTGTGAGTATATTACCATCTGTTATTGTCTCATTGTGACTCTTTTTGTCTGGAACCTTCTTGCACTATGAGGCGCTGTCTTTCTTCTCGCTACTCCTCTTTGCATACATGCCCACAGACTCTGTAACGCATGCCTCTTTTAGGAAGAGGTGCAGCCATAATGCAGGGTCAGAACCTCTGCCTGCAACTGTTATACTCAATTTTGTGAAAGGAAGAAACCTTACCATGGTTCCCTGCACGCACGTCTTGTTGTTATATTTTGGTGAGGGTAATCATGATGGCCATGTAGACCACCACCGAGAGTTATGGAAGTAAGAGATGAGATGAAAGTGCTAAGAATAGTACAACTTGAAACAACCGAGTTAGCCATGGGTGTTAGTCCAAGACCGTTTGGCTTTTTCTTGGCTTTGGGTGCGGCTAATCATGCAGGCCATATAGAGCTGCCACCATTCGGTGTTGTATCAAGTATTAAACTAATAAGAACAGTACTACCAAAATACAGCCAATGAAGGGCCTTATGAAGACTGAGCCAAGGTTGGATTGTAGTATTTTCTTAGGCTAATCATGATGGCCATGTAGACCACCACCGAGAGGCCTGGAAGTAACAGGGATGAGATAAAAGTGCTAAGAATAGTACAACTTGAAACAACCGAGTTAGCCATGGGTGTTAGTCCAAGACCGCTTGGCTTTTTTTTGGGTTTGGGTGCGGCTAATAATGCAGGCCATATAGAGCTGCCACCATTCGGTGTTGTATCAGGTATTAAACTAATAAGAACAGTACTACCAAAATACAGCCAATGAAGGGCCTATGAAGACTGAGCCAAGGTTGGATTGTAGTATTTTCTTAGGCTAATCATGATGGCCATGTAGACCACCACCGAGAGGCCTGGAAGTAACAGGGATGAGATAAAAGTGCTAAGAATAGTACAACTTGAAACAACCGAGTTAGCCATGGGTGTTAGTCCAAGACCGCTTGGCTTTTTTTTGGGTTTGGGTGCGGCTAATAATGCAGGCCATATAGAGCTGCCACCATTCGGTGTTGTATCAGGTATTAAACTAATAAGAACAGTACTACCAAAATACAGCCAATGAAGGGCCTATGAAGACTGAGCCAAGGTTGGATTGTAGGATTTTCTTAGGCTAATCATGATGGCCATGTAGACCACCCCCGAGAGGCATGGAAGTAAGGGATGAGATGAAAGTGCTAAGAATAGTACAACTTGAAACAACCGAGTTAGCCATGGGTGTTAGTCCAAGACCGCTTGGCTTTTTTTTGGCTTTGGGTGCGGCTAATCATGCAGGCCATATAGAGCTGCCACCATTCGGTGTTGTTTCCAGTATTAAACTAATAAGAACAGTACTACCAAAATACAGTCAATGAAGGGCCTATGAAGACTGAGCCAAGGTTGGATTGTAGTATTTTGTTAGGCTAATCATGATGGTCATGTAGACCACCACCGAGAGGCCTGGAAGTAACAGGGATGAGATGAAAGTGCTAAGAATAGTACAACTTGAAACAACCGAGTTAGCAATGGGTGTTAGTCCAAGACCGCTTGGCTTTTTTTTGGCTTTGGGTGCGGCTAATCATGCAGGCCATATAGAACTGCCAACATTCTGTGTTTTATCAGGTATTAAACTAATAAGAACAGTACTACCAAAATACAGCTAATGAAGGGCCTATGAAGACTGAGCCAAGGTTGGATTGTAGTATTTTGTTAGGCTAATCATGATGGCCATGTAGACCACCACCGAGAGGCCTGAAAGTAACAGGGATGAGATGAAAGTGCTAAGAATAGTACAACTTGAAACAACTGAGTTAGCCATGGGTGTTAGTCCAAGACCGCTTGGCTTTTTTTTTGGCTTTGGGTGCGGCTAATCATGCAGGCCATATAGAGCTGCCACAATTCAGTGTTGTATCAGGTATTAAACTAATAAGAACAGTACTACCAAAATACAGCCAATGAAGGGCCTATAAAGACTGAGCCAAGGTTGGATTGTAGTATTTTGTTAGGCTAATCATGATGGCCATGTAGACCACCACCAAGAGGCCTGGAAGTAACAGGGATGAGATGAAAGTGCTAAGAATAGTACAACTTGAAACAACCGAGTTAGCCATGGGTGTTAGTCCAAGACCGCTTGGCTTTTTTTTTTGGCTTTGGGTGCGGCTAATCATGCAGGCCATATAGAGCTGCCACCATTTGGTGTTGTATCAGGTATTAAACTAATAAGCTGATTCAATCTTTGTTGAACATCCTAGGATACCTGTGTTTAAGTATTTACTCAAAGTACATAAGTCCTTAGTCAATCCCCCAGGGAGACCAATAATTTCGGCTATTGGCTCTCTGGGGGAAAGACTGGGCCAATGGGTAGACGCACAGTTGCAGCCAATAGTTCAGTCGCTACCTGGATTTCTGAGAGATACTAAACATCTACTCAGGTCTATTGAGCAGTTTGAATGGAAAAAGGGGTATACCTTTTCTACAATAGATGCTGTTTCTTTATATTCATGCATACCGCATGAGCAGGGATTAAGTGCTATACAAAGAATGCTTGTCAGATACTCTGGATATGATGATAGATTGATTGAATTCTTATTAGAAGCCATATCATTCTTACTACATCATAATTACTTTATGTATAATGGTGAGTTTTACCTGCAACTTAGAGGGACAGCGATGGGGGCAAAATTTGCCCCCTCGTATGCCAATTTATATCTAGCAGATTTTGAAACAAGGAAAATCTTAGGCCATGAGAACCTCTATAAGGATAATATTAAGCTATATACTAGGTATATCGATGATATTTTGTTGATTTGGGGAGGTGACATGAATAATCTAAAGAATTTTGTTGATAATCTCAATATGAATGATAATAACCTCAGTTTTACCTATAATGTCTCCAGTGATAGTATACCTTATTTGGATGTACTTTTAGGACATAATGATGAATCTATTCTCACTGAAGTGTATAGAAAAGAGACCTCTGGGAATACTATTCTCAGAGCTGATTCATTACATCCTAAACATCTGAAAAAGGGGATCCCTAAGGGACAATACATTAGGCTGATGCGCAATTGTAGCTCATTGGACATGTATTGGAAACATGCTAGAGATTTGACTTCACGTTTGGTGGATAGAGGTTACAATTTAGGGGACCTAAATGAAATTGCTACTTTAGTTTCTAGCTTTAATAGAAGAAAGTTACTTAAAGATAAACAGAAACAAAAATTAGATGCTGGAAATCAGTGTAGCAATAGTGTTAATTTTATAACTAAATATAGCAATCAATATGATGCTATATGTGATATCATTAAGAGAAGGTTACCCCTTTTGGAAATGGATGAAGATCTTAAGTTATTATCAAAACATTGTAAGTTTATCTCTTATAGATCTGATACTATAGGAGATAAAATCAATAAGAACTTAAACTCTTACTCCAATATTAACACTGCAGTATTGTCAGGTAAAACTGGAAATTGGCTCTCTAAGAAATGTGGTTTTTATAAATGCGGTGTAAGGCCGTGCAAGAGTTGCGATTTTGCTTTGGTTGGAGATACCTTCCGCTCTACTAATACTAATAAAATATATAACATCAGGGAACGTATCAATTGTAACTCCAATTTTGTTATTTACCTTATCACCCGTCTACACTGTAATTTTCAATATGTGGGACTCACCTCTAGGGGCCTAAAGGACAGAATTAGGGAACATCTTTTGTCCCTAAAGGCAGAGGTACCAAAAACCCCAGTGGCTAAGCACTTTTTTGAGCATGTTGATAAATTCAGGTACTTCTGGTTTCAAGGTATTGAACAGGTTAAAACAAATACTAGAGGTGGGGACAGATATAAAATCCTCAGTAAAAGAGAAATCTATTGGATTTATAATCTTAAAACAGGTTCTCCATTAGGGATGGATAAAATCAGTGATATTAAATTGTTCATTGATGCCTAAACTTTAACTATTTAACTGTCCCCACAGTACATCAATAGTTTTTACTGGTTGATTATAATCAAGTTCCATATTCGTTCTATGTGTTTTTCTCCTTTGATTAACCCCTTAAGGACCACAGCACTTTTCCATTTTCTGTCCGTTTGGGACCAAGGCTATTTTTACATTTCTGTGGTGTTTGTGTTTAGCTGTAATTTTCCTCTTACTCATTTACTGTACCCACACATATTATATACTGTTTTTCTCGCCATTAAATGGAATTTCTAAACATACCATTATTTTCATCATATCTTATAATTTACTATAAAAAAAATTATAAAATATGAGGAAAAAATGGAAAAAACACACTTTTTCTAACTTTGACCCCCAAAATCTGTTACACATCTACAACCACCAAAAAACACCCATGCTAAATAGTTTCTAAATTTTGTCCTGAGTTTAGAAATACCCAATGTTTACATGTGCTTTGCTTTTTTTGCAAGTTATAGGGAAATAAATACAAGTAGCACTTTGCTATTTCCAAACCACTTTTTTTAAAAATTAGCGCTAGTTACATTGGGACACTGATATCTTTCAGGAATCCCTGAATATCCCTTGACATGCATATATTTTTTTTTAGAAGACATCCCAAAGTATTGATCTAGGCCCATTTTGGTATATTTCATGCCACCATTTCACTACCAAATGCGATCAAATAAAAAAATTTGTTCACTTTTTCACAAATTGTTTCACAAACTTTAGGTTTCTCACTGAAATTATTTACAAACAACTTGTGCAATTATGGCACAAATGGTTGTAAATGATTCTCTGGGATCCCCTTTGTTCAGAAATTGCAGACATATATGGCTTTGGCATTGCTTTTTGGTATTTAGAAGGCGCAAAATCCCACTGCGCACCACACATGTATTATGCCCAGCATTGAAGGGGTTAATTAGGAAGCTTGTAGGGAGCTTTTAGGGTTAATTTTAGCTTTAGTATAATGTAGTAGACAACCCAAAGTATTGATCTAGGCCCATTTTGGTATATTTCATGCCACCATTTCACCGCCAAATGCTAACAAATAAAAATAAAGCGTTACATTTTTCACAATTTTAGGTTTCTCACTGAAATGATTTACAAACAGCTTGTGCAATTATGGCATAAATGGTTGTAAAAGCTTCTCTGGGATCCCCTTTGTTCAGAAATAGCAGATATATATGGCTTTGGCTTTGCTTTTTGGTAATTAGAAGGCAGCTAAATGCCGTTGCGCACCACACGTGTATAATGCCCAGCATTGAAGGGGTTAATTAGGGAGCTTGTAGGGAGCTTGCAGGGTTAATTTTAGCTTTAGTGTAGGTATCAACCTCCCACATGACACATCACACCCCCTGATCCCTCCCAAACAGCTCTCTTCCCTCCCCCACCCCACAATTGTCCCCGCCATCTTAAGTACTGGCAGTAAGTCTGCCAGTACTAAAATAAGAGTTTTTTGGGGATTTAAAAAAAAAAAAAGATAATTCTGCTCTGTAGGATCCCCCCTTAGCCCCCAACTTCCCTGATCCCCCCCCAATCAGCTCTCTAACCCCCCTCTCGGCCTTATTATGCGCCATATTGGGTACTGGCAGCTGTCTGCCAGTACCCAGTTTGAAATCAAATATGTTTTTAAGAACATTTTATTATTATGTTATTTTAAAAATATTATTTTCATTAGTGTAGCTGCCCCCCCTCAACCCCCAACCTCCCACCCTCCCAGATCCTTAACATTTGTAAAACATTTGCCCCCCCTCAACCCCCTCTCTCCCACCTTACAGTGTTTCATAGTGTAGGGTTCCCACCCGCGCGCGCACCCGCACCCGCGCACGCGCGCGCACTCAATCCCGCCCCCCTTCCCCACCGATGGGCGCCCACCCACCTCCCACGATCAGCTCCCACCCACCAACGAACAGGGCCATTGATGGCCGATGCAGAGAGGGCCACAGGGTGGCTCTCTCTTCATCGGACGGCTTAAAAATGTTATAGCAGGATGCCTCAATATCGAGGCATCACTGCTATAACATGAAAGCAGTTGGAAGTGATCAGGATCGCTTCCACTGCTTTCAAATACCAACGACGTACGGGGTACGTCCTTGGTCATTAACTGCATTTTTTTGCAGGACGTACCCCATACGTCGTTGGTCGTTAAGGGGTTAAGTTGCAACATTGTATCATGTACCTATAATTGCCGTAATATTATATGGTTTGCATTTGACTTTTATATTCATCTGGCTACTTTTTTGTGGAGACATGGTATTTCAGTGTAGCAGTAGTTATATAACTTCTTAGTGTTAGAGTTCCGATATTCTAAACTTTGATTAAACTCATTTTAGAAAAAGTGCTTTATTTAGTTTTAGCGTATATTGTTATGATGTAAATAGAGATTTTGTAACATCTTCTTTCTGTTGTTAAAGTTAGCTAATACTTACAATCTTGTGGAGTGTAATAGGTTAAATCGAAGGTGAGATCTTTGTTTGCTGATTGGCTATTCAACTTTGTTACCTGAGATTTAACAGCTGCTTGTAACACTTTTTCTCCCAGCTCTGATGAACCGTTTGTGAAACGGGAAACGCGTCAGCGGGGTTTGTTTGCTGTGCCTGTAATTTTATGTATGATTTGGATATGTAATAAATTACGATTTTTACCTGCATAACTCTCTCTCCATTATCTTTTACACCACTGTTGCGATTCCTGTTTTCTGTCTTAAACTAATAAGAACAGTACTACCAAAATACAGCCAATGAAGGGCCTATGAAGACTGAGCCAAGGTTGGATTGTAGTATTTTGTTAGGCTAATCATGATGGCCATGTAGACCACCACCGAGAGGCATGGAAGTAAGGGATGAGATGAAAGTGCTAAGAATAGTACAACTTGAAACAACCGAGTTAGCCATGGGTCTTAGTCCAAGACCGCTTGGCTTTATTTTGGGTTGGGTGCGGCTAATCATGCAGGCCATATAGACCTGCCACCATTCGGTGTTGTTTCAGTTATTAAACTAATAAGAACAGTACTACCAATATACAGCCAATGAAGGGCCTATGAATACTGAGCCAAGGTTGGATTGTAGTATTTTGTTAGGCTAATCATGATGGCCATGTAGACCACCCTCGAGAGGCCTGGAAGTAACAGGGATGAAAGTGCTAAGAATAGTACTAATTGAAACAACCGAATTAGCCATGGGTGTTAGTCCAAGACCGCTTGGCTTTTTTTTGGGTTTGGGTGCGGCTAATCATGAAGGCCAGATAGACCTGCCACCATTCAGTGTTGTAACAGGTATTAAACTGCTAAGAACAGTACTACTTAACATAACCTAGTTACCATGGGTCACAGAGCATATGTTTTGTTATTATATTTTGTAAGGGTAATCATGCAGGCCTTATAGACCTCCCCCAATAGGGTGAGTAACAGGTATTGAAATGCTAAGAACAGTACTACTTAACACAAAGTTACCATGGGTCCCAGAGCATATGTCTTATTATTATATTTTGTTCGGTTAATCATGCAGGCCATATAGACCTCCCCCGATAGGGTGAGTAACAAGTATTAAAATGCTAAGAAGAGTACTACTTAACACAACCTAGTTACCATGGGTCCCAGACCGCATGTCTTGTTATTATATTTTGTAAGGGTAATCATGCAGGCCATATAGACCTCCACCGATAGGTTGAGTAACAGGTATTAAAATGCTAAGGACATTACTATTTAACACAACCTAGTTGCCATGGGTCCCAGAATGCATGTGTTGTTATTATATTTTGTTAGGGTAATCATGCAGGCCATATAGACCTCCCCCGATAGGGTAAGTAACAGGTATTAAAATACTAAGAAGAGTACTACTTAACACAACCTAGTTACCATGGGTCCCAGACCGCATGTCTTGTTATTATATTTTGTAAGGGTAATCATGCAGGCCATATAGACCTCCACCGATAGGGTGAGTAACAGGTATTAAAATGCTAAGGACATTACTACTTAACACAACCTAGTTACCATGGGTCCCAGAACGCATGTGTTGTTATTATATTTTGTTAGGGTAATCATGCAGGCCATATAGACCTCCCCCGACAGGGTGTAACAGGTATTAAAATGCTAAGAACAGTACTACTTAACACAACCTAGTTATCATGGGTCCCAGACCCAGAGCAGATGTCTTATTATTATATTTTGTATGGGTAATCATGCAGGCCATATAGACCTCCCACGATAGGGTGAGTAATAGGTATTAAAATGCTAAGAAGAGTAATACTTAACACAACCTAGTTACCATGGGTACCAGACCGCATGTTTTGTTATTATATTTTGTAAGGGTAATCATGCTGGCCATATAGACCTCCCCCGATAGGGCGAGTAACAGGTATTAAAATGCTAAGGACATTACTACTTAACACAACCTAGTTACCATGGGTCCCAGACCTCATGTTTTGTTATTATATTTTGTAAGGGTAATCATGCAGGCCATATAGACCTCCACCGATAGGGTAAGTAACAGGTATTAAAATGCTAAGGACATTACTATTTAACACAACATAGTTACCATGGGTCCAAGACACAGAGCAGATGTCTTATTATTATATTTTGTATGGTTAATCATCCAGGCCATATAGACCTCCCCAAATAGGGGGAGTTACAGAGATTAAAGTACTAAGAATAGTACTACTTAAAACACAACCTAGTTAACATGGGTCCCAGACCGCATGTCTTATTATTATATTTTGTCAGGGTAATCAGGCAGGCCATATAGACCTCCCCCGATAGGGGGGGTAACAGGGATTAAAGTGCTAAGAAAAGTACTAATTAACACAAGCTAGTTACCATGGGTCCAACACCGTGTGTCTTGTTGTTATACTTTGTCAGGGTAATCATGCAGGCCATATAGACCTGCCTTGATAGGGGGAGTAACAGGGATTACAGTTCTAAGAATAGTACTACTTAAACACAACCTAGTTACCATGGGTCCCAGACCAGATGTTTTCTTGTTATACTTTGTCAGGCTAATCATGCAGGCCATATAGAACTCCAATGAAAGGGGGGGGGGATAAGAGGGATTAAAGTGATAAGAAAAGTTTTACTTAACACAACAAAATTACCATGGGTCCCAGACCGCGTGTATTGTTGTTATACTTTGTCAGGATAATCATAACCGCCATATAGACCTCCACCAATAGGGGGAGTTACAGGGATGAAAGTGCTAAGAATAGTACTACTTAACACAACCTAGTTACCATGGGTCCAAGACCGCATGTTTAATTATTATACTTTGTCAGGGTAATTATATATCTAACAAATCTATCTATTTCTCTTCTATCGATTCTATCTAACTATCAATCTATGTATATCTATCTATCCTATCTATCTATCTATCTATCTATCTATCTATCTATCTTCTGTCCGGACTGTTTTGAGACAGCCACTTGTGTTTTGACAATTTTGAAGTAGGAGGACAGAACAATCATCTTCTTCCATCTCCCGGTTCCAAAAATGAAGGCCATATAGACCTCCCCCGATAGGGGGAGTAACAGGTTGTAGTAAACTGCTAAGAATAGTACTACTTAACACACCACGGGTCACAGACCGCATGTCTTATTGTTATACTCTGTCAGGGAAATTATATATATTTCAAATCGATGTATTTATCTATCAAATCGATCGAACTATCAAACGTATCTATCAAATGTAGATTGCTTCTATTGATCGATGTAATTCGTATCTATAAAATGTATATTACATATTTTGGTTGATGTCATTCGTATCTATAAAATGTATATTGCATCTTTGATTCAATAACATTCGTATCTATCAAATGTATATTGCATCTATTGATCGATGTAATTCGTATCTATCAAATTATATTGCATCTATTGATCTATGTAAATTGTATCGATCATATGTATATTGCATCGATTGAGCTATGTAATCTGTGTATCTATCAAATCTATCTATCTCGTGGTTGTGCAAATGGATTGTTTGCGGTTGATTGCGGTGCGTTACACTTGGAGTTTGCTCTGTCACTGTGAAACGGCCGTAACCCTTACACTACCTGATAGATACGACATCATAACTGATGTTTTAAACCACGTTATTGCAAACAATTTGGGAATGTTAGGTGATTTAGGCCCTTTATGGGTTAAAAGCAGACTCTGCATAAACTATGTAATTTTCCATGGGAGTTTTGCCAGGGATCCCCCTCCAGCATGCCACAGTCCCGGTGTTAGTACCCTTGAAACAACTTTTCCATCACTATTGTGGCCAGAAAGAGTCCTTGTAGGTTTTAAAGTTCGCCTGCCTATTGAATTCAATGGCGGTTTTTTTAAGTTCGCAACATCACTATAAATAACCAGCCTTTACAAGTGGCTGGTTAATGCTACCATGAGCTTGCGGTAGCAATTAGTGCTTATACAATTAACCAGAGATCAGATCTCTGGTTAATTTTATAAATATGCCCACATGCCCCCAAAATACAGTGGTGTGTATTTTATTAAAAATACAAATTGTAGAATTTTTATTTTTTAAAAAAATAATTGCACCAGAAAGTTTTTGAGGGCTAAAGTTGTTGGATGTGGGGTGTTAGAAAAAAAGCGGCACTGAAAAGTGCCTCTAGATTGTAGTCTATATACAGTATATATATGTATATGCTTATATACATATATATTTATTTGTTAATATGTGTATATACACATATTAACACAGAAATATATATGTATATAGCTATATATATATATTTACAGTTTCCTGCCATCACTGTGTGACTTAACCTCTTCACTACTCTAGTTCTCATGCCATGTCTCACTGCTTGAGAACGAGGCTCCCATTGTTCACATTGCTCTCAGCTTGTAATACCAGCGCACATTAGCATGTACTGGTATTACTCAGTAGAGCGCAAATATCGCTTTCATAAAAGCGATATTTAGTGCTCCACTAGTAATCTGATTCTGGTACTAAACTGTTTAATATATTATATTATATATATACTATACAGTGTATATATATATATATATATATATATATATATATATATATATATATATATATATATATATAGTGATGTCACGAATTTAAAAATTTCAGTTCGCGAATGGTGGACTCGAACTTCTGCTATTGTTCGCGAACCGGCGAACCGCGCGAACCTCCATTGACTTCAATAGGCAGGCGAACTTTAAAACCCACAAGGACTCTTTCTGGCCACAATAGTGATGGAAAAGTTATTTCAAGGGTACTAACACCTGGACTGTGGCATGCTGGAGGGGGATCCATGTCAAAACTCCCATGGAAAATTACATTGTTGATGCAGAGTCTGCTTTTAACCCATAAAGGGCCTAAATCACCTAACATTAATAAATTGTTTGCAATAACATGCTTTAAAACATCAGTTATGATGTTGTATCAATCAGGTAGTGTAAGGGTAACGCCCGCTTCACAGTGACGGACCAAACTCCAAGTGTAACGCACCGCAAACAGTCCATTTGCACAACCACAAGATAGATAGATTTGATAGATAGATACATAGATTACATAGCTCAATCGATGCAATACACATATGATCGATACAAATTACATAGATTAATAGTTGCAATATACATTTGATAGATACGAATTACATAGATCAATAGATGCAATATCCATTTGATAGATACGAATGTTATCGATCCAAAGATGCAATATACATTTTATAGATACGATTGATAGTTAGATAGATTTGATAGATAAATAGATTTGAAAGATATATAATTTCCCTGACAGAGTATAACAATAAGACATGCGGTCTGGGACCCGTGGTGTGTTAAGTAGTACTATTCTTAGCAGTTTACTACTACCTGTTACTCCCCCTATCGGGGGAGGTCTATATGGCCTGCATTTTTGGAACAGGGAGATGGAAGAAGATGATTGGTCTGTCCTCCTACTTCAAATTTGTCAAAAACACAAGTGGCTGTCTCAAAACAGTCCGGACACGAGATAGATAGATTTGATAGATAGATATACATAGATTGATAGCTAGATAGAATCGATAGAAGATAAATAGATAGATTTGATAGATATATAATTACCCTGACAAAGTATAATAATTAAACATGCGGTCTGGGACCCATGGTAACTAAGTTGTGTTAAGTAGTACTATTCTTAGCACTTTCATCCCTGTAACTCCTCCTATCGGGGGAGATCTATATGGCCTGCATGATTACCATGACAAAGTATAACAACAAGACACGTGGTCTGGGACCCATGGTAACTAGGTTGTGTTAAGTAGTACTATTCTTAGCACTTTAATCCCTGTTACTCCCCCTATCGGGGGAGGTCTAAATGGCGTGCATGATTTCCCTGACAAAGTATAACAACAAAACACGCGGTCTGGGACCCATGGTAACTAGGTTGTGTTAAGTAGTACTGTTCTTAGCAGTTTAATCCCTGTTACTCCCCCTATCGGGGGAGGTCTATATGGCCTGCATGATTACCGTTACAAAGTATAACAACAAAACATGCGGTGTGGGACCCATGGTAACTAGGTTGTGTTAAGTAGTACTATTCTTAGAACTTTAATCCCTGTTACTCCCCTTATCAAGGGAGGTCTATATGGCCTGCATTATTACCCTGACAAAGTATAATAACAAAACATGCAGTCTGGGACCAATGGTAACTAGGTTGTGTTAAGTAGTACTATTCTTAGCACTTTAATCCCTGTTACTCCCCCTATCGGGGGAGGTCTATATGGCGTGCCTGATTATCCTGACAAAATATAACAACAATACATGCGGTCTGGGAACCACTGTTAACTAGGTTGTGTTAAATTATACTATTCTTAGCACGTTAATTCATGTTACTCCCCTATCGGGGGAGGTCTATATGGCCTGCCTGATTATCCTGACAAAATATAACAAGATATGCGGTCTGGGAACCACTGTTAATGTTAACTAGGTTGTGTTAAGTTGTACTATTCTTAGCACTTTAATCCCTGTTACTCCCCCTATCAAGGGAGGTCTATATGGCCTACATGATTACCCTGACAAATTATAATACCCAAACATGCGGTCTGGGACCCATGGTGGTACTGGTATAACTAGGTTTTCTTAAGTAGTACTATTCTTAGCAGTTTAATCCCTGTGATTGGTCTGTCCTCCTACTTCAAATTTGTCAGAAACACAAGTGGCTGTCTCAAAACAGTCCAGACACAAGATAGATAGATAGGATAGATATACATAGATTGATAGTTAGATAGAATCGATAGAAGATAAATAGATAGATTTGTTAGATATATAATTACCCTGACAGAGTATAATAATTAAACATGCCGTTTGGGACCCTGGTAACTAGGTTGTGTTAAGTAGTACTATTCATAGCAATTTCATCCCTGTAACTCCTCCTATCGGGGGAGGTCTATATGGCCTGCATGATTACCATGACAAAGTATAACAACAAGACACACGGTCTGGGACCCATGGTATCTAGGTTGTGTTAAGTAGTACTTTTCTTTGCAGTTTAATCCCTCTTACTCCCCCTTTCGGTGGAGGTCTATATGGCCTGCATGATTACCCTGACAAAGTATAACAACAAGACATGCGGTCTGGGAACCAGTGTTAACTAGGTTGTGTTAAGTTGTACTATTCTTAGCACTTTAATTCCTGTTACTCCCCCTATCAAGGGAGGTGTATATGGCCTGCATGATTACCCTGACAAAGTATAATAACAAAACATGCGGCTGGGACCCATGGTGGTACTGGTATAACTAGGTTTTCTTAAGTATTACTATTCTTAGCAGTTATAATGTTAAACCAACAGGTATGAGTGGTTGCACAGAGCAATTAATCACAGTATATGCTTGCGGTGGGCCTGGCACAAAGGCCTGATGGAAAATGAAATTAGATTAAACTTGCAATTAGCAAACTAATGTAAAAGTTTTTTTATTTTTTTTTAAATAATGTTAAACCAACAGGTATGAGTGGTTGCACAGAGCAATTAATCACAGTATATGCTTGCTGTCGGCCTGGCACACAGGCCTGATGGTAAATGAAATTAGATTAAACTTGCAATTAGCAAACTAATGTAAAAGTTTTTTTTTATTTTAATTTAAAATAATGTTAAAACAACAAGTATTAGTGGTTGCACAGCGCAATTAATAACAGTATATGCTTGCTGTAGGCCTGGCACACAGGCCTGATGGAAAATAAAATTAGATTAAACTTGCAATTAGCAAACTAATGTAAAAGTTTTTTTTACTTTTTTTTTTTAAATAATGTTAAAACAACAGGTATGAGTGGTTGCACAGAGCAATTAATCACAGTATATGCTTGCAGTGGGCCTGGCACACAGGCCTGATGGAAAATGAAATTAGATTAAACTTGCAATTAGCAAACTAATGTAAAAGTTGTTTGTTTGTTTTTTTAAATAATGATAAACCAACAGGTATGAGTGGTTGCACAGAGCAATTAATCACAGTATATGCTTGCAGTGGGCCTGGCACACAGGCCTGATGGAAAATGAAATTAGATTAAACTTGCAATTAGCAAACTAATGTAAAAGTTGTTTGTTTGTTTTTTTAAATAATGATAAACCAACAGGTATGAGTGGTTGCACAGAGCAATTAATCACAGTATATGCTTGCTGTTGGCCTGGCACACAGGCCTGATGGTAAACGAAATTAGATTAAACTTGCAATTAGCAAACTAATGTAAAAGTTTTTTTTTTTTAATTTAAAATAATGTTAAAACAACAAGTATTAGTGGTTGCACAGAGCAATTAATAACAGTATATGCTTGCTGTAGGCTTGGCACACTGGCCTGATGGAAAATAAAATTAGATTAAACTTGCAATTAGCAAACTAATGTAAAACTTTTTTTTTTAATTTAAAATAATGTTAAACCACCAGATATGAGTGATGGCAGTGAGCAAGTTGGCACAATATATGCTGTGAGGCTCACACACAGGCTGGTGGCAGGCAAATGCAAAAAAAAAAACGACTGGAGTTCTAGCCCTATGCAAAAAAATAAAAAAATGTAGCCCTGAAAAGGGCTTTTTGGAGTGCTGACCTTACAGCAGAGATCAGATGAGTCCTTCAGGACTTTAGTGGAGACTGAATAGACTAGCCTAGCTATCAATTTCCCAATAAAATCAGGAGCTGCAACAATAAACCTCCTCTCTCTTCAAAAGCTGCATCACAATGATTCTAAAATGGCTGCTGCCCGGGATCTGGGAGGGTCTGGAAGGGAGTGTCTGCTGCTGATTGGTTGTAATGTGTCTGCAGACTGTGAGATACAGGGTCAAAGTTTACTCAATGATGACGAATAGGGGGCGGATCGAACATCGCATATGTTCGTCCGCGGCGGCGAACGCGAACAAGCTATGTTTGCAGGGAACCGTTCGCTGGCGAACAGTTCGGGACATCACTATATATATACTGTATGTATCTATATATATATATATATATATATATATATATATATATACATACATACAGTGGGGAAAAAAAGTATTTAGTCAGCCATCAATTGTGCAAGTTCTCCCACTTAAGAAGATGAGAGAGGCCTGTAATTTTCATCATAGGTATACCTCAACTATGAGAGACAAAATATGGAAACAAATCCAGACAATCACATTGTCTGATTTGGAAAGAATTTATTTTGCAAATTATGGTGGAAAATAAGTATTTGGTCAATATCAAAAGTTCATCTCAATACTTTATTATATATCCTTTGTTGGCAATGACAGAGGTCAAACGTTTTCTGTAAGTCTTCACAAGGTTGTCACACACTGTTGCTGGTATGTTGGCCCATTCCTGCATGTAGATCTCCTCTAGAGCAGTGATGTTTTGGGGCTGTCGCTGGGCAACACAGACTTTCAACTCCCTCCAAAGGTTTTCAATGGTGTTGAGATCTGGAGACTGGCTAGGCCACTCCAGGACCTTGAAATGCTTCTTACGAAGCCACTCCTTCGTTGCCCGGGTGGTGTGTTTGGGATCATTGTCATGCTGAAAGACCAGCCACATTTCATCTTCAATGTCCTTGCTGATGGAAGGAGCTTTGCACTCAAAATCTCACGATACATGGCCCTATTCATTCTTTCATGTACACGGATCAGTCGTCCTGTTCCCTTTGCAGAGAAACAGCCCCAAAGCATGATGCTGCCACCCCCCATGCTTCACAGTAGGTATGGTGTTCTCTCTCCTCCAAACACGACAAGTTGTGTTTCTACCAAACAGTTCTACTTTGGTTTCATCTGACCATATGATATTCTCCCAATCCACTTCTGGATCATCCAAATGCTCTCTAGCATACTTCAGACGGGCCTGGACATGTACTGGCTTAAGCAGGGGGACACGTCTGGCACTGCAGGATCTGAGTCCCTGGCAGCATAGTGTGTTAGTCTTTGTTACGTTGCTCCAGCTCTCTGCAGGTCATTCACTAGGTCCCCCCGTGTGGTTCTGGGATGTTTGCTCACCGTTCTTGTGATCATTTTGACCCCACGGGGTGAGATCTTGCGTGGAGCCCCAGATCGAGGGAGATTATCAGTGGTCTTGTATGTCTTCCATTTTCTAATTATTGCTCCCACAGTTGATTTCTTCATACCAAGCTGCTTGCCTATTGCAGATTCAGTCTTCCCAGCCTTGTGCAGGTCTACAATTTTGTTTCTGGTGTCCTTCGACAGCTCTTTGGTCTTCACCATAGTAGAGTTTGGAGTGTGACTGTTTGAGGTTGTGGACAGGTGTCTTTTATACTGATAACAAGTTCAAACAGGTGCCATTAATACAGGTAATGAGTAGAGGACAGAGGAGCCTCTTAAAGAAGAAGATACAGGTTTGTGAGAGCCAAAAATATTGCTTGTTTGTAGGTGACCAAATACTTATTTTTCACCATAATTTGCAAATAAATTCTTTCCAAATCAGACAATGTGATTTTCTGGATTTATTTCCACATTTTGTCTCTCATAGTTGAGGTATACCTATGATGAAAATTACAGGCCTCTCTCATCTTCTTAAGTGGGAGAACTTGCACAATTGGTGGCTGACTAAATACTTTTTTGCCCCACTGTATATATACGGTTATTGGAGTCGCCGTGTTAGTCCAGAGATTTAGATATCAAAATAACAAGAGTATTGCATTGAGCAATGATACTTTTTTATTGGACTAATTATACATTTATAAGATGACAAGCTTTCAAAAGAATGTCTTCCTTTTTCAAGTCTGTCAGTATTGCTTCAGACTTGAAAAAGGAAGACATTCTTCTGAAAGCTTGTCATCTTATAAATGTATAGTTAGTCCAATAAAAAAGTATCATTGCTCAATGCAATACTCTTGTTATTTTGATATATATATATATATATATATATATATATATATATATATATATATATATATATATATATATATCAAAATAACAAGAGTATTGCATTGAGCAATGATACTTTTTTATTGGACTAACTATACATTTATAAGATGACAAGCTTTCAGAAGAATGTCTTCCTTTTTCAAGTCTGAAGCAATACTGACAGACTTGAAAAAGGAAGACATTCTTTTGAAAGCTTGTCATCTTATAAATGTATAATTAGTCCAATAAAAAAGTATCATTGCTCAATGCAATACTCTTGTTATTTTGATATCTAAATCTCTGGACTAACACGGCGACTCCAATAACCGTATATATACAGTGGGGCAAAAAAGTATTTAGTCAGCCACCAATTGTGCAAGTTCTCCCACTTAAGAAGATGAGAGAGGCCTGTAATTTTCATCATAGGTATACCTCAACTATGAGAGACAAAATATGGAAACAAATCCAGACAATCACATTGTCTGATTTGGAAAGAATTTATTTTGCAAATTATGGTGGAAAATAAGTATTTGGTCAATATCAAAAGTTCATCTCAATACTTTATTATATATCCTTTGTTGGCAATGACAGAGGTCAAACGTTTTCTGTAAGTCTTCACAAGGTTGTCACACACTGTTGCTGGTATGTTGGCCCATTCCTGCATGTAGATCTCCTCTAGAGCAGTGATGTTTTGGGGCTGTCGCTGGGCAACACAGACTTTCAACTCCCTCCAAAGGTTTTCAATGGTGTTGAGATCTGGAGACTGGCTAGGCCACTCCAGGACCTTGAAATGCTTCTTACGAAGCCACTCCTTCGTTGCCCGGGTGGTGTGTTTGGGATCATTGTCATGCTGAAAGACCAGCCACATTTCATCTTCAATGTCCTTGCTGATGGAAGGAGCTTTGCACTCAAAATCTCACGATACATGGCCCTATTCATTCTTTCATGTACACGGATCAGTCGTCCTGTTCCCTTTGCAGAGAAACAGCCCCAAAGCATGATGCTGCCACCCCCATGCTTCACAGTAGGTATGGTGTTCTCTCTCCTCCAAACACGACAAGTTGTGTTTCTACCAAACAGTTCTACTTTGGTTTCATCTGACCATATGATATTCTCCCAATCCACTTCTGGATCATCCAAATGCTCTCTAGCATACTTCAGACGGGCCTGGACATGTACTGGCTTAAGCAGGGGGACACGTCTGGCACTGCAGGATCTGAGTCCCTGGCAGCATAGTGTGTTAGTCTTTGTTACGTTGCTCCAGCTCTCTGCAGGTCATTCACTAGGTCCCCCCGTGTGGTTCTGGGATGTTTGCTCACCGTTCTTGTGATCATTTTGACCCCACGGGGAGAGATCTTGCGTGGAGCCCCAGATCGAGGGAGATTATTAGTGGTCTTGTATGTCTTCCATTTTCTAATTATTGCTCCCACAGTTGATTTCTTCATACCAAGCTGCTTGCCTATTGCAGATTCAGTCTTCCCAGCCTTGTGCAGGTCTACAATTTTGTTTCTGGTGTCCTTCGACAGCTCTTTGGTCTTCACCATAGTAGAGTTTGGAGTGTGACTGTTTGAGGTTGTGGACAGGTGTCTTTTATACTGATAACAAGTTCAAACAGGTGCCATTAATACAGGTAATGAGTAGAGGACAGAGGAGCCTCTTAAAGAAGAAGATACAGGTTTGTGAGAGCCAAAAATATTGCTTGTTTGTAGGTGACCAAATACTTATTTTTCACCATAATTTGCAAATAAATTCTTTCCAAATCAGACAATGTGATTTTCTGGATTTATTTCCACATTTTGTCTCTCATAGTTGAGGTATACCTATGATGAAAATTACAGGCCTCTCTCATCTTCTTAAGTGGGAGAACTTGCACAATTGGTGGCTGACTAAATACTTTTTTGCCCCACTGTATATAAACGGTTATTGGAGTCGCCGTGTTAGTCCAGAGATTTAGATATCAAAATAACAAGAGTATTGCATTGAGCAATGATACTTTTTTATTGGACTAATTATACATTTATAAGATGACAAGCTTTCAAAAGAATGTCTTCCTTTTTCAAGTCTGTCAGTATTGCTTCAGACTTGAAAAAGGAAGACATTCTTCTGAAAGCTTGTCATCTTATAAATGTATAGTTAGTCCAATAAAAAAGTATCATTGCTCAATGCAATACTCTTGTTATTTTGATATATATATATATATATATATATATATATATATATATATATATATATATATACACACTAACACACTCACCGGCTACTTTATTAGGTACACCTTGCTAGCACTGGGTTGGATCCCCTTATGAATTATGAACTGCCTTAATTCTTCATGGCATAGATTCAACAAGGTGTTGGAAACATTCCTCAGAGATTTTGGTCCATATTGACAAGATAGCATCACACAGTTGCTGCAGGTTTGTCAGCTGCACATCCATGATGCAAATCTCCCGTTCCACCACATTCCAAATATGCTCTATTGGATTGAGATCTGGTGACTGTGGGGGCCATTGGAGTACAGTGAACTCATTGTCTTGTTCAAGAAACCAGTTTGAGATGATTTGAGCTTTGTGACATGGTTCATTATCCTGCTGGAATTAGCTATCGGAAGATTGGTACACTGTAGTCATAAAGGGATGAACATGGTCAGCAACAATACTCAGGTAGGCTGTGGTGTTTAAAGTGTGCCAAGATAATATCCCCCACATCCACCACCAGCCTGAACCGATGTTACAAGGCAGGATGTATCCATGCTTTCATGTTGTTTACACCAAATTCTGACCCTACCATCTGAATGTCGCAGCTGGAATCGAGACTCATCAGACCAGGCAACGTTTTTTCCAATCTTCCATTGTCCAATTTTGGTGAGCCTGTGTGAATTGTAGCCTCAGTTTCCTGTTCTTAGCTGACAGGAGTGGCACCCGGTTTAGTCTTCTGCTGCTGTAGCCCATCTGCTTCAAGGTTCGACGTGTTGCGTTCAGAGTTTGTATGCTGCATACCTTGGTTGTAACAAGTGGTTATTTGAGTTACTGTTACCATTCTGATGCTCGGTTGAACTTCAGCAAGTCATCTTCACTACATCTAGATGTCTAAATAGATTGAGTTGCTGCCATGGGATTGGCTGATTAGCAATTTGTGGTACCAAGCAATTGAACAGGTATACCTAATAAAGTGGCTGGTGAGAGTATATATATATATATATATATATATATATATACACACATATATGTATACAGTAATATGTGTAAATACAGTATTTAAAAAATTTGCACAGAAGGCCACTGTCACTTTTAATTTTTTAAATACCAAGGTGCCGGCAAGAATATCCAAAACAAAAAGTCCAGACACTAGTGCAAGACAAACAACTTAATTTATATCCTAGAAACCTCTCCCCTGTAAAAAAAAAAAAACAAATAGTGCTTACACTGGCAATAAACCTCCTCTCTCTTCAAAAGCTGCATCACAATGATTCTAAAATGGCTGCTGCCCGGGACCTGGGAGGGTCTGGAAGGGAGTGTCTGCTGCTGATTGGCTGTAATGTGTCTCCAGACTGTGAGATACAGGGTTAAAGTTTACTCAATGATGACGAATAGGGGGCGGATCGAACATCGCATATGTTCGTCCGCGGCGGCGAACGCGAACAAGCTATGTTCGCAGGGAACCGTTCGCTGGCGAACAGTTCGGGACATCACTATATATATACATATATACGGTTATTGGAGTCGCCGTGTTAGTCCAGAGATTTAGATATCAAAATAACAAGAGTATTGCATTGAGCAATGATACTTTTTTATTGGACTAACTATACATTTATAAGATGACAAGCTTTCAAAAGAATGTCTTCCTTTTTCAAGTCTGTCAGTATTGCTTCAGACTTGAAAAAGGAAGACATTCTTCTGAAAGCTTGTCATCTTATAAATGTATAGTTAGTCCAATAAAAAAAGTATCATTGCTCAATGCAATACTCTTGTTATTTTGAGATATATATATATATATATATATATATATATATATATACACACTAACACACTCACCGGCTACTTTATTAGGTACACCTTGCTAGCACTGGGTTGGATCCCCTTATGAATTATGAACTGCCTTAATTCTTCATGGCATAGATTCAACAAGGTGTTGGAAACATTCCTCAGAGATTTTGGTCCATATTGACAAGATAGCATCACACAGTTGCTGCAGGTTTGTCAGCTGCACATCCATGATGCAAATCTCCCGTTCCACCACATTCCAAATATGCTCTATTGGATTGAGATCTGGTGACTGTGGGGGTCATTGGAGTACAGTGAACTCATTGTCTTGTTCAAGAAACCAGTTTGAGATGATTTGAGCTTTGTGACATGGTTAATTATCCTGCTGGAATTAGCTATCAGAAGATTGGTACACTGTAGTCATAAAGGGATGAACATGGTCAGCAACAATACTCAGGTAGGATGTGGTGTTTAAACAATGCTCAATTGGTACTAAAGGGCCCAAAGTGTGCCAAGATAATATCCCCCACATCCACCACCAGCCTGAACCGATGTTACAAGGCAGGATGTATCCATGCTTTCATGTTGTTTACACCAAATTCTGACCCTACCATCTGAATGTCGCAGCTGGAATCGAGACACATCAGACCAGGCAACGTTTTTTCCAATCTTCTATTGTCCAATTTTGGTGAGCCTGTGTGAATTGTAGCCTCAGTTTCCTGTTCTTAGCTAACAGGAGTGGCACCCGGTTTAGTCTTCTGCTGCTGTAGCCCATCTGCTTCAAGGTTCGACGTGTTGCGTTAAGAGTTTGTATGCTGCATACCTTGGTTGTAACAAGTGGTTATTTGAGTTACTGTTGCCTTTCTATCTTCTCGAACCAGTCTGCCCATTCTCCTCTGACCTCTGACATCAAAAAGTCATTGTGGTCCACACTACTGCCGCTCACTGGATATTTTCTCTTTTTCAGACCATTCTTTGTAAACCCTAGAGATGGTTGTGCTTGAAAATCCCAGTAGATGAGAAGTTTTTTAAATACTCAGACCAGCCCGTCTGGCACCAACAACCATGCCATGTTCAAAGCCACTTAAATCCCTGTTCTTTCCCATTCTGATGCTCGGTTGAACTTCAGCAAGTCATCTTCACTACATCTAGATGTCTAAATAGATTGAGTTGCTGCCATGGGATTGTCTGATTAGCAATTTGTGATACCAAGCAATTGAACAGGTATACCTAATAAAGTGGCTGGTGAGAGTGTATATATATATATATATATATATATATATATATATATATATATATATATATATATATACACACATATATGTATACAGTAATATGTGTAAATACAGTATTTAAAAAATTTGCACAGAAGGCCACTGTCACTTTTAATTTTTTAAATACCAAGGTGCCGGCAAGAATATCCAAAACAAAAAGTCCAGACACTAGTGCAAGACAAACAACTTAATTTATATCCTAGAAACCTGTCCCCTGTAAAAAAAAAAACAAATAGTGCTTACACTGGCAATAAACCTCCTCTCTCTTCAAAAGCTGCATCACAATGATTCTAAAATGGCTGCTGCCCGGGACCTGGGAGGGTCTGGAAGGGAGTGTCTGCTGCTGATTGGCTGTAATGTGTCTGCAGACTGTGAGATACAGGGTTAAAGTTTACTCAATGATGACGAATAGGGGGCGGATCGAACATCGCATATGTTCGTCCGCGGCGGCGAACGCGAACAAGCTATGTTCGCAGGGAACCGTTCGCTGGCGAACAGTTCGGGACATCACTATATATATACTGTATGTATATATATATATATATATATATATATATATATATATATATATATATATATATATATACGGTTATTGGAGTCGCCGTGTTAGTCCAGAGATTTAGATATCAAAATAACAAGAGTATTGCATTGAGCAATGATACTTTTTTATTGGACTAACTATACATTTATAAGATGACAAGCTTTCGAAAGAATGTCTTCCTTTTTCAAGTCTGTCAGTATTGCTTCAGACTTGAAAAAGGAAGACATTCTTCTGAAAGCTTGTCATCTTATAAATGTATAGTTAGTCCAATAAAAAAAGTATCATTGCTCAATGCAATACTCTTGTTATTTTGAGATATATATATATATATATATATATATACACACTAACACACTCACCGGCTACTTTATTAGGTACACCTTGCTAGCACTGGGTTGGATCCCCTTATGAATTATGAACTGCCTTAATTCTTCATGGCATAGATTCAACAAGGTGTTGGAAAAATTCCTCAGAGATTTTGGTCCATATTGACAAGATAGCATCACACAGTTGCTGCAGGTTTGTCAGCTGCACATCCATGATGCAAATCTCCCGTTCCACCACATTCCAAATATGCTCTATTGGATTGAGATCTGGTGACTGTGGGGGTCATTGGAGTACAGTGAACTCATTGTCTTGTTCAAGAAACCAGTTTGAGATGATTTGAGCTTTGTGACATGGTTAATTATCCTGCTGGAATTAGCTATCAGAAGATTGGTACACTGTAGTCATAAAGGGATGAACATGGTCAGCAACAATACTCAGGTAGGCTGTGGTGTTTAAACAATGCTCAATTGGTACTAAAGGGCCCAAAGTGTGCCAAGATAATATCCCCCACATCCACCACCAGCCTGAACCGATGTTACAAGGCAGGATGTATCCATGCTTTCATGTTGTTTACACCAAATTCTGACCCTACCATCTGAATGTTGCAGCTGGAATCGAGACACATCAGACCAGGCAACGTTTTTTCCAATCTTCTATTGTCCAATTTTGGTGAGCCTGTGTGAATTGTAGCCTCAGTTTCCTGTTCTTAGCTAACAGGAGTGGCACCCGGTTTAGTCTTCTGCTGCTGTAGCCCATCTGCTTCAAGGTTCGACGTGTTGCGTTAAGAGTTTGTATGCTGCATACCTTGGTTGTAACAAGTGGTTATTTGAGTTACTGTTGCCTTTCTATCTTCTCGAACCAGTCTGCCCATTCTCCTCTGACCTCTGACATCAAAAAGTCATTGTGGTCCACACTACTGCCGCTCACTGGATATTTTCTCTTTTTCAGACCATTCTTTGTAAACCCTAGAGATGGTTGTGCTTGAAAATCCCAGTAGATGAGAAGTTTTTTAAATACTCAGACCAGCCCGTCTGGCACCAACAACCATGCCATGTTCAAAGCCATTTAAATCCCTGTTCTTTCCCATTCTGATGCTCGGTTGAACTTCAGAAAGTCATCATACCTAATAAAAATTTGCACAGAAGGCCACTGTCACTTTAAATTTTTAAATACCAAGGTGCCGGCAAGAATATCCACAACAAAAAGTCCAGACACTAGTGCAAGACAAACAACTTAATTTATATCCTAGAAACCTCTCCCCTGTAAAAAAAAACAAAACAAATAGTGGTTACACTGGCAACAGCAACTCCTAAATAATTAAATACATACATCATATGCATCAAATACAAATATAAATTGTGCAGCTTATAAATACAATAAAACATGTGACTAGTATTAAGAGGAAGTGTATACTAAGTGCTACAGTCAGTGTAAGGGTCAAATAGATCTTTTAGAGATTGGAGACAAATTATCTGCTAAGTAACCAGCTGCAAAATGAGCCTAAAACAATTTCAGATACATCATTATATATCTATGTCTGACCCATCAAACAATATTTAAATATGTGTAAACCAATACAATTGGAGCTACTTACAGTGTAAAATCATCATCTAGTTCAGTAACAAACTAATCTAGTATCAAAATAGTGAAATCACATACAACAGATGGCTATTCCAAGTTGTCTATGGAGTGCTGGTTTGGCCATGCCCTCTTACCAAGGCAGTGCATGCCAAGGGGAAGAGAAAAAAGCTGTAGCACCAATCTAGTATTTAGGTAATGGACACCATAATTGTTCATATATTTTATGACTCAGGAACCTAAATATATCATGATTATATTATTATAGATGTCAGGGTGTACATAACTCATGCATTACAGTATACTATCTTAATTAAAATAAAGGGACAGGATTGATTAAAAGGAACAAGTTAGAGGAACATTACCCAGTCTGGTTTGTATTAAAGGGACAGGGTCCAATTAAAGAGGTATAATCTAACCTGGCTGTCTAAGACCAATTTATGTCTCTTATCTAAATGGGAGCCTACAGACCCTATATGTGTCATAATTATATTATTATAGAAGTCAGACCTAGATATAATTCTATTACTGTGAGCTGGTAGGCCTTTGTTGCGGGTCACATAAAGCTGGTACTGAGAGGGGTATGAAACCTCTCAGACTGGTCAATGTCACTTAGGCTTGCATATAAGGTGGTTAGTAGCTGATAGACTAGCCAAGTTTCTACACTTCATGGAAATACAGGGCAGGGTGCTAGGAGCACACTCAAAATGCGCCCATGTTCCTTGGCAGCCGGCTCCACCCCTGACTTTTTCCTATCTTTAACATTGAGTTCACTAGTAACTTTTTCCCTCTGGGCTAGAAGCTTTTAACCCCTGAATAGTAAACCATACTGTTTTTTTCCACCTCTGTATATATATATGGTTTTTAAATTACTATGAACTTATATTATTTAATATTTACTATCTATTATGTATTATAGTATTTCCGGAATTTAATTTTTAAAAATAACAAATAAAATGGATTCAAATATAAGAATATTACATAAGAATTCTTTATGTTACTGTGAAAAATAAAAAGATGGATAGGGTATTATTAATTCTAAGCATTCTTCTTGCAGCTGTGATTCTGTTGTCTGTTGAGTCATTTCAGCTGGAAAAAGCTGCTTAATGAATTGATATTGGTTTTCCCAGCTGGAAGCATGTGGATAATACCTTGTTCTTTTGACTGCTAGATGGAATTGTATTCATTTATATGTATCATAAACTTACAGGGGGGTGATAAAGCATATTAATGCTGCTTTGTTAGATACATTAAACCAGATCCCACTGGCTAATTTAATTTATCAATTTTCATAGAAAACAAGGAAAGCATACAAGAATACATTTTCTAAAGGAGAATAATGTATCATTTGTTTTTGTTTTTTCACTCTTTTGCATTATTTATCTAGGTGTTCATAAAAATAAAGACCTTAAAACATATTTTTTTTTTCTATTAAATGAAATAGAGAGCAGATAGACAGTTGAAAAATAATGTAACATAATTTGAGCCATTTTGATAACCTGCTTAGTTTGTTTAGTTCATTTAACAAGGGCCCATTTGCCACTATCCACCCAATCATGCATGAGCAGGGGCTGACAATCACCCCGGTGGGAGAAGTCTGGAGGGTTTGACAAATGCTACTTTAAAGTTTGCGTAGCATTTTAACTACTAATTCTTCTTGACCTACATTGATACTACATTAATTTGACATCCGAGACACAGCCCTCTCCTGGTTTGCCTCATATCTCTCAAACCGCTCGTTTTCAGTCTCCTTTAACAACATATCTGCGATCCTATGCCTCTCTCAGTTGGAGTACCGCAAGGCTCTGTCTTGGGTCCCTTGCTTTTCTCTCTCTATACATCCTCCCTTGGAAAACGTATAGCCTCCTTTGGATTCCAGTACCACTTATATGCTGATGATACCCAAATCTATATTTCCTCTCCTGATATCTCTCCCTCTTTACTCAACCAGATTTCCAACTGCCTCTCTGCAATTTACTCTTGGATGTCTTCACACTACCTCCAACTCAATTTGTCCAAAACTGAGCTGCTTCTTATTCCCCCCTCTTCAAGACATCCAATACCTGACATTTCTCTGACAGTTGGAGACTCTATTGTCAACACCACACCCCAGGTCCGCTGTCTTGGGGGTCACACTAGACTTAGAGCTCACATTCAACCCATATATACAAGCATAAATAAAAAGAGAGAAGCGCTAAACCTGGGAATGAACAATAGCATAATAGCTTGTTCTGTGGCTAGTTACCACCCAAGAAGCAGCCTCTTTTTGCTCAACATGTGCCTTTCACAGAGAAGAACTTTCCTGAAGCATATCAGTCTGATCCTAACTTCACAGTCCAGTCTAGTCCCGAAATACCAGGCAATCCCTCTCTGAACGAGAGAAACAGCAAAACCCCAGACGTACGTTTTGGCCTATTGTGGGCCCCATCAGTGAGGTGCAGACATATCCCTCTAGGCACACTGAGCAATGGGTCCACGTCTGGATTCCCACATCAAACTTAGGGAGACTTCCCTAAGTGTCATAATTTGCATAAATAAAAAGAGAGAAACGCTCAACCTGGGAACGAACAATAACATAATAGCTTGTTCTGTGGCTAGTTACCACCCAAGAAGCAGCCTCTTTTTGCTCAACATGTGCCTTTCACAGATAAGAACTTTCCTGAAGCATATCAGTCTGATCCTGACTTCACAGTACAGTCCAGCCCCGAAATACCAGGCAATCCCTCTCTAAACGAGAGAAAAAGCAAAACCCCAGACGTACATTTCAGCCTATTGTGGGCCTCATCAGTGAGGTGCAGCCATATCCCTCTAGGCACACTGAGCAATTGGTCCACGTCTGGATTCCCGCATCACACTTAGGGAGACTTCCCTAAGTGTCATAATTTGCATAAATAAAAAGAGAGAAGCGCTCAACCTGGGAACAAACAATAGCATAATAGCTTGTTCTGTGGCCAGTTACCACCCAAGAAGCAGCCTCTTTTTGCTCAACATGTGCCTTTCACAGAGAAGAACTTTCCTGAAGCATATCAGTCTGATCCTGACTTCACAGTACTTCACATATATAAAATTTAAAAGGGCATGTAAAGATTTTATATAAAAAGCAGTATCCCGGCACTCCAGAAATAAAATGTATAATCCTTTATTAGCAAGTAAAACCATACATGGCACAATTGGAGGCCACATAAAAATCAAGGGAATCCAACACTGATGTTGTGGGTTTGTTGGATCCCCTTTTCCCCTTGATTTTATTGTGGCTTCCGATTGTGCCTTGTATGATTTTACATGCTAATAGAGAATTATACATTTTATTTCCGGAATGCCAGGATCCTGCTTTCTATTGTTGATTCATCACACCTGAACAGGGGTGTGCTTTCTGTGTGCACCCGGCAGACTTAGTGTTAGCGCAGAAGACCACCACAGTTACCTTCTCAGCTGGAACATCCTACCCGAAGTGTGTTTTAAAGATTTTATATAGTAAACAGATGAAGAGAGCTACTAAAGATGTACAGTATTATGTATTACAAATTTAAAAGAAAAATTATATGTATAGAAGCAGCCATTATAAGAAATAAAAAGAACTATGAAAAACAAGCACAAAGTAACAGCACTGCAAACAATTCAAATGTAGCAAGTATATATTTATTTACAGATAAAAAGACTCCCAGTCAATAGAAAATCTCTATCTTATCACTTTATCCTACTGCGCTTTTTATATAAAGAAGGAAATATATATATATATATTATTTGATAGAAACTGAGCTGTTAAAGTCCTTTTTTTGTGCAATAGTGCTATTATTAAGAGGTGGCACTCTCATACAAATCATTCCCTTACAAAATATAAGCAAATTACGATGTAAAGTAATAGCACACTACTGAGATTTTAAAGATCCTTTTTTCCTTGTGCAATAGCACCATATATGTGCAGTGGCGCTCTTATACAAAGGATCTCCATTTAAAACACAGTTACAAAGTAAACTTACATATAAAGGTATCCTCAATCATAATATAGGCTAATAGGACTGGCTTATACTGATGTTAGTTAAATGTAGCGTGTTTATGCAAAGCATCCTTATTTAAAATACAAGTTGATCAAATTGGTCTAATCGGACAGGCTTGTACAGATGTCAGTTAGATATAGCGATATTCCAATTTATAGGTACAGACAGTGGGACCGAATTATCAAGGGCCAAATGGCCCCTGATCCCCATGTTTCTGCGCAAGCCTTAAGGATCTGCTTGATAAATGCTAAATGCCGACTGCATATGCTGTCGGCATTCAAGGATGTCTGTCGGACATGATCCGCTGAGCAGATCATGTCGAACAGACCGATGATAAATTGGCCCCGTGTGTTAGTAAACAAAAAGCTGCTTAAAAGGTGAACAGTCAACACCTGAAAGTTCTCACCTGATGAAGAGGTGTGTCCTTAAAATGCATTGTGGAACTGTGGCCTGGCCAGGCAAGTGTTGCTATTTGCAGCTTTTAAGCATTTTTTAGTTATATTACTTAGTTATATTTCTTATGTAAAGAGAAGAAGAACACAGCACATCCAGATTCAAGGTACACTTTAATAAAATTTTACACACACATAAATGAAAAACACTTACAAGAAGTTAGTAAAATAACTGTCCATCTGTATAAGCTCCAGCAGTCTGTTGGTGTCTAGACTCCACGAACCGGGTATGATCCCTCACAGAAGCACAAGCGGCACCTGGAATAACTAATGAAGATGAATTTGAATTATTTAATTTATCCACATATGAAGAAGACAGGGGGATTGTACACACTAATTTTAGAAGTAAGTCCACCTTCAACCCCATCCATTCCCATGGTGAACATATTAAATTATTTAATGAATTAGTGTTATAAGATTTCAATAAATTATTTAAAGAAAAAACCTGCAACAAAAATAAAATAAACAAATACAACAATAATTTATCTTTACACGAGAGAAAGGCCATAAAAAACCTAGCGGATAACACTAACAATGTCATAAGGACAGCAGATAAGGGAGGGGGCATAGTTATCCAGAAGAGAGATGATTATCTTTCTGAGGCCTATAAATTACTTACGCCTAGATTTAGAGTTCTGCGGCCAAAGGGGTGCGTTAGCTATGCTTGCTTTTTTCCCCCCGCACCTTTTAAATAACGCTGGTATTGAGAGTTCTCTGAAGGGCTGCGTTAGGCTCCAAAAAGGGAGCGTACAGGCATATTTACCGCCACTTCAACTCTCGATACCAGCGGTGCTTACGGATGCGGCCAACTTCAAAAACGTGCTCATGCATGATTCCCCCATAGGAAACAATGGGGCAGTTTGAGCTGAAAAAAAATCTAACACCTGCAAAAAAGCAGCGTTCAGCTCCTAACGCAGCCCCATTGTTTCCTATGGGGAAACACTTCCTAAGTCTGCACCTAACACCCTAACATGTACCCCGAGTCTAAACACCCCTAGCCTTACACTTACTAACCCCTAATCTGCCACCCCCGCTATCGCTGACCCCTGCATATTATTTTTAACCCCTAATCTGCCGCTCCGTACACCGCCGCAACCTACGTTATCCCTATGTACCCCTAATCTGCTGCCCCTAACACCGCCGACCCCTGTATTATATTTATTAACCCCTAATCTGCCGCCCCCAACGTTGCGGCCACCTACCTACAATTATTAACCCCTAATCTGCCGACCGGACCTCACAACTACTCTAATAAATGTATTAACCACTAAAGCTAAGTCTAACTCTAACCCTAACACCCCCCTAAGTTAAATATTATTTTATTCTAACGAAATAAAATAATTCATATTAAATAAATTATTCCTATTTAAAGATAAATACTTACCTGTAAAATAAACCCTAATATAGCTACAATATAAATAATAATTATATTGTAGCTATTTTAGGATTAATATTTATTTTACATGCAACTTTGTATTTATTTTAACCAGGTACAATAGCTATTAAATAATTAAGAACTATTTAATAGTTACCTAGTTAAAATAATTACAAAATTACCTGTAAAATAAATCCTGACCTAAGTTACAATTAAACCTAACACTACACTATCAATAAATAAATTAAATAAACTATCTACAATTATCTACAATTAAATCAACTAAACTAAATTACAAAAAACAAACAAACACTAAATTACAAAAACAAACAAACACTAAATTACAAAAAATAAAAAAAGATTACAAGAATTTTAAACTAATTACACCTACTCTAATCCCCCTAAAAAAATAACAAAGCCCCCCAAAATAAAAAAATGCCCTACCCTATTCTAAAATAAAAAGTTAACAGCTCTTTTACCTTACCAGCCCTTAAAAGGGCCTTTTGCGGGGCATGCCCCAAAGAAAACAGCTCTTTTGCATTTAAATAAACATACAATACCCCCCACAACATTACAACCCACCACCCACATACCCCTAATCTAACCCAAACCCCCCTTAAAAAACCTAACACTAAGCCCCTGAAGATCTTCCTACCTTGTCTTCACCACGCTGGGTATCACCGATCTGTCCAGAAGAGGGTCCGAAGTCTTCCTCCTATCCTGCAAGAAGAGGTCCAGAAGAGGCTCCGAAAACTTCATCCTATCCGGCAAGAAGAGGAGATCCGGACTGGCAAACATCTTCATACAAGCGGCATCGTCTATCTTCTTCCATCCGGTGCGGAGCGGGACCATCTTGAAGCAGCCGACGCGGATCCATCCTCTTCTAACGACGTCCTAAGTCCGAATGAAGGTTCCTTTAAATGACGTCATCCAAGATGGCGTCCCTCGAATTCCCTCGAATTCCGATTGGCTAATAGGATTCTATCAGCCAATTGGAATTAAGGTAGGAAAAATCTGATTGGCTGATTGAATCAGCCAATCAGATTCAAGTTCAATCAGATTGGCTGATCCAATTAGCCAATCAGATTGAGCTTGCATTCTATTGGCTGATCGGAACAGCCAATAGAATGTGAGCTCAATCTGATTGGCTGATTGGATCAGCCAATCCGATTGAACTTGAATCTGATTGGCTGATTCAATCAGCCAATCAGATTTTTCCTACCTTAATTCCGATTGGCTGATAGAATCCTATCAGCCAATCGGAATTCGAGGGACGCCATCTTGGATGACGTCATTTAAAGGAATCTTCATTCGGACTTAGGACGTCATTAGAAGAGGATGGATCCGCATCGGCTGCTTCAAGATGGTCCCGCTCCGCGCCGGATGGAAGAAGATAGAAGATGCCGCTTGGATGAAGATGTTTGCCGGTCCGGATCTCCTTTTCTTGCCGGATAGGATGAAGACTTCAGACCCTCTTCTGGACGGATCGGTGATACCCGGCGTGGTGAAGACAAGGTAGGAAGATCTTCAGGGGCTTAGTGTTAGCTTTTTTAAGGGGGGTTTGGGTTAGATTAGGGGTATGTGGGTGGTGGGTTGTAATATTGGGCGGGTATTGTATGTTTATTTAAATGCAAAAGAGCTGTTTTCTTTGGGGGCTTTTAAGGGCTGGTAAGGTAAAAGAGCTGTTAAATTATTATTTTAGAATAGGGTAGGGCATTTTTTTATTTTGGGGGGTTATGTTATTTTTTTAGGGGGCTTAGAGTAGGTGTAATTAGTTTAAAATTCTTGTAATCTTTTTTTATTTTTTGTAATTTAGTGTTTATTTTTTTGGAAAATAGTGGGGTTTTTTTGTAATTTAGTTTAGTTGATTTAATTGTAGATATTTTTAGATAGTTTATTTAATTTATTTATTGATAGTGTAGTGTTAGGTTTAATTGTAACTTAGGTTAGGATTTATTTTACAGGTAATTTTGTAATTATTTTAACTAGGTAGCTATTAAATAGTTATTAACTATTTAATAGCTATTGTACCTAGTTAAAATAAATACAAAGTTGCCTGTAAAATAAAAATGAATCCTAAAATAGCTACAATATAATTATTATTTATATTGTAGCTATATTAGGGTTTATTTTACAGGTAATTATTTAGCTTTAAATAGGATTAAGTTATTTAATAAGAATTATTTTATTTCGTTAGAATAAAATTATATTTAAATTAGGGGGATGTTAGGGTTAGAGTTAGACTTAGCTTTAGGGGTTAATACATTTATTAGAGTAGCGGCGAGGTCCGGTCGGCAGATTATGGGTTAATATTTGAAGTTAGGTGTTGGCAATGTTAGGGAGGGCAGATTAGGGGTTAATAAAATTTATTATAGGGTTTGCGAGGCGGGAGTGAGGCGGATTAGGGGTTAATACATTTATTATAGTAGCGGTGAGGTCCGGTCAGCAGATTAGGGGTTAATAATTGTAGGTAGGTAGCGGCGACATGGGGGGGGCAGATTAGGGGGTAATAAATATTATGTAGGGGTTGGCGATGTTAGGGGCAGCAGATTAGGGGTACATAGGGATAATGTAGGTTGCGGCAGTGTGGGGTCAGCAGATTAGGGGTTAAAAAAAATGTAATAGAGTGGCGGCAATGTGGGGGGGCCTCGGTTTAGGGGTACATAGGTAGTTTATGGGTGTTAGTGTACTTTAGAGCACAGTAGTTAAGAGCATTATGAACCGGCGTTAGCCCAGAAAGCTCTTAACTCCTTGCTTTTTTCTGCGGCTGGAGTCTTGTCATTAGATTTCTAACGCTTACTTCAGCCAAGACTCTAAATACCGGCGTTAGAAAGATCCCATTGAAAAGATAGGATACGCAATTGACGTAAGGGGATCTGCGGTATGGAAAAGTCGCGGCTGGAAAGTGAGAGTTAGACCCTTACATACAAGACTCTAAATACCAGCGGGCGGCCAAAACCAGTGTTAGGACCCCCTAAAGCTGGTTTTGACGGCTATCGCAGAACTCTAAATCTAGGCGTTAGTGACTGTTCTACGTATTTAGAACTAGACAGAGATCCTGTTTAAAAATACAAAATTATTCTAAAAGAAATTCTAATTCCTGCTAAAGATACCAATATTATTAGTAATGATGAGTTTAATTTCATTTTTCTTAATAATCCTATAACACCTGTTTTTTATCATATCCCCAAAATACATAAAGATGCTACCAATCCACCTGGAAGACCGTTAGTGTCAGGAATAGGATCTATAAGCAGTAATTTTTCAGCATGCATTGATTGGTTTTTACAGCCAATGGTCAAAACCATAAGATCCTATCTTAAAGACACCACTGACACTATCAATAGATTCAAAGGACTCACATGGGAGCCTAACTTCCTGTGGATGACTTGTGATGTGTCATCCCTATACACAAACATTTCACATGAGAGGGAGATTGAAGCATTTATAGAAAAAATTTAATATTGGGATATAACCCAAGAGCATGTCAAATTTTTAGCTGATGGCATTCATTATTATTTTGAGTTTAATGACAAGTTCTTCAAACAAATTAAGTGTACTGCCATGGGCACCACCATGGCACCCTCCTACGCAAATATTTATATGTTTTTTTTTAAAGACAAGATGATATGAAATAACAACACCTTTTTGTATGTATTGTATTGTATTGGGTACTTGTAAAGCGTGGCTAATCACCTGTAAGGGTCTCAAGGCGCTGCTCATTTTATCGACCTCGGAAGGATGAAAGGCTGAGTGGACCTCGCCGGGGATCAAACCTGCAACCCTTGGGTTGCTATAGAGCTCAGCCACAGTGCCTTAGCATGCTGAGCTATCTGTCCGGCATAAATATTTCAGGTACATTGATGATGTCATCATTGTATGGAAAAGAACATCCAAAGAGGCAGGTGATTTTATAGAATATATTAATAATAATAATTTCAATCTCAAGTTTACAGAAAAAAATGATAATAAGAGAATTGATTTCAGCCAGCCCACCGACAAGAATGGGTTTTTATATGCAAAAAGTAGTCATCTACACAGTTGGAAATCTAACATTCCCTTTGGACAGTTCCGTAGAATCAGGCGCAACTGTACCCTTTTAGAAGATTATAATTAAGAAGCAGATATTCCACAGACAAAATTAAAGGACAAAGGTTATGATCAGTCAGTAATAGATAGTGCTAGAGTTAAATGTATGAATCTCTCTAGATCAGATTTACTAACAAGTAGAACTAAAGAAATAACTAAAAATGGAAGCAATGAGGTTAAGTTTATAACTACTTATAATGAGGGAGTACAAACAACCAAAAAGATTATCAATAAAAATTGGGGAATCCTCAAAAAAGATCCAGTTTTTAAGGAGCATATTGGAGAGAGGCCTGATGTCATCTTTAGAAAAATAAGATTTTAAAAAAACCTATTGGCCCCATCAAAACTTAAACCTCTCAATTCTAAACCTATTGATACTATATCTAGCTGGGTGAAAAAGCTAGACAAACAACAGTTTCAGACCATTTCAGAAACAAACACAATAAAAGTCCTGTAGGTTAAAAAATCAAAATTCTGGAACAGATACCCCCTTGCCTAGATGAAGGTACTAGACTTAAACAATTGAGACAATGTGAAACCAAGTGGATCTATAAATTAGGGAGTCTCACTCCCCAAGAACTTAATTTTGATATTGACCTAACAGCCTTTATTATATACGGTAGCTGTTTTTGGCTTGCAGAGCACATATATAGGCCATTTGTTTCACCCATTTCTTTAGCATTTATATAGACTAGTATCCCTAGATTATACACTCTTCAGATATACCTCATAAACACTGTTAAAAATTGACATTTGTATTAAGTAATATGGTAGTCAATCTCAGATGGGTCAAGTTTTAAATATCGTATATGTTTACCCTTATCTTTCTAATTGTTGCTGTTTGTCATATTTCTTTTAGGTGATCGTTTTTAGATGTCCCCATCTTTAGAAGCAGAGTATATCATTAAGTTCAAAGCATAAGATGCGAATCAGGTCATGTGTTTTTTTTATATTGATTGTGTTATGTTTTTAGATTTGATCTTGATATATGTTTTTTATTATGTGTTTAAATTGGTCTATTTGTATAGAAATATGTCTGTATATTTGCATACTGGTGAGATAGGTGTAATTACCACAAGTCGTCAGTTCCCCAACATAAGAAACTAATCCCACCTATGTCAGTATTATTTGTCATTAGATATAATGTGAATGGTATATTAATCTGAGCCTTCAAAGTCGATATCTATTTCATGTTTGTAATGTATAATATATCAACACTTGTTATTCATTGATGAGGATTGCTAGGGGCTGGCTCAACAGATGCTACATAAACCAATCTTAACATACACGCTATTGACCAATAACCCCTTGAGAAAGTCGGCTGGTGTGCTGATGAAACGCATAGGGACGTGGATAACGGAATCAGCGTGGTGGGTGTATCTAGTTAGTGACAACCAACACAGGATTGTAACTGAGTGTTTCCTGTGTCCCGCTGGGTGTATGAACACCTCCTTTCTACATTTTGCTGGATTATATACGAGCAGTATTAACATCTAAAGGGTATCCGCATTTAGCTGCAGGCAGCTTCTGTGAGGGATCATACCCGGTTCGTGGAGTCTAAACACTAACAGACTGCTGGAACTTATACAGATGGGCAGTTATTTTACTAACTTCTTGTAAGTGTATTTCATTTATGTGTGTGTAAAACTTTTATTAAAGTGTACCTTGAATCTGGATGCACTGTGTTCTTCTTCCCTTTACATGTTTTGCTCCGATTTGGTCCTTTTGCTGAGAACTGACGTCTAACAGAGGCTGCAACTACATGAAGAGGTACACAATGAGTAAACACTATATCAGGATTCTCACTTTTTCCAACACTGGATTGGGACAGTAGTTCATACTGAGTGTTGTTCTAGAGATGATAAATATGAACAGACATTTAACTGCTTGCTTTTGTGTCATCAATTTAGAGTTTTATTATCCTGCATTTTCAGTTCTTGAATAAGTGTATTGTGTTTTTTATACATATTGACATCTCTGTTGGAATTATTAATTTCAAATAATTAAGTTTTTTGTAGTATTTGCCATTATTTGATAAAGATTTGCCATTATTACAGGATCTTTCTGTAACTATAGATTTAGCTGAGGTAGTTATATTTAGAACTGTTATGTTGTATTAGGAAACAATCAATTATCACTTATTCCTTATTTGTTTGTAGTTTATTGGTATTTGGTCCATATCATTAGCGCTCTTTTCTTCAATTGTTTTAGTTATATTTCTTAATTACACTTCATGCTCATTTTTTATTTTTTATATATATATATCATATTTATCCCATGTTATTTACCATTAACGATATCGATTCAATATTTGACAATATTTTAAGCTTGCTATTTCTAGCAATGCTATGCATACTTCATCTATTGTTGGCAATTAGTGTGTTTTATATCTAGCACTTCACTATTTAGCACAAATATTGTTAGCTCTTTATATACTTAGTATCTCATATATTTCCTGTATATTTATTTTTCTGTATTCACTACTTGTCACATTTTTTCTTTAACAAGAGATCCTGAAAGTGAGCGTTATGTAGTATTATCTCACTGACAGATTGACATATGTAGAGATTTTAACCAGGCCCACCTTCTGGGTATGAAAAGCAGGTCACTAGTCTTTGGCGGCCTCACACACACACCAAATGATGGAGCGCAGAGTGCAGTGCTACTACTGTGAGTTTAAGGGCTGTGGGTTTGGATTGATCAGGACAATGTTAAGTAAAGTGCATGCTTTTCTCCCAATAGAACCTTTTAGTGATAGCTGTAAATGTCTGTGCTACACTGAATATCTCATCTGCCGACCTTAGCACTGAACTTTGCAGTAAGGGGTTTGGCTTTTAAAACAGAGGGGACAGTCACTACATTGGGGATATGTGTGTTTTTCTTGCCTCCGGGTTTAAGGCTCCCCCTTCAGTGAATGTTTCGATAACAGGCAGAATGACAGGTAATGTTTCTTCAGTGCGCCTCTACACTTATTGCTTCAGAAATGCACTTTTAACTAATCTTTACTAGCCAGATTGATAGGAAACATTTGGGGAAAGGGAGGTGTGGGACTTGAAAGATATGATACATTGCAGTGGAACTAACTGCAGTGTTAAAAACCAGCAGCACCACACAAAAATTGTGCTTCCTTATTTTTTGTGTTTGTGCATTTTGTATGTTTTTTTTTATTTTAATCTTTATGAAAAATTTCTGTTAAAGGAGGTATATTATATAAATCAGTCCAAACCTGTAATTACCCTGATTTAAATACCTTTTTTTCTTTTGTTGTTTGTTTGTGTTTAAAGCCCTGAGTGTATGAATATATAAGTCTTATGTATGGATTTACATGATTTCTTCAAAAGCATGATGGTTTATTTAGATTTTAAAAATATTAGTATGTAATATACAGTTTTTATGCATGGACAACATTTCAGAGTATTTTTTTACTAAGCGAATGATGAGGTACACAAATATATAAGTTATATAAAAACTAGGGATGGGCGAATGTTTCTCAACATTCGAAAAACGGAACGGATTTTAACACATTCGTTCATTCGAATCGAATTTCGAATGTATACATAACATTCTGACATTCAGTTTTCGAATGTTCGGTTTCGAATTTTATGATTACATTCGAAAATATTTGTAATATTTGAACTTCTGAATAGTATTTGTTAAATAGAATGTGAAATTCGAAATTTAGAATGTGGACATTCGATATAATTATAAACATTCGAATTCGAAAGTGACATTCGAAAACTGTAAATAAGATTCGATTATAGAATTTGTAAGAATATTCGTTCTTATCAACATTCGGATTTATAATTCAAATTTCGGTAATAACATTCGTTCTACATTCGAAATTTCGAAAATTTACACATTCGCCCCCACACCTAATAAAAACATATGCAGAAACATGCATTGTTAGCAGTTAAATATATATGTTCAAGAGATGTGCATTTCTTGTGTACTGAATTTTAAAAAACACCCAAGTTTTCATTATTCGTGATACTTGTTAATATCTCGAATAATGAAAACAAGCAGGCTGTTATCCAATAAAACAAAACTAGGAAGAGCAGGCAAATAGATTAACAATTATACTCCTGTCACAACTGTCAGTGCAAGCCTTTGATGTTTTCTAGCCATCCAGTAGTCTCAGGAGGAGGGATGGAAGTGTAAGGGGAAGTTTTAAACTTATTGCTTGAGGCACTAAAGTTCAGATCTGTTTGCAATCAATGGGGCCAATTTATCAAACTCCGTATGGAGCTCGATGCCCCTGTTTCCGTGTTAGTCTTCAGGCTCGCCGGAAACAGAAGTTATGAAGCATCGGCCTAAAGACCGCTGCTCCATAACTTATTCACCTGCTCTGAGGCCATGGATAGAAATCAACCCGATCGAATACGATCGGGTTGATTGACACCCCCTGCTAGCGGCCGCAAATCTGCAGGGGGCAGCATTGCACCAGCAGTTCACAAAAACTGCTGGTGCAATGATAAATGCTGACAGCGTATCGATATGCAGCGGACAAGATATGCTGCATCGTATCATGTCCACTCGCGCTATGATAAATCTACCCCAATGAGTTAACAGTTGACTTTCTTTGTGGATGTTCACTAGAATTGTCATTACAAAAAAAAGAGTTCTTTCAAGTGGGCTGGCATAAGATTGCAATAGAAGCATTATTATATAAACTAATTTAACCCTTTCACAGATGGGATTAGAGGGTGGGAAAGTGATCTGGGAGAAGGTAAATGAGTTGGGGGCAGCTACACTACAGAAAAAAATGTGCTTTTTTATTTTTTATGAAATAACATTGCCAAATTTTGGAAAACTGGGTTCTGGCAGACAGCTGCCAGTACTTAGGATGGTGATAATTAGTTAGAGGGGGGTTAGAGGGTTAGAGAGCTTTTTGGGAGGGATCAGGGAGGTGGGATGGTAAGGGGGTAATCCTACACTGAGGACAATAATAATAATACAAAATTTGACTTTACCTTTTGACTCAGACTATATCTGCATAACAGGTGCTCACATACCTCAGCTTATATATATTTCCACAGTTTGTTTCTATGTGATGTATGTTGGAGCACTGTGAAACAGTTCATGTCCAAGCAAAGTTAAAATGGATTATAATGTATCAAGAAACAAGTGGAAACGGAATTGTTAAATTTTATTCTTTGCAGTCATCTGATGAACGTTCAGGGAACTTTTTGGAGATAGAGACTGTATTTTCCTCAGATCACTCCACTTTCTCTTTAAGTAAATTATTCGACATTATGGAGTCTCTTCTTGAAAAAGAGAATAGAATCAAATGGGACATCTGGACTTTACAGAAATATATTAAATGTGGTATGATACCTAGAGGTCATAGAGTTAATAAGTTCCCCACATTTATAGTGGAAGATGTTGAATTTATAAGAGTTTGGAATGGGGTGTTATCTGATTGCTCTCTTAAATTAATGGGAATGTTGATTGAGTTCAAATCTAAACTTTTGTTATCTGTTTCTAAAAAGTTAGATGTCTTACAGGTGGAGCTAAATTTGTGAAGTAAGGAGGTACAATTTAGCAAATTTGATTTAATTTTGCAGAAATCCATATCTGAAGCAAAACAACTCATCATGGAAATAAAGCATGATAAGTATTTAAGGTATTTAACAGACTATGAGAACAATAAAATTTACATATGGAATAGAAAACAAAGATCAAATTATACTAGGGATAATGATCAGAAAATAATTCCCTAAAGGTAATAAGTCTGGAAAGAAAAACAAAAATAACAAAAATCTCAATAAATCCAAAAAGGTCTTCAGTGGGGCAGAGTCCTCAGTTGACTGTTCTACTTCGGGTGATGAAAGAGAGAACTCAGCTAATTCCATTGTTTTAGGACAAACAAAAGGTATCTCAACAACTGTATCCAGTGAGACTTTAGTTTCCAAATATCAGACAGAGCAGGGAGGTGAGGTGAGGTGGGAATAGGCATCCCCAGGGAAACAGATAAATCAGATATTGCACAGGTTTTTTCCAGACCCCCAGAAAGATTTGAAAAATAGGGGGGGGGGGAATAGAAAAGGGGATTTTGAAAGAGTCAATGCCTCTCCCTCCCCAGAGGGGAAGATCAAAAACCAAGTATATTTGAACTCAGTGATCAATCTATCTTCATATCCATTAAGTGTTTTGGGAACTAAAGTTTTAAACTATGGGCTGAGCTTTGTGCCAGCAGAGAGCTTTAACCTTTTTCAGACACTTGTGGATGTGAATAGATTGATCAGAAACCTGACTTTGAGAAAATTCTTCAGGAAGTCAAATAGAGAGGAGTATAGATTCAGGTAGGGAGCTACCACAGGATAATACAGCTCTAACCTTCCAAGAAGTGTGTGATTTTGAGACATTGGAGACATTGTATAATGAGGGAACTGGCACATCTGGCAATGTTGAACTAAACAATATAGCTAGAGGTCCCTCTTTCTCCAGTGCTTCCAAATTGTACCCTATCCAGACTAGAGGAAATTTTCTAGAAAAATTTAAAAAAATAATTGAACACTATCTAACCAAACTTGCATATACAGAAACCAAAAGGAAAAGTATCAATTTGAGTAGGCAAGAAGTCAACGCATTGAAGGGTTTAAAAGAGAACAAGAACTTGATCATTAGATCTGCTGACAAGGGTGGGTCTGTGGTAGTCATGGACAGAACATTTTTCATCCATGAAGCATTACAACACCTAACTGACCAAGCCCAGTATCAGACACTAAGCTTTAATCCTTCTGATAGATTTAGACAGAATTTAAATCATTTGATTGATGATGGTCAAGAAGCAGGTTATATAGATGAAAAAACAAGTCAGTTTCTCTCAGTTGACTTTCCTGTGACACCAATTTTCAACTTTTTACCTAAAGTGCACAAATCCCTTACTGATGTAAAAGGTCGTCCCATCATCAGTGGAATAGGTTCCATACTGGAGCCCCTGTCCCAGTGGCTGGATCAACTCTTACAGCCACTGGTTCAGGGGTTGGAAAGCTATTTAAGGGACACCAAACAGCTCTTAATGTAACTAGACTCTTTTACCTGGAAGAGGACTTCTGTTGGTTGTCGACTGATGTTACCTCTCTGTATTCCTCCATACCCCATAGTAGGGGATTAGAGGCAATTTCCCTTTTCCTTGAGAGATCTACTCACTTTGATCCAAATTTTCGCCTGTATATCTTGAGAGTTACAAAAATGTTATTAACTCATAATGTCTTTACCTTTGAAGGTGTTCACTACGTCCAGAGATGTGAGACTGCTATGGGGGCCAAGTTTGCCCCCTTGTATGCCAACCTTTTTATGGGTTCGTGAGAGCTGTCCCACATCTTTGAATGTGGTGAACACTGGAAGAGCAGGATTAGATATTACAGATGATATATAGACGATCTTCTGATCATCTGGAAAGGCGATGAAACAGAGGCATTACATTTTGCTCAAATTTTTAATGAAAATTTGGTTGGGATCAAGTTTACTCATGAATTTGGAGGCAAAACCATAAACATCTTGGATGTTTCTTTGATTGGCACCAAAGAAGGTAAAGTTGAAACTAAAGTTTACAGGAAGCCCAAAGCAGGTAATACCCTCCTCCACGCCCGGAGCAGTCACCCTAAACGAGTGTTTAAATCTGTCAAATAAAGGGCTATTCATTAGACTTAGAAGAAATTGCATGACAGATGATGAATTTCAGAGACATGCTTTGGACTTGGAGGAGAGGTTCTGTGAAAGAGACAGAAGAAGAGAAGTTGTAGCTTCGAGGGAGAGTGTAGCAGCCAGAGACAAGAAGGAGTTTTTCAACACCCAGAAAGAGGATAAGGGCAAATTTGAGGGGGTGTCCTTTATTACCCAATATAGCAACCAGTTCCACCAGGTCTGTAACATAATTCAGAAACATTTCCATATGCTTGTAGCTGATGATGACCTGGTGGAGGTGGTTGCTAAGGGATGTAGGTATACTTTAAAAAAGGGTATAAGCATAGGCAACATTGTAGCCCCCACACAACTCAGCTCTACTACTATTGACAATTCATCTTGGCTCAGGTTTAAAGGCACCTACAAATGTAGCTACTCACAGTGCATAGCTTGTGAGTATCTTCAACAAGGAGAAGGTTTTGCTAGCATGGTAACTGAGGAAAAGTTCAGACATATTTCATGTCTGAACTGCATAACTACTTATGCTGTATATTTCCTCACATGTGAAGATTGTGGTGTCCAGTATACAGGTCTCACAACAAGAGAGACTAGGGACAGAATACGTGAGCATCTATCCAGCATTAAGGCTGGAAAACTGACTACCCCATTAGTACAGCACTTTTCACTGATGCATAATAAGAATGCCAAATCTCTTAAATGGACAATCATTGAAATGGTTAAATGCAATAAGAGAGGAGGTTATAGAGACAAACTATTGGCCAAAAGAGAGGCCTTTTTGATATACAGACTCAGGACTAGAGTACACCAGGGGTTGAACTCAGAATATGATCTCATAAATTTCTGGGAGTAGAATCCTGGGTCTGTGTATACATTAGGAAAGGGTTGAACTTTAACCCATTAGGGACATAAGTAATGACATACTAACTAAAGTAGTAAATCTTACCCTTTTGAATTGGTCTTTTGTATATGTACAAATACTCATTGAAATTATAGTTATGTAAAATTTAGACTGAGTACCCTAATGAATATTTAGAATGTAAATAAGATACAAATTTTGTATTAGGTTTGTCTATAATTATAATCTGAACACACTCAGTCCTATGAGATTTTTAGGGACGTTACTCTTTAGTTTAAGTGGTTTTAACTATATCTTAGTTCAGAGTTTAAAGTAGAAGTGAGCAATTCAGCAAGTAATGATTGCACAGATGATTGTATTTAATATATGTTTATTCATATTCAGTTATTTTTGTAACAAGGGCATTTGTGGGTGTGTGTTTGTGATTTCACTCAGGGTAATGTTTTTACGCAATCCCTTTGCACTGAGGTGTAATTAAAGGTTAACTAGATTACGGTCTATAGCTACGATTACGGCCATTTAGGCTGAAACGCGTCAGCGGACAGTCCTTGGAGTGATCTCCACACCACCCACATTGCCACTTGCATATATTCCCTGTTTTTAAGGATGTTCTATTGAACTCACAAATAAAAGTTTTTAAGTGCATCCTGCCTGCTGGTGCTCCTTATCTCCATTACCCCTAACAGTACTTTGTGTTGTCTACTAAAAAACATATAATTGTGATAGGTAAATAAAAAAAAAAAACAAGGCTCTTTTTCTGTTTAAATGGAGTGATGGCAAAAATGCTAAAAATGCTCTGGTCTTTTGGGGAAGTTTTATTTTGAAATGTCCGATCCTTAAGGGGTTAAGCTATTCCGGAGGGTTGGGGCTACGCTCAGGAGTTGAATCCAGTGCCAGAGTGGCCTTCAGAGTGCAGTAGACTGAAAAATTGCTAGCAATGGAACATTCAGTCAGTTAACTGTTGCAGTATGACAACGATTTGTTTAGAAGAGCCTGAGAGGGTAAACAAATTTAAATCCCTCCATAAATTATACCAAATTTGAGAGGAATAAAAGGTCATCATACCTTAGTAGACCTCAGCAGAAAGTCCCGAGTTAGATGAGAGATTAACTTTTTGGCACAAGTGGCCATCTTTGCTTCTCCTCCCTAAGTACTATATCCTCTTCCTATTTCTTGTAAAGAAGGAGACCTGGAAGATTTTGATCGTGAAAGGGCAAGACCCTTAATTCCAACAATTGTAAAAAACTCAAAGGCTGTTATTATACCTAAAAATTCAAATCCTTCTAACCAGCGTTCTCTCCCCATCCGTTCCCACTTGGGGTTTACCATTGGGTCACATTCATTTTTCATTTAACCCACATCATCCTATGGTAACAAGTTTCCTGGGGAGAGTTACTGCTCTACCTCTCTTATTAATGTAATTGTGTGGTGACATAGTGAGAGATTGAACTTACTACTGAGAGTCTTTTGGATGTAGATAACTCCATTATAATTACCAGAGTACACAAAAGAGAAAAGACAAACAGAGGACAAAAGAAGGTCTATGGTCCTTCTCATTTTAATCAAGGGTTATTATATTTCAAACAAAATTATTTCCTTATAGAAAGAGAGTTTTGGTCTAGAACCACCTTTACTCGTATTTGTACCTTAACTAAGCCTATAAAAGTTCTTTACCAATATAATAAAGAATACTAAATGGGGGAGGTCCCCAAAATCTAACCCCATAACCTTTTATTTTCTGTATTTACAACACTGTTTAGAATGTTATTATTGCTCATATGAGCATCAATATTGTCCACAAAAATCACTATATTGCTTCCCCCTCAACTTTACTTATTCGTTTCAATTTCTGAATAAAACATATGATAATATTTCCCATATTCCTAGTCAATCCGGGTTTATATTTTAGCAGCTCTTGTCTGATTATTCTGATTATTAATTACAAGTTTAAAGTTGTTTGGTTAAATAGAATTAAGAAGAAACAAATAGAGAAGGAAGAAAAAGAAAAGTAGTCAGTTCAGTTGTATTGTACATTATTTGTTTTCCTTTCTAATATTGATTGCATTGAAAGGAAACCCTAGCACCAGTTGGTAAAAAGGATATAGTTGACTCCTTACCTTATATCTAGAAAAAAAAGAAAACTTATTTTCCCCCATCTCATAATGACAGATCTCAAATTCTTGACTCACAATGCCCAGGGACTCAACTATCCTATAAAGAGAAGCCTTCTATTAAACAACCTTACTATATCCAAGACTGATGTGGCTTTTGTGCAGGAGACCCACTGGCAAGAGAGTAGAAAAAGTCCTCTTTTCCAACTGTTCAATACATACTGTTTCTAATGACATGCATTAAAACTATGTAATATTATGCTATTGACCTAAATAATAAAATGGATTTGTATAATGAGGTCTGGGCATTGTGGATGGAGAGATATCCTAACTAAGCAGTGCAGAGGTATTAACATTAAATGGATTTTGGATTACACTTGTTTGTAAGTTATTTTATGACATATACTCTTAGCAGCATGAGTTTACCATATAGAGCTCATGACAGTAAGACTACTGCTTATGAATTATGGTTATGTGTGCCTCATGTGGTACTTCACTATTTGTAGTTGTCTTTGACTGGTGGAAGAAATACAGTTTTCCAAGAAGCTCAACCAGATTCTTGGATATTTTGTTGAATAAGATTGATACAGTTTCATCATCATCATCATCATCATCATCATCATCATCATCTTGCTAGTTATTCAATATTTGTGGCTCAATTTATTAGTAGTATATATAAAATCAATCTGGCTTTATTTTATTTTTATTGGATAAGAATAAAAGCTGTTTCTAATCTTTCAGCAGCAGTCCTCTTGTGTTCCAAATGTTGACATTGTTTCAAGGTTTCAAATATGTTTTCCAATATACAAATTCAATTGCTTCTTGAGACCTAAATTTTAAATTAGAAGTTATTCAGCATCCCTATTTTATACCATTTACATACTACCTTTGAAGTTGTAAACTTTAATAAAAATAATGTGTTTTCTATAGTCAAAAAGCTTTGGTGCTTGAAGTTTTTTTTTTATATTGGAAAGATAGTTCTTAGCATATCCCTTTCCTTTGTATTCCATTTTTGTTCTACAGTCTTTCACAAAAAAACTGCCAAAAAGCCTACAGAACGTTTATTGGTCATCCAGAATTGTTCCTAAATATTTTAAAAGTTTAGTAAGAAGGCCCTGAGATATGGCTTCATCGAGTGCCAGTTATAATAATGGTACCATTAAAGGGACACTGAACTCAATTTTTTTCTTTTGTGATTCAGATAGAGCATGACATTTTAAGCAACTTTCTAATTTACTTCTATTATCAATTTTTCTTCATTGTCTTAGAATCTTTCGGCTAGATTTAGAGTTTTGTCGGTAACGACCCGCGTAGCTAACGCTGGCTTTTTCCCCCAGCATCTTTTAAATACTGCTGGTATTGAGAGTTCACAGAAGGGCTGCGTTAGGCTCCAAAAAGGGAGCGTATAGCATAATTTACCGCCACTGCAACTCTCAATATCAGCAGTGCTTACGGACGCGGCCAGCTTCAAAAACGTGCTCGTGCACGATTCCCCCATAGGAAACAATGCGGCAGTTTGAGCTGAAAAAAAACCTAACACCTGCAAAAAAGCAGCGTTCAGCTCCTAACGCAGCCCCATTGTTTCCTATGGGGAAACACTTCCTATGTCTGCGCCTAACACCCTAACATGTACCCCAAGTCTAAACACCCCTAACCTTACACTTATTAACCCCTAATCTGCCGCCCCCGCTATCGCTGACACCTGCATATTATTATTAACCCTAATCTGCCGCTCCGTACACCGCCGCAACCTACATTATAGCTATGTACCCCTAATCTGCTGCCCCTAACACCGTCGACCCCTATATTATATTTATTTGCCCCTAATCTGCCCCCCACAACGTCGCCGCTACCTACCTACACTTATTAACCCCTAATCTGCCGACCGGACCTCACTGCTAGTATAATAAATGTATTAACCCCTAATCCGCCTCACTCCCGCCTCAATAACCCTATAATAAATAGTATTAACCCCTAATCTGCCCACCCTAACATCACTGACACCTAACTTCAAGTATTAACCCCTAATCTGCCGACCGGACCTCACCGCTACTCTAATAAATTTATTAACCCCTAAAGCTAAGTCTAACCTTAACACTAACACCCCCTAAGTTAAATATAATTTAAATCTAACGAAATAAATTAACTCTTATTAAATAAATTATTCCTATTTAAAGCTAAATACTTACCTGTAAAATAAACTCTAATATAGCTAAAATATAAATTATAATTATATTGTAGCTATCTTAGGATTTATTTTTATTTTACAGGCAAATTTCAATTTATTTTAACTAGTTACAATAGCTATTAAATAGTTATTAACTATTTAATAGCTACCTAGCTAAAATAAAGAGAAATGTACCTGTAAAATAAAAACTAACCTAAGTTACACCTAACACTACACTGTACTTTAATAAATTATTCCTATTTAAAACTAAATACTTACCTGTAAAATAAACCCTAAGATAGCTACAATGTAATTAATAATTACATTGTAGCTATTTTAGGATTTATATTTATTTTACAGGTAACTTTGTATTTATTGTAGCTAGTTAGAATAGTTATTAAATAGTTATTAACTATTTAATAACTACCTAGCTAAAAGAAATACAAAATTACCTGTAAAATAAATCCTAACCTAAGTTACAATTAAACCTAACACTACACTATCATTAAATTAATTAAATAAATTACCTACAAATAACTACAATTAAATAAATTAACTAAAGTACAAAAAATAAAAAAGCTAAGTTACAAAAAATAAAAAAAATAAGTTACAAACATGCCCCAAAGAAAACTGCTCTTCTGCCTGTAAAAGAAAAATACAACCCCCCCAACATTAAAACCCACCACCCACATACCCCTAATCTAACCCAAACCCCCCTTAAATAAACCTAACACTACCCCCCTGAAGATCATCCTACCTTGAGTCGTCTTCACTCAGCCACTGATGGAACCGAAGAGGAGATCCGGAGCGGCAGAAGTGATCCTCCAAGGGGCGCTGAAGAAGTCTTCAATCCGGGCGATGTCATCTTCCAAGCAGCGCTGAAGAAGTCTTCCATCCCGGCGATGTCATCTTCCAAGCGGGGTCTTCAATCTTCTTCTTCAGGATCCATCTTCATTCTGCCGACGCAGAACATCCTTCTTCCCCGACGAACTACCGACGAATGAAGGCTCCTTTAAGGGACGTCATCCAAGATGGCGTCCCTCGAATTCCGATTGGCTGATAGGATTCTATCAGCCAATCGGAATTAAGGTAGGAAAATTCTGATTGGCTGATGGAATCAGCCAATCAGATTCAAGTTCAATCCGATTGGCTGATCCAATCAGCCAATCAGATTGAGCTCACATTCTATTGGCTGATCGGAACAGCCAATAGAATGCGAGCTCAATCTGATTGGCTGATTGGATCATGGATCCTGAAGAAGAAGATTGAAGACCCCGCTTGGAAGATGACATCGCCGGGATGGAAGATTTCTTCAGCGCCGCTTGCAAGATGACATCGCCCGGATGGAAGACTTCTTCAGCGCCCCTTGGAGGATCACTTCTGCCGCTCCGGATCTCCTCTTCGGTTCCATCGGTGGCTCGGCTGAGTGAAGACGACTCAAGGTAGGATGATCTTCAGGGGGGTAGTGTTAGGTTTATTTTAGGGGGGTTTGGGTTAGATTATTGGTATGTGGGTGGTGGGTTTTAATTTTGGGGGGGTTGTATTTTTCTTTTACAGGCCAAAGAGCAGTTTTCTTTGGGGCATTCCCCACAAAAGGCCCTTTTAAGGGCTGGTAAGGTAAAAGAGCTTTGAACTTTTTAAATTTAGAATAGGGTAGGGTATTTTTTTATTTTGGGGGGCTTTGTTATTTTATTAGGGGGCTTAGATTAGGTGTAATTAGCTTAAAATTGTTGTAATATTTTTAAAATGTTTGTAACTTATTTTTTTTATTTTTTGTAACTTAGCTTTTTTATTTTTTGTACTTTAGTTAGTTTATTTAATTGTATTTTTTTGTAGGTATTGTATTTAATTAATTTATTGATAGTGTAGTGTTAGGTTTAATTGTAGATAATTGTAGGTATTTTATTTAATTAATTTATTGATAGTGTAATGTTAGGTTTAATTGTAACTTAGGTTAGGATTTATTTTACAGGTAATTTTGTAATTATTTTAACTAGGTAGCTATTAAATAGTTATTAACTATTTAATAGCTATTGTACCTGGTTGAAATAAATACAAAGTTGCCTGTAAAATAAATATTAATCCTAAAATAGCTACAATATAATTATAATTTATATTGTAGCTATATTAGGGTTTATTTTACAGGTAAGTATTTAGCTTTAAATAGGAATAATTTATTTAATAAGAGTTAATTTATTTTGTTAGATTTAAATTATATTTAACTTAGGGGGGTGTTAGGGTTAGACTTAGCTTTAGGGGTTAATACATTTATTAGAGTAGCGGTGAGGTCCGGTCGGCAGATTAGGGGTTAATACTTGAAGTTAGGTTTCGGCAATGTTAAGGAGGGCAGATTAGGGGTTAATACTATTTATTATAGGGTTATTGAGGTGGGAGTGAGGCAGATTAGGGTTTAATACATTTATTATAGTAGCGGTGAGGTCCGGTCGGCAGATTAGGGGTTAATAATTGTAGGTAGGTAGAGGCGACATAGGGGACGGCATATTAGGGGTTAATAAATATAATATTGGGGTCGGCAGTGTTAGGGGCAGCAGATTAGAGGTTCATAGGGATAAAGTAGGTTGCAGCGGTGTACGGAGCGGCAGATTAGGGGTTAAAAAATTTTAATAGGGTGGCGGCGATGTGGGGGGACCTCGGTTTAGGGGTGCATAGGTAGTTTATGGGTGTTAGTGTACTTTAGAGCACAGTAGTTAAGAGCTTTATAAACCGGCGTTAGCCCAGAAAGCTCTTAACTGCTGGCTTTTTTCTGCGGCTGGAGTTTTGTCGTTAGATTTCTAACGCTCACTTCAGCCAAGACTCTAAATACCAGCGTTAGAAAGATTCCATTGAAAAGATAGGATACGCAAATGGCGTAGGGGGATCTGCGGTATTGAAAAGTTGCGGCTGAAAAGTGAGCTTTAGACCCTTTCCTGACTGACTCTAAATACCAGCGGTAGCCCAAAACCAGCATTAGGAGCCTCTAATGCTGGTTTTGACGGCTAACACCAAACTCTAAATCTAGCCGTTTATTTGAAATGCAAGAATGTAAGTTTAGATGCCGGCCCATTTTTGGTAAACAACCTAGGTTGTCCTTGCTGATTGGTGGATACATTCATCCACCAATCAAAAACTGCTGTCCAGAGTTCTGAACCAAGAAAAAAGCTTAGATGCCTTCTTTTTTATATAAAGATAGCAAGAGAACGAAGAAACATTGATAATAGGAGTAAATTAAAAAGTTGCTTAAAATTGCATGCTCTATCTGAATCGCGAAAGAAAATTTTTGGGTTCCGTGTCCCTTTAAATAATTATGTAAGGCAGCTACACTCTTCTTCAGACTAATTGTGTTGCTCCCTACGGTCTTGTTTTGGTATATAGCTAAGGACATTAATAACCATAATTCAATTGTGCCAATGCCAACATGCCTTGTCTTAATCTGAAATTATTATTGGATCTATACTCCTCTTTTCTACTTCTTTGTATAATTACTAGCTGAATGAGACAGTGGGGCATATTTATCAAGCTCCGTACGGAGCTTGATGCCCCGTATTTCCTGCGAGCCTGAAGTTATAAAGTAGATCGGGTTAATTGACACCCCCTGCTAGCGGCAAATCTATAGGGGGTGGCATTTCACCAGCAGTTCATAAGAACTGCTTGTGCAATGTCAAATGCTGAGAGCGGAAGTAAAAATAAGCATGCTACGTATTTTTTAAATGGGACAAGACTTGGCCAAACACAGGAGGAAAAGGATTTGGGAGTAGTAATAGATAACAAGCTAAAGATGGGTGCACAATGCAGGGCAGCGGCTTCAAAGGCTAATATGTATAGCATGTATTAAAAGAGGCATTGATTCAAGGGAGGAAAGCATAATTCTGTCATTATATAAAGCCCTGGTAAGACCTCACCTTGAGTTTTGAGTGCAGTTCTGGGGACCAATTGCTAAAAAAGATATTGCAGAACTAGAAAAAGTTCAGAGAAGGGCCACAAAGCTAATAAGGGGATTGGAGAAATTAACCTATGAGGAGAGGTTAGCCAAACTGGGTCTGTTTTCTTTAGAAAAAAGGGGCTTGAGAGGTGACATGATTACTTTATATAAATATATTCAAGGCCCATATACAGAGATGGCAGAAGCTCTGTTTATTCCAAGAAAATTGTTTCTGACAAGAGGTCATAATTTAAGGTTGGAGGAAAGGATTTAATCTCCTGCAATGGAAACGTTTTTTCACTGTAAGAGCAATAAAATTGTGGAACTCATTACCAAAGGAGGTAGTGAATGCCAATACCATAGATACATTTAAAAATAGTCTGGATAAATTTCTGTATATAAACAAAATTCATGGATATGATTGCTAGTATTAAATGGGTCACATTTTAATGGGGTTATTTAAGCTTAACTGGAGCTTTTTGTAAGTATTTTAGATTTGTATAGGTTGAACTCGATGGACTTCAGTCTTTTTTCAACCTTATCTACTATGTTATCTACTATGTATGCTGTCGGCATTTATCGTTGTGCAGAGAACATGATCAGCTATATCGGATCATGTCCGCTCGCACAATCATAAATATGCACCAGTATATGAAGCAGATTCTTAGAATAATGTATAGGAGAAAATAAATAACTTTTTCTAATGTTTATGATAAACCAGAAGTATCATGAAGTCATGTACCAATGAAACAGTCAATTATTACTTTAAAACAAAATTGTAATAATAATTTAGCAGAAGAATAAATCTTATTTATTTATTTATTTATTTTTTTTGTTAATTTTAAGTTAGACATTGATTATACAGAATTAAAGTAGTATTTTCCTCTTCTGAAAATGAAGAACTTTTCTTGTTTTCATCTGCATGATAGGTTACTTTAGAATACAATTTCTTATCACTGTTTCACTAGGCTTTTTATAACATTTTAGCATGTCATGTTTCCTCTTGTGTATTCATCCTTTAACCTACTAGCTGATAACAAGATGAATGAGCAGGTGTTAAAAAAGGACAATAAAAGGGACAACGTCAATGTATGTGTTACATTTATTTTGACATTTTATAAAGTACTTGTTATCATTCTTCTTTCATTTTATTGCATTTATACAATTGTTTACCCACCAAAGACAATCTTATACTGATTCAGAAAATTTCTGGCTATACTTCTTGTCTTGTGACTGACCTGTGCTTTTTATTAATAACATGCAGTTCTTTAGTTACTGTAAATGGTAACAAATATATAGGGCAGTTTCTCAGTGCAAAATATTAAGTGGGGTGCTATTGATAAAGCACAAGTTGCGTTACATTGTGCTCAATCTCATGCTAATTTGAAACAAACTGGTATTTCAAGTGGATTGTTAAATTTTTTAACCAAAGGATCTTAACGCGGCAGAAACATTTTTAGCGATCCTTGTACTTTTTATCAAAAGCACAAGGAATTCATTTTACAAGAAGACTTGAAGTAAACCATTATTATGAATAGTAAAGCACTGAACTAGAACAACTCCACTACTTGCACACCATGAGCGCGATCCGATATACAGCGTAGTTTGCGGCGCAAACGAGGGAACCCGCGTCGCTCGCAACTTGAGCTATCCAATATATGGCGCCGTCAGATGCTAACGTGCCGTAAGTCTGATAAACCAGCGATGTCCAGAAATCTGCGTAAGTACAAATTTCTGGCGTCGCCAGTGACTTGCGCCACTGCCAGCGCCTACAAAACCTGACTAAAGTATGAAATCACCCGCACTGTCTAACACGCCTCCTAAACATAGCCCAACAAGTCTAACCCTCTATCCGCTATCCCCCCTCACTATCCTAACAATAAAAAAAGTTATTAACCCCTAAACCGCCGCTCCTGGACCCCGCCGCCACCTAATAAAGTTATTAACCCCTAAACCGCCACTCCCGGACCCTGCCGCCAGCTATATTAAATCTATAACCCCCTAAAGTGAGCCCCTACCCCGCCGCCATCTACCTTACCTACCCCATAAAGTGAGCCCCTACCCCGCTGCCATCTATTTTAAAATTATTAACCCCTAATTTAATCCCGCTACTCCGCTGCCATATATATTAAATTATTTAACCCCTAAAATACTAAACTATCCCTACCACTAAACCTAAGTCTAACCCTACAAATAGCCCAGAAAAGGGCTTTTTGCGTGGCATTACCCCAAAGTAAACTGCTCTTTTGCCAGCCCTTAAAAGGGCTTTTGGCGTGGGCTTTGTCACAAAGTAATCAGCTCTTTTGCCTACAATCTAAATCCCCCTACACCGCTGCCACCTATAATAAATGTATTAACCCCTAATCTAATCCCCCTACACAGCCGCCGCCTATATTAAACACATTAACCCCTAATCTAATCCCCCTACACCGCCGCCAGCTATATTAACTATATCAACCCTAATTATATTAGGGTTAATATAGTTAATATCGTTATTATATTATATATATATTAAGTATAATAACCCTATCTAACTCTAACATCCCTAACTAAACTCTTATTAAAATAAATCTAATATTAATATTATTAATTAAAATATTCCTATTTAAATCTAAATACTTACCTATAAAATAAACCCTACGATAGCTACAATGTAATTAATAATTACATTGTAGCTATTTTAGGGTTTATATTTATTTTACAGGTAACTTGGTATTTATTTTAACTAGGTACAATAGCTATTAAATAGTTAATAACTATTTAATAGCTACATAGTTAAAATAATTAACAATTTACCTGTAAAATAAATATAAACCCTAACATAGCTACAATGTAATTATTAATTATATTGTAGCTATCTTAGGGTTTATTTTATAGGTAAGTATTTAGATTTAAATAGGAATATTTTAGTTTATAATATGAATTAGATTTATTTAATAAGAATTTAGTTAGGGGTGTTAGGGTTAGATAGAGTTAATATAGTTAATATAAATACTATAGTAACTATATTAACCCTAATATAATTAGGGTTAATATAGTTAATATATATAATCAATACTGAGTAACATGCCAACAAACACATTAAAAACAATTACAGATAGATTAGCAGTATTGATTATGCTGATAAAAATGTCAGCACAATCAATAGTGTTTCTATTGTTACACACATATTACAAGTCTGAAGCTATTTTTTAGCCATCAAGCAATAGTTTAGGGTATACTAACACCCTTATGTCAGATAGTGCAGGTGCTCTAAATCCCACATGATAGAATTTTATTGGGATTTGCATTAAAATTCATGTCAGATATCACTTGAGTGCTAAACTAATAGCACAATAAGCAGATGGGGCTCGATCCAATATAAATCATTGCCCGCAAAAGCCGGCGACGCCAAAATCTGCACGGGTTTTGTATCCTATATACGGCGTAACCTAGAAGTTACGCCCGTATATTTCTGCCGCCGCCCGTAGTTTTTTGGGCCATAGGCAGGTATACCAAACCCGTGCAGTTTGGTATCCAATATACAGCCGCGAAAATGGAGAAATCTTGCTCCATTTTCACCTCGCCACAAAAAGCAGCCGTAAGAAGCCTTACGCTGACTATTGGAGCCCCGTAACTACCTAAAACTACCTGCAAAATAAAACCTAACACCTAACGCATGCGCAATGTCTATCTACCTGTCAACCGCGATCGCCTGCCGCAATCCCTAATAAAGTGTTTAACCCCTAAACCGCCGCTCCCGGACCCCGCCGCCATCTACATAAACTAACCCCCTACTGTGAGCCCCTAAAACCGCCACCATCTAACTGATCTATCCCCTAATGTGAACCCCTAAAACCGCCGCCATCTACCTGATCTATCCCCTAATGTGAACCCCTTACACTGCCGCCATCTACCTTATCTATCCCCTAATCTGACCCCTTACACCGCCGCCACCTATATAAAAATGATTAACCCCTAATCTAATCCCCCTATACCGCCGCCAGCTATATTAATATTATTAACCCCTAATCTAATATCCCTAAAGTAATAAGCTCTATTACCAGCCCTTAAAAGGGCCTTTTGCGGGGCTTTGCCCCAAAGTAAACAGCTCTTTTGCCCTATAACCTGCCCTCCCTACACCGCCACCACCTATATTAATAGTATTAACCCCTAATGTAAGCCCCTTACACCGCCGCCATCTATATTAAAATTATTAACCCCTAATTTAATCTACCTACCCCGCCTCCAGCTATATTATCTATATTAACCCTAAGTATATTATAGTTAATATAGTTATTACATTATATATATTAACTATATTAACCCTAATTATATTAGGGTTAATATAGTTACTATAGTATTTATATTAACTATATTAACTCTATCTAACCCTAACACCCCTAACTAAATTCTTATTAAATAAATCTAATTCATATTATAAACTAAAATATTCCTATTTAAATCTAAATACTTACCTATAAAATAAACCCTAAGATAGCTACAATATAATTAATAATTACATTGTAGCTATGTTAGGGTTTATATTTATTTTACAGGTAAATTGTTAATTATTTTAACTATGTAGCTATTAAATAGTTATTAACTATTTAATAGCCATTGTACCTAGTTAAAATAAATACCAAGTTACCTGTAAAATAAATATAAACCCTAAAATAGCTACAATGTAATTATTATTTTATAGGTAAGTATTTAGATTTAAATAGGAATATTTTCATTAATAATATTAATATTAGATTTATTTTAATAAGAGTTTAGTTAGGGATGTTAGAGTTAGATAGGGTTATTATACTTAATATATATATAATATAATATTTGTTTTACAAAGTTTGCGCTAATATAATGTTATATAATTCTGCACTATGTGCAGAATTATATAACAATATTTTTAAGGTTTACTGACACTTTAACTGAAAAGATGGCTTTTATTAGTCCTGCTTTTGAACTGTATATCAAAACATTCATAGAACAGATGCAGTGGGATAGTAGCAAGTTTGGTGCCAATATTTAATTATTTTTCCATTTAAAGTGTACTATACAGAGTAAATTTATAAATATCACAAAAAGGTACCCCTTGGATATAGTGTAGACCCAGTCACTAATTAAATATAAAAAAAAAAAAAACTTAACCTGTGTATATATACAACTCAGGATTGCACTGTATCTCATACTATATCTCTGTAGGTAGTAAATGTATACAAGGTAACTCTGGTCCACAGGGAGGTAGTGAAACAAAATAATGGTAAACCATGAAACAGTCTTTCAAACTGTTGTATTGTACACCATGTTTATAATCTGTTTAAAAGTCATTCTCACCTCTCCTCCTCGGAGCCCCTGTAATCTTAGCGTATCCGCAGCTGAACTTCCTGTATATACATGCGATCCCAAGAACTGTCAAATTTTCTTCGCTCCACCCGGTATCAGCCAAAAAACTTTAACCAGCAATAAACAAAAAAAAGACCGGGGAGCCCTCTAAAATTTCTACTCTTTATTGGATATATATATATAAAAAAGTTGCATTAAGGTTCACAAATAGAAGCACCTGTGTAGTGCCGGTAGTGTCATAGACCACCTGACGTGTCTCTGCCCGTAGCCGTAGGCATAGCTGTAAAAGGCTCCTCGGTCTTTTGTTTATCTATGGCTGATACATGTATAAATAATCCATGTTTCTTTCCTAAATGTATATTTTGGGGAGATACATGGAGGATTATGTTGCAGAGTTTTTTGACTTTGGAATGAAATAAATTAATATTGCATTGCCAGCATTTTTTTAAGCCCATTAACAAAGTGTGATCATTTTACTATTAATATAATACATCAGTCAAATGATTTTCTGGTAAAATGCTGCTATTTACTAATGCCTCAATTCTTCAATGTATGCATATAGAAAATTGATCCAGCACTGAATTAGGGTTTTCTTTAAAATAAGTAATCTTTAATGCATTATCCAAGAAGTTAAAAACTTACAAAGGCATCATGTAAAAATGTACTGACCTGTTATAGTCTTCTTCACTGTAATCATATACCTAATTACCATTTCTAAAATTCTTCTTATATACAGTTTTTAAAGCAGACAATGGATAAAATAATGCTGCACAGGTTTAGACACATACCATATATCTGTACAAATTACTTTACATTATACTGGTTATTTATCTGTATCTAGATGACTCCCTTAAATTAATCTTTACAGAGAAATTTAATGAACATATTAAATGGATAGCGTTTAAAATACATTAAATTCTAATTATATTTTAAACATGGGTTTGTTAAATGTTACAAGATAACAAGTGGATGCGCTATTGATAGCACTTGAGTACAACACATAACAGCACGACTTGAGACCTGAAGTGTTAGGGCTAGAATAAAAGTTTAACAGAACACATGTAAAACATAATAAAATAAGTTATTACAATCAGATATATACATATTACATATGAAATATATATTAATTATTTAAATAAATGTATAAAAAGTGCTTTAAAGTGATATGATAAATGACAAGGTTTTGGACTGGTAAGTGCTCAAAGGTGTTTATGTATTTATGCGTGTATGTATATAGGTATGTGCAGTAGCGAATCTACACAACAGAGGGCACGGATGCAATAGATAGATAGATAGATAGATAGATAGATAGAAGACCTGCAACCTGCACTAATACAAGACTCCCCATTGTACACATTCTGCAAAATATGTAAAGACTTACTGTGAGGGCCCCTCATCATTTAGGGACTAGTGCCACGGCACCTGCTGCACCAATGGCAGTTCCGCCCCTGTGCATGTGCACATATTTAAGCGCACACATAAACACATGCATACATGCACATACATATTCATATGTACACATATATACACATACACACATACAAATATACTCTCTTTCTCACACACACACACACACACATATATATATATATATATATATATATATATATACACACCTTTGAGTTAGTGCAGTCCCGCTATAAAAACTCCAGATGTTAACACACCTAAGGCTTTTTACTCTAAGTGAAAACTTTTGTTTTTAACTTGTAATATGAGTGCAAGAATAGGAACATTATTAATTTAATTAGCTCTCACCTAGATTACAAGTTTTGCACTATAGAGGGTTCGAAACGAACAAAACAAAAGTTGCATTATTTCACCCTCCATTGCGCTGCCATTACGAGTTTTGAAAAAGCAGCCTTGTGCGTGCGATATGGTTGCAATGAGCTCCATACCGCACAAAATCCAAGCACTGCTTTGATGTGCTCGTGCATGCTTTCCCCATAGACATCAATGGGGAGAGAGTGTTAGACAAAAACCTAACACCTGCGATCGCAGAATGAAAAGCTCTGTAACGCAATCCTATTGATGTCTATGGGAAAAAAAAAAAGTTACGTTTAAACCGAACACCCTGACATAAACCCCACGCCTAAACACCCCTAATCTGCTGCCCCTGACATTGCTAACATCTAAATAAACTTATTAACCCCTAATTTGCCACCCCGACATCGCCGCCATCAAAATAAATCTATTAACTCCTAATCTGCAGCTCCCCATATCTCTGCCACTATACTAAAGTTATTAACCCCTATTTCCCCACACCCCAACATCGCCCACACCATAATAAAGATATTAACCTCTATTCTGCCGCTCCCGACATCGCTGCCACTAAATAAAGTTATTAACCCCTAAACCTCTGGCCTCCCACCTAACTACCAATAAATAAACCTATTAACACCTAAACTTCCATCCCCCCACATCGCCAAAACTTAAATTAAACTATTAACCCCTAAACCTAACAACCCCCTAACTTTACATTAAAATTACAAGATCCCTATCTTAAAATAAATAAAAACTTACCTGTAAAATTAAAAAAAGCTAAGTTTAAACTATAAATTAACCTAACCTAACTATTTGACTAAAATTAAAATAACTACAAATTAAATTAATTAAATTAATCATTAAAAAAACCTAACACTACTAAAAAAATTAAATCTACACTTACAAAAAATGTAAAATACTAAATTACAAAAAATAAAAAAATATAAATTATGAAAAATAACAAACGAAATTATCCAAAATAAAAACAATTACACCTAATCTAATAGCTCTATCAAAATAAAAAAGCCCCCCAAAATAAAAACACCCCCTAGCCTACAATAAACTACCAATAGCCCTTAAAAGGGCCCTTTGTGGGGCATTGCCCTAAAGAAATCAGATCTTTTCTCTAAAAAAAATACAAAGACCCCCCCCAACAGTAAAACCCACTACCCAACCAACCCCCCCAAAATAAAAACCTAGCTCTAAAAAAAACCTAAGCCTCCCATTGCTCTGAAAAGGGCATTTGTATGGGAATTGCCCTTTAAAGGGCATTCAGCTCTTTTTCTTGTCCTTAAAAGGGCATTTACCTCTTTTAAGAAAGCCCAAAACCCTAATCTAAAATAAAACCACCCCAAAAAGTTTTAAAAAACCTAACACTAACCCCCAATGATCCACTTACAGTTTTTGAAGTCCGGACATCCAGGCGGCAAGAAGTCTTCATCCAGACGGCGAGGTTTTCATCCATCCAGGCGGCGTCTTCTATCTTTATCCCGGCGGAACGGCTCCATCCTGAAGACATCCGGCGCGGAGCATCCTCTTCTTGGAAATTCAAATCAGCCAATAGGATGAGAGCTACTGAAATCCTATTGGCTGTTCATTTTTTTAGTAGTGTTAGGTTTTGTTAATGAGTAATTTAATTAATTTAATTTGTAGTTATTTTAATTTTAGTCTAATAGTTAGGTTAGGTTCATTTATAGTTTAAACTTAGTTTTTTTTAATTTCACAGCTAAGTTTTTATTTATTTTAAGACAGGGATCTTGTAATTTTAATTTAAAGTTAGGGGGTTGTTATGTTTAGGGGTTAATAGGTTTATTTAGTGGTAGTGATGTGGGAGGCCAGAGGTTTAGGGGTTAATAACTTTATTTAGTGGCGGCGATGTCGGGGAGCGGCGAAATAGGGGTTAATATCTTTATTATAGTGTGAGCAATGTTGGGGTGTGGGGGAATAGGGGTTAATAACTTTAGTATAGTTGTGATGATGTCAGGGAGCAGCGGAATAGGGGTTAATGCATTTTATTAGTGGCGGCAATGTCGGGAGCAGCAGATTAGGGGTTAATAGGTTTAATATAGTGTTTGCGATGTGGGAGGGTCTCGGTTTAGGGGTTAATAGGTAGTTTATGGGTGTTAGTGTACTTTGTAACACTTTAGTTATGAGTTTTGTGTAACAGTTTTGTTGCGTAAAACTCATAACTACTGCTCTCAGATTGCGTAACGGATCTTGTCGGTATAGGGTGTAATGCAAGCTTTTTAGCCTCACCTCAAAACTCGTAATAGCAGCGCTATGGAAATCCCATGAAAAAACGTAATTTTTTTGAGTGCGGGACTGACGTTGCATTACAGGCTAAAAGGCACAGTGGTGGTACAGTTATACCGACAAGACTCGTAATGGCTGCATTGCTGTTTTAACGCTGAAATGGCCATTTTTTCAGCGTTAAAACACGAACGCAAAACTAGTAATCTAGGTGTCTGTGTTTAGCGCTCAATAGCACTAATATTTTTGCACTCCATTTGTAGTCTATCCCAAAATAAATATAGGCATTGTGAAGTCATAAATAGTGCACTTATGAGGCCTTAATAAATATTTGAATAAACATTATTTTAAATGCTATGCGCACACTGATTTCCAATAATTTAATATGCTTATCTTATCCATCTAAATCCATCACACCATTTCAAGGGGTCGATTTATCAAGCTGTGGCAGACAGGGGCGTACATACGCGCCCCTGTACACCACAGCTCGCCTCTGGTGGGCTGAATTCTACTGCCAGAATTCAGCATTGCACAAGCACGCAATTTTGCGTTCTTTTACAATGCCGTGCCCTATCCGCGCACAGCCAATCACGCAAGGGCAGGAGCTGTCAATCTCCCCAGTCAGGCGAGACTGAGGAGATTGAAATTCGCCACCTAAGAGGTGGTGAAGAGGTTAGGGAAGCTGCTTGTTAAAACATGGATTGTGTTCAGTATTTTAGGGCTAGATTACAAGAAGAGCGCTAATTTATCGAGTTCCGCAAACGGGTACATTTGCCCGTTTGCAGGCGCTCTATAAATATTCAGCCATTTCAAGTGGCTGGTAATTGCTATTGTGAGCTTGCGGTAGCAATTAGCCCCCAAAATACAGTGGTGTGCATTTTATTAAAAAATTTAAATTGGAGAATTTTTATTTTTTAATAAAATAACTGCACTAAGCAATTTTTGGGGTCTAAAGTTGGTGGGAGTAGGGTATTAGAAAAAAAAAATGGCACTGAAAAGTGCCTTTACATTGCGGTCTGTGTGTTCCCTGTATTATCATATACATATACAGTATATATTTACAATTTGCTGCCAATTTTTTAGTCTCTATAGGACTATCCTCTTGTGAAAGGACATTACAAGCATCACTTAAAGTCAAATCTGACAAGTTGTATTTATGCTTCTACCACTTCTTAAGTGGTATAATACCTTTTTAAAGTAACTTGTCTATGACTATAAACACTGAGTGCAATTCCGGCAAGAAAGCTGGACAGGATACTAACCAGAAAAGCACTCTGCCCTCATACGTATGTGCTTAGTGTATATAGGTTCTAAAATATATCAACTTTATTAGTTTTATTTAAAAAGTGTTACACACAATAAAAACAGTTGCAGCAAGTAAAAGTGGTTTTCAAACTAATGTAGTGAAAATGGTGGATAGTTACAAATTCTTATCCTGAATTGTTATCATGTATAGTAACTCCAACCTAAAGAGGATTTGTGGTAAACCTTAATGGTAAAGGTATGTTTATAATATGCTGTGGGCTAACATCCCTGCAAAATTGAGGCCAACCTGTTAGGGGCCACTAATCAGTCAAAGTGTGTACTCAGAAATTGTATACCTCACTGAGGCCTCGATGATTGAAAGTTCGTCATTGGCGGCGAGAAATGTGTATTTCTGACTCGCAACTCTCGCAAATTTCACGTCTTGCGTAATGATCGTATAAAGTGTGCAGTCCATTGTAAACAATACGTTACGCGATAAGCTGTCCATAGTAAACTATAGACTTTGCCACCTTATATCATTTCACAAACTTCGAAATGGGTTTCCAAATATCATTGCGTCACTTCGTAATTTTAATGATTCACTTTATTTCAGTTTGCGTTTGCATATTTTAAAATGTAAAACTACAGTTATAGTATATTGTCTAAATACGTTATATCGTATTATTTTTAAAATGAAATAAATATTGTAAATAATGTTATTCATGTTATTTCGCCAAAGGATGGCTGGCGAGATATGTATGTGTGTTGAATGTTCGATTCGTATGGCGTATGTTTTTATATCATCGTAACATATCTGCAAAACTTGCGAGATTTACTCAGGTTATGCCCATGGAACGCCCATCTTACGCCCTCTCCTTCGCAATGAAACTCTCCTTCGCAATGAATTCTGCTTTTACTGTTCTGGTTATATTTTGTTATTCTTTTTATTGAAATCGTACAATAAATATTTTTACGCTCTTTATTTAGATATTTTCACTCATTTGTATTATTACGAAATTGCGTATATGTTTTAAAAAAATTTCAATGTGCAATATTTGTTAACCAATCATATTTACTGTTATATTATTTCTGTTACCATAATACCTTGCAATACATTTATGTATGCATATTTATGAGTACTTCCTTAATATTCTCAAATCACAGCGTATTTTACATTTTACTCTGGTTACATGTATATTTATATAGATATCATATTTTATTCTGTGAGGCAGTTGATGAGATATTTGAAAATGGTTGCTGAGAGGTTTACAGTTGTGGAAAACGAAATCCTTGTATCTGCTCTGGAGCCAAACTATGAGATGCTTTTTGGACCACAGAGGCATGACACTAGTTTAAAGACAAGGGATGCAATCTGGGAAGATATTGCTGAAATTGTTAATTTAAATGCCACACATATAAAGACTGTGGCTCAATGTCGCAAAAGGGTTGCAGACATTAAAAGGAAAGTTCAAAGAAAGAATAAGAGGAGGAGGCGATTTTTAAAATATGAAAGAATATTTATTAAACTTTTAATGTCTGTAAACCCTAATGTTGAAAATTGAGCAACAGTCTATTTCAGCATCATCTTCCCAGACTTCTCCCTTGTGTGAAGAACATGTAGATGTCTCTGTTGGCCCAGAAAGTGATGTTTCACAGCAAAATAATTCTGAGGATGTGGATGAAGGTAATTTTTTATTTTTTAAATTTATTTAGTTAACATATCATGTTCCTTATAGAAAATTACATCAAGTTCATTTTAATTAAGTGTAAGAAGTTACTACATCACCAGCATTACTTGCTGAAAGCACTGAGGCAGCGCGTGGAAGTGAACAATTTGAAATTCCAGAAATTCAAAATATTGAAATCATCATTACCTGTATATATGTGGATATTTTTATTTTATAATCATTTAGCATGTAAATTTAAACATCAATTTAAATTTACAATGAACCCACATTCTTTATTTTGTGAATAAGATACAGCCTGCAATTAAAATCAACTTTCTAGTTTACTCCTATTATCAAATGTTATACATTCTCTTGCTATCTTTATTCGAAAAGCAATAATGTAGGTTTAGTTGTTAGCACATTTTTGGCAATCAACCTGGGTTGTTCTTCTTGATTGTTGGATAAGTTCACACACAAATAAACAACTGCTGTCCAAAATATTTGCTGGCTCCTTAGCTTACATGCCTTCTTTTTTAAATCAAGATAGCAAGAATATAATTAAAATTTGATAATAGGAGTAAATTAGATATTTGCTTAAAATTGCATGTTCTATGAGTGTGTTCAGTGTCCCTTTAAGCATTGTCATTTTTGAATATATATATTTATTTTTTTAGATGACAAAGTTCCCTATAGACCAATATGTAAATCCCCTGTTCTATAGCATGTTAGGATATCTCCTTACATCTGCAAAGTTTAACCCCAAAAACCTGCTTCTGATTTGTAAATAATGTTAAAAGCACTTGTAATAGATGGTTATTAATTATGCATCCATAAAAGGAATTTGTTATACATTAATGGATGCACAATATTTTATTTTCACTACTTGTAATATAGAAAATAATATATAAATATGTTTCTAACTAATTTCATTTTCTTATTTTTTAAGATGATGAAAATGCAATTAGTGCAAATGTGGTTGATGCTGCCAATGGAGAAGATTCTCAACCACATGAACAAGGTATGTATTCATTTACACCTTACCATGTTAATTTGCATGTTAATAAAGAATGTCACTTATGTGTGTGCATTTTTAATTTAAATGTAAAAGCAAAATTACATTGTTGTCACAGTTTTTATTTTTAACACATGAACTATCAATTCCTTTTTCTTTTTTTCTTTATCATAACAATATTTTAAATATGTGCTTAGTGCAATTACATTTTTAATGTAGTTTAATATGATATTTGTTTTATGTCTAACAGGAAAAAGGGAAGAGAATACATTGGATAAAATGTGTGTTTTGCTAGAGAATATAAACAACAATCTCACCGTTTTAAAAGACTCTATGCTTCACAATTTAAAAAAAAATAAACTTCACAATCAAAAAGTAAGAAGACTTTTAACCAGAGTCATTGAAAATCAAAAAGAACAGCGTGCTATAATGTTCAGAGAAAGAAGGTGGGAGGGAAGGGCATTTTATTCTGGGGTTAAAACACGTGGTGGACCATTTTATCATCCACATTAATATCTTATGTTTGTTTTTTCGTTTGTTAGTTAGAAAGTTAATAAAAAGAATGTTTACAATTGGTCTCTTTATTTTTTTGAGTTATACACCATACAACACATTACATATTTTTCACACATGTATTAAAGGGACGTGTACATTTGATTTATGATTTCAGTGTGGGGTGTTCACAAGTATGATTATATAATTAATGAACATGGATGTATATATCATTATAAAATCATGTTCTTACTTATATTAGTTTATAATACACATATTTGTCTGCATATTTGTGTGCACTGTCCCTTTAATATTTTTCAAAAATAAACCTTACAAATATTTTACGAGTTTTTTATCTTCATTTATTTTAAATTACTATGTTTAACTCAAAGAATAATAATATACACATATTAAATTTATTTTCTTTTTCTATATTTTCTTATTGTTTTTTTACTAGCTTGAAGATAACCATCAGAATTCTGATTTCCTTTTTTTTTCCATCAGAAATTATAACATCAGAATTTATTCCATCAATATTGGCTCCCTGGAGGAGAGCATTGACGGAGGGGATAGTGACCCCCCCATCGTAGCAGTGGAGCATTCCTGGGGTTCATATGGGCTGCACGGAAGTGGCTCATCCTCTGTTCAGTCCCTGCAACCACAAGGCAAAGTTGGTTTCAGGGCTTGCGGTTGCAGAGGCTGTGAGGATGAGCGACGTTGCAGAGGAAGTGCAGCGGATAGCGGAGACAAGAGGCCTGGTTTGGTTGAAATCTTACCTGGCTGCGGCACATCTTCCAGGACCTGGACCCACGGCGGCTGAAGGCGGGACGATCCACGGCAGGCCGCAACGGCGGTCGAGGCCTCCGGAGCGTCTGTCCCCAGGCGTCGGCAGGAGCAGGAGGAGCGGAAGCGGCGCTGGGCATGAGCGGGTGGATCCTGAGGCCAGGTTCGGTCGGTGAGAGGAAGAGGCGGGTCGCAGGAGGCAGCGCGTGCAACCGGTGAAGAGGCCACGAGGAAGGCGCCAGTCGGGAGCAGCAGTACGGCAGGTAAGGCCGGGCGGGGTGAGGGGCTGGGCCTCAATCATGGAAGGAGTGGGCGGGTACCGGCGGCCGCACAGAGGAGGCCTACAGCTCAGGTGACCTGTGACACGGTGGGGGAGGGAGCTCCCCTGGCCACTGCATCACTGAGGGAGCGGGGAGAGGGGACAGAGGAGCTACAAGGGTTGGCTCCGGAGCAAGGGAGGTCACTAGTAGGCCGCAAAGGGATGAGTAGAGGTGTCAGGAAAGGGGCAGGGGAACCCAGGAGTATGGGCAATGAGACTCCTGGGGGGGGTGATTGCGAGTACAAGGGGTCATGGTGAAGGGATAGTAGGGGGGAGTCCTGTATCCGGGGCGCCCGGAGGGATATTATTGGAAGCGCAAAAGGGGATAGGTGGGCAGACGGTTGTCAGGTTAGGGGGATCGGATACTGGGGTAGCAGGAGTTAGTGGGGAATTACCAGTGCAAGGGCCACATATAGGGGAAAGGGGGGATGGTAACAGGTATAATAGGAAGGTGGGAAGGGGCGGAAGGCTAGGAAGGGGGAGCTGCAGGTTGGCAGGGCAAGGTGTTCCTGGGGGGAGGAGGGGGCGAGGGTTAAGCAGGGTTCCTAGAGGAATGGGGATGGGAAAAAGGGGGAGAGGGGGGGGCAGAGGAGGGAGTGATATTAGGGCTGGTCAGGGCCATGATAATGTATCAAATTTGTTTTTTGCAGGTGGTGAGGAGGAGCTGGAGGGGCAGAGGGGTGGTGGGGCAGATGACTCTGCTGAGGCGGCACGACAGGAACTGGATGGAGACGCTTTGTGGATAGACTATTCCTACAGTGATCTGGAATCGGATGATCCTGGAGAGGGACCTTCAACTGGACCGGTGGGCACACGGCAGGTAGGGGACCTGGCCGGGTTAGAGCAGCTGATTAGATCCTTGGGGTCCGGGGGGGATGGGCGGGAAAGTAGAGGGAGGAGTGTGGATGGTAGGACAGGGGTAGGGTGTAGGGAAGGGAGTATTAGGAGTGGCGGGGGTGGGGAGCAGGTTAGGGATTTCACTGTCTCCTCTTTGCAGTCACGGCCACGCGGGGAGGACCCCCTGGTGCGCCGCAGCCCAAGAAGGTCGGGAGCTGAACGGCGAAGGGAGAAATCCCGGTTGCCCAGGGAGAGGACGCAATGGCGGAGGGAAAGGCATTCGCCCACGTGGGGGAGGCTCGATAGGTCACGTGAGAGGAGCAATCGGAGGAGGAGGCATAGACCCAGAGAGAGGGAGCCTAGAGCACAGCCTGAGGCTGGGACAAGGATAGCAGCAGAACCGTTGGGAGTGGCGGGAGCTACAACGGTGCCCGGAAACAGAGGTGAGGGTGCTATCATTGACACGGGCGTGGCTGGAGGAGAGCATGGATTGGGTGTGCAAAGTGTGATGAGTGATATGAGGGAGCTGCTTACGCAGTTCGAGAGACGGCTGGCGGGGCAGCAGGGGAACGTTGCAGCAGCTTGGGGTGTAGGGGGGATACCAGTGGGGGAGAGTCAGGGAACGGGCACCGTGGGACAAGGTCAAGGGGGAACCGCGACGGTGTCAGGAGGGACTACTAGTACTGGGGGAGTGTTGAAAGTGCCTGAGAACGCGTTGAGGAGGCCCTGCCTATGCTCTATTGGGCCGTTGGGGATTCATCTTACTCAGGAGCTTAAGGAGAAAATATGGAAGAGAGATTTCTTGGAAATATTTTCTCTATTGCCATTGGAACAGGTGCTCGAGATAAAAGAAGATACAAAAGGCGACAAAGAGAAGAAGGAGGAGGACAAAAGGAAGAAGAGATATCGTAAATTGCCAAAAACTCTATCCAATTGGTCCAAGGCGTTCTGTATTTTGGCGGCGGTGATGGGCGAGAAATTCCTGGAGCAATGCTCTGCGTTGTTCTGCTATCATGACGAGATTTCGGGGGCTTATCGGACTTACGGGGGTTTAGCGTGGTGGCGGTACGATGAGCAGTTTCGGCAGCGGATGGCGGTACGACCGGAGATGCGGTGGGACGACAGGGACATGGGGATATGGCTGGAGTTAATGACTCCGTTGCGGGGGTCCTTTCGTGGCATCGGTGGATCGGGGGGCGGCAGTGCAGCATCTGGTAACAGTGGGGGGGGAGCTGCAGTTGCCATCAGGAAGGGTCTCTGCTTCCAGTATAATGAGGGGCAATATAAGTTCGGAACCGGGTGCAAATACAAACACGCTTGCTCGGGATGTGAGGGCGCCCACCCGTGGGCGAAGTGTTTCAAGAGAAACGGGGGAAGTGGAAAACCAGGTGAGGTTGCTGCTAAGGGCCAGGACTCCGGTGAAGGTAGGAAAGATGGTTTCTTGGTTAGAACGGTTCGCTAAGGTACGGGGTAGGGCGGGGGACTCTGAACTCTTGCTTACGGGTTTTAGCTCAGGGTTCTGGATCCCATTTGAGGAGAAACAAGGGGTTCAAATTTCGGGGAACCTGAAGTCGGCAAGGGATATGCCGGAGGTGGTTCAAGGAAAAATTGACAAAGAAGTAGCATTGGGGAGAATGGCGGGCCCCTTTTCGCACCCGCCTTTCCAAAATCTGAGGGTATCCCCGCTTGGGGTCGTTCCCAAAAAAGCGGTAGGTCAATTCCGCATGATCCACCATTTATCGTATCCAAAAGGGTCCTCGGTCAATGACGGCATTGACCCCGCGATAGCGGCTGTGAGGTATGCGTCTTTTGATAAGGCAGTAGGGTTGGTAAGGGAGGCTGGCGTTGGCGCATTGATGGGGAAGGTGGATGTGGAGGCTGCCTTTCGGCTTTTACCAGTGCACCCGGTGTGTCATCATTTGCTGGGTTGTTTTTTTCCGGGGTTCCTTTTATGTGGATCTTTGTCTCCCAATGGGGTGCTCCATATCGTGTGCTTACTTTGAGAAGTTCAGCACCTTTGTGGAGTGGGTAGTAAGGCAGCGTTCGGGGTTGTCATCGGTCGTCCATTATTTGGACGACTTCCTATTTGTGGGGGCCGCCGGGGCATCGGATTGTGCGCAGCTAATGGGCCATTTCTTCAAGGTGGCTGATGAATTTGGGATCCCGGTGGCACATGACAAAACTGAGGGTCCGGCCACCACATTGAGTTTCTTGGGGATTGAAATTAATTCCATTCGGATGCCGACTGCCTATGGACAAGCTAATTGATCTAAAAGGGGTCATAGCAAGGGCAATTGGGAAGCGGAGGCTTCGGTTGTGCGAGGTACAGTCATTGGTGGGCAAGCTAAATTTTGCTTGTAGAATTATCCCAGTGGGGAGGGTGTTCTGTAGGAGGCTCTCCATGGCCACGGTGGTAGTAACGGGCCCTAAGTCTTGGATCATTTGGGAGCAGACCTGAAGGATGATTTGAGAATATGGTTAATGTTTTTGGCTGAATTTAACGGGCGGGCTTTGGTTCAAGGTAAGGCGGTATCCAGCGAGGAGTTGCACCTGTTTACGGATGCAGCGGGGTCCTTAGGTTTTGGGGCTTACTGCCAGGGGAGCTGGGTGGCCGGAAAATGGCCAGCCAGTTGGGTCGCAAAGTGTCTGACGAAGAATCTGGTCTTTTTGGAGCTTTTTCCACTGCTGGTGGCGGTGAGGGTATGGAGGGATAGACTTCAGGATAGGAAGGTGGTATTCCATTAGGACAACCTGGGGGTAGTATTTGCGGTTAATAAACTGACGTCTTGCTCCCTGCTGGTGGTCCGCCTGCTGAGGCTGTTTGTGCTGGACTGCATGAGGATGAATGTGCTGTTTCGCGCTGTGCATGTTCCAGGTTATTTGAATACTGTGGCTGATGCTCTTTCTCACTTCCAGTGGGCGAGGTTTGGGAAGTGGTGCCAGGAGCGGAGAAGGAAGGAATCAGTTGCCCGCAGGACTTGCTGGAGCTGGAGGTTTGGAGCTAATCAGAGTAGCAAGGGGAGCGTTAGCTCCAGGTACATGGAGTGCTTATGTTAGAACATGGAAGCAATGGTTGAAGGTTCTGACAGACAGGGGCATAGTGGCGTCTAGGGAAGGATGGATTCAAGGTTTAATGACATGGATTGGGGAATGGGATGAGAGAGGTCTCTCTAGGGCATTGGTGAGAAGGAATATGGCAGCTTTGAGGTTTTTGTTTAGACTGTTGGGGTGGGAAGACTTAACGAAGTTGTTTCTTATCTAGTTGGCGGTGAAAGGGATCTGTAGGAAAAAAGTGACAAAAGACAGTCGTCGCCCTATTGGTTTTCAGCTCCTGCTGAGGATCTTAGCAGAGTTGGAAGTAGTGTGTACCTCAAGATTTGACGTCTTATTGTTCAGGGCGGCTTTTACGACAGCATTCTTTGGGGCTTTCCGGGTATCGGAATTGGTTGGGGCAAATAGAAGAGATGTGGGGTGCCTGCAGGCCAAGGATGTATCCATTAGGGACAAGGTAGTCTGGATTTGGCTTCGGGGGTCCAAGATGGACCAAGAGGGGAGGGGGAGGTTGATTAAGCTGGGGGAAGCACAAGGGGCAGGGTGCCCGGTAGCCAACGTAAAGGCATTTTTGGAGATTCGGCTGGGTGCTCAGTTGCTGTTGTTTGTTCACAGTGATGGCTCGAGTTTATCTCGCTTTCAATTTTTAGCAGTGCTTCGGAGGGCATTAAAGGGCTTGGGGTTAAAGGCGGAGGAATTTGGGACGCATTCGTTCCGGATTGGGGCTGCCACTGAAGCTGCTAGTTTAGGGTTGGGGGAGAGCGTGATAAAGAGGATTGGTGGTTGGAAATCTGGATGTTTCCGTTTATATGTTAGACCGGACCTGGTGGCTTAGTATGCTCTTTGTTTTTTAGGTCCTATACAATGTTGGATAGTGGGCCATTCCTATATATATTGGGCCCGGAAGGCAGCAGCGGTGATGGATGAAGGTGCTCAATTGAAGTTTCAGGAGGAGGCAGTGTTTTTGCGATGGCTGGGAGTTAGAGGACTAAGGTGGGACCAAGTTCTTAGGAAGGTGGTAGACCATGCTAGGTTGTTTCAGCCCCCAGATATTTTGGTCATCCATGCTGGGGGCAATGATTTGGGGTTTTTGTCCCAAAAGGACTTGGTGGATAAGATCAGGAAGAATTTGGGGAGACTGAGGGAATTATTCCCTTGGCTAATAATTGTTTGGTCGGATATTGAACCCCGATCAGTGTGGCGGGCGGCATGGGATTTTAGGAAGTTGGAGTGCTCTACAAAAAAGATTAACAGGACGATCACCAGTTTTGTGGGCAGAATGGGAGGGTTTGGCATTCACCACTTAGAATTTGAGGGGGAGACAGGTCGTTGTTTTTTCTTGAAGGATGGGGTACACCTCAACGAAGTGGGCTTGCACCTCTTTAATTTTAACGTCAAAGAAGGGGTGCAGAAGGCCTTAGCCCGGGTGGGAGTGGCTTGTCAGTGACGAGCTGTGGCGGGAGTGCTTGTCTTTTCAGTAGATTAGGTAAATGGGTACCTCCCTAAAGAGGCGGGAGAGAGTTGGGGGAGATGTACCTGGTGAGATGCCAGTGGAAGGTACAGATCTGTGGGCAAGCAACCCAGGTTATGGGGTTATTGTGTTAATGAGTTAAAGTATTTGTTTAATATGTTATATTTATAAAAGATTTAATAAATGCGGGCTACGGCCTTTACACCCACTTGTGTTTAGTATCATTTAAGCGGAACGTATGCATAGTATGGGGTCATGGCTCCCTGGAGGAGAGCATTGAGGGAGGGGATAGTGACCCCCCCATCGTAGCAGTGGAGCATTCCTGGGGTTCATATGGGCTGCACGGAAGTGGCTCATCCTCTGTTCAGTCCCTGCAACCCCAAGGCAAAGTTCCCTCCCTCCCTCCCCTTTTTGAGGCTAGGAATTCTCTGCTAGGGGCGGGGGTGCTTGTCTTTTCAGTAGATTAGGTAAATGGGTACCTCCCTAAAGAGGCGGGAGAGAGTTGGGGGAGATGTACCTGGTGAGATGCCAGTGGAAGGTACAGCTCTGTGGGCAAGCAACCCAGGTTATGGGGTTATTGTGTTAATGAGTTAAAGTATTTGTTTAATATGTTATATTTATAAAAGATTTAATAAATGTGGGCTACGGCCTTTACACCCACTTGTGTTTGGTATCATTTAAGCGGAACGTATGCATAGTATGGGGTCACTGAATTACCTAAATTGGTTGATTTGGTTACAAATGAATTTAAATTTTCAGGATTTTCTGAAGAACTAACATTTAAATTTAAAGGAGTATTTTGTATTAGTACAATCATTTTTTTTGACATAGAAAAATCATTGACTGAGCTATTGATTTTAAAGACTCACTATTGTGTTCCAAATGTGTATTACTTTTTTCCACAGAATCATTTAATTTTTTAATAGCATGATTTTGTTGAACTATTTCTTCCTTAAATTCAAGCATTGTGTTATTCATAATCTCAAGTCTGTCACGTAATAAATCATTATGTTGTATTAATTTATAACTAAATTCACCAACATCCTTATAAAATTCATTGTCCTCAGGATTGTTCTCATTTTCTGATGGTAATGAATTATTTTCATTTTGTAAAAAAATAATTGTATGTACAGCTTCATTGCTATTGTTGTTTTCCTCCTCCTGTTCTATGTTACTATTTGAAAATGTGGCTTGTGATAAATCCAACACTACATTTATTGGTATTTCATTTTGAGATGATATATTGTTGGGTGGTAGTTCACTTTCAATACTTATTTCTTTATTAGTTATATTACATTCTAAATTATCAAACATTTCATTTTCATTAATATTAGATTCATTATGATCCAATGATGGTGTCTCAAGATTTTCTTGTGAGCTTTCATTTTGTTCTTCTGCCACAAAAAAATGTTTTTTGTTTATTTTATATTTATTATTTTACATACATATTTAAAATTACATTATCCAGAAACAAAATAAAAATTACCTGTTCTTACACCAATATTAGTAAGTCCAGAAACTCCAGAAACCATTGCAGCTGGGATTAATTCTCTAATTATTTTTTCAGATTCAGAGTATGTGATTGGTACATATGTTCCACCACCTGTTTTCATTCTTTCAGTTTTTTCTTTTCCCATTTTTGCTTTAACTTTAATTTTTAAATCAGAGTATCTTTTTTTGCATTTGGTCACTGATCTGGGCCTAACACCTACAGCTGATACAGATTTTGCAATTTTTTCCCATATTGAATTCTTTTCAAAATTCGAAGTTTTTGCAGACATGGATCCAAACAGTTTATCATAATACATTTGCATTTGCTGTGCTAATACAAGATTTTCCTCTTCTGTGAATGCAGGGTTTTTACCAGACTCACTATTTTGTGATGATACTCCAGTTGGTAGAACCTATGAATACATTTTAAATTTCTTTTTAATAAAATAACATTACCATTAAATGTCATATTTCTTTAAATAAATAAAAGTAAATGTAAAATAACATATACAATAAATATATATAATATGGTGGATTATATGTACTTACCATTGTTAATATTTTCGTAATTTAAATACACTTGTTTTTCTTTGGGAAATGCAAATCGAATTTTAAGTTTACTCATGAAAGTAGCATAGAGAATTTCACGCCATAAAAAGGGGACTTTTATAATGTCAAATTACGTAACGATTGCAGTTACGAATATTCACAAACACATTTACGAAGTTTATATTGAAATAGCGAAGGATGACTGCGTATGTTTTCACTGCAAAACTTTATTACAAAATGCGCAATGATCAAAAATGACGTGATCAAAGAGCGTCGTAATAAGCAATTATGGAGACTATAAATATTTTGACGTAATTTTCAAAAAAGTGCGCGAAATTCAATTTACGAGGGTAAGTTTACGAAAATGATTTCGAAAAATATGATTTCAAATTTAATAAAATATTTAATTTACAATTCAATTTAATATTTATAATTACAGATGGCAGAATATATATATTATACATCATTTCAACATAGAAGATTTCAAAGGAGAAGAAGGAGGTTGATAACCCATCATACAAATATGATAGAAATATTGAATGAAAATGATGTTGAACAATCTCAAGGATTAATTTCAGAACCAACAACCATGAGGACACACAGGGTATACAGGCCCAGAACATACAGAGAAAGACAATTTTTAAGTGACATGCCTGATGATATTGTATTTCAAAGATTTCGATTTAACAAATCAGTTATAATTACCCTTTATGAATTATTTAAAGATGATTTGGATCCTAGAACAAGGAGAAATAGAGCAATACTAGGAATTGTTAAATTATTGACCACACTTCATTTTTTGGGAACAGGTTCTTTCCAACATACCACCAGTTCTATTACAGGTGTGTCACAAAGTGCTTTTTCCAGATTTCTTAACCAGGTAATTAATGTTTTCAAGAAAAATATTGACAGATTTATACAATTTCCAATGACTGAAAATGAAAAAAATATAATTAAGGAATATTTCTATGAACATTATGGAATACCAAATACTCTAGGATGTATTGACTGCACACACATACAAATTTGTGCACCAATTGATCATCCAGAAACATATTTTAACAGAAAGGGGTGGCACTCTCTAAACACTCAAGTTGTATGTGACCACAAATACAAAATTATTTCTCTGTTGTCAGCTTTTCCAGAGAGTGCACATGACTTGTATATTCTAAAGCAATCACTCCTGTATGAAGATATGAATGCAGGAATTTGTGGAAATGGTTTGATACTTGGTAAGTTATGTACTAAGATGTTTAATTGCCTAATACATAAAATAAATTATTTGTAATACTAACCATAAATCATACATCCAACAGGAGATGAAGGATACCCATGTTACAAATGGTTAATCACACCTGTCTCCAAACCAGCAAACAGAAAATAAATGAAGTTCAATGAAGCACACTCAAAAGCAAGATCAGCTATTGAACGTACATTTGGACTTCTTAAGAGTAGGTTCCGTTGTATCGATAAAACTGGAGGAGCATTAAAATATCAGCCGACAAAGGCTGTAGACATGATAACTTTTTGTTGTATGCTTCATAATTTAGCCATTGAAAATAATCTAGATATTGATGTAGATTATGATTATGAACATGGAATAATTCAAAATGAATTTTCTTCACAGGACCCTGCTGTAAACACCAGTGTGAGGGAACACATGATTAATAATTATTTTTGATTTAAAACTGTATAATTACATTGCATTGCATTGCTTTACTTATGAATACAATTGTATTAATTTTCTTTTTATTTCAAAATAAACAGAAGTCAGAAATAATACATGAGTTTTGGACATTAACCCCTTAATGACAACTGACGTACCAGGTACGTCATGCATTAACAAGTAGTTAATGACAATGGACGTACCTGGTACGTCAGTTGTCTAAGAGAGTGCTGGAAGCGATCGCAATCGCTTCCAGCAGCTCTCAGGGTATTGCAGTGATGCCTCCATATGGAGGCATCCTGCAATACCTTTTTAGAAGACTCCGATGCAGAGAGGGCTACTCTGTGGCCCTCTCTGCACCGGTAGCGATGGTGCCGGTTCGTTGGTGGGTGGGAGTGCAACAGGGAGGCGGGTGGGCGGCCCATCGCTACCCGGCATCCGGTTCGTAGAAGTGCAATGTGCACGCCGGGAGCGTGCGGGGGGCGCACGTGCGCGCGTGCGCGCACATTAGCTGGCCACTGACACCAATGAGGAGGGAAGAGGGGGGGGGAAAGATTTTTTTTTTAATAATATAAAAGGATCTGGGAGGGGGAGGGGGGTAGGGGTATTGTGGGGGGCTGCTACACTACAGAAAACCCCCAAAAAAAGCAAAAGAGCAAAAAATACTTTTGTTTTTGGGCAAATTGGGTACTGGCAGACAGATGCCAGTACCCAAGATGGCCGCAATTAGATAGGGGAGAGGGTTAGAGAGCTGGGGGGGGGATCATGGAGGTTGGGGCTAAGGCAGGAGTCCATCACAGCTAAAATATTTTATTTTTTTTATAAAAAAAAAAAAAAAAACTCCTTTTATTTAGTACTGGCAGACTTTCTGCCAGTACTTAAGATGGCGGGGACATTTGTGGGGTGGCGGAGGGAAGAGAGCTGTTTGGGAGGGATCAGGGGGTGGGATGTGTCAGGTGGGAGGCTGATCTCTACCCTAAAGCTAAAATTAACCCTGCAAGCTCCCTACAACCTACCTAATTAACCCCTTTACTGCTGGGCATAATTTACGTGTGGTGCGCAGCAGCATTTAGCGGCCTTCTAATTACCAAAAAGCAATGCCAAAGCCATATAAGTCTGCTATTTCTGAACAAAGGGGATCCCAAAGAAGCTTTTACAACAATTTGTGCCATAATAGCACAAGCTGTTTGTAAATAATTTCAGTGAGAAACCTAAAATTGTGAAAAATGTAAAGTTTTTTTTTATTTACTCGCATTTGGCGGTGAAATGGTGGAATAAAATATACCAAAATGTGCCTAGATCAATACTTTGGGTTGTCTTCTAACAAAAAATATATATATGTCAAGGGATATTCAGGTATTCCTGACAGATATCAGGGTTCCAATGTAACTAGCGCTAATTTTGAAAAAAAGTGGTTTGGAAATAGCGAAGTGCTACTTGTATTTATGGCCCTATAACTTGTAAAAAAAGCTAAGAACATGTAAACATTGGGTATTTCTAAACTCAGGACAAAATTTAGAAACTATTTAGCATGGGTGTTTTTTGGTGATTGTAGATGTGTAACAGATTTTGGGGGTCAAAGTTAGAAAAAGTGTGTTTTTTTCCATTTTTTCCTCATATTTTATTATTTTTTTTGTAGTAAATTATAAGACATGATGAAAATAATGGTATCTTTAGAAAGTCCATTTAATGGAGACAAAAACGGTTGTGTGTGGGTACAGTAAACGAGTAAGAGGAAAATTACAGCTAAACACAAACACCGCAGAAATGTAAAAATAGCCATTGTCATTAAGGGTAAGAAAATTGAAAAATGGTCCGGTTATTAAGGGGTTAAATATTTATAATACAGGGAGTGCAGAATTATTAGGCAAATGAGTATTTTGACCACATCATCCTCTTTATGCATGTTGTCTTACTCCAAGCTGTATAGGCTCGAAAGCCTACTACCAATTAAGCATATTAGGTGATGTGCATCTCTGTAATGAGAAGGGGTGTGGTCTAATGACATCAACACCCTATATCAGGTGTGCATAATTATTAGTCAACTTCCTTTCCTTTGGCAAAATGGGTCAAAAGAAGGACTTGACAGGCTCAGAAAAGTCAAAAATAGTGAGATATCTTGCAGAGGGATGCAGCACTCTTAAAATTGCAAAGCTTTTGAAGCGTGATCATTGAACAATCAAGCGTTTCATTCAAAATAGTCAACAGGGTTGCAAGAAGCGTGTGGAAAAACCAAGGCGCAAAATAACTGCCCATGAACTGAGAAAAGTCAAGCGTGCAGCTGCCAAGATGCCACTTGCCACCAGTTTGGCCATATTTCAGAGCTGCAACATCACTGGAGTGCCCAAAAGCACAAGGTGTGCAATACTCAGAGACATGGCCAAGGTAAGAAAGGCTGAAAGACGACCACCACTGAACAAGACACACAAGCTGAAACGTCAAGACTGGGCCAAAAAATATCTCAAGACTGATTTTTCTAAGGTTTTATGGACTGATGAAATGAGAGTGAGTCTTGATGGGCCAGATGGATGGGCCCGTGGCTGGATTGGTAAAGGGCAGAGAGCTCCAGTCCGACTCAGACGCCAGCAAGGTGGAGGTGGAGTACTGGTTTGGGCTGGTATCATCAAAGATGAGCTTGTGGGGCCTTTTCGGGTTGAGGATGGAGTCAAGCTCAACTCCCAGTCCTACTGCCAGTTTCTGGAAGACACCTTCTTCAAGCAGTGGTACAGGAAGAAGTCTGCATCCTTCAAGAAAAACATGATTTTCATGCAGGACAATGCTCCATCACACGCGTCCAAGTACTCCACAGCGTGGCTGGCAAGAAAGGGTATAAAAGAAGAAAATCTAATGACATGGCCTCCTTGTTCACCTGATCTGAACCCCATTGAGAACCTGTGGTCCATCATCAAATGTGAGATTTACAAGGAGGGAAAACAGTACACCTCTCTGAACAGTGTCTGGGAGGCTGTGGTTGCTGCTGCACGCAATGTTGATGGTGAACAGATCAAAACACTGACAGAATCCATGGATGGCAGGCTTTTGAGTGTCCTTGCAAAGAAAGGTGGCTATATTGGTCACTGATTTGTTTTTGTTTTGTTTTTGAATGTCAGAAATGTATATTTGTGAATGTAGAGATGTTATATTGGTTTCACTGGTAAAAATAAATAATTGAAATGGGTATATATTTGTTTTTTGTTAAGTTGCCTAATAATTATGCACAGTAATAGTCACCTGCACACACAGATATCCCCCTAAAATAGCTATAACTAAAAACAAACTAAAAACTACTTCCAAAACTATTCAGCTTTGATATTAATTAGTTTTTTGGGTTCATTGAGAACATGGTTGTTTTTCAATAATAAAATTAATCCTCAAAAATACAACTTGCCTAATAATTCTGCACTCCCTGTATACAAATCTGAATTTCTAAGTTCAAAGTTGATAATATAATTGATCAATAGACACTTTGAAAGAAATTACGAAAACAGAATTACACATACGAAGTGGATATTTAACATTAGGAAAAAAAAAAAAAAACATTTGCAGCGTATGTCGAATGACGAAAACACGCCCATTTCGAATACATACACGCAATCAATTTCGAACACTTTCAATCATTACGATATTATATTCGCACTCCAGTGCAAACATCTTTACATCATATCATTTTAAAAACGAGCTTTCAATCATCGAGGCCTGAGTGTTATGTGGATACTAAAATACATTGTACCCATATGTACTCTGTGATAGAGTACTGCAACAGTAGTAGTATGGCTAGGTATTGATACCTTGTAGTTACGTGTAGTTTGCACTTATATATACAAATTACTTGTTAGTGTGCTTGTGGGTCACAATTAAAATATTAGTTGCTCCACAGATTAGAGGTATATCTCTGCCGTCATTTGTTTTTTTTTAATATTAGTTTTGCTTTTCCTTGCTAGATTTGGTAACTTCATTTGACATGGGTCAGAAGTTATGTATACAAACCTCTCTGTCATAAATTCTCCCTATACAGATAAACCATTACAGCACTGGTAAGATAGAGTGTTATTACAATATGATGCCCACTTGAGAAGTAAAACACGGTGTATATATTAGTAATGATGATCCCCTCTGTGGATAACAATATGGTCAAATATATTATTTAGTCCGGCCTCTTTCAATACATAAGGGAGTAAATCAGTTAGTCAAATACATTACTCATTTTAGGATAAAGTTCTTTTTTTCATGTATACTTGATTAGCCATTCATGACATCACAAGAAATGGGCGTGATGTCTAATAGGAAGCAAATAAAAGGCTGCATTTTGGGCGGCGCCTCCAATGTTGACAAAGCCAGTAGGCGAAACATGTTAAGGGGGTATACAATTTATGAGTACACACTTTGACTAATTAGTGGCCCCTAACAGGTTGGCCTCAATTTTGCAGGGATATGCAGATTATAAACATACCTTTACCATTAAGGTTTACCACAAATCATCTTTAGGTTGGAGTTACTATCCATGATATCAATTCAGGATGAGAATTTGTAACTATCCACCATTTTCACTACCATAGTTTGAAAAACACTTTTACTTGCTGCAACTGTTTTTATTGTGTGTAACCCTTTTTAAATAAAACTAATAAAGTTGATATATTTTAAAACCTATATACACTAAGCCCATACATATGAGGGCAGAGTGCTTTTCTGGTTAGTATCCTGTCCAGCTTTCTTGCTGGAATTGTTCTTGTATATGTTTATCTCTGATACTCTGCACCTATGCACAATTACATAGTATATTAGATTATATTTTATACATTTAAATAAAGTGTTCCCTCAAAGTAATAAGAGTGGTGCCATTGCTCGTCTCTCAGGTAACTTTTAACCTGACAGATTAAAGGACAAAACATTTTTTTGATTATTCAGATAGAGCATACAATTTTTAACATTTTTCCAAATTGCTTGTTTAAACACATTTGTTTCATTCTCTTTGTATCCTTTGTTGAATGAGTATTGGGAGATAACTGAACACATCAAGTAAGCCAATAACAGGAGTAATATATATGTGCCCAAAAAACAGCAGCTTTCTCCCAGTAGTGCATTGCTGCTCCAGAGTCTACCAAGGTATGCTTTTCAACAAAGGAGAACAAAGAAAATCAAATAATGGTAAATTGGAAAGTTGTTTAAAATTGCATGATAAATCTGAATCATGAATGTTTTTTTTTTGTTTGTTTTTTTACTTTACTGCCCCTTTATTCAAGTTTTTTGTTTTGGTCTGGATATTGTAAGAGGTTGAAAAGTATAAGTATTCTTTTTCAATATTCATTTAGCAGGCACCATAGATCTGTATGGACTACTACAAATACATATTTCATTTTCTTAATGGAGATGGAAAAATAAACATTGTGAAGAGCATATACTGTATTGAGTGAGTGATCTCCAAAGAAAGAATGTATCGAAGCAAATTGCAAATGTAATATCTAAAAACCATCATCCTTTTTTTATTTTTACAGTCATAACAGAATGTGTGTTAAAGGGACATGAAACCCAAAATGTTTCTTTCATGATTCAGACAGAGCATGCAATTTTAAACAACTTTCTAATTTGCTTTTATTATATAAATTGTTTCATTCTCTTGGTATCCTTAGTTGAAAAATATATCTCAACAGGCTCATGAGCAGCAATGCATTACTGGGAGGTAGCTGCTGATTTGAGGCTGCACAAAAATGCCTCTTTTCATTGGTTCACCAGATGTCTTCAGAAAACTCCTAGTAGTGCATAGCTGCTCCTTCAAAAAATGATACCATGAGAATGAAGCAAATTGGATAAAAAAAATAATAATTGGAAAGTTGATTAAAATCACATGCTCTATTTGGATCATGAAAAATAAGAAAGAGAAAAATGTTGGGTTTTATGTCCCTTTAAGCATAATTTTATAAATGTCTACAAAATGCCCCCAAAAACAAGTGATATATTTTATTAAAAAATAAAGATAATAGCATCTTTATTTTTTAATTAAATAACTGCAAAAAACTGTTTTGGGTTCTAAAAGGAGCGGGTGTAGGGTGTTAGAAAAAAAATGGCACTGAAAAGTGCCTTTAGATTGCGGCCTATGGGAACTGTGTGTTTCCAGCATATATATATATATATATATATATATATATATATATATATATATATATATATATATATATATATATATATATATATATATATATATATATATATATGTATATGCTTATATACATATATATGTATGTTTTAATAAGTGTATATACACATATTTACACATAAATATATATGTATATAAGCATATACATACAGTATATTTTCACACTTTGCTGACGGCATGAGAACGAGGCGACTTTTGGAGCTTATAGAAGCGCACTCTTGTGAGTACAATGCTTCCTAGCAATTGCGCTCAACTTGTTATACCAGTGCACATTAGCGTGCGCTGATATTACTCAATGGATAGCCAATATTGCTTTCTAAAAAGCCGGAAGTAGAGTGACAGGCCACTTCCAGTCTGGCGATACAACTTAACTGAGATAAACCAATAACAAACAAATAATAAAAGCTTAATATGTCTCTTAAATATACATCTGATAAGCTATATCTCAGTACTGGGTTCCTTTACAAACGCAATGCCAATATACGTGACCTTTTGGTCAAAAACGATCCTGTTCAAGCATACCAAACCAGCAACATAACCAACATTAGAGGCTGCTATAAGTGTCCGAACTGCACCACCTGCAATGGCTTAATAGCCACTAAGAAATTCACCACCCTCATAACAACAAAAAATACACTATATTACATTCCATCACGTGTACCACGGAATTTGCAATTTATATGTTGTTTTGTCCATGTGGGAAACATTACATCAGAAAGACGCAGTGGACATTACGAAAACGTATGGCAAACCATAGATTGGTCATGCGGCAAGCTCTTGATAAGGGATGCTCCGACCAGCCGGTAGCTCGCCACTGGCTAGAAGCTAAACATCTGGTGGCGGCAGTAAGAGTGATCCTGATTGACCACATCCTGAAGACACTCAGAGGGGGTGATAGAAACAAGTTGTTACTCAAGCGGGAGGCCGAATGGATTCTGCGTTTGGAAACTATTGTTCCAAAGGGACTAAACTCTATGCCTGATTTGGGTATTCTGTTGTGATCATAACTTAGAGTTGATGGGTAATAGGGTAGCAGGTATTGCATCCGCATACAGGAGTGTTGCAGATGTTTGGCATCTTTTGATGCGGGGCATGTGCATCCCCACTTCTGGACTGGGTGCCGCCCTGGATCCTATTGTTCCAGGTGTGGTATCCCAATAGTCATATTAATTATATTCCCAGTCATAATCCCTAAGAATTATCTCTTTAACCTTTCTATTATCATCTGACATACTTGTGTACATAATGATAAGGTTATGAATTTTCACAGATTAATTGAGAGTCCCTTTAAGACATCATCCTGGCTGTCCCCACACAGTTGTACACTTACTGCCTCATTTTCAATGTATTATTGCCCTCTCTAAATGTAACTAGTTATTCTATTTAAAGTATATGTTCAAATAATATGGTAATATTATCTGTATTGAACATGGTTATGTGCAACATTGACAGGACCACTGGTAAATCCACAGTCAGTGTTTCAGTTTACATTTCTTCAATTATTTATTTTTCTCTTTCTTTATTTTTTACTAGATTACACACTGATATAAAGCCAGTACATATTCCTTTTGTAGCTGGTTGGCTCACATTTCTGCAGTTGTGCATTTAAACAACTGACACATTAGCTATACACTTTGTGCTCTAACCTATTTGACTGCATAACAATTAAATATTATTCATTGTTAAGGGTTTCCTGCACAACAATATTTAGTGCACACACATAGTCCCACTTTCAGTTTTATTGATATTGCCCCACTTCCGGCTGTCAAATACTCAATTGAATACATCATACCACACTCACAGCAGGCAATCGAAGAGTCTGACACTGATGTTACTAATATTTGTCCCCCACACATGCCCCACTTGCTGTCTGTGCATCAGCAACTTGAGGCCACAACGTAATAGGTTGCTTGCCCCACTTCCGTTTTTTCATTATGGCTTCACTTCCGGTGTTCCAGATAGATATCGGTCCGTTTTCCATAAAGGTGAACATATTAAGGAACCCAGTACTGAGGTATAGCTTATCAGATATACATTTAAGAGACATATTACGCTTTTATTATTTGTTCGTTATTGGTTTTTGTCAGTTAAGTTGTATAGCCAGACTTGAAGTGGCCTAACACTCCACTTCCGGTCTGACGAAATTGAGCTGAAAATGTGTGTTAATGTTTTGGCGGTTTTTCTCACAGGTATTGAGGTATTGTGTGATTATTTGTGACACTATTTAAGAGTGGATTGTACACTGTATTGTTGTCCTGAAGAAGGGGAGACTACATCCCCGAAACGTCAATTACATTTTCTTTGCTTGACAAAATCCTGAGACTTCCCTGGTGGTGTGTTGGATATAATATTGGAGTGAAAATACAGGTGGCTGACCCAGGAGGGTGGATTCTGAAATTGAGTTCTTATATATATATATATATATATATATATATATATATATATATATATATATATTTATATATATATGATATACTGTATATTGTACCAAAATACCATCAGATATATATAGAAATATGCATTTATGAATAAATTGAACATATTGTGATATGTGAAGAACATTGTAATGTAATATATTCATATTTTCATGCCGGGTTAGCGCACTTGAGAATATGCAGTTGTGTTTGCACGCGAATAGTGTGTTTATTCGACTTTTTTGCTCCATTGACTTCTACGTGGGGATAAGTTATCATGCGCATATTATTCTGAGTTTGGCGTTTTATGCTTGTTAGGTTAGCGCACAAGCGAATATAGTTCACTTTCAACTTATAATACGAGTGTAACCCGACGGGCACAAAAAAACGTACTTCTATCACAGTAAACACTCGAGCTGGAGCGTTAAATAACTCTCCACTTGTAATCTAGTCCCTTAATCATCCAATTAAATTTATAACCAATCAGAATATAGCAGAATGATTGTGAATTATATAAAAACAGCTTGTATTAGTGCTATATAGAAATGCATATCATTGTGTTTTCATGATTTGTTTTTATTTTTTACTTTTTATTTTGTTATTTTATATGGCCAAAAATATATTTATACTGATATAATCACTTCTATAAATGTAATTTGGATTTGTATTGACTGAAACAGCAATCTTTTCTAAAGTAATAGTGCAGATTTATTTAAAAGAGATTTTAACATTGCTAGAGCTGTAAATAAATCTTATTTGGTCTTACTAGTGCCAACACCGTAGTTGGACTGAATTTTTTTAATCCACTCTTTAATCTTTCTCTTTTACCATGATCTACTTTTGTTTCTCAAAGTGCTTTGTTTTTATTTTCATATTTATGTAATCTCCTTAAATTAACCTCCCAATGCTGCTAGTGAATTTTCACCTATATTTGCTAAATTATAATAAACAAGTATTTTGTCAGTTTTACATACCTGTATTTTAAAGTTTTAATAGGTTTTTGAGTTTCATTTCTGTGGCATTTCAACCCATTACAAAAACATTTATTTGAATTAGTAACCAAATGGGGCAGACCTGGCCCCTATTTTTGTTAAAGGGAGATTCCGGTCAAAATTTAAATGTAAATAGATTAATTACATCTTTGAATAGAAACATATTTGCAATATACATTTATTAGCAAAAATGTATCTAGTAAAAGTTATCATTGTTTTAGAGTTTACATTTTTCTCTGCACGTGCATGTGAAGCATAACTAGATATTCTCAGTGCACCAGCATTTTAAATACTGCAGCTGCTCGGAGCATCAATGGGGCTTGTATCATGTCAACAAGTAACAAATTGAATCATTACCAGATAGTACAAGCACCTTAGGCTCTCTCTGAGTAAGTGCAGTGTTTAAAATGCTGGCGCACGGTGTATACTTTAATGCACTTTTGAAACAGCCATAGCTTTTATTAGAAGCATTTTTACTAAAATAATGTATTTTACAAAAATGCTTCTATACAAAACTGAAATGCATTCATGCAGATTTCAATTTTGGATGTAATGTCCCTTTAAGATCTTGCATGTACTTGTTTTTAATGAAATTTGGAATAAGTTTAAGTTTTACATTAAAGAAGCTTAGTTCTGCATTGACTTATTGTACCATGTAGACCATAAGAAGCACAGTGGACTCTTTCTATGTATGTAGCATGTGTTACATTGGCGGAATTATTTATAAAATCTAACATGAATATCAACTTTCTTTTATTTCAAACAAGATAGATGGAAAAAAACTATAATATATGTTCTTTTCTTCAGTTTTTCCAATAGTTGTTTCAGTGGAAGTAAGATATGTGGGGCAAATAAGAAATGAATCATGTGGTTAATTAATTAATTAGTTAATGAAATAACAATGATAATGGCCTTTTGTGTATCAATAAGTTTTTCCCACATGACCAATATTGGGCTAGATTACAAGTGACACAGTAACTGTTGTGCACAAGTGATATTGGATTTTTGCATGCTCCAGAAATAGCACGCATATTACAAGTTGAAAGTAAAAACCATCACGAGAGCACAATCGCATTTTACATTCGTCGGGTTGGCGCGACTGAAAACTTCACCTTAAAGCTAGTGTGTTAAAAAAATTGTACTAAACACAACATAAATACATTGAAAATTACAGTTACACTCAAATAAAAGTATCTGATAAAAATATTCATGTAAATATAAAAAAAAAGTTAAAAGGGTTAAAAAGTAAATGGTATATATATATATATATATATATATATATATATATATATATATATATATATATATATACTGTATATATATACTGTATATATATACATATATATATATATATATATATATATACACACAACCCCAGTTCCGAAAAAATTGGGACAGTATGGAAAATGCAAAATAAACAATCAAAGAGAGTCATTTGAAAATTCCCCCTGTACTATATTGACAACACATTATTACCACATTATTTGATGTTTTACTTTGTGAATTTAATGTATTTTTGAAAATATATTTACTCATTTCAAATCTGATGACTGCAACACACTCCAAAAAAAGTTGGAAAGGGGCAATTTAGGACTATTAGCCTCCTTCTGAGTCCTCTAAGGGTGAAATCTCCTCAGATGATCCTGAACTGGTAACTGAATCTCCATTTTCAGATTTAGAGTTGATCATATCTGGTTTTTTTCTACAGGAAGTTTTTAACACTTTAGAAATGTCACAACAGAATCCAGAAATTCCAAAACCAGTAAATAAGTTAAATCAGGTTTTCAAAGCTCTGCCATAAGTTCCAAAGACATTTGAAGCACCAGACCTGGTTACAGACTATAGTGCTAAAGATTATTATTCTTATGCACCTTCTAACAGGTTCAAGAAGATGTATTCTCTTTCAGAATTTTTTTTAAGAATCAAACAGGAATTGGCTTCAGTAATTCTCAAAGCTCTGACATGGCCATGCAGAACTTGGTATACGGATGTCATCCTCCCCTCATTGGACTTTTCCTCTCAGGGAAGATCTGCTGTCTCAAGGTCATTTTTAAAATCAGTATCTCAGACCTCTTAATTTGGAGGTTAAACGACTTGTCTTCAAGAGTAGAGGTTTCTCATATTCTGTGATCTCCACTCTTCTTCAAGCCAGAAAACCAGTCACACAGTAGATCTACTATAAATTTTGGAAAACATTGTTGTTGTTGTTCTTCTAGAGGTTTTTCTTGGAAATTATTTAGAATTCCAAGAATTCTTCAGTTTCTCCAGGAGGGTCTGGAGAAAGGTTTATTGGCTTGCTCTTTAAAGGGTCAGATTTCTGTCTTGTCTGTTTTGTTTAATAAAAAGTTGCCTATGTTCAAACTTTTTTCCAAGCCTTGATGAGAATGTACCCTGTTATTAGGCCTATTTCTCTTCCTTTCAATCTGAATCTGGTTCTATCTTTTCTGCAAGTTCCTCCATGTAAAACTATGCATAATTTGGACCTAGAATTGTTGTCTTGGAAGGTTCATTTTCTTATAGCCATCTCTTCAACTAGACAAGTTTCTGAACTCTCAGCCCCTTTTCCTGTTCCCTCCTTTTTTTTTTTTTTTTATCCGGATAAGGCGTTTTTTTTAAGTAAATATGAATTTCTTCCGAAGTTTGTTTCTTCTGAGAGCATTAACCAGGAAATTGTTGTTTCTTCTTTGTGCCCAAATCCTTCTAATTGTAAGTAACATCTTTTACACAATTTAAATGTTGTTAGAGTCTTAAAATTTTATCTTCAGGTTACTAAAGATTTTAGACAGGCTTCTAGCTTGTTTGTCCACTTTTCAGGTAAGAGGAAGGGTCAAAAGACTTTGGCGTTGACTTTAGCATTATAGCTGAAGCAGACAATACATAAAGCTTACTTGGTTGTGGGAAAACTAATTACTGCACATTCTACTAGATCTGTATATACCTCTTGGACCTTCAAGAATGATGATTCCTTCAAACAGACTTGGTCTTCTCTTAATACCTTTTCTAAATTTTACAGTTTTGAAGTTTATGCTTCTTCAAAAGCTGCTTTTGGCAGGAAATTCCTTCAGGTTGCAGTGTCTGGCAAATAAGAACTGCCCTTTCTTTGTCCCACCCATCCTTAACATGGACTCTCAGCTTGGGTATTGTATCCCATATGTTATGGACATCTACGGACTCTCCTCATCATACAAAAGAAAACAGAATTTATACTTACCCATATATGTCTTTATTTTGGGATGATGAGGGTCCATAGGACCCACCCAATTTTTTTTAATCTAAAGGTGAATGTTCTTATTTGCACCACTTAACTCTGCTCTCTGTCTTTCCTATCCTCTGCTTGGCTATACATTGACTAGAGAGGGACTGGAGGTGGGAAGGTTTGTAAAGCTCTTGTGAGGGTTCTTGACCTCCACCTGGTGGCAGGAAGTATATCCCACATGTTATGTCCACCTACGGACTCTCATCATCCCAAAAGAAAGACATTTATCGGTAAGTATAAATTCTGTTTTCTACATATATATTTGTATACACCTATATCTCCATATCTATTCCTATAGATATATAGTTATAGATATTTATTTACATTAACATTATCTTAAATATATATAGATCTATAGAAATATATAGTGAATAATAAAAATTAAAAAAAAATTCTTTGTGAAGAACAGAGGAATGTAAGATCATTTTATAATTTAGGTCTAACGTGATGTCGGGTTAGCATACATGAAGAATTGCTAACCTAAATGAACATTATTAAAATATTAAATATTAAAAAACATTAATATTTATTATTAAAAAATATTAAAAATACTGAAAAAAATAGATATATGGATTATTTTTTTAAAAAAAATCAGTTTTTATAATTATTTTTAATAATTATTATAAAAAAAGTAAATATTTTATATGTAATATTTCAATAACATGCATTAAGGTTAGCAATTCAACAACGCGTTAGACCCTAAGCACAAAGCTTGTTAAGCATTTTTTACATTTTTCTGTTCTTTACATATAAAAAAATATTTTTATTTGAAGATTTCTATATATATCTGATAATGTTAATTTTAAATAGATATCTACACCTATATATTTATAGGAATGTGTGAAGAAGAACATTGGATTGTGAAATATTCATAGATCCTGTCAGGTTAGTGTGCAAACGATAGGTGTTTCTTTCTTCTGCACTCTCTATTGACTGCTATGGGGAAAATATGTTACGTGGTCGTGATATTTGGTTAGTGCGCGTTGTTTTTCTAGGTTGCAAACATTTTACTTTTGACTTGTAATATGCGTGCAACCCGACGCATGCAAAACCATTACTTCTAGAAAAGTTTATGCTCGAGCGAAAGCGTAATCTGACCCATTATCAATTCATAATATGTAGCGTTAACAATTTCTTCTTATTTTGTAGATCTTATCCTATATATTAAAAGGCCAAGTGTGTTTGTCCGAAGCTGTCATCCGAGATTGCGCGCAAGGACAAACACACCTGGCCTTCCAACTAATCTGGCGTGGTGGAGTGGGCATGGCTGGACGGGTGCGATGTAGGCGTGGCCGGTGGGTTCGGCAAGGACGGAACTCGGGTGTGATGTGGGCGGGACCGGGCGTGACATGGGTGGGACCGGGCATGACATGGGCGGGGTCGGGCGGTTCTAAAGAGGGGGATAGAGAGACTAGAGCAGAAGAAGGGGGATAAAGAGAGGGAAAGAGACAGTAAAAGAGAGGGGGAGAGCACAAAAGAGAGGGGGAGAGAGCACACAAGAGAGGGGGAGAGAGCACAAAAGAGAGGAGGGAGAGAGCACAAAAGAGAGGGGGGAGAGAGCACAAAAGAGAGGGGGGAGAGAGCACAAAAGAGAGGGTGGAGAGAGCACAAAAGAGAAGGGGAGAGAGCACAAAAGAGAGGGGGGAGATAACACAAAAGAGTGGGGGAGAGAGCACAATAGAGAGAGGAAGAGAGCACAAAAGAGAGGAGGGAGAGAGTACAAAAGAGAGGGGGGAGATAGCACATAAGAGAGGAGGGAGAGAGCACAAAAGAGAGGGGGGGAGAGCACAAAAGAGAGGGGGAGAGAGCGCAAAAGAGAGGGGGAGAGAGTGCAAAAGAGAGGGGGAATGAGCACAAAAGACAGGGGGAATGAGCACAAAAGACAGGGGGGAGAGAGCACAAAAGGGATGGGGAAGAGAGCACAAAAGAGAGGGAGAAAGAGCACAAAAGAGAGGGGGAGAGAGCGTAAAAAAAAAGGTGGGAGAGAGCGCAAAAGACAGGGGGGGAGAGAGCACAAAAGAGAGGGGGGAGAGAGCACAAAAGAGAGGGGGATAGAGCGCAAAAGAGAGGGGGGAGAGAGTGCAAAAGAGAGGAGGGAGAGAGCGCAAAAGAGAGGGGGGAGAGAGCAAAAAAGAGAAGGGGAGAGAGCACAATAGAGAGAGGGAGAGAGCCCAAAAGAGAGGAGGGAGAGAGCACAAAACAGAGAGGGGGGAGATAGCACAAAAGAGAGGAGGGAGAGAGCACAAAAGAGAGGGGGGAGAGTGCAAAAGAGAGGGGAAGAGAGCACAAAAGAGAGGGGGGAAAGAGCACAAAAGAGAGGGGGGGGGAAAGCACAAAAGAGAGGGGGAGAGAGCACAAAAGAGAGGGGGAGAGAGCACAAAAGAGAGGGAGAGAGAGCGCAAAAGAGAGGGGAAGAGAGTGCAAAAGAGAGGGGCAAAGAGCACAAAAGAGAGGGGGGAAAGAGCACAAAAGAGAGGAGGGAGAGAGCACAAAAGAGAGGGGGGAGAGAGCACAAAAGAGAGGGGGAGAGAGCACAAAAGAGAGGGGGAGAGAGCGTAAAAAAGAGGTGGGAGAGAGCGCAAAAGAGAGGGGGGGAGAGAGCACAAAAGAGAGGGGGGAGAGAGCACAAAAGAGAGGGAGGATAGAGCGCAAAAGAGAGGGGGGAGAGAGCGCAAAAAAGAGGAGGGAGAGAGCACAAAAGAGAGGGGGGAGAGAGTGCAAAAGAGAGGGGGAGAGAGCCCAAAAGAGATGGGGAGAGAGCTCAAAAGAAAGGGGGAGAGAGAGCAAAAGAGAGGAGAGAGAGAGAGCACAAAAGAGAGGGGGAAAGAGCACAAAAGAGAGGGGGGAAGAGCACAAAAGAGAGGGGGGAGAGAGCACAAAAGAGAGGGGGAGAGAGCACAAAAGAGAGGGGGAGAGAGCACAAAAGAGAGCGGGAGAGAGCGTAAAAAAGAGGTGGGAGAGAGCGCAAAAGAGAGGGGGGAGAGAGCACAAAAGAGAGGGGGGAGAGAGCACAAAAGAGAGGGGGGATAGAGCGCAAAAGAGAGGGGGGAGAGAACGCAAAGGGAGAGAGCACGAAAGAGAGGGGGGAGAGAGTGCAAAAGAGAGGGGGAGAGAGCCCAAAAGAGATGGGGAGAGAGCGCAAAAGAAAGGGGGAGAGAGAGCAAAAGAGAGGAGAGAGAGAGAGAGCACAAAAGAGAGGGGAAGAGAGCACAAAAGAGAGGGGGAGAGAGCGTAAAAAAGAGGTGGGAGAGAGCGCAAAAGAGAGGGGGGAGAGAGCATTAAAGAGAGGGGGGAGAGAGCACAAAAGAAAGGGGGGATAGAGTGCAAAAGAGAGGGGGGAGAGAGCGCAAAATAGAGGAGGGAGAGAGCGCAAAAGAGAGGGGGGAGAGAGTGCAAAAGAGAGGGGGAGAGAGCCCAAAAGAGATGGGGAGAGAGCCCAAAAGAGAGGAGGGAGAGAGCACAAAAGAGAGGGGGGAGAGCGCAAAAGAGAGGGGAAGAGAGCACAAAAGAGAGGGGGAGAGAGCGTAAAAAAGAGGTGGGAGAGAGCACAAAAGAGAGGGGGGAGAGAGCACAAAAGAGAGGGGGGAGAGAGCACAAAAGAGAGGGGGGATAGAGTGCAAAAGAGAGGGGGGAGAGAGCGCAAAATAGAGGAGGGAGAGAGCGCAAAAGAGAGGGGGGAGAGAGTGCAAAAGAGAGGGGGAGAGAGCCCAAAAGAGATGGGGAGATAGCACAAAAGAGAGGAGGGAGAGAGCACAAAAGAGAGGGGGGAGAGTGCAAAAGAGAGGGGAAGAGAGCACAAAAGAGAGGGGGGAAAGAGCACAAAAGAGAGGGGGGAGAAAGCACAAAAGAGAGGGGGAGAGAGCACAAAAGAGAGGGGGAGAGAGCACAAAAGAGAGGGAGAGAGAGCGCAAAAGAGAGGGGAAGAGAGTGCAAAAGAGAGGGGCAAAGAGCACAAAAGAGAGGGGGGAAAGAGCACAAAAGAGAGGAGGGAGAGAGCACAAAAGAGAGGGGGAGAGAGCACAAAAGAGAGGGGGAGAGAGCACAAAAGAGAGGGGGAGAGAACGTAAAAAAGAGGTGGGAGAGAGCGCAAAAGAGAGGGGGGAGAGAGCACAAAAGAGAGGGGGGAGAGAGCACAAAAGAGAGGGAGGATAGAGCGCAAAAGAGAGGGGGGGAGAGAGCGCAAAAAAGAGGAGGGAGAGAGCACAAAAGAGAGGGGGGGAGAGAGTGCAAAAGAGAGGGGGAGAGAGCCCAAAAGAGATGGGGAGAGAGCTCAAAAGAAAGGGGGAGAGAGAGCAAAAGAGAGGAGAGAGAGAGAGCACAAAAGAGAGGGGGAAAGAGCACAAAAGAGAGGGGGGAAAGAGCACAAAAGAGAGGGGGGAGAGAGCACAAAAGAGATGGGAGAGAGAGCACAAAAGAGAGGGGGAGAGAGCACAAAAGAGAGCGGGAGAGAGCGTAAAAAAGAGGTGGGAGAGAGCGCAAAAGAGAGGGGGGAGAGAGCACAAAAGAGAGGGGGGGATAGAGCGCAAAAGAGAGGGGGGAGAGAACGCAAAGGGAGAGAGCACGAAAGAGAGGGGGGAGAGAGTGCAAAAGAGAGGGGGAGAGAGCCCAAAAGAGATGGGGAGAGAGCGCAAAAGAAAGGGGGAGAGAGAGCAAAAGAGAGGAGAGAGAGAGAGAGCACAAAAGAGAGGGGAAGAGAGCACAAAAGAGAGGGGGAGAGAGCGTAAAAAAGAGGTGGGAGAGAGCGCAAAAGAGAGGGGGGAGAGAGCACAAAAGAGAGGGGGGAGAGAGCACAAAAGAGAGGGGGGATAGAGTGCAAAAGAGAGGGGGGAGAGAGCGCAAAATAGAGGAGGGAGAGAGCACAAAAGAGAGGGGGGAGAGAGTGCAAAAGAGAGGGGGAGAGAGCCCAAAAGAGATGGGGAGAGAGCGCAAAAGAAAGGGGGAGAGAGAGCAAAAAAGAGGAGAGAAAGAGAGCAAACGAGAGGAGAGAGAGAGCAAACGAGAGGAGAGAGAGAGAGAGAGCAAATGAGAGGAGAGAGAGAGAGAACAAATGAGAGGGGGAAGAGAGAGAGCAAAAGAGAGGGAGAGAGACAGCAAAAGAGAGGGGGAGAGAGCACAAAAGAGAGGGGGGAGAGAGCACAAAAGAGAGGGGGAGAGAGCACAAAAGAGAGGGGGAGAAAGCATAAAAAAGAGGTGGGAGAGAGCACAAAAGAGAGGGGGGAGAGAGCACAAAAGAGAGGGGGAGAGAGCACAAAAGAGAGGGGGGATAGAGTGCAAAAGAGAGGGGGGAGAGAGCGCAAAAGAGAGGAGGGAGAGAGCGCAAAAGAGAGGGGGGAGAGAGTGCAAAAGAGAGGGGGAGAGAGCCAAAAAGAGATGGGGAGAGAGCGCAAAAGAAAGGGGGAGAGAGAGCAAAAGAGAGGAGAGAGAGAGAGAGCAAACAAGATAAGAGAGAGAGAGCAAATGAGAGGAGAGAGAGAGCAAATGAGAGGAGAGAGAGAGAGCAAATGAGAGGGGGAAGAGAGAGAGCAAAAGAGAGGGAGAGAGACAGCAAAAGAGAGGGGGGAGAGAGCACAAAAGACAGGGGGGAGAGAGCACAAAAGAGAGGGGGGAGAGAGCACAAAAGAGAGGGGGGAGAGAGCGCAAAAGAGAGGGGGGAGAGAGTGCAAAAGAGAGGGGTGAGAGAGCACAAAAGAGAGGGGGAGAGAGAGCAAAAGAGATGGGGAGAGCGCGCAAAAGAAAGGGGGAGAGAGAGCAAACGAGAGGAGAGAGAGAGAGCAAACAAGAGGAGAGAGAGAGCAAATGAGAGGAGGGAGAGAGACTGCAAAAGAGGGGGAGAGAGAGAGAGAGCAAAAGAGAGGGAGAGAGACAGCAAAAGAGGGGAAGAGAGAGCAAAAGAGAGGGGGCAGAGAGAGAGCAAAAGAGAGGGGGGAGAGAGAGAGCAAAAGAGAGGGGGGAGAGAGAGAGCAAAATAGAGGGGGAAGAGAGAGAGCAAAAGAGAGAGGGGAGAGAGAGAGCAAAAGAGAGGGGGAGAGAGAGAGCAAAAGAGAGGGGAGAGATAGAGAGTAAAAGAGAGGGGAGAAAGAGAGAGCAAAAGAGAGGGGAGAAAGAGACAGAAAAAGAGAGGGGGGATAGAGAGGGAGCAAGGGGGTGGGACCGCTGTACTGCAAAAAATGGCCCATGTACACGGGCTTTAGGACTAGTAACTAATATTTTATAAGATGACAAACATGTCATTGCAATCAAAATAAATATTCTAAAGATCACATTTTTCTTGTTTTTACTGCATACTAGTGTAAAATGAGCTATATATTTTTTCATCTTTTTTATTAAACAAGACTCAATGGTAATATGGTAATAATCAATATGCCAATTGAGAATGCAGAAAAAAAAGTCCAAAGAAGCTGTAAAAAGCTGCTCAAGAGTTGTTTTCTAATATATTTGGCTACTACTGTTGTATTCTTTCAGTGCAAAGGATTGGTGGAGTGTATATAGAAGAAAGTTGCCTAAGTATTCTAATTATTATTTTTTTTTTAAGAATTGCTCTAGCCTTATATTATAATAATTAAACATTATATATCACATAGTTCTAATGCATTGAAATATACTTAAAGTGAATGTAACGCTATTATCTCAAGTCATACCATAGAATTTAATAAATAAATGAGACTTTTATTCATTAAATGATTAGTATATTACTTATCTTCAGAGATATTTCACATATTTCACCCGCGATATTTAGCAATTGATTGACAGATGGCTCATCCGCAATCAACTAATCGTTGTTTCCCCAGGATCGTGATGTTTGTGCAAAGGGACTGAACGCCCCATGGGGGAAGCAACGATTAGTTGATTGCAGATGAGTCATCTGTCAATCAATTGCTGAAAATGGCGGGTTAGGGATTGGCTCTTATCCTTACAGCGTTTCACGTGAAATATCTCTGAAGATAAGTAATATACTAAACGTTTCATGAATGAAAGTCTCATTCATTTTTTTTACTTCTATCATATGACTTGAGCTAATAAGCTCAACTTTACATTCACTTTAATGTCTGCAATTTTTGTTAATACAATTTATTAAATTATATCATTTTTAAATGTGAGTAAAAGAAACAAGGGATATATTTAATGCTTCTTTAGACTTGTGCATTATGAGAGAGCAACTCTCATAACAAAAGGATTCTACAATGTTGTAATGGTTTGTATTAGGTCATTCCAATCCACTAGGTGTATTTTTAAATGAATAAAATAAAGGCTTAAATAAGTAAACAATATAACAACATAATCTAGTAAAACACACAAAAAACCTATAAGAAAGTATATAGCAGTTTTTTTTAAAGGATTTAATGAAACTCTCAGTATTATAATTACCAACTACAAAACATCTCTCTTGCATTACCAAGGGAACACAATTATTGTTGCAATTAAGTATGTTTCTCTCACATTAATTGTGCTATATAAATAACAAGACACAGCATCTTAGTTAATGTGACGGCAAACTGTTACAAACATGCAGATAGGGATATACATCCCTACCGTACAATCTAAAAATATATATTTTTTTCTATTTAAAGGGACACTAAACCCTAAAATTTTCTTTCATTATTCAGATAGAGAATATAAATTTAAACAACATTGCAAATTAATTCTATTATTTATGCTGCTTCATTATTTAGATATTCTTAGTTGAAGAAAAAGCAATGTACATTAGTGAGCCAATCACACAAGGCTTCTATGTGCAGGAACCAATCAACAGTTACTGAGCCTATCTAGATATGCTTTTCAGCAAAGAAAATCAAGAGAATAACACAATTTAGATAATAGAAGTAAACTAGAAAGTTGTTTAAAATTGCATGCTCTTTCTAAATCATGAAAGAAAAAATAAGGGGTTCATGTCCCTTTAATGGGCATTAGTATTTTTTCTCTAATTTCATGGTTGGGGTGATTCATGATGGAATTATGTTGTAGAACCTTTTAATTTTAAAATAAAAAATAGAATTGTAGTTGATTTCTCAGAGTAAGCATATAAACAAATAAATGTGATCATTTTATTATTAACTAGTCCTAAAGCTCTCTCTCCCCCTCTCTTTTGCGCTCTCTCTCTCACCCCTCTCTTTTACGTTCTCTCTCTCACCCCTCTCTTTTACGCTCTCTCTCACCCCTCTCTTTTGCGGTCTCTTTCCCCCCTCTCTTTTGCGCTATCTCTCTCTCCTCTCTCTCCCCTCTCTCTCTCCCCCCTCTCTCTCTCCCCTCTATCTCTCTTTCTCCCCTCTCTCTCTCTCTCCCCTCTATCTCTCTCTCTCCCCTCTATCTCTCTCTTCCCTCTCTCTCCCTCTCCCCCTCTATCTCTTCCCCCTCTCTCTCCCCCGCCCCTCTCTCTCCCCCTCCCCTCTATCTCTCCTCTCTCTCCCTCCCCTCTCTCTCTCCCTCCCCTCTCTCTATCTCTCTCCCCCCCTCTTTCCCTCCCTCCCCCCTTTCTCTCCCCACCTCTCTCTCCCTCTCCCCCCTCTCCCTCCCCCCCCCCTCTCTCAAAAGAGCGCAAAAGAGGGGGGAGAGAGCGCAAAAGAGGGGGGAGAGAGAGAGCGCAAAAGAGAGGGGAGAGAGAGAGCACAAAAGAGGGGGAGAGAGAGAGCGCAAAAGAGGGGGAGAGAGAGAGCGCAAAAGAGAGGGGGGAGAGAGCTCAAAAGAGAGGGGGAGAGAAAATGCAAAAGAGAGGGGGGAGAGAGAGAGAGCGGGCTTCGCAGGCTGGATGAAGATAGAAGAGGCCGTCTGGATGAAGACTTCTTGCCGCATGGATGAGGACTTTGCCGGCTGGATGGATCCTTCAAGCGGGACTTCAACAACTGTAAGTGGATCATCTTGGGGCTATTGTTAGTTTTTTTAAGGGTTTTTTGGGTGTTTTATTTTATTTTTTTAGTTTAGGGTCTGGGCAGTAAAAGAGCTAATGCCGTGCTGCCCGGAGTGGAGGAGTAATTTTGAAAACATCCTCCACATTTTTGGGGAGAGCCATACATCTCTCCACCACTGAAGTCGGACATTTGCAAAAGGCGCCGAGATGGCACGCTACTGACCTAACCCAGCAGAGATTGTGAGAGTGACCTGCTGACACTGTTGCCTGGTGGTGTAGCCTGGAGTGAGACCAGCTGTATTAGAGGAGTATTGGCCGCTGAAGGGACACTGCCGGAACACCACGTGGACTGCTACGCCCAAGCGATGGGACGCCATCGGAGGGATCGCTGACCGGCCTGGGTGCATACAGATTGCCCTGCTTTGAAGAGGACCTACCGTTCTGTGCATACGCCGCTGACCATCCCATCCTGGCTGTATCCATCGGAGTGAAGGGTCACACAGTGAGACTCATCTGGCGCAAAAACGGATGCCATCTTGAGGGCAAGGCCTCTCTCCCTAACTCCAGATGCAGGCTCTGGATGGCAGAAGTGGTAATGTACAGCCTGCACGCATCCTCTTGAGGACCCCCACTAGCATTAACACTAGCTTCAAAAAAATTATTTTTGGGGGATTTGAACATATCATTGCCCTGCTTATAACATGAGGGGGCTGGGGACAACGATTCCTCTACACCTTTCTCTACAGGCCGCACATATTACATTCCTGACAGTGGCTATAGCACAATATAGCCTAATTTTGTGTGGTGTCATACTAACTGCGCTGTGAGCAGCCCCCCCCCCCAACGTTTAAGCTATCTCAGTAAAGGCTACGCAGGGCAGGAACCTTGGAACCTGTAAGATTTTAATTACACTGGGCATTGATACGGGACATAAATGGCTTGTGAGGGTATCATTCATTTCAATTAATCTGCCCTTTTCACCCCTGACTGTGCAAGCCTCAAAACAGGAGATCATACGTCCTCTACCCTTGAGAGAGGATATCTGAGGGACGCTGTGCTGAAAGACCTGTACTGGTTCCTGCCTCCCCAGGGGGTAGAGACTGTACTAAATGTACTATACTGCATGTTTGCAATAACACATGCTCTTCTTTTTCAACAGGTTGTCATTGTTATAACCCCTTGGTAATCAAATTGCGCTGTGCTTTAGACCTACTGAGAGGGGTTACCTGGTATAGGCAACTAAACCCTATAGAGAACAGCATACGTGGGTAACAGCCTACTACCAGGACAACATTCATAGGTGTACATAGCTTTACCGTTGCTAGGGGGTTATATGTCTTTTATTGTGTGGGTATATGGAGAGGTATCTAACAAGTAGTCCCATGGCGAGTCGCAGCAAAGCGAATTTTAGCAGACATAAAACCTGGAGCTGATTCTTCTAGTCAGTGTTCTAGTAATGAGGCTGGCCTAGACAACACACTGATTGATACCCACCCTATTGTTAAGCAGATATCCCTGCTTTTTATGCCCAAAATTGATAACCTTCAGAGAGGGGTTGATACACTCACAGACGATGTTAAACAATTTTCCCAACAATACTGAGAGCATATAGAAAGATAGACAGCTTAATGTTTGAAAATGCATGCTTGCTTCTTTTTCAGGACTTCTCGGTGGATCTCATGAAACGCCATAGAGAATGTTCACCAATCTGCTCTAGGCTCCACAGGGAGGGTAGACAAGCCTTCTTGATGTATCCGGCTAGGCTCAAAATCATGACCCCTAGAGGCCCTAAGTTTTTTGACACTCCCAACTCAGCTCAGGATTTTCTGGAGAGAGGGTGGGCCTCCCCACGTAGCCCACGCCAAAACCGCCCAAGAGGAGATGAGGGTTGAGGACCATAGCTGCGGGAGACACATTTTTTTTCCCTCTTTTCCTCATCAGGGTGTTGCTCTGATATTTAAACTAAGTTAAATGCCTCAATGGTTATAGGTATAACTGAATGCAATTCTGCGGTTATATGCAGACATAACACTTTGGAGTATGTTTCATATGTTCTATTTACTTGTGCACTCTGGTTTATGGTGGGAGACAGATGGGGCAGTCAGAGGTGCACCTTTGTGGCAGCACTGAGGCTACACCTTACTGTTATGGTGTGACAGAAATGGACCGGATTCAGACCAGCCCTCTGGGGCGGCCACAGTGCTGGTACGGACGTGACCACGACTTTTATTAACTGGGTTGTTCTTATATATTACTGAGCTCTTTTATGGTATACTACTTGACGCATTGCTCTGTCACACCACGGGGCCCATGCAGGCTCCTGGGAATGAGATACAACCCACAAGTTCTCTTAGCATTCATGAAGGTTGTTATAAGTTGTCCTAAATGTTTAGGTTTTATTAAATATGTAAGTAGAAGCCACAGAATATGTATGTGTGAGGATAGAAGGGCTACAAACTACTATAAGACAGTTCTCTTGAATATATCCAGAGCATTGGTTGTTACAGAATGTGATGTACTGATGGGAGATTTAGTATGTTCGCTCAACTGCCTGAACAAACCAAACTGTCTCAAGAATGTTCAAGTGTGCTATTTACAGATAGCAGTTTTCTTATATATCTCACGAGTATTGATAGTTTTAAAAAAAAAACTGTTGCATTGAAGAGAGATTTACTATGCTCACTCGACTATTTGAATAGCACAAGAAGCCCAACACATGTGCAATTGTTTATAACCATTTATGTTTATTCTTACTTCATGCAGACGGTGTGGCGGGACCCAGAGAAATTCCCATCTAGTGCAGAGACAGAACCTTTAGGATCAGTCTATGTAAGCAATATGTCTGCTCCTTGTCCCTCCCCCCCCCCCTTTTTTTTTTTTTTTTCTTTCTTCCAGGGGTTCTGTTCTCGTACGTGTTTTTAATTGCCCTTCTGTGGCCTTGTGCATGCATACACATGAGCATTCTCCGGTTCCTGTTAAGCCTTAACCTTTAACTTATATACGTGGAATGTAGGGGGGATTCATTCCCCCATCAAGAGGAAAACAATCCTCACACAATTAAGGAAATTGGGAGCTGACATTGCGTTTCTTCAGGAGACACACTTGTCTGATCAGGAGCATGACAAGCTGCTGAGGGACGGGGTAGGTAGGGTTGAGTATGCTTCATATAGTAGGGCTAGTAGGGGGGTTGCTATACTGTTTGGCAAAAAATTAGAGATAGACATTAGGGAGGTAATACGAGACAAGGAGGGCAGATATATCGTAGTGAACGCGCAAATAGCTGGGCATTCGTATTCCTTTTGTAACATTTATGGCCCCAACCAAAAGGATAAAGATTTCTGGGACTCTATAATTACAGTTTTAAACCCATTCTTAAATACGTATCTGGTAATGGGCGGAGACTTTAATCTAGCCCCTAACCCACACTGTGATAGGCTCTGGGAACAACAGAGGAAACCAGTCAAGTTGCCTCTTACATCTTTACACACATTTGAGCTGGAGACGTTTCAAAAAATAACCTCAGCATTGGAGGTAGTAGATATCTGGCATCAGTTAAACCCAGATGGGAAAGACTACACTTGTATTTCACGTTCTTCCCCTACTATGTCTCAAATTGATTTGTTCTTAATATCCAATTCTATGATACCCCAAATCATTGAGACGAAAATTGGTGAGGTGATTGTTTCTGACCAGGCCCCTGTGGCGTTGTTTGTGGATTTAGGCATACGGGTCAGCAACAGGAGAACTTTTTGTTTTCCGAGATTTCTAGGGACCTCGCAGGAGTTTCAGAGTTATTTGGTAGAACGCTGGAACGACTTTCAAGCTAGCAATATGCAGCATTTAGAGAACCCTGAACTATTTTGGAACACAGCCAAGGCAGTGCTCACAGGGGACATGATTGCCTTCATGGCTCGCAGGAAAAAGCAAATTATGGAGAGAGTGTTTCGGTTGAGGGACGGTTTGGCACTTGCCTATCGCGAGTTTCGGGCGACACCGTCTCAGGGTCTATATCAAACCTATATCTCAGCAAAAAGGGAATATGATGCTATGCTAGCATATTCTGCTTCGCAGACTCTGATGCGCACCAGAGGTAAATACTATAGATTTGATGACAAATCGGGCAAGCTGCTGGCGTCCTTGGTCAACATTCGCACGGCCACTAAACACGTAGCAGCAATAAGACATAAGGGTCGAGTAGTTAAAGAAGCAAAACACATTGCGGAAGTTTTTGCAAACTACTACGCGAAACTTTATGCGAGTGATCCCCCACACACACACACTAGTACAGCAGAACTTCTGGGAGTCAATCCATTTACCGCAACTCTCTGTAGATCAAATGGAAAAACTAAACAACCCTATTCGCAGAGAAGAGATTGACAAAACAATCATGTCACTCTCCCTGGGGAAAGCAGCGGGCCCTGATGGGTTGCCCATAGAATTCTACCGGCTACTACAACACTAGGTGACCCCGGTTCTCACCAATTTGTTTGAGAGCTACTTTTGCGGGGGTCAAGTGCCAAACCCTACTTTTTCTGCAGCGTTCATCACTCTTATACCGAAGGCAGGTAGAGATGCCCTTCTTCCCGAGTCATACAGACCGATCTCGTTATTGAACTCGGATTACAAAATTCTCACTAAGCTCCTAGCTGAAAGGTTACAATACATATTGCCAGAATTGATCCAAGAAGATCAGACAGGATTCATGTACGTGAGATCCTCAACAGTGAATGTGCTTAGAGTCCTCCAGATAGTACAATACTTCTGGAACAAGAGGGGGAGTGGGAGGACTGGCGAGCTCTCGGAGGCCTTCCTGCTGTCCTTAGACGCAGAGAAGGCCTTCGATCGAGTGGAGTGGGGACACCTTTTTTCCACTATGAGCAACTTCAACTTCTCTGGCCCCTTTTTGTCTCTCATACAGAACCTATATAGTACAACAATTGCTAATATCTGTATTAATAATATGTTCTCACCTTAGATACATTTGGGGAGAGGGACTAGGCAGGGATGCCCGCTGTCACCCCTCCTTTTTAATCTGGCCCTGGAGCCGCTGGTGATTAAGCTCAAACAAATATTCCCAGGTATAGACATTGCGGGGGCCCCACAACATCTCGCACTCTCTGCGGACGATATGCTCCTATTCGTACAAAACCCTCATTTGTATATAACTCCCACAATACAAACTCTCCGTGACTTTGGTGCCTTCTCAGGCTATAAAGTCAACATGCAAAAATCGGAAATTCTATGGTTAGCGAAAAATGATAACAACCAGCATTCATATCCCTTTACAGTCGCGAAGCGGAATATTACATATCTAGGCATCCAAATCCCAGCTAACCTGAATAAATTGTATGCGCTAAACATTACGCTGCTGTGTTCCAAGCTTCAGGGTCAGATGAGGATTTGGAGGTCCCTGCCACTTTCGTTGTCAGGAAGGGTTAGCCGGCTTAAAATGGTGATTCTGCCAAGACTATTGTATCCCCTTCTTATGCTCCCCCTCTTACTAACAAAAAAGGATATTACACAACTAAACTCAGCAGCTCGTTGCTTCTTGGGGAAAGGGGGCAAGGCGCGTATAGCCTCTGATAAGCTGAGCATGTCTTATTTAAACGGAGGGATGGCTATGCCTGATTTTAAATTTTATAATTGGGCTGCCCTAATACGCTTAGTGATAGACTGGCAGGTGGGTACACACCACTTCTGTCGGCCTGAACTGGAGCGGGCGGTGCTTGCCCTGATCTCCTTAGCATATCTACCACATATGAAAGATCTCAAGAGCATTAAAATGTTGGGCCTAGACACCCTGTATAAGGACCCACTGAAGGCATGGCAAATGGCGCATAGATTTCTGAAGAGATCTTGCCGTGCATTGTGGTATCTGCCCCTCAGCAACAACCCAGAATTTCCAGCAGGATTAGACATGCAACCTTTTAACATATTGGAAAGGCAGGGTCTGGCCTCAATAAAGCCCTCACTAGGTTGGTCAAGACTTTCTCCACTCTACAATGGTGAATTTGCCCTACCAACTCACCATTTCTATGCCTATTTGCAGATGCATCATTATATAGGGGCGGTGGTCAGGGACAACGAAGAATTCTGGGAGGGCTCGCCTTTCCAGCTTTCCCAATCGTTGTTTACGATGGGAAGGTTCTCCCTGATGGAAATATATCAAGTTCTGATACAGAGGCGTCTCCAGCTCATACAACCTAATCTACTAAAGGGATGGGAGAGAGAGGAACTAGAAATACCCTCCCATGGGGACTTGAGAGATAGTATGGAAAAAACAAGGAAAGCTACTTTGTCAGCGGTAAATAGAGCCTATTTGACGCCTAAATTGTTGGCGAAATGGGACCCTAATTGAGACAACAAATGTGTCAAATGTTCTCTTGCAACCCCAAATTTTCTGCATTACATGTGGCTATGCCCTAAGGTTCAGCAATTCTGGAGTAAGATCCAATACTGGATTTAGAAAAAACTAAACGTCCCCATCACTCTGCAACCTGATGTGATCTTTTTCCTAAAATGGGACTCACAATTCAAACAACATGACACGGTGTTGAGTCTGGTAGTTTTGCTGGCTAGGAAATGTATTTTGACATACTGGATTAATAAATCCCCCCCTTCGGTTGCATATTTTATGAATAAATTGAATGTTCACTGAACAACACAACGTTAGAATGGATATACAATCTAGGCTGAGCCAGTTCCTGAGGAAGTGGCGCAGACGTATCCTGACGTTCGAAATAGAGATACAGAGACAACTATTGAGACCATTTAGGGACACGACCATCTTTTTGGAAGTGTCCCTGAGAAGGGAGTGGACGTAGGTGTTCTCATCACAAGAGACGTCTGATTAAGCCGTAAGGGCTGTATTTTTTTTTTTTTGTATATTTTTGCTGACATCATTGACTCTTATGTATCCATGCTTAGTCTGTTTCACGGTGAATGATCTGTAAACTATTTTGATTGAATTGTCAGTCAGATAACTTTGTACACTCTTGAGCAGACTCAATCTTTCTGTTATTATTGTACTGCATACATAAATGTATGACCTTTCTCTCTTAAAAAAAAAAAGAGCTAATGCCCTTTTAAGGGCAATGTCCATACAAATGCCCTTTTCAATGCAATCGTTATCTTAGGTTATTATAGAGTTAGGGTTTTTATTTGGGGGGTTTGGTTTAGTGGTGGGTTTTACTGTTGGGGGAGTGTTTTTGTATTATTTTACAGGTTAAAGAGCTGATATATTTGGGGCAATGCCCCACAAAAGGCCCTTTTAAGGGCCATTGGCAGTTTATTGTAGGCTAGGGTTATTGTAGGCTAGGGTTTTTTTTTATTTTGGGTGGGCTTTTTTATTTTGATAGGGCTATTAGATTAGTTGTAATTCTTTTTTATTTTTGAGAATTTGTTTGTTATTTTGTGTAATGTATATTTTTAGGGGGTGTTTTTTTTAAAGTAAAATAGCTGTTTAACTCAGGGCAATGCCCTACAAAAGGCCCTTTTAAGGGCCCCCAAAAGGCCTTTTTAATTGCCCTTGGTAGTTTGGGGGGGTTGTATAGTGTTAAGGGGTGTTTGTATTCTTTTTAAAGTAAAAGAGCTATTTATCTCAGGACAATGCCCTACAAAAGGCCCTTTTAAGGACCCTTGGTAGTTTATTCTAGAGTAGTTTTTTTTTATTTTGGGGCGTTCTTTTAAAGGGTATTAGAATAGGATTAATCTTTATTTTTTTGGATAATTTCATTTTTTTTGTAATGATAGTTTTTTTTATTTTTTGTAATGGTATTTTTTTTTTTTTTTTTTGTGGTAATTTTAGCTTTTAGTGTAAGGCAGGTTAGGTTTTATTTCACAGGTAAGTTTGTATTTATTTTAACTAGGTAGTTAGTAAATAGTTATTAACTATTTACTAACTAGTCTACCAAGTTAAAATAAATACAAACTTACCTGTGAAATAAAAAGAAAACCTAAAATAGCTACAATATAACTATTAGTTATATTGTAGCTAGCTTAAGTTTTATTTCACAGGTATTTAGTTTTAAACGGTATTATTTAGTTAATAATTGTAAGTTTAATTTAGATCTAATTTAATTATGTTAAAGTTGGGGGGGTTAGGTTTAGGGGTTTGTATAGTTTAATTTAGCTTATAAAAATGGATGTGGCGCTAAGAAAGCTAGGTATAACAAGTTGATAATAAAATCTATTATATCAATTCATTTTATAAATGTTTAAAAATATATATAAATATAAAAATATATCTCAAATAATACCATAGAACTATCACAGTATTTAATAAACAGTATTTAATAAACAAATAAGTACAAAAATAAATAAATAAATAAATAAAGAAACCACCGGTGGTATTTACTGCAGGGTAAAACCTAAAATAAAGAGTTAATATAAGTCCGGGTATCAAACAGTCTTTGTTAATACAATCCTAAACAGATTTCCAAGTTTGTCCCTCAGGATATAGTGAATAAAAGGCCACAGGCAGTATTTTGCCGGGATAGGCAATCAGGGATTAAACAAGTAAAGTAATCTTTGAACCATGTATTTCAAATTAAGCACGCTTTAATAACGTTACCAGATGTCAGATCGGGAGTGAAGTCCTTTGTGTTGTCTTAGAGCTACTACCAAACTTCTGGGCAGAATCTCTTTTTATTGTCCGTAGACAGATGTCTTGGCTAGGTACGTGAATCACCTATTTAGGCGTCCAGGTCGTCCTGCTCTCAGTCTCACCTCTTTGCCGATAAAATCCTTTGGCGTGTGACGCAGTATGTTCTGTTTGCATGGAACGGTCACGTGATAAGTGTCAGCCAATCCACTGGGGTTTCTCATGTTGTCAGTCCCAATGTGGCAGATTTGAAAAAGATAATCACAGAGCGCTCTGGTAGCTTGTTGTGATGTGGGGGGCTGGCGGTTTAGGGGTTAATAGGTTTATTTAGTTAATAATTGTAAATTTAATTTAGCTATATTTTTATTATGTTAAAGTTAGGGGGTGTTAGGGTTAGGGTTACGTTAGGGTTAGGTTTAGGGGTTAATATAGTTTAATTTAGCTTGTTGCGATGTGGGGGGCTGGCGGTTTAGTGGTTAATAGGTTTATTTAGTTAATAATTTTAAATGTAATTTAGCTAATTTTTTATTATGTTAAAGTTAAGGGGTGTTAGGGTTACATTAGGGTTACATTAGGGTTACTTTTAGGGGTTAAAATAGTTTAATTTAGCTTATTGCGATGTGGGGGGTTGGCGGTTTAGGGGTTAATAGGTTTATTTAGTTAATAATTGTAAATTTAATTTAGCTATTTGTATCCTTTCATTGGTTTACAATTTGCCTGTACATTGTCAGAAAAAGACATCTGTATTCATCAAGCTACATTGCATCAGTCTCCTTCTCTGCGTGCCGATTGCACTAAGTGCAGATATACAAGACGTGAGGCAGGAGGATCCAGTGATGATCATCTACATACTACGGATTCAGGAAGGGATTCTACCAGTGCACTAAGGTTAGTGTATTGAGGTTATATATCTTCTGGGAACCAGAGCACTAATAAATATTTTTTTGGATGTGTTGAATACTTCAGCTTATGGATGTGTTAAATATACGGCTATAGGCCAATGCTATAACTTGTATCACAATCACTGACTGATTCACTTAGAATAAGGGGTTCCGATCCAGTGGCAAGAAACATTCAAAATAATATATAAAAGCTGGAAGAACTTTGTGATTAAAACCACACTGTCATAAGACTTTTATAATTCTCCTCTTTTTAAAGCGTGCTACTGGTATATTTTTTGACCATTTGGGAGACATCCCATAATACACTAGAGACTCTTCTAGGTTATATCTCTGATTGTAGACAGGTTTTACAGATTGTGTTGATTTATTGTGTTTTTTACTGTGGTGATTGTTTTTTATATTCCCTGAATAAATATTCTTTTTTTATACATGTGAGTCGGTATGTATATAGGATAAATTGTTTTATTATCAACCTATAACAGTTTTAAGCGAGATATAGCGCCCACTTCATTCATTGTACTTTCTGTCTTAGTGGTTATATTTAATTTAAATAAATTGGCAAAGTATGTTTTAATATTAAAGTTTTTATTTTAAATTTCAAAGACTAAAAATTTCTACATTTAAATCCCCCAGAATCTCTTGGTAAATGTTTGCGAGTTAACCAACTACATTTATAATTTATTATACCTCTAACAAACAACATATTCATTTTTTGTTATATTCCATTACTAAATTGTTAATAATTTTAGTAATTCAATAAAATTAGTATATTCAATAAAATATACTACTTACCTAGAGTAAAAACAACAGTACTTTTTATGGGACTAGTCACAAACCTTAAACTTTTCAAATGATTTACTTACAAAAATCATTCTAGACTTTATTAGTGAATTTTGTGTAAAAAAAAAAAAAACATTGGATAAACATTTCAATCCCTAACTCATTATTGAAGTTATTTTTATTTTTTATTTATCAAATCTTTATTGAAAAATATTATTGAGAATAATGATACAACTATAAATTTGCTGCACTTTTACCTAAATAAAAGTATACAAACATTTCCCTTATTAAAAGAAAAACTACTATATCTTGGAAAATGTTAGTAATATTATAAGCATATCCAAAAACAAACTATTTTATTAGTATGTTTTACATGTTTAAATCAACTGTAATAGTTTTTATAATGTGTGGTAGCAGTGATGTAATTGATTATGTTATGTGTGATGGTACAAGTGATGACATTTATGTTGTTGATGATGTTACATGTAATTTCTTTCCTATGGCATGGAGAGTCCACAATGTTGTTCCAATTAAATCACTTGAAACTGATGCAGTATAACTGTAAAAAGCGGACAGGAAAATATCACTTGAGAATCTCTATGTAAAAAAGGAAGATATTTTACCTCACAATCTCCTCAGCTGAGCAGAGTAAATTCTGTGTAAAAAAATACACTTCAGATTTTGTTCAGCTGCAGGTAAAAAAAATAAAAAAAATGAAGAAATGAACTGCAGCCAATCAGCATCAACAGTGCTGAGGTCAAGAACTCTTTTACTGTGATTTCATAGGATTTGACTTAACTCTCATGAGATTTCATAGTAAACTTCCTTTAAACTGAATAGGGAAATAACATGAGAGTGCACGAGGCTCAACCCCTTAGCTGTATCTGGGTGGACACTAAGCGCCTAAAGCTAAAAGGGACCCTTTGCTCTAATAAATTGACCCCTAGTGGTCAGAAAAGTGGATATTCAGAAAGAAAAATTATTATTAAAGCGCCAAAAAGGACAAGGCTGGGTCTAAGTGAAATTAAATCATTTATTACAATGAATATAGAAAACAGTTAAAATATATATGCATATATCCTGGATCCAAGATTTACAATAATTAAAACAAAATGTAAAAGCAATCAGTAAAAACAGATGTATCCAAAACTTGATTTTATCAGTACTTCGATTGGTTTGGAAATCTGATATGTTGCGAGTCAATGATACAAGCTATGTGTCTTAGCAGTGCTTTAAAGCAAATGGATTGAATGTTGTTTGTGGGTGCTCTTATTAACACATCAGTGTGAAATAATAAAGTGCAAACAAAGGTTAACAAAGAACAGTGTAAAGATCAGTGTAAACCTATGATGTGAACACAACTAGCAATCGTTAAATTGTGTAGTGTTAGTGTACAATGGCAAACTCCAAAAAACCTTATAAAAAATAATTTAGAATATAAAAATATAAAAATAAAAATATAAAAATATAAAAATCCAAAAAAAGTCCAAAAAAGTCCTGAAACAAAGTGAACAGTCAAACAACAGTGGAGAATGTCAGATGTGAAAAATTAAAAAATAAAAAATGAATAAATGTACTTGTTTGTCCCAAACAGATGTAGTGGTATTCCTCCCAGTGTTTTTTCTCCCAAGTGTTAGATGTGGATAAGACTCCTAAGTGATGACCCAATCGGTCAGTCAGTGATCTGCCATATTGATCCTTTCTGTCAAAGATACAAGAACAATAATAGTGCAGACGTTTTACAAAATAGCTCCCTATCAGAGTATCACTTACCAGTCGACGCGTTTCGGTCAGGCATTGACCTTTATCAAGACTCAGTCTTGATAAAGGTCAATGCCTGACCGAAACGCGTCGACTGGTAAGTGATACTCTGATAGGGAGCTATTTTGTAAAACGTCTGCACTATTATTGTTCTTGTATCTTTGACAGAAAGGATCAATATGGCAGATCACTGACTGACCGATTGGGTCATCACTTAGGAGTCTTATCCACATCTAACACTTGGGAGAAAAAACACTGGGAGGAATACCACTACATCTGTTTGGGACAAACAAGTACATTTATTCATTTTTTATTTTTTAATTTTTCACATCTGACATTCTCCACTGTTGTTTGACTGTTCACTTTGTTTCAGGACTTTTTTGGACTTTTTTTGGATTTTTATATTTTTATATTTTTATTTTTATATTTTTATATTCTAAATTATTTTTTATAAGGTTTTTTGGAGTTTGCCATTGTACACTAACACTACACAATTTAACGATTGCTAGTTGTGTTCACATCATAGGTTTACACTGATCTTTACACTGTTCTTTGTTAACCTTTGTTTGCACTTTATTATTTCACACTGATGTGTTAATAAGAGCACCCACAAACAACATTCAATCCATTTGCTTTAAAGCACTGCTAAGACACATAGCTTGTATCATTGACTCGCAACATATCAGATTTCCAAACCAATCGAAGTACTGATAAAATCAAGTTTTGGATACATCTGTTTTTACTGATTGCTTTTACATTTTGTTTTAATTATTGTAAATCTTGGATCCAGGATATATGCATATATATTTTAACTGTTTTCTATATTCATTGTAATAAATGATTTAATTTCACTTAGACCCAGCCTTGTCCTTTTTGGCGCTTTAATAATAATTTTTCTTTCTGAATATCAACCCCTTAGCTGTCCAGGGACAGACATACTGATTTGCTGCTTAGAAGTCCTTTACAATGGGATGTGGCTACTGAGGAACTTTTGAGGTAAAATATCTTTCTTTTTTACATAGAGATGTGCAGGTGATATTTTCTAGCCAGCTTTTTACAGCTATTCTGCATCACTTTCAAGTGTTTCAACAGTTCGGTATTATGGCCCTTTAAGTGTAACTTCCCTTACCCATAATCCCCAGTCATTTGCTACCATTTTATAGAAAGCCAGGGTTGATTACTCTGTTCTTTCTTATTTTCCAGGTTTCTGTCAGTGATCAGATGAGGTTAACAGACCTGTAGCTGTTGTGACTTCTCCACAACAGAAGATCCTAGAGGGTAAGTCCTTTTGTATTCTTCATGCCCTCATAGGGGATCTATGCGGGGGACTCTGTTGTGGGTGCCCTATATGACCCCTAAATTCCCTATTAGTGGGTCTGAATAAGATTATATATCCTATGCTCAGGATATTTTTTTGGCCTTTTAAGCAGGTTGGGGGTTTTAATACTCCCGCTACAGTATGAACTTCTGCCCTAAGCTTCCTCAGTGTTTCAGCGGCAGGAGGGTAAAGATTTCTTTCCCACCTAGGACCGGGTTGTTTGTGAGGCACTTGTCAAACAACCGTTTAAGGAGACAAGATGGTGCGAGTGTGTAGGGCTGCGCTATACTTAGCAGCACATCTGATCTCGCTAAGGGACACATCATGTTGTATGTACCTTACATTGGTTTGAGCCGGTGGTGGAATAAGTTAGTTATACAATCGATATGCAGTCCTCAGAACCCATGTATATCTGGGTTAGAACTTGAGGCGGCCAGTGGCGGAATAACGTTTATGATATTTAGCACTTTTACGGCGCCATTTTCCTCTAAGATACGTGGCTTTTCTGATACTTTTTCCTCCTAGCAAGATCAGTAGAGCTGGCACGCTTTTTAACTCCCTGGGGGTTTATGTTAATGTTTTGCTGCACAGTAACTTGCCAGTACAGTCTTCCCAACCCACAAGGCTGAGTGGATATGGAGACATGTACATATTATAATTTATGTCTTTATAACCCTTTTATTAAGAATTCATACATATTTGCATTTATTTTATGGTGTACAAGTTTGTTTTCTCTACGTTAAGTTTATGTTAGAGAATATGTTGCTTAATGCTGCCATCTGGTCCGTTATTGATATCAGTTTTCCTTCAACAATAAATCTCTCATATGAGTTTATTTCTGATTGAAGACTCCATTTATGGTTCTTTGTATATTCAAGGAGCTTAAGATTTTATATTATGTATCTTTGTGTTTTTTAAATGGGCACATTCGGGTTATCCCTTTTTTACAATAAAAGGCTGAATTTTCTATATATTTATATTGATATTCTCTTATGTCCTTAATACTCTAAGGGTTAATTGCAAGTTTCTGCATATGAATCTATGCTGTTCTTTATCAAACTGAGGTGATTTCTCTTCTTTCCTCTAAGTGAAATACATGTATTTTATCTTAAAGAAGATTTATATCCATCAAGGATTACAGTGGCAACCTGTGGCAAATATTGCTACGGTTGTGGGAGCAGCATCTTATTGGTGCAATGCCTTGTCTGATCTGATATCAGAAGAATACAATAGAGGAGATCCAAGATAGGATTAAAGTTCTTAATCTGGCCAATACCTTTATCTCCATGCTATCATGCAGGTAATTTGACTGGCAGCTGAGAGGTCTAGCTTCAGTGTTCTAGCTCGCAGAGCTTTGTGGTTAAAATCTTGGTCAGCTGATGTTTCTTCTAAGAACAACTTTTGGCTTTACCTTATAAGGGTAAAACTCTGTTTGGGTCTCAGCTGGTGAAAATCATTTCAGTGATTTTGAGTGGAAAGGGATCGACAGACTTCTAATTTTCTTTCCTTTTGCATTTTTAAAGGACAGAGGTTCTCCTCTTCTTCTTTAAATCCAGACCAATCCAAGTCCAATTGGAAATCCAGCCAGTCTTGGAATAAGGGAAAGCAAATCAAGAAACCTTCCTCTTATTCTAAATGAGCAAGAAAGGTCCGCCCCAATCTTATTTTTATTCCATTTAATATAAATATATTCAAAAATTTAGTGCACACTTCTCTAATAACGTAATTCTGACTGTTTAAAAACATATTTATGATTTAAATCATAGTGCAAATTATATAGGTATGTACCAGTCATATATAGAACCTTTTATACATTAGATATATGAATTAAATGTACCTTTCTAAGCATTACTAGTCAGCCATTACAATATCAATATTACGTATATGTCATTTATATTTAATATAGATATAACATTTGTGAGACATGAGATATATAATCTAGACCTTACTTACATATATTGATACACTTATACATTACTGAGGTACAGTACATATTAAATACATGAAAATTACATCGACAATTTAAACTTTAAAATTGTAATTCTTAAATGGATTTTACCTCACACAAAATTAAAGATCCTTCTCCTGCTACCTTCAATTCAGATGCAACGTCTAGGTATCTGTGTAGTGGCTCAGCGTGTATTAATTAACACTAAAATGAGAGATAGTTGCATTTCCTGGGAATCTGAGTATATCTCAAATAAGAGTATAGACTTGTGTCTCTGTCACTACATGGGTCCTATGGTCTACTAATTATATTACAAATTGTTCAGGCAGGAAGCCTTTTGAAGGCAATTCCTTTGAAGGTCCCCATCTTATGGAAACAGTGTGTAAATAATTTTTCTTAAGATATGACATTATCTCTTGACCATTTGAGACAACTATCTTCTCTTTGTATTTTGAGACATACTGGCTTGTCAGAAGTGTATCTGACAGCAGTTGCCTGAGTCAGGTCATTTGACGAATTAACACTGATGTGTTAATAAGAGCACCCACAAACAACATTCAATCCATTTGCTTTAAAGCACTGCTAAGACACATAGCTTGTATCATTGACTCGCAACATATCAGATTTCCAAACCAATCGAAGTACTGATAAAATCAAGTTTTGGATACATCTGTTTTTACTGATTGCTTTTACATTTTGTTTTAATTATTGTAAATCTTGGATCCAGGATATATGCATATATATTTTAACTGTTTTCTATATTCATTGTAATAAATGATTTAATTTCACTTAGACCCAGCCTTGTCCTTTTTGGCGCTTTAATAATAATTTTTCTTTCTGAATATCAACCCCTTAGCTGTCCAGGGACAGACATACTGATTTGCTGCTTAGAAGTCCTTTACAATGGGATGTGGCTACTGAGGAACTTTTGAGGTAAAATATCTTTCTTTTTTACATAGAGATGTGCAGGTGATATTTTCTAGCCAGCTTTTTACAGCTATTCTGCATCACTTTCAAGTGTTTCAACAGTTCGGTATTATGGCCCTTTAAGTGTAACTTCCCTTACCCATAATCCCCAGTCATTTGCTACCATTTTATAGAAAGCCAGGGTTGATTACTCTGTTCTTTCTTATTTTCCAGGTTTCTGTCAGTGATCAGATGAGGTTAACAGACCTGTAGCTGTTGTGACTTCTCCACAACAGAAGATCCTAGAGGGTAAGTCCTTTTGTATTCTTCATGCCCTCATAGGGGATCTATGCGGGGGACTCTGTTGTGGGTGCCCTATATGACCCCTAAATTCCCTATTAGTGGGTCTGAATAAGATTATATATCCTATGCTCAGGATATTTTTTTGGCCTTTTAAGCAGGTTGGGGGTTTTAATACTCCCGCTACAGTATGAACTTCTGCCCTAAGCTTCCTCAGTGTTTCAGCGGCAGGAGGGTAAAGATTTCTTTCCCACCTAGGACCGGGTTGTTTGTGAGGCACTTGTCAAACAACCGTTTAAGGAGACAAGATGGTGCGAGTGTGTAGGGCTGCGCTATACTTAGCAGCACATCTGATCTCGCTAAGGGACACATCATGTTGTATGTACCTTACATTGGTTTGAGCCGGTGGTGGAATAAGTTAGTTATACAATCGATATGCAGTCCTCAGAACCCATGTATATCTGGGTTAGAACTTGAGGCGGCCAGTGGCGGAATAACGTTTATGATATTTAGCACTTTTACGGCGCCATTTTCCTCTAAGATACGTGGCTTTTCTGATACTTTTTCCTCCTAGCAAGATCAGTAGAGCTGGCACGCTTTTTAACTCCCTGGGGGTTTATGTTAATGTTTTGCTGCACAGTAACTTGCCAGTACAGTCTTCCCAACCCACAAGGCTGAGTGGATATGGAGACATGTACATATTATAATTTATGTCTTTATAACCCTTTTATTAAGAATTCATACATATTTGCATTTATTTTATGGTGTACAAGTTTGTTTTCTCTACGTTAAGTTTATGTTAGAGAATATGTTGCTTAATGCTGCCATCTGGTCCGTTATTGATATCAGTTTTCCTTCAACAATAAATCTCTCATATGAGTTTATTTCTGATTGAAGACTCCATTTATGGTTCTTTGTATATTCAAGGAGCTTAAGATTTTATATTATGTATCTTTGTGTTTTTTAAATGGGCACATTCGGGTTATCCCTTTTTTACAATAAAAGGCTGAATTTTCTATATATTTATATTGATATTCTCTTATGTCCTTAATACTCTAAGGGTTAATTGCAAGTTTCTGCATATGAATCTATGCTGTTCTTTATCAAACTGAGGTGATTTCTCTTCTTTCCTCTAAGTGAAATACATGTATTTTATCTTAAAGAAGATTTATATCCATCAAGGATTACAGTGGCAACCTGTGGCAAATATTGCTACGGTTGTGGGAGCAGCATCTTATTGGTGCAATGCCTTGTCTGATCTGATATCAGAAGAATACAATAGAGGAGATCCAAGATAGGATTAAAGTTCTTAATCTGGCCAATACCTTTATCTCCATGCTATCATGCAGGTAATTTGACTGGCAGCTGAGAGGTCTAGCTTCAGTGTTCTAGCTCGCAGAGCTTTGTGGTTAAAATCTTGGTCAGCTGATGTTTCTTCTAAGAACAACTTTTGGCTTTACCTTATAAGGGTAAAACTCTGTTTGGGTCTCAGCTGGTGAAAATCATTTCAGTGATTTTGAGTGGAAAGGGATCGACAGACTTCTAATTTTCTTTCCTTTTGCATTTTTAAAGGACAGAGGTTCTCCTCTTCTTCTTTAAATCCAGACCAATCCAAGTCCAATTGGAAATCCAGCCAGTCTTGGAATAAGGGAAAGCAAATCAAGAAACCTTCCTCTTATTCTAAATGAGCAAGAAAGGTCCGCCCCCAATCTTATTTTTATTCCATTTAATATAAATATATTCAAAAATTTAGTGCACACTTCTCTAATAACGTAATTCTGACTGTTTAAAAACATATTTATGATTTAAATCATAGTGCAAATTATATAGGTATGTACCAGTCATATATAGAACCTTTTATACATTAGATATATGAATTAAATGTACCTTTCTAAGCATTACTAGTCAGCCATTACAATATCAATATTACGTATATGTCATTTATATTTAATATAGATATAACATTTGTGAGACATGAGATATATAATCTAGACCTTACTTACATATATTGATACACTTATACATTACTGAGGTACAGTACATATTAAATACATGAAAATTACATCGACAATTTAAACTTTAAAATTGTAATTCTTAAATGGATTTTACCTCACACAAAATTAAAGATCCTTCTCCTGCTACCTTCAATTCAGATGCAACGTCTAGGTATCTGTGTAGTGGCTCAGCGTGTATTAATTAACACTAAAATGAGAGATAGTTGCATTTCCTGGGAATCTGAGTATATCTCAAATAAGAGTATAGACTTGTGTCTCTGTCACTACATGGGTCCTATGGTCTACTAATTATATTACAAATTGTTCAGGCAGGAAGCCTTTTGAAGGCAATTCCTTTGAAGGTCCCCATCTTATGGAAACAGTGTGTAAATAATTTTTCTTAAGATATGACATTATCTCTTGACCATTTGAGACAACTATCTTCTCTTTGTATTTTGAGACATACTGGCTTGTCAGAAGTGTATCTGACAGCAGTTGCCTGAGTCAGGTCATTTGACGAATGGTCTGTATTTTACCATGATCAAAACATTTTGTCCAAGGTTAACATTTCATATATAAATGAATTATTTAACTATATGATATATATAGTTCATATAATGTCACTCACAATTTAGCTGACATATCTCTGAATGTAAAGCTGAATTATGTGAAAAATGTTTAGCATTTGGAATTGAGGAAATGTGTAGTGATCAGCAGCAGATGGATAAGGATGACTCTGAGTACAGTATTAACCATAAAAAGGATTCTATTATTATACATTCAATTTATACTAGCTAGGTATAAAGGAAGGCAGTCCTACAGACAAGAATATAATTGAATCTGATTCTGGCTAACAGTCCTCTAAATATTGTTTGGCCAGTGATGATTACAATGTTTCTACCTATGTCAGCCTGTGGAAGGTAATCTCACCCCTGTAAAGGAGAGAGGGAATTTTAGGACCACAACTGCAGCTTTAAAAGTGTTGTGAAAGTATGAATGATTCTGTATAGGTGAAGGGAGGCAGCAAGGTTCAGAATCAATGGATACAGTTCACTTTTATTATAAGGATAGGTGAGACAATGGCTGAGACCACAGAGCATATAGCCCCACTCAGTATTGACAAACTGGTTCCCACTTAAATAATAACATGCAATTGCAAGGTTAAAGAGTTAAACAGATAGTATCTGATCATAATTGGCAGCACATATAACAGTACAAGAAAAAGGCAAAATACAGCTAATGACACTTGAGCTTTTTAAGGTACTGAGACTGACAAATAACGAAGTTAGGTAAATATTAGCGCATTTGAATACGAAGGCATCTTAACTAAAAGTTCTGAGACATGTCTGGAGTAAATGTTGAATATTGGTAACTTACTGCGGTACAGGAGTGAAGGAAGCGCTTTTTAAAGTTACTATAGAAGTAATGGGTGAGTGGTGTCTGGACACAGAGTAGTTCCCCTGCAGAGTCTGGGGATTTGCAGCGTGTGCGATGGCGTGTGACATCACCGCTTGCCGGTTCCGGTCCTGTGTTTGGTAGAGAGGTGAGCTGCGTCTGTCTCAAAGGTTGCAAGGAAGTTTGAGGGTGAGAAGCTGGATTCAACAATCAAGCAATTTGGTATGAGTAGGAGGGAAATTTAAACAGCTTGATGGGGAGGAGATTATGTAAGTGTGAAAAGACACAGCTATACAAAGGATAAAGCAAAGAACTTAGGCAGTCATGACAGGACCCCCCCCCCAAGGATCAACTCCGGGGATCGGGTCCAGGGCGATCAGGACAACGTTCATGGAACCTGGCCACCAATCGGGGGGCAGATAGATTAGAAGCCGGTTCCCAGGAGTCCTCAGAATCAGGATAGCCCTTCCAATGAACCAGATACTGAAGCTGCCCTCGAAAGCGTCGGGAGTCCAACACATCTTGTACCTCATACTCCAGGGTGGCATCCTGCAGATGAGGAAGTATAGGAATAGAAGGATCATGGTGACGAAGCTGTCTATAAGGCTTGAGGAGAGACACATGAAAGGTAGGATGGGATTTCAGATTTGCTGGTAAAGCGAGGGTGACAGCATTCATATTCACAATCTTTACGATGGGGAATGGTCCAATAAAGCTGGAAGACAGTTTCCTGGAAGGAAGGGGTAAATGTAGATTACGTGTCGATAACCAAACGTAGTCACCTACAGCATATTTAGGCGAGGGAATCCTTTTCTTGTCAAAATGAAATTTATACCGATCCTTGGCGATGCGAATATTTTCAGCAGTTAATGAAAAGGATTCACTAATAGTGTTGATGAGGTCATTCACAACAGGACAAGTGTTGCCGACCATAGAATCCCATTCAAAAGAGGGATGGAAACCATAATTAATGAAAAACGGTGTGGAGTTAGTAGAGGAATGAATGGAATTGTTGAAGGCGAATTCTGCGTATGGCAGAAGTTGGGTCCAGTTCTCTTGTTTAGCTGAGATGAAACATCTTAAGTATTGTTCAATGCACTGGTTTGTTCTTTCAGTCTGGCCATTAGTTTGTGGATGGAAAGAGGTACTGAGACGTCTAGAAATACCTAGTGAGTGACAAAGTTGTTTCCAGAAGTGGCTGGTAAATTGAGTACCCCTATCTGAGGTGATACTATTCGGGAGTCCGTGATACTTGAACACATGGTGGATCATTAAGGAAATGGTTTCAGAAGAAGTTGGGAGTTTATGGTAGGGCACAAAATGTGCCATTTTACTAAATAGGTCCACGACTACTAATATGGTGTTATTCCTTTCTGAGATAGGCAGGTCGACTATATAGTCGATAGCTATGTCTCTCCAAGGACGGTCAGGAGTCGGTAAGGGGATCAATTTTCCGTACGGGGGAGTCCTCCCTTTTTTAGTAGTTTCGCAGATCATACAGGTCTTAACGTAATCCGTGATATCGGAGAGGTAAGTTGGCCACCAAAAGTATCTGGAGACTAATTCTTGAGTTTTCTTTATGCCCATATGTCCAGCAGATGGGGAGTCATGTAAAGTTTTTAAGACTGTTGGTCTGAGACTGTTGGGTACATAGATTTGTTGTTGGTGATAATACAACCCATCCGTGTGTAAATCCAAGACCTGTAATGGTTTATTTGAGTCAGCCTGTTGTGCCGATTTGAACTGATTGTTTTGTTCTACAGTTAAAGCTAAGAACCTGTCTAGAGGAATTAAGGGTGAGAGGTTTGGATGCGGAACTTGGTCCACCAAGTGTCTTGAGAGGGCATCAGCCTTCTTGTTCTTGTTTGCAGGACGGTAGGTGATAAGATAATTAAACCTAGCCAAGAATAGGTTCCAACGGACCTGCCGTGCACTAAGAGTCCTATTAGATTGTAAGTATTCTAGATTTTTGTGATCCGTGTAGATCAAGATTGGAAGACTGGTCCCTTCCAGAAGGTGTCTCCATTGTTCTAATGAAGTCTTGATTGCTAACAGTTCTTTATCCCCAATTGGGTAGTTGATTTCAGCTGAATTAAGTATTCGTGAATAGAAGGCAACAGGGTGTAGAGGGTCCTTAGGAGTCAACCTCTGGGAGAGGATTGCTCCCAAAGCATAATTAGATGCATCCACTTCCAGGATATACTGTAACTTAGAATTAGGGAATTGGAGGATAGGGGCCGTAGTGAAAGCCTTTTTTAAAAAGTTGAAAATTTGTTCTAAATCATCGTTCCATCGAAAGTGTGTATCAGATTTGGTCAAGTTAGTTAATGGTCTTGTCAAATCAGCGAAATTTTTAATAAACTTCCTGTAGAAATTGGCGAAACCCATGAACCTTTGTATATCCTTTTTACTTTTTGGGGAAGGCCAATTTTGGATTACCGATATCTTATCATTATCCATCTGGATACCTTGGGGTGATACAATATAACCTAGAAATTTTATTTCTTTGGAGTGAAATAAGCATTTTTCTAGTTTGACATATAGAGAATTTTCTCTCAACCGTGTTAATACTAGGGTAACATGTTTGATGTGTTCTGTACGTGAGGTAGAGAATATGAGTATATCATCCAAATATATCACCATAAATAAATCCAAAAAATCCTTAAAAATGTCATTTATAAAGTATTGAAAAGTAGCCGGGGCATTACAGAGGCCAAATGGCATCACAGTATATTCAAATAAGCCGTAACGTGTACGGAATGCTGTAAGCCATTCATGACCCTCCTTGATACGTACTAAGTTGTAAGCCCCTCTGAGATCCAATTTAGTGTATATAGTAGCATCTTGTAATCTATCAAGGAGTTGGGGAATTAAAGGCAAAGGATAGCGGTTTTTTATTGTACGCTTGTTTAGTTCTCTGTAATCAATAATGGGTCTTAGGGACTGATCTTTATTTTTAACAAAAAATATACCAGCCCCAGCTGGGGAGGTGGAAGGACGTATAAAGCCTTTCTTTAAGTTATCAGCCAAATAAGTTTTAAGGTGTTGTAACTCAGGTTCTGAGAGGGGAAATATATGGCCGTAAGGTATATCAACACCTGGCAGGAGATCAATAGGGCAGTCATAAACCCTATGAGGTGGTAGATTCTCTGATTCTTTTTTATCAAAGACATCAGCGAATGTAATGTATTCCTTGGGGATTTGTAATGGAACATCTAGTAAAATTTGTTCCTGATGGAGACACAAATCTTTACAATATGGAGAATTAAAGAGAACTTGTGAAGTTGACCATTGTATAGTGGGATCGTGTTGTTTAAACCAAGTGATACCAAGTATAATGGGATATAGAGGTGAGGGTATAACATCAAAAGTAAGATACTCTGTGTGTTGGTCATGTGTGGTGAGCCTTAATGGTATGGTATGGTATAAGATGGGTCCTGAAGTTATTTCATTACCATCAATAAATCGAAGTACACTAGGCACCAATTTCTTAACAAGTGGAATTTTATTTACAGTAGTGAATTGGTGATCTATATAATTATGGCTCGCTCCAGAGTCAAGGATTGCTTGTGAGTTGAGTCTTTGCTGATCCCACTGTAATAAGATAGGAAGGGAGCAATGATTAGACTGTGTTTGTTTAGCAGATAGACATATATTTGTAGTGTTCATCTTACCCTTCCTACGCTGTAATTGAGAGCAGTCCTTTACAGTGTGATCAATCCCTCCACAATACATACAGAGATCTAAAGCTTTTCTTCTTAGTTTCTCCTGTTGAGTTAATGGACCTCTGATGAAACCGAGTTCCATAGGAATTTCAGAAATTTTTGTAGGTGTTTTAGGTGGGGGTAATGTAGTAGCTGTATGTTTAGTGGATGATTCTAAGTGTGACCTTTCTGAGCGTCTCTCTCTGATGCGTCTATCTAAAGTGATGCTTGCATCTATTAGGAGTTCTAAAGTATCTGGGAGGGGTTGTCTGGCTAGCTCATCCTTGAGAGTATCTGAGAGGCCTAGGCGGAATTGATTGCGTAATGAGAGGTCATTCCACTGTGTATCTGGGGACCATTTCTTAAACTCTGCGATGTAGTCCTCCACAGGCCTTTTATGTTGTCTCAGAGACCTCATTGCTGTCTCAGCAGACAGCTGTTTGTAGGGATCATCATAAAGCTGTCCCATTGCTTTAAAAAACTGATCAAATGAGTACAGCAATGGGTCATTGGTCTCAAAAAACAAATTAGCCCATATACGTGGTTCACCACGCAGATAAGAGATTGTGGTGAGAACCTTCAAATGATCATTGAAATATGTTTTGGGTTTTAGTTGGAAGTATAAGGAACATGAATTTTTGAATTCCCTAAATTCTGAACGAATACCACTAAATGTTTGTGGAGGATTAGGTTGGGGTTCACTAGAACCAATACTTGTAGTGAGTGTATCAATTTTATCATTGATGTATTGCTTTAAAGCAGAATTTTCTAACTGTAGTGTATTTAACCCTGTAGTGAGGTTATCTACAGTTTGTGTTAATTTCTCTACATGAGCTAATAAGGCTGCTGGGTCCATAGTAGGGCTTGATTGTTATTGTCAGCCTGTGGAAGGTAATCTCACCCCTGTAAAGGAGAGAGGGAATTTTAGGACCACAACTGCAGCTTTAAAAGTGTTGTGAAAGTATGAATGATTCTGTATAGGTGAAGGGAGGCAGCAAGGTTCAGAATCAATGGATACAGTTCACTTTTATTATAAGGATAGGTGAGACAATGGCTGAGACCACAGAGCATATAGCCCCACTCAGTATTGACAAACTGGTTCCCACTTAAATAATAACATGCAATTGCAAGGTTAAAGAGTTAAACAGATAGTATCTGATCATAATTGGCAGCACATATAACAGTACAAGAAAAAGGCAAAATACAGCTAATGACACTTGAGCTTTTTAAGGTACTGAGACTGACAAATAACGAAGTTAGGTAAATATTAGCGCATTTGAATACGAAGGCATCTTAACTAAAAGTTCTGAGACATGTCTGGAGTAAATGTTGAATATTGGTAACTTACTGCGGTACAGGAGTGAAGGAAGCGCTTTTTAAAGTTACTATAGAAGTAATGGGTGAGTGGTGTCTGGACACAGAGTAGTTCCCCTGCAGAGTCTGGGGATTTGCAGCGTGTGCGATGGCGTGTGACGTCACCGCTTGCCGGTTCCGGTCCTGTGTTTGGTAGAGAGGTGAGCTGCGTCTGTCTCAAAGGTTGCAAGGAAGTTTGAGGGTGAGAAGCTGGATTCAACAATCAAGCAATTTGGTATGAGTAGGAGGGAAATTTAAACAGCTTGATGGGGAGGAGATTATGTAAGTGTGAAAAGACACAGCTATACAAAGGATAAAGCAAAGAACTTAGGCAGTCATGACAACCTATTCTAATAGTGTGCCCAAAGATGGTGTTTTTTGTCAATTAGAACAAGTTTTTCTCTGTCTACCTGGGAAAACAAGCAGCCAAAAAATCAAGCCCATGTAGTTATTAACATCTAATCATGTTTTCTCAGTGGAGGAAATCAGGGAACTGAGCTATGGGTTGATGTTTATAATGACTACAAAGTTTGATCTTTTTAAAACCATAGTTAATGTAAATGAACTGATGCAGATTATCAACTTACATAGAGAGAGAGAGAGAGAGAGAGAGAGAGAGAGAGAGAGAGAGAGAGAGAGAGAGAGAGATTCATAATGGAAATGGGTCCTTGTTTGAACATCTTTCACAGTGGTTTGACAGCCACTGGTGTTGAGACTTTCTAATTATATAAGTGATAGCACAAAAATGCATTGAATCTGCTTTCTAAGAGCAATTGGATACAGTGGGCTGCTTTGATAATAGTAGATGTTATGCTGCTTTACTCCTCTGTTCCACATCAAAAAACTTTGGAAGTTAAAAAATATTTTTTTCATTAAATGCAAAGATTTTTCTTGACAATTTAAAGATTTTGTTTTGCGTGTTAATAAATTTCTTTTGACACATAATGACTTTGTGTGTTTAAGGGGATTTATTTTGCAAAGATGTGGGACAGCAATGGAGGCCACAATTTGCCCCCTCATACGTCAACTTAAATATAGGTTGGTGAGAACTGTCCCACATCTTTGCAGAGGTGAACCCTTCACACATTTGATTTTGCTTTACAAACAATTTATAGAGGATTCACCTTTTACATGGAGTGGAACAGAGAAGGATTTGTAGAATGAATTAATGAAAATGTTCAAGGTCTCAGGTTTACATATCATCTGAAAAGCAGCTTCATCCATTTCCTGGACACTACTCATGTAGGAAGTGAAGACAGGAGCATTAGTTCTAAGGTTTACAAAATGTCAATTTCAAGCAATACATGGTAAAAGTTGTCATCCTAAACATGTACTATATTCTGTTAAAAAGGGCCAGTACATAAGACTAAACCATGAACTGAGAAGCAAAGGTATGGGGCTACGCTAAAGCAGTAATTTACAGAGCAAGAAGGAAAGATTTTATTAATAGACAATCTTTTCTACAGTAAAAACCAGACCATTCAAGAGACCTGAGGTGTCACCTTTGTTACTGATTATTAGACCTGGTTTAAGCAGAATGCAGATTTCTTTTTCTTTTTAAGAACATTTCTTTAGGCAACATATTATCACCCTAATATTTAAAGTCTAATAAGAAAAAAATTTCATGGGTTTATTTTAAGGGTATGCTTCATTCTGGAGAGCAACAATGTGAAGCTTGTTGTGATATAAACAACTTTTATTTATGAGGTTACTAAGGAAAGTGTTGATATCAATGCTTGCTTAAATTGCAGATCCACCCCATGTGATACACTTATATTTGAACATCCTGTAGATTGCAGTATGTGGGCCTCACCATAATGGACTGATGAAGGATTTTTTTCTATCAGCAATTGATATAAGTATATCAACCACACCGCTTGTTCAACACTTTGTAAATGAACGTAGTAAAAAAATTAAGATCTTTAAGTGGATGGTCATAAAAAAAGTAATTTCATACAAAAGAGGGGGTGATAGATTTAAACTTTGAGCAGATATGAAACTTACTGGATATATAGATTAATAGCCCCTCGTCCCATTATGTTTAAATTTTGAGTATGACTTTATTAACTACTGCCAATAACTCTGTTACTCTCAGTGTCAGCTAAGATATTGTACAAGTAAATAACCTTATTTAATTTAATTTTAATTAATTTATAAATATAATTTTCACTGTTTTCAATTAATAGAAAAGCATAAAAAGCAATGATTCTTTGAGAGTACCAAATACGGACATTGTCCTTTTTTATACAAATACATATTTCAGATGTGGTAAAAAAAAAATATGCCTACCATCACTTTTATTTTTTTATTTTTTTTAATTTAAATGTTTTTATTGAGGTTTCAAGAATTTTTTTTTACAAACGATCATAAAAATAAATAAAGGTGATAAATACAAGCAAATAACAATCATTGAAAATATTGTCTGCTATTCCAAGGCACAAAAAAAGGGGGTCTAATAAATCTCTAAGGCCACTCTTGGGCCAAAATGATAATGCAACATTCTCAACATTTTAGCAAACTAGATAATATCAATGGCGGTAGGAGTACCATAGCTTGCAGAGTTGACAGTATTATGTAAAGGTCAGGTTGTATGGGACATATCGACGAAACGTTAGAGCAGAGAGTTAAGCAATTAACTGGGGGAAGAGGGACATAGGCTATGTTTGGTTTAGTGATAATGAGGCTACTTACCAGCACTGGTTCCTATGTGGTTGTCAGCCCTCATATTACTTAGATAGGACCATAAAAAGTCATAGTATAGCACAGACTGTAAATATACTAGGATTAAGCTAAAAAGCTATACCCTACCATCTAGGAGAAATTGTAACATCACATTGAGAGGTAGTTCACAAATACAGCCCAGCTTCACATTAGTTGCCAAGGGTACAATTCATAAACTATGGGTGGGATTTAACAAAAACATATACCCTATTATTCTAAAAGGTTTCAACATTAAACTATCCCTGTACAAAGTATGTCAGGATTTCCTAAACACGAAACTAGCCTAGATAAGAATAGACATACCATAGCATAGACTGCAACTTAACACCTTAAAACATAGAGATCCCAAGTTACCAATACTAAATAAAATAGGGATTGAGCTATCAAACTATACGCCCCCTCCACGGTTAAATTGTATTGTCACTATAAGAGGAAGGTCACAAAATCAATCCAGCTCCCCACTAATTACTATGGCTATAACAAATTAAACAAGGAGCATGTAACTAATTTTTGAGTGATATTAGTTGCAAGTCATTTTAGTATTATGTGTGTCAGAAGTTTCTAAACTTGAAATAAACTCAAATAAATAGTCCCCTTATTTAAGAACCAGTATATAAATAAGGTAAATCATACTTGAAAGTTGCATATTACTGTTAAAACCTGAGTTCAGTAACACACTAGATGAGGGAAGGTAACAAGTAGGATTTGGAATCATCAACGTTTAACGTAAAAAACCCCCAGCTCTAACCTACATTAGAGTAAGAGTGCAACACTAGTAATATATGTACAATATGAATCATAGGTCAACATGTGTCTTAACAATGGCATACAACTAACATGTGGGGTCATATAAGCATTATAAAGTCCTGAAAAAACACCTTGCACAGTAGAAAGTCAACATAGTACCTAGATTGTGGAGTTAAGCTTCATGAAGATATCTGCTCAAAAATAGAGTCTCTTATGCAAGGTGGTATAAGGCATAGGTCCATACAACTAAGATAGGGTTACCTGACAATTAGCGGGCTATTAATATAAGTCAGAGCCATTATCAATAGTCCTGTTGGTTTGTCCTTAGTCTATACCCCTTGTACAATCAGCTGGGTGTGGGATGAACAAGAGGCTCAGATTGGGGACAAGGGCTGCAAAGTCTCGGCAATTAGTAGGGGCTATTTTCCTGTATTTATTCCTTACATTTTTCAGCTTGGGCATCGCTGTCTGCGAGGGCTTCTGTTGTTGACCTTTATAGTTAGCCGGTATAATATCAGATGTTGCTGATAGAGAGGCCATTGGGTGTTCCGGACCAGGCATCAGAGAGAACACAAGATGCACACCGATCTCACCCCAGCGGCACCCTCCCAGGGTCTGACCAGCCACGCTTACCGGGATCTGAGAAACCTTTGAGTCCAGAGCTGCAAATGCACGCCGCATCAGCGATCCATCAGTCGTAAGCTTCCTTGCCTGTCCGAGTCATGTCCAGACAGTCTCCTGGCTCCGTGGGCCCTGTGTCATGCCCTGATCAACATTCCCCACATGTCCATGGTCTAGATGGGCTGCTTTCTCCGCCACTAGCGGCCGCCTCGTAGCGGACTCCAGCACAACCATATAAGACAGGGAGACCATTTCCATTGGCCTCCTCGTGGCATGCTGAGCCTCAGCTGGGTAATCGGGATAGAGACCATGCACACCTCGGCAACTCCCGACACAAATGCCGGCGCGATCCTGGACTACAGGATACATATCTAATAGTATTCCACATGCCATCTTAGACTCCACTATCTTCTGTTGCGTCGAGTGTAAGTCTCGCGTATGTGATTCCAAATGGTTGGGTGATTTATCTGGCTCCTCCGGTAAAAGCTCATCAGTTACTGATGATTGCTGATATAGGAAAGCCTGTCCCAATCTGGACTGTTGTAGTTTCGTCCCATCAATCTCCACTTCAAACAATAACAATCTATCTGTAAAAAGGAACTACAGGCAAGGACAACTATAAAAGGAATGCATTCCCCTGTGCAGAACTACTAGATGTACCAGTAAATATATATCACCTAGATTACAAGTTTTGCGCTATAGAGGGTGCGAAACGAACGCAACAAAAGTTGCATTATTTCACCTTTCATAGCGCTGCCATTACGGGTTTTTGAAAAGCCGCCTTGTGCGTGCGATATGGTTGTGTTAAGCTCCATACCGCACAAAATACAAGCGCTGCTTTGACATGCTCGTGCACGCTTTCCCCATAGACATCAATGGGGAGAGAGTGTTAGAAAAACACCTGTGATTGCGGAATGAAAAGCTCTGTAACACAACCCCATTGATGTCTATTGGGAAAAAAAGTTACGTTTAAACCTAGCACCCTAACATAAACCCCACATCTAAACACATCTAATCTGCCGCCCCCGACATCCCCGACACTTGAATAAACTTATTAACCCCTAATATGCCGTCCCAGACATCACCGCCACTTAAATAAATCTATTAACCCTTAATCTGCCGCTCCCGATATTGCCACCACTATTAACCCCTATTCCCCCACACCCCAACATTGCCCACACAATAATAAGGATAATAACCCCTATTCCCCTGCTTCCCAACATCGCTGCCACTAAATAAAGTTATTAACCCCTAAACATCTGGCCTCCCACATCACTACCACTAAATAGAACTATTAACCCCTAAACCGCCAGCCCCCCACATCACCAAAACCAAATTAAACTATTAACCCCTAAACCTAACAACCCCCTATCTTTACAATAAAATTACAAGATCCCTATCTTAAAATCAATAAAAACTTACCTGTGAAATTAAAAAACCTAAGTTTAAACTATAAATTAACCTAACCTAACTATTAGACTAATATTAAAATAACTACAAATTAAATTAATTAAATTAATCATTAAAAAAACTAACACTACTAAAAAAAATTAAATCTACATTTACAAAAAATTAAAAATACCACATTACAAAAATAAAAAATACTAAATTACAAAAAATAAAAAACGAAATTATCCAAAATAAAAACAATTACACCTAATCTAATAGCCCTATCAAAAGAAAAAGCCCCCCCCAAAATAAAATAAACCCCAGCCTACAATAAGCTACCAATAGCCCTTAAAAGGGCTTTTTGTAGGGCATTGCCCTAAAGAAATCAGCTATTTTCAAACAAAAATACAAAGACCCCCAAAATAAAAAAACTAACTCTAAAAAAAACCCCTAAGCTACCCACTGCCCTGAAAAGGGCATTTGTATGGAAATTACCCTTAAAAGGGCATTCAGCTCTTTTTCTTGCCCTTAAAAGGGCATTCAGCTCGTTTAAGACAAGCCCAAACCCTAAACTAAAAAAAAAAACACCCAAAAAAAGTTTGAAAAAACCTAACACCAATCCCCGACGATCTACTTACAGTTTCTGAAGTCGGTACATCCATCCTCATCCAGGCGGCGAGAAGTCTTCATCCAGGCGGCGAGGTCTTCATCCATCCAGGCGGCGTCTTCTATCTTCATCCAGGCGCCATCTTCTATCTTCATTCCGGCTCCATCCTGAAGACATCTGGCATGAAGCATCCTCTTAATATGGTTGCTGCCGTATACTGAATCTTCAATGAAAGGGAGCCTTTTCAAAATGTCGTCCCTTGCAATAGGATGAGCGCTACTGAAATTCTATTGGCTATTCAAATCAGCCAAATTGGGCCCAAAGTGGTTAATAACTTTAGTATAGTGGTGATGATTTTGGGGAGCGGCGGAATAGGGGTTAATAAATTTTATTAGTGGTGGCGATGTCAGGAGCGGCAGATTAGGGGTTAATAACTTTAATATAGTATAATATTTATTAATATTCTTTCAAGATATACAAATGATATAAGGGGCTAAAAAGAACATATAAAGAAAGCATTTTGTGTGACTGTGTTTTTAGGCTGATGCACAGTGTCTTATAACTGAAGATAGAAAAAGTTTATTGTATGTTTGATTATGTTATCTATATTTAATCTGTTTGTTATAGCTACAAAATAAATACAACTTTTTTTTATGCTCTCTTTTTTTCTCTATCACTAATTTTCTTTCAGGTGCATTGCACTAGAAATGCTGAAAATGTAAGTAAATTATTTTCTCTACACCATGTTGAAAAAATAAATGGTTAGCCTTATCTACAATAAAAACTGCTGCAACACCAATCTTTAGGACATTTTGCATACAGATAGATTTTCTATTATTTGGTTTGTTAAGGAAAGAAACGTGCAGTAGTTGCTGTGGTATGGAATATTAAAGTCATCATATCTTGCTATATTTCAAGAATGTTCAATAAGAGCAAACAGACAAAATAAATAAATAATTCCAGACATGCCCAGTAGAGGTTTAGCAGCAGAGGTTTTTGTGGTTAGCCTGTAAGGCATTACGTGCCTAGAGATATGTGCACTCATATATTAGTGTCACAAAATATGTGCACAAATGCAAGCATGTACACTTACAAACACTTGCACATACATCTACAATCACACACACATAAGCACATAAACAAAAATGTAAGCACTCAGGAGAGAGAAGCATAAACCACATTGGGCTAGATTACAAGTGGAGTGCTAAATATAGTTTGAATGCAAGCGATATTAGCACTCCACATTGTAATACCAGCGCACAATAATGTGCACTGGTATTACAAGTAAATCACAATCGGCTAGATTTAGAGTTTGGCGTTAGCCGTCAAAACCAGCGTTAGAGGCTCCTAACGCTTGTTTTGGGCTACCGCTGGTATTTAGAGTCAACCAGGAAAGGGTCTAACGCTCACTTTGCAGCCGCAACTTTTCCATACCGCAGATCCCCCTACGTCAATTGCGTATCCTATCTTTTCAATGGGATCTTTCTAACGCCGGTATTTAGAGTCGTGGCTGAAGTGAGCGTTAGAAATCTAACGACAAAACTCCAGCCGCAGAAAAAACCCAGGAGTTAAGAGCTTTCTGGGCTAACGCCGGTTCATCAAGCTCTTTACTACTGTGCTCTAAAGTACACTAACACCCATAAACTACCTATGTACCCCTAAACCGAGGCCCCCCCACATCGCCGCCACTCTATTACATTTTTTTAACCCCTAATCTGCCGACCGCACACCGCCGCCACCTACGTTATCCCTATGTACCCCTAATCTGCTGCACCTAATACCGCCGACACCTACATAATATTTATTAACCCCTAATCTGCCGCCCCCGCTATCGCTGACACCTGCATATTTTTTTTAACCCCTAATCTGCCGCTCCGTACACTGCCGCAACCTACATTATACCTATGTACCCCTAATCTGCTGCCACTAACACAGCCGACCCCTATATTATATTTATTAACCCCTAATCTGCCGCCCCCAATGTCGCCTCCACCTACCTACAATTATTTACCCCTAATCTGCCGACCGGACCACACCACTACTATAATAAATGTATTAATCCCTAAAGCTAAGTCTAACCCTAACACTAACACCCCCCTAACTTAAATATAATTTAAATCTAACGAAATAAATTAACTCTTATTAAATAAATTATTCCTATTTAAAGCTAAATACTTACCTGTAAAATAAACCCTAATATAGCTACAATATAAATTATAATTATATTGTAGCTATTTTAGGATTAATATTTATTTTACAGGCAACTTTGTAATTATTTTAACCAGGTACAATAGCTATTAAATAGTTAATAACTATTTAATAGTTACCTAGTTAAAATAATTACAAAATTACCTGTAAAATAAATCCTAACCTAAGTTACAATTAAACCTAACACTACACTAGCAATAAATAAATTAAATAAACTACCTACAATTATCTACAATTAAACCTAACACTACACTATCAATAAATTAATTAAATAAAATACCTACAAATAAATACAATTAAATAAACTAACTAAAGTACAAAAAATAAAAAAGAACTAAGTTACAAAAAATAAAAAAATATTTACAAACATTAGAAAAATATTACAACAATTTTAAACTAATTACACCTACTCTAAGCCCCCTAATAAAATAACAAAGACCCCCAAAATAAAAAAATGCCCTACCCTATTCTAAAATTAAAATAGAAAAGCTCTTTTACCTTACCAGGGCCCTTTGTGGGGCATGCCCCAAAGAATTCAGCTCTTTTGCCTGTAAAAAAAAAACATACAATACCCCCCCAACATTACAACCCACCACCCACATACCCCTAATCTAACCCAAACCCCCCTTAAATAAACCTAACACTAAGCCCCTGAAGATCTCCCTACCTTGTCTTCACCACGCCGGGTTCACCGATCGATCCAGAAGAGCCTCCGATGCCTTGATCCAAGCCCAAGTGGGGGGCTGAAGATGTCCATGATCCGGCTGAAGTCTTCATCCAAGCGGGAGCTGAAGAGGTCCATGATCCGACTGAAGTCTTCTATCAAGCGGCATCTTCAATCTTCTTTCTTCCGGATCCATGTAGTTCATCCCGCCGACGCGGAACATCCATCTTCACCGACGACTTCCCGATGAATGACGGTTCCTTTAAGGGACGTCATCCAAGATGGCGTCCCTCGAATTCCGATTGGCTGATAGGATTCTATCAGCCAATCGGAATTAAGGTAGGAAAATTCTGATTGGCTGATGGAATCAGCCAATCAGATTCAAGTTCAATGCGATTGGCTGATCCGATCAGCCAATCAGACTGAGCTTGCATTCTATTGGCTGATCGGAACAGCCAATAGAATGCGAGCTCAATCTGATTGGCGAGTTGGCCACAGTAAAATTGACAATTGTGCAAACACTCCCCCTGCTTGCATGCAGCCAATCTCGTGTAAGAGGGGGCTGTCAATCATCCTGATCCAATCTGAAAGCAATCCCTCACCTAAAGTGTTGTGGAGAGATGAAGTCTTAAAATCATTGCTACTTAACTAGCATTCCAGGCTTGCTTTGAGCAATCCTGAAATACTGGGACTCCGAAGCTGCAATCACAGATTTCAGCTCAAACAGCCCCATTGTTTCCTATGGGGGAATCGTGCACGAGCACGTTTTTGAAGCTGGCCGCGTCCGTAAGCACTGCTGGTATCGAGAGTTGCAGTGGCGGTAAATATGCTCTACGCTCCCTTTTTTTGAGCCTAACGCAGCCCTTCTGTGAACTCTAAATACCAGCTGTATTTAAAAGGTGCGGGGGAAAAAAAGCACGCGTAGCTAACGCACCCCTTTGGCCGCAGAACTCTAAATCTAGCCGAATGTGAATACAAGCTCACGTTCTCATTGCTAGGAAGCATTGCACTCACGATAGTGTGCTTCCATAGGCTCCTTCTGATGCTGTTAGAGAGGGGGTAAGTAGCAAAGCAATGGTAGCAAATACAAATATATATGTATATCTATCTACAGTATATGGTATATGTATATATATATATATATATATATATATATATATATATATGATTATTCTTTTTGAAAATATATCTATAAATAAATATTTATATATATATATTTATATATATATACTGTATATATATATATATATATATATATATATATATATATATATACTGTATATATATATATATATATATATATATATATTTATATTTATATTTATATATACATAACATTATAAATTATTACAAATGTTTAATTATCATTTTTCAGGTTTTAATGTATTTGAGTGGAAAGGGCTCCAAAGTGTTTAACACACTGCAGAACTATCTAATAGACATAAGGTTAGGGGCTCCATTTATCATTCAGCTGGCAGACTGAGGTTCACTGTCATGAAGCTTGTCTACCCAGCCTCATTGCGAGTTGGCCACAGTAAAATTGACAATTGTGCAAACACTCCCCCTGCTTGCATGCAGCCAATCTCGTGTAAGAGGGGGCTGTCAATCATCCTGATCCAATCTGAAAGCAATCCATCACCTAAAGTGTTGTGGAGAGATGAAGTCTTAAAATCATTGCTACTTAACTAGCATTCCAGGCTTGCTTTGAGCAATCCTGAAATACTGGGACTCCGAAGCTGCAATCACAGATTTCAGCTCAAACAGCCCCATTGTTTCCTATGGGGGAATCGTGCACGAGCACGTTTTTGAAGCTGGCCGCGTCCGTAAGCACTGCTGGTATCGAGAGTTGCAGTGGCGGTAAATATGCTCTACGCTCCCTTTTTTGGAGCCTAACGCAGCCCTTCTGTGAACTCTAAATACCAGTGGTATTTAAAAGGTGCGGGGGAAAAAAAGCATGCGTAGCTAACGCACCCCTTTGGCCGCAGAACTCTAAATCTAGCCGAATGTGAATACAAGCTCACGTTCTCATTGCTAGGAAGCATTGCACTCACGATAGTGCGCTTCCATAGGCTCCTTCTGATGCTGTTAGAGAGGGGGTAAGTAGCAAAGCAATGGCAGCAAATACAAATATATATGTATATCTATCTACAGTATATGGTATATGTATATATATATATATATATATATATATATATATATATATATATATATATGATTATTCTTTTTGAAAATATATCTATAAATAAATATTTATATATATATATATATATTTATATATATATACTGTATATATATATATATATATATATATATATATATATATATATATATATATATATACTGTATATATATATATATACATATATTTATATTTATATATACATAACATTATAAATTATTACAAATGTTTAATTATCATTTTTCAGGTTTTAATGTATTTGAGTGGAAAGGGCTCCAAAGTGTTTAACACACTGCAGAACTATCTAATAGACATAAGGTTAGGGGCTCCATTTATCATTCAGCTGGCAGACTGAGGTTCACTGTCATGAAGCTTGTCTACCCAGCCTCATTGCGAGTTGGCAACAGTAAAATTGACAATTGTGCAAACACTCCCCCTGCTTGCATGCAGCCAATCTCGTGTAAGAGGGGGCTGTCAATCATCCTGATCCAATCTGAAAGCAATCCATCATCTAAAGTGTTGTGGAGAGATGAAGTCTTAAAATCATTGCTACTTAACTAGCATTCCAGGCTTGCTTTGAGCAATCCTGAAATACTGGGACTCCAAAGCTGCAATCACAGATTGAGAAATGGAGCTCTAAAGGTTTTTTAATCTATTTTAAGAAATCATTATTATCATACTAAGTGGAAAAAACTATCTAGTGAAATATTTTCATTGTAAACTCACCATGTTTGGTATGTGATATTTGTACACATGAACATTTGGGAATTGTTTATTTGTAGATGTTTGTAGAAGGCAGATCAGATAATGGCCTAGTTTCATTACAATTTTTTAAATTTGCAGAAAAAATCACCACACTTTAGCAGCTCAAAAAATTGCACATTTTTAGGTGGCCATGCAACGAAGTTGCAGGACAACCTATTGTTATTGTCAGGATTATTAGGTGGCCATGCAACGAAGTTGCAGGACAACCTATTGTTATTGTCAGAATTATTATTTTTTTTATTATTATTAGGTGGCCATGCAACGAAGTTGCAGGACAACCTATTGTTATTGTCAGGATTATTAGGTGGCCATGCAACAAAGTTGCAGGACAACCTATTGTTATTGTCAGGATTATTATTATTAGGTGGCCATGCAACGAAGTTGCAGGACAACCTATTGTTATTGTCAGGATTATTATTATTATTATTATTATTATTATTATTATTCCGCCACTTTTTCTATTGCGCATAACTTTTGAACTGCTAAAGCAAAGCTCTTAAAATCAGGTATGCTAGTGCAGCCTATTGCTCTGCTACATCTCATGCAATATTGAACTCATAGGTCATAAGGTTACGCAGCCATATTGCTTTTTGCGACAAATTTCGATAAACGCTTAATAATCTTTATCTCCGGAACTGCTAATGTTACAACTTTGAAACTTGCTGTGCTCAGTGCTGCTATGAACTAGATTTGCCATTGCTCAACAGAAGTGCTTTGGTCACATGATGTAGCAGCCATCTTGCATTTTGCGAAAATCTTTAAACATCTTCTTCTCTTAAACCGCTTAGTGCAATAAAGCGCAATTTTGCACATATGCTCCTTGCAAGGTCCACTACCAAGTTTGTTAAAATTGCGATTTTTCCATAATCAACATGGCTGCTGTGAGACATTAACCTTTTTATCGCCATTTAATTGCGTAATTTTGCACTTTATACATTAGTTTTACAATGTTTAACAATATTACAGTGTAATAGACACATGATTACACATAGTCATAACCCTTAAAGACAATATTGCAGTTAAAATTCGCATTGCGCAATCGCCTTCGTGAAATAAAACATTTGCAAATTTTCATGAAACTTCTACAAATTGTAGAGGTCTATGGTGAGCATTAGTATGTGCAATTTGAAAGCTATACATTGCATAGCTTGGCGGTCATTTTGTTTCGTATGCGCCATTTTTACAAACTCTAAAAATCTTCTTCTCCGAAACCGCTTATGGGACAGACTTGAAATTTTGTTTATAGAGTTATCTTATGACTAACATTCAGATTTGTTCAAGAGAAGTTGATACGTCATGTGGTTTGGCAGCCATTTTGAATTGTTCAAAATTGCTTAACGATATTTTTAAACTAATAATAAAACAAAAACCGTTTTACAAAAATGCTTTATTTTTGCCATGTTTATTGACATCTATAGTGAGCACTATTGTGCGTAATATGGAGGCTGTATATCTTACGATCGGGCAGCCATCTTGGTTTACGCGAAAATTTCGAAAGTCTATTTTCTCTGCAACCGCTTATGTAAGAACTGTGAAATTTGCTGTACTGTCTTATATTGTGACCTAGATTCACAATTACTCATTAGGAGAGAATCAGTCACATGATGCGGCAGCAATATCGGTTTTATGTTTATCGTAATTATTTGTAATTCAATACTGCCTCTTTTGAGTCAATTGCTCACAAAACACAAATTACTTATGCTAAACTCTTGAAATCAGGTATGCGGGTACAGACTATTGCAATGCTTTATCTCATGCAATATTGAACTCATAGGTCATAAGGTTACGCAGCCATATTTTTTTTGCTAAAAATTTCGAGAACTGCTTAATAATCTTTAGCCCTGGAACTGTTTATGTTGCAACTTTGAAACTTGCTGTGCTTAGTGCTGCTATGACCTAGATTTGCCATTGCTCAACAGAAGTGCCTTGGTCACATGATGTAGCAGCCATCTTGCATTTTGCAAAAATCTTTAAACATCTTCTTCTCTTAAACCGCTTAGTGCAATAAAGTGCAATTTTGCACTTATGCTCCTTGCAAGGTCCTCTACCAAGTTTGTTAAAATTGCGATTTTTCCATAATGAACATGGCTGCTGTGAGACATTAACCTTTTTATCGCCATTTAAAAGCATAATTTTGCACTTTATATATTAGTTTTACAATATTTAACAATATTACAGTATAATAGACACATGATTACACATAGTCATAACCCTTAAAGACAATATTGCAGTTAAAATTTGCATTGCGCAATCGCCTTTGTGAAATAAAACATTTGCAAATTTTCATGAAACTTCTGCAAATTGTAGAGGTCGTTAGTGAGCATTAGTATGTGCAATTTGAAAGCCATACATTGCATAGCTTGGCGGCCATTTTGTTTCATATGCGCTGTTTTTAAAAGCTACAAAAATCTTCTTCTCCTAAACCGCTTATGGCACAGACTTGAAATTTTGTTTACAGAGTTATGTTATGATTAACATTCAGATTTGTTCAAGAGAAGTTGATAGGTCATGTGGTTTGCCAGCCATTTTGAATTGTTCAAAAACGCTTAACGATATTTTTAAATTATTAATTAAACAACAACCATTTTACAAAAATGCTTTATTTTTGCCGTGTGTATCGACATCTATAGTGAGAACTATTGTGCATCATATGGAGGCTTTATATTATATGATCTGGCAGCCATTTTGTTTTACGCGAAAATTTCGAAAATCTATTTTCTCTGCAACCACTTATGTTAGAACTGTGAAACTTGCTGTATAACCTTATATTGTGACCTAGATACACAGTTGTTCATGTTGATGGAATTAGTTACAAGCTGTGGCAGCCATATTGATTTACGCGAAAATTTTGAAAATGTGATTTCTTTGCAACCGCTTATGTTAAATCTTTGAAATTTGCTGTATAGCTATATATTGTGACTTAGCAGCTTGTATGCCATTGCAAAGTCGATGCGCATGGCCACCCCTATCGCTGCTTGCAGCTATATTTATTATTATTATTTTTTTTATTATTATTATTATTCCGCCACTTTTTCTATTGCCCATAACTCTTGAACTGCTAAAGCAAAGCTCTTGAAATCAGGTATGCTGGTAGAGCCTATTGCTCTGCTACATCTCATGCAATATTGAACTCATAGATCATAAGGTTACGCAGCCATATTGCTTTTTGCAACAAATTTTGAGAAACGCTTAATAATCTTTATCTCTAGAACTGCTAATGTTACAACTTTGAAACTTGCTGTGCTCAGTGCTGCTATGAACTAGATTTGCCTTTGCTCAACAGAAGTGCCTTGGTCACATGATGTAGCAGCCATCTTGCATTTTGCAAAAATCTTTAAACATCTTCTTCTCTTAAACCACTTTGTGCAATAAAGTTCAATTTTGCACATATGCTCCTTGCAAGGTCCTCTACCAAGTTTGTTAAAATTGCAATTTTTCCATAATCAACATGGCTGCTGTTAGACATTAACCTTTTTATCGTCATTTAATTGCGTAATTTTGCACTTTATACATTAATTTTACAATATTTAACAATATTACAGTGTAATAGACACATGATTACACATAGTCATAACCCTTAAAGACAATATTGCAGTCAAAATTCGCATTGCGCAATCGCCTTCGTGAAATAAAACATTTGCAAATTTTCATGAAACTTCTGCAAATTGTAGAGGTCTATAGTGAGCATTAGTATGTGCAATTTGAAAGCCATACATTGCATAGCTTAGCGGCCATTTTGTTTCGTATGCGCCATTTTTAAAAACTATAAAAATCTTCTTCTCCTAAACCGCTTATGGTACAGACTTCACATTTTGTTTATAGAGTTATCTTATGACTAACATTCAGATTTGTTCAAGAGAAGTTGATACGTCATGTGGTTTGGCAGCCATTTTGAATTGTTCAAAATTGGTTAACGATATATTTAAATTAATAATAAAACAAAAACCGTTTTACAAAAATGCTTTATTTTTGCCATGTTTATTGACATCTATAGTGAGCACTATTGTGCATAATATGGAGGCTGTATATCTTACGATCGGGCAGTCATCTTGGTTTACGCGAAAATTTCGAAAGTCTATTTTCTCTGCAACCGCTTATGTAAGAACTGTGAAATTTGCTGTACTGTCTTATATTGTGACCTAGATTCACAATTGCTCATTAGGAGAGAATCAGTCACATGATGCGGCAGCAATATCGGTTTTATGTTTATCGTAATTATTTGTAATTCAATACTTCCTCTTTTGAGTCAATTGCTCACAAAACACAAATTACTTATGCTAAACTCTTGAAATCAGGTATGCTAGTACAGCCTATTGCAATGCTACATCTCATGTAACATTGAACTCATAGGTCATAAGGTTACACAGCCATATTGTTTTTTGCGACAAATTTCGAGAACTGCTTAATAATCTTTAGCTCTGGAACTGCTTATGTTGCAACTTTGAAACTTGCTGTGCTTAGTGCTGCTATGACCTAGATTTGCCATTGCTCAACAGAAGTTCCTTGGTCACATGATGTAGCAGCCATCTTGCATTTTGCGCAAATATTTAAACATCTTCTTCTCTTAAACCGCTTAGTGCAATAAAGCGCAATTTTGCACGTATGCTCCTTGCAAGGTCCTCTACCAAGATTGTTAAAATTGCAATTTTCCCATAATCAACATGGTTGCTGTGAGACATTAACTTTTTTATCGCCATTTAATTGCGTAATTTTGCACTTTATACATTAGTTTCACAATATTTAACAATATTACAGTGTAATAGACACACGATTACACATAGTCATAACCCTTAAAGACAATATTGCAGTTAAAATTCGCATTGCGCAGTCGCCTTCGTGAAATAAAACATTTGCAAATTTTCATGAAATGTTTGCAAATTGTAGAGGTCTATAGTGAGCATTAGTATGTGCAATTTGAAAGCCATACATTGCACAGCTTGGCAGCCATTTTGTTTCGTATGCGCTGTTTTTAAAAACTATAAAAATCTTCTTCTCCGAAACCGCTTATGGGACAGACTTGAAATTTTGTTTATAGAGTTATCTTATGACTAACATTCAGATTTGTTCAAGAGAAGTTGATACGTCATGTGGTTTGGCAGCCATTTTGAATTGTTCAAAATTGCTTAACGATATTTTTAAATTAATAATAAAACAAAAACTGTTTTACAAAAATGCTTTATTTTTGCCATGTTTATTGATATCTATGGTGACAATTATTGTGCATAATATGGAGGCTGTATATCATATGAGCTGGCAGCCATTTTGTTTTATGCGAATATTTCGAAAAGCAATTTTTTCTGCAACTGCTTATGTTAGAACTGTGAAACTTGCTGTATAACCTTATATTGTGACCTAGACTCACAGTTGTTCATGTTGAAGGAATTGGTCACAAGCTGTGGCAGCCATATTGGTTTACCCAAAAATGTCAAAAATGTGATTTCTTTCCAACCGCTTATGTTACAACTGTGAAATTTGCTGTAAAACAAAATCTTGTGACCTAGAGTTACATCTGATCATGATGAAAGTATTGGTCATATGGTGGGGCAGCCATCTTGAAAAACGCAAAAATTTCGAAAATGTGTTTTCTTTCCAACTGCTAATGTTAGAATTGTAAAAACTTCTATAAAGCTTTATATTGTGACTTAGCTGCTTGTATGCAATTGCAATGTCAATGCGCATGGCCACCTCTATCGCTGCTTGCAGCTATATTTATTTTTATTATTATTATTATTATTATTATTCCGCCACTTTTTCTATTGCCCATAACTTTTGAACTGCTAAAGCAAAGCTCTTGAAATCAGGTATGCTGGTACAGCCTATTGCTCTGCTACATCTCATGCAATATTGAACTCATAGGTCATAAGGTTACGCAGCCATATTGCTTTTTGCGACAAATTTCGAGAAATACTTAATAATCTTTATCTCTGGAACTGCTAATGTTACAACTTTGAAACTTGCTGTGCTCAGTGCTGCTATGAACTAGATTTGCCATTGCTCAAAAGAAGTGCCTTGGTCACATGATGTAGCAGCCATCTTGCATTTTGCGAAAATCTTTAAACATCTTCTTCTCTTAAACCGCTTAGTGCAATGAAGCGCAATTTTGCACATATTCTCCTTGCAAGGTCCACTACCAAGTTTGTTAAAATTGCGATTTTTCCATAATCAACATGGCTGCTGTGAGACATTAACCTTTTTATCGCCATTTTATTGCGTAATTTTGCACTTTATACATTAGTTTTACAATATTTAACAATATTACAGTGTAATAGACACATGATTACACATAGTCATCACCCTTAAAGACAATATTGCCGTTAAAATTCGCATTGCGCAATCGCCTTCGTGAAATAAAACATTTGCAAATTTTCAGGAAACTTAGGCAAATTGTAGAGGTCTATAGTGAGCATTAGTATTTGAAAGCCATACATTGCATAGCTTGGCAGCCATTTTGTTTCGTATGCGCCATTTTTAAAAACTATAAAAATCTTCTTCTCCGAAACCGCTTATAGGACAGACTTGAAATGTTGTTTATAGAGTTATCTTATGACTATCATTCAGATTTGTTCAAGAGAAGTTGATACGTCATGTGGTTTGACAGCCATTTTGAATTGTTCAAAATTGCTTAACGATATAATTAAATTAATAATAAAACATAAACCATTTTCCAAAAATGCTTTATTTTTGCCATGTTTACTGACATCTATAGTGAGCACTATTGTGCATTATATGGAGGCTGTATATCTTACGATCGGGCAGTCATCTTGGTTTACGCGAAAATTCTGAAAGTCTATTTTCTCTTCAACTGCTTATGTAAGAACTGTGAAATTTGCTGTACAGTCTTATATTGTGACCTAGATTCAAAATTGCTCATTAGGAGAGAATCAGTCACATGATGCGGCAGCAATATCGGTTTTCTGTTTATCGTAATTATTTGTAATTCAATACTGCCTCTTTTGAGTCAATTGCTCACAAAACACAAATTACTTATGCTAAACTCTTGAAATCAGGTATGCTGGTACACCCTATTGCAATGCTACAGCTCATGCAACATTGAACTCACAGGTCATATGGTTAGGCAGTAATTTTTTTTTTGCGACAAATTTCGAGAAATGCTTAAAAATATTCAGCTCTGGAACTGCTTATGTTACAACGTTAAAACTTGCTTTGCTCAGTGCTGCTATGACCTAGAATTGCCATTGCTCAACAGAAGTGCCTTGGTCACATGATGTAGCAGCCTTCTTGCGTTTTGCAAAAATCTTTAAACATCTTCTTCTCTTAAACCGCTTAGTGCAGTAAAGCACAATTTTGCATATATACTCCTTGCAACGTCCTCTACCAAGTTTGTTCAAACTGTGATTTTTTCCTTAATAAACATGGCTGCCGTGAGACATTAACCTTTTTATCGACATTTAATTGCGTAAATTTGCACTTTATGCATTAATTTTACAATATTTAACAATATTACAGTGTAATAGACACATGATTACACATAGTCATAACCCTCAAAGACAATATTTCAGTCAAAATTCGCACTGCGCAGTCGCCTTCGTAAAATAAAACATTTGCCAATTTTCATGAAACTAATGCAAATTGTAGAGGTCTATAGTGAGCATTAGTATGTGCAATTTGAAAGCCATACAATGCATAGCTTGGCGGTCATTTTGTTTCGTATGCGCTGTTTTTAAAAACTTCAGAAATCTTCTTCTCCAAAACCGCTTATGGCACAGACTTGAAATTTTGTTTACAGAGTTATCTTATGACTAACATTCAGATTTGTTCAAGAGAAGTTGATACGTCATGTGATTTGGCAGCCATTTTATTTTATGAGAAAATTTCACAAATCTATTTTCTCTGCAACTGCTTATGTTAGAACTGTGAAACTAGCTGTATAACCTTATATTGTGACATAGAGTCACATTTGTTCATGTTGAAGGAATTGGTCACAAGCTATGGCAGCCATATTGGTTTACACAAAAATTTCGAAAATGTGATTTGTTTGCAACCGCTTATGTTAAAGCTGTGAAATTTGATGTGTAGCTATACAGTGAGTGCAGAATTATTAGGCAAATGAGTATTTTGACCACATCATCCTCTTTATGCATGTTGTCTTACTCCAAACTGTATAGGCTCGAAAGCCTACTACCAATTAAGCATATTAGGTGATGTGCATCTCTGTAATGAGAAGGGGTGTGGTCTAATGACATCAACACCCTATATCAGGTGTGCATAATTATTAGGCAACGTCCTTTCCTTTGGCAAAATGGGTCAAAAGAAGGACTTGACAGGCTCAGAAAAGTAAAAAATAGTGAGATATCTTGCAGAGGGATGCAGCACTCTTAAAATTGCAAAGCTTCTGAAGCGTGATCATCGAACAATCAAGCGTTTCATTCAAAATAGTCAACAGGGTCGCAAGAAGCGTGTGGAAAAACCAAGGTGCAAAATAACTGCCCATGAACTGAGAAAAGTCAAGCGTGCAGCTGCCAAGATGCCACTTGCCACCAGTTTGGCCATATTTCAGAGCTGCAACATCACTGGAGTGCCCAAAAGCACAAGGTGTGCAATACTCAGAGAGATAGCCAAGGTAAGAAAGGCTGAAAGACGACCACCACTGAACAAGACACACAAGCTGAAACGTCAAGACTGGGCCAAGAAATATCTCAAGACTGATTTTTCTAAGGTTTTATGGACTGATGAAATGAGAGTGAGTCTTGATGGGCCAGATGGATGGGCCCATGGCTGGATTGGTAAAGGGCAGAGAGCTCCAGTCCGACACAGACGCCAGCAAGGTGGAGGTGGAGTACTGGTTTGGGCTGGTATCATCAAAGATGAGCTTGTGGGGCCTTTTTCGGGTTGAGGATGGAGTCAAGCTCAACTCCCAGTCCTACTGCCAGTTTCTGGAAGACACCTTCTTCAAGCAGTGGTACAGGAAGAAGTCTGCATCCTTCAAGAAAAACATGATTTTCATGCAGGACAAAGCTCCATCACACGCGTCCAAGTACTCCACAGCGTGGCTGGCAAGAAAGGGTATAAAAGAAGAAAATCTAATGACATGGCCTCCTTGTTCACCTGATCTGAACCCCATTGAGAACCTGTGGTCCATCATCAAAAGTGAGATTTACAAGGAGGGAAAACAGTACACCTCTCTGAACAGTGTATGGGAGGCTGTGGTTGCTGCTGCACGCAATGTTGATGGTGAACAGATCAAAACACTGACAGAATCCATGGATGGCAGGCTTTTGAGTGTCCTTGCAAAGAAAGGTGGCTATATTGGTCACTGATTTGTTTTTGTTTTGTTTTTGAATGTCAGAAATGTATATTTGTGAATGTAGAGATGTTATATTGGTTTCACTGGTAAAAATAAATAATTGAAATGGGTATATATTTGTTTTTTGTTAAGTTGCCTAATAATTATGCACAGTAATAGTCACCTGCAAACACAGATATCCCCCTAAAATAGCTATAACTAAAAACAAACTAAAAACTACTTCCAAAACTATTCAGCTTTGATATTAATGAGTTTTTTGGGTTCATTGAGAACATGGTTGTTGTTCAATAATAAAATTAATCTTCAAAAATACAACTTGCCTAATAATTCTGCACTCCCTGTATATTGAGACTTTGCAGCTTATATGCTTTTCAAAGGCGATGCGCGTGGCCACCTCTATCGCTGCTTGCAGCTATATTTAGGTGGCCATGCAACGAAGTTGCAGGACAACCTATTGTTATTGTCAGGATTATTATTATTATTATTTTATTTTTTTTATTAGGTGGCCATGCAACGAAGTTGCAGGACAACCTATTGTTATTGTCAAGATTATTATTTTTTTTTTTATTAGGTGGCCAGCAACAAAGTTGCAGGACAACCTATTGTTATTGTTCGGATTATTATTATTATTATTATTATTATTATTATTCTTTTTATTCCGCCAAGCTTTGTATTCAATTGCCCATAGCTGCTTAACTGTTTTTGCAAAGCTCTTAAAATCAGGTATGCTGGTACAGCCTATTGCTGTGCTACATCTCATGCAAAATTGAACTCATAGGTCACATGCTCTGGCAGCCATATTGCTTTTTGCGACAAATTTCGACAAACGCTTAAAAATCTTTAGCTCTGGAACTGCTTATGTTACAACTTTGAAACTCGCTCTGCTTAGTGCTACTATGACCTGAAATTGCTATTGCTCAAAAGAAGTGCCTAGGTCACATGATGTGGCAGCCATCTTGCATTTTGCGAAAATATTCAAACATCTTCTTCTCCTAAACCGCTTAGTGCAATGACGCGCAATTTTGCACATATGCTCCTTGCAAGGTCCTCTACCAAGTTTGTTCAAACTGCGATTTTTCCATTATCAACATGGCTGCTGTGAGACATTAACCTTTTTATCGCCATTTAATTGCGTAATTTTGCACTTTATACATTAGTTTTACAATATTTAACAATATTACAGTGTAATAGACACATGATTACACATAGTCATAACCCTTAAAGACAATATTGCAGTTAAAATTCACATTGCGCAATCGCCTTCGTGAAATAAAACATTTGCAAATTTTCATGAAACTTCTGCAAATTGTAGAGGTCTATAGTGAGCATTAGTATGTGCAATTTGAAAGCCATACATTGCATAGCTTGGCGGCCATTTTGTTTCGTATGCGCCATTTTTAAAAACTATAAAAATCTTCTTCTCCGAAACCGCTTATGGGACAGACTTGAAATTTTGTTTATAGAGTTATCTTATGACTAACATTCAGATTTGTTCAAGAGAAGTTGATACGTCATGTGGTTTGGCAGCCATTTTGAATTGTTCAAAATTGCTTAACGATATATTTAAATTCATAATAAAACAAAAACCGTTTTACAAAAATGCTTTATTTTTGCCATGTTTATTGACATCTATAGTGAGCACTATTGTGCGTAATATGGAGGCTGTATATCTTACGATCGGGCAGCCATCTTGGTTTACGCGAAAATTTCGAAAGTCTATTTTCTCTGCAACCGCTTATGTAAGAACTGTGAAATTTGCTGTATAGTCTTATATTGTTACCTAGATTCACAATTGCTCAGTAGGAGAGAATCAGTCACATGATGCGGCAGCAATATCGGTTTTATGTTTATCGTAATTATTTGTAATTCAATACTTCCTCTTTTGAGTCAATTGCTCACAAAACACAAATTACTTATGCTAAACTCTTGAAATCAGGTATGCTGGTACAGCCTATTGCAATGCTACATCTCATGCAATATTAAACTCATAGGTCATAAGGTTACGCAGCCATTTTGTTTTTTGCAACAAATTTTGAGAACTGCTTAATAATCTTTAGCTCTGGAACTGCTTATGTTGCAACTTTGAAACTTGCTGTGCTTAGTGATGCTATGACCTAGATTTTCCATTGCTCCACAGAAGTGATTTAGTCACATGATGTAGCAACCATCTTCCATTTTGCGAAAATATTTAAACATCTTCTTCTCTTAAACTGCTTAGTGCAATAAAGCGCAATTTTGCACGTATGCTCGTTGCAAGGTCCTCTACCAACATTGTTAAACTTGCGATTTTTCCATAATCAACATGACTGCTGTGAGACATTAACCTTTCTATCGCCATTTAATTGCGTAATTTTGCACTTTATACATTAGTTTTACAATATTTAACAATATTACAGTGTAATAGACACATGATTACACATAGTCATAACCCTTAAAGACAATATTGCAGTTAAAATTCGCATTGCGCAGTCGCCTTCGTGAAATAAAACATTTGCAAATTTTCATGAAACTTCTGCAAATTGTAGAGGTCTATAGTGAGCATTAGTATGTGCAATTTGAAAGCCATACATTGCATAGCTTGGCGGCTAGTTTGTTTCGTATGCGCCATTTTTAAAAACTATAAAAATCTTCTTCTCCGAAACCGCTTATGGGACAGACTTGAAATTTTGTTTATAGAGTTATCTTATGACTAACATTCAGATTTGTTCAAGAGAAGTTGATACGTCATGTGGTTTGGCAGCCATTTTGAATTGTTCAAAATTGCTTAACGATATTTTTAAACTAATAATAAAACAAAAACCGTTTTACAAAAATGCTTTATTTTTGCCATGTTTATTGACATCTATAGTGAGCACTATTGTGCGTAATATGGAGGCTGTATATCTTACGATCGGGCAGCCATCTTGGTTTACGCGAAAATTTCGAAAGTCTATTTTCTCTGCAACCGCTTATGTAAGAACTGTGAAATTTGCTGTACAGTCTTATATTGTAACCTAGAGTCACAGTTGTTCATGTTGAAGGAATTAGTCACAAGCTGTGGCAGCCATATTGGTTTACGCAAAAATGTTGAAACTGTGTTTTCTTTCCAACCGCTTATGTTAAAACTGTGAAATTTGCTGTATAACCATATATTGTCACCTAGAGTTAAATTTGTTCATGTTGAAAGTATAGGTCATATGGTGTGGCAGCCATTTTAAAAAACGCAAACATTTCGAAAATTTGTTTATTTTCCAAATGCTTATGTTAGAACTGTAAACAGTTGTTATATAGCTTTATTTTGTGACATAACTACTTATATGGCATTGCAAAAATAATGCGCTGGCCACCTCTATTGCTGCTTGCAGCTATATTATTATTTGTTATTGCTTGTACTATTATTATTATTATTCCGCCATTTTATTTAAATGCTTATAATAACAACAGCATAACTCAAAAAGTCATGAAACTTGGCACAATGCTAGAGATCTATGCTGTGCATAATCCTGTGCAACATAAATCTTATAGGTCATGTGATCTAGCAGCTATATTGTTTTTTGCGACAAATTTTGACAACCGCTTGAAAATCTTCTTCTCCAGAACCGCTTATGTTACAGCTGTGAAACTTGCTGTGTGTACTGCTGTACTGACCTATAATAAAGTTTGTTCAACAGAAGTGATTTAGTCACATGATCTAGCTGCCATTTTGAAATGTGCGAAAATCTTTAAACATCTTCTTCTCTGAAACTGCTAAGTGCAATGAAGCGCAATTTTGCACATGTGCTCCTTGCAAGGTCTTCTACCAAGTTTGTTCAAACTGTGAATTTTCCATAATCAACATGGCTGCTATGAGCCATTCGCCTTTTTATCGCTGTTTAATTGCGTAAATTTGCACTTTATGCATTATGTTTCCACTATTTAAGTGTAATAGACACATTATTACACATAGTCAAAACCCTTAAAGACAATATTGCAGTTAAAATTTGCATTGCGCAGTCGCCTTCGTGAAATAAAACATTTGCAAATTTTGATAAAACTTCTGCAAATTGTAGAGGTCTATAGTGAGCATTAGTATGTGCAATTTGAAAGCCATACAATGCATAGCTTGGCGACCATTTTGTTTCGTATGCGCGTTTTTTAAAAACTACAAAAATCTTCTTCTCCGAAACCGCTTATGGCACAGACTTGAAATTTAGTTTACAGAGTTATCTTATGACTAACATTCAGATTTGTTCAAGAGAAGTTGATAGGTCATGTGGTTTGGCAGACATTTTGAATTGTTCAAAAACGCTTAACGATATTTTTAAATTAATAATAAAACAAAAACCATTTTACAAAAATGCTTTAATTTTTCCAAGTTTATTGAGATCTATGGTGACAATTATTGTGCATAATATGGAGGCTGTATATCATATGATCTGGCAGCCATTTTGTTTTATGCGAATATTTCGAAAATCTATTTTCTCTGCAACTGCTTATGTTAGAACTGTGAAACTTGCTGTATAACCTTATATTGTGACCTAGAGTCACAGTTGTTCATGTTGAAGGAATTGGTCCCAAGCTGTGGCAGCCATGTTGGTTTACGCGAAAATTTCGAAAATGTGTTTTCTTTCCAACCGCTTATGTTAAAGCTGTGAAATTTGCTGTATAACCATATATTGTCACCTAGAGTTACATCTGATCGTGATGAAAGTATTGGTCATATGGTGGGGCAGCCATCTTGAAAAATGCAAAAATTTAGACAATGTGTTTTCTTTCCAACTGCTAATGTTAGAATTGTAAAAACTTCTATAAAGCTTTATATTGTCACTTAGCTGCTTGTATGTCATTGCAATGTCGATGCCCATGGCCACCTCTATCGCTGCTTGCAGCTATATTTAGGTGGCCATGCAACGAAGTTGCAGGACAACCTATTGTTATTGTCAAGATTATTATTATTTTTTTTATTATTATTATTATTATTATTATTATTATTCCGCCACTTATTCAAATGCTTATAAAAACAACAGCATAACTCTAAAACTCATGAAACTTGGCACTATGCTAAAGATCTATGCTGTGCATAATCCTATGCAAAATAAATCTCATAGGTCATGTGATCTAGCAGCCATATTGCTTTTTGCGACAAATTTCAACAACCGCTTGAAAATCTTCTTCTCCAGAACCGCTTATGTTACAGCTGTAAAACTTGCTGTGTGTACTGCTGTACTGACCTATAATAAAGTTTGTTCAAGAGAAGTGATTTAGTCACATGACCTAGCTGCCATTTTGAATTGTGCGAAAATCTTTAAACATCTTCTTCTCTGCAACCGCGAAGTGCAATGAAGCGCAATTTTGCACATGTGCTCCTTGCAAGGTCCTCTACCAAGTTTGTTCAAACTGCGAATTTTCCATAATCAACATGGCTGCTATGAGCCATTCGCCTTTTTTATCGCTGTTTAATTGCGTAAATTTGCACTTTATGCATTATGTTTACACTATTTAACTATATTACAGTGTAGCAGACATATGAGTACACATAGTCATGACCCCTAAAGGCAATATTGCAGTAAAAATTCGCACTGCGCAGTCGCCTTCGTGAAATAAAACATTTGCAAATTTTCATAAAACTTCTGCAAATTGTAGAGGTCTATAGTGAGCATTAGTATGTGCAATTTGAAAGCCATACAATGCATAGCTTGGCGGCAATTTTGTTTCGTATGCGCGTTTTTTAAAAACTACAAAAATCTTCTTCTCCGAAACCGCTTATGGCACAGACTTGAAATTTTGTTTACAGATTTATCTTATGACTAACATTCAGATTTGTTCAAGAGAAGTTGATAGGTCATGTGGTTTGGCAGCCATTTTGAATTGTTCAAAAACGCTTAACGATATTTTTAAATTAATAATAAAACAAAAACCATTTTACAAAAATGCTTTATTTTTGCCATGTTTATTGAGATCTATGGTGACAATTATTGTGCATAATATGGATGCTGAATATCATATGATCTGGCAGCCATTTTGTTTTATGCGAATATTTCGAAAATCTATTTTCTCTGCAACTGCTTATGTTAGAACTGTGAAACTTGCTGTATAACCTTATATTGTGACCTAGAGTCACAGTTGTTCATGTTGAAGGAATTGGTTCCAAGCTGTGGCAGCCATATTGGTTTACGCGAAAATTTCGAAAATGTGTTTTCTTTTCAACCGCTTATGTTAAAGCTGTGAAATTTGCTATATAACCATATATTGTCACCTAGAGTTACATCTGATCGTGATGAAAGAATTGGTCATATGGTGGGGCAGCCATCTTGAAAAACGCAAAAATTTTGAAAATGTGTTTTCTTTCCAACTGCTAATGTTAGAATTGTAAAAACCTCTATAAAGCTCTATATTGTGACTTAGCTGCTTGTATGCCATTGCAATGTTGATGCGCATGGCCACCTCTATAGCTGCTTGCAGCTATATTTATTATTATTATTATTCTGCCACTTTTTCAATTGCTTATAAAAACAACAGCATAATTGTAAAACCCATGAAACTTGGCACAATGCTAAAGATCTATGCTGTGCATAATCTTATGCAAAATAAATTTCATAGGTCATGTGATCTAGCAGCCATATTGCTTTTTGCGACAAATTTTGACAACCGCTTGAAAATCTTCTTCTCCAGAACCGCTTATGTTACAGCTGTGAAACTTGCTGTGTGTAGTGCTGTACTGACCTAGAATAAAGTTTGTTCAAGAGAAGTGATTTAGTCACATGACCTAGCTGCCATTTTGAATTGTGCGAAAATCTTTAAACATCTTCTTCTCTGCAACCGCTAAGTGAAATGAAGCGCAATTTTTTACATGTGCTCCTTGCAAGGTCCTCTACCAAGTTTGTTCAAACTGCGAATTTTCCATAATCAACATGGCTGCTATGAGCCATTCGCCTTTTTATCGCTGTTTAATTGTGTAAATTTTCACTTTATGCATTATGTTTACACTATTTAACTATATTACAGTGTAGCAGACACATGAGTACACATAGCCATGACCCCTAAAGGCAATATTGCAGTAAAAATTTGCATTGCGCAGTCGCCTTCGTGAAATAAAACATTTGCAAATTTTCATAAAACTTCTGCAAATTGTAGAGGTCTATAGTGAGCATTAGTATGTGCAATTTGAAAGCCATACAATGCATAGCTTGGCGGCCATTTTGTTTCGTATGCGCATTTTTTAAAAACTACAAAAATCTTCTTCTCCGAAACCGCTTATGGCACAGACTTGAAATTTTGTTTACAGAGTTATGTTATGACTAACATTAAGATTTGTTCAAGAGAAGTTGATAGGTCATGTGGTTTGGCAGCCATTTTGAATTGTTCAAAAACGCTTAACAATATTTTTAAATTATTAATAAAACAACAACCGTTTTACAAAAATGCTTTATTTTTGCCATGTGTATTGACATCTATAGTGAGAACTATTGTGCATAATATGGAGGCTTTATATTATATGATCTGGCAGCCATTTTGTTTTACGCGAAAATTTCGAAAATCTATTTTCTCTGCAACCACTTATGTTAGAACTGTGAAACTTGCTGTATAACCTTATATTGTGACCTAGATACACAGTTGTTCATGTTGATGGAATTAGTTACAAGCTGTGGCAGCCATATTGATTTACGCAAAAATTTAGAAAATGTGATTTCTTTGCAACCGCTTATGTTAAATCTTTGAAATTTGCTGTATAGCTATATATTGTGGTTTAACAGCTTGAATGCCATTGCAAAGTCGATGCGCATGGCCACCTCTATCGCTGCTTGCAGCTATATTTAGGTGGCCATGCAACGAAGTTGCAGGACAACCTATTGTTATTGTCAGGATTATTATTTTTTTTATTATTATTATTATTATTCCGCCACTTATTCAAATGCTTATAAAAACAACAGCATAACTCTAAAACTCATTAAACTTGGCACTTTGCTAAAGATCTATGCTGTGCATAATCCTATGCAAAATAAATCTCATAGGTCATGTGATCTAGCAGCCATATTGCTTTTTGCGACAAATTTTGACAACCGCTTGAAAATCTTCTTCTCCAGAACCGCTTATGTTACAGCTGTAAAACTTGCTGTGTGTACTGCTGTACTGACCTAGAATAAAGTTTGTTCAAGAGAAGTGATTTACTCACATGACCTAGCTGCCATTTTGAATTGTGCGACAATCTTTAAACATCTTCTTCTCTGCAACCGCTAAGTGCAACAAAGCGCAATTTTGCACATGTGCTCCTTGTAAGGTCCTCTACCAAGTTTGTTCAAACTGCGAATTTTCCATAATCAACATGGCTGCTATGAGCCATTCGCCTTTTTATCACTGTTTAATTGCTTAAATTTGCACTTTATGCATTATGTTTTAACTATTTAACTATATTACAGTGTAGCAGACACATGAGTACACATAGTCATGACCCCTAAAGGCAATATTTCAGTAAAAATTTGCACTGCGCAGTCGCCTTCGTGAAATAAAACATTTGCAAATTTTCATAAAACTTCTGCAAATTGTAGAGGTCTATAGTGAGCATTAGTATGTGCAATTTGAAAGCCATACAATGCATAGTTTGGCGGCCATTTTGTTTCGTATGCGCGTTTTTAAAAAACTTCAAAAATCTTCTTCTCCGAAACTTATGGCACAGACTTGAAATTTTGTTTACAGAGTTATCTTATGACTAACATTCAGATTTGTTCAAGAGAAGTTGATAGGTCATGTGGTTTGGCAGCCATTTTGAATTGTTCAAAAACGCTTAACGATATTTTTAAATTAATAATAAAACAAAAACCGTTTTACAAAAATGCTTTATTTTTGCCATGTTTATTGAGATCTATGGTGACAATTATTTTGCATAATATGGAGGTTGTATATCATATGATCTGGCAGCCATTTTGTTTTATGCAATGCCATCTTGAAAAACGCAAACATTTCGAAAATGTGTTTTCTTTCCAACTGCTAATATTAGAATTGTAAAAACTTCTATAAAGCTTTATATTGTCACTTAGCTGCTTTTATGTCATTGCAATGTCGATGCGCATGGCCACCTCTATCGCTGCTTGCAGCTATATTTATTATTATTATTCCGTCACTTATTCAAATGCTTATAAAAACAATAGCATAACTCAAAAACTCATGAAACTTGACACTATGCTAAAGATCTATGCTGTGCATAATCCTATGCAAAATAAATCTCATAGGTCATGTGATCTAGCAGCCATATTGCTTTTTGCGACAAATTTCAACAACCGTTTGAAAATCTTCTTCTCCAGAACCGCTTATGTTACAGCTGTGAAACTTGCTGTGTGTACTGCTGTGCTGACCTAGAATAAAGTTTGTTCAAGAGAAGTGATTTAGTCACATGACCTAGCTGCCATTTTGAATTGTGCGAAAATCTTTAACCATCTTCTTCTCTGCAACCGCTAAGTGCAATGAAGTGCAATTTTGCACATGTGCTCCTTGCAAGGTCCTCTACCAAGTTTGTTCAAACTGCGAATTTTCCATAATCAACATGGCTGCTATGAGCCATTTGCCTTTTTATCGCTGTTTAATTGCGTAAATTTCCACTGTATGCATTATGTTTACACTATTTAAATATATTACAGTGTAGCAGACACATGAGTACACATAGTCATGACCCCTAAAGGCAATATTGCAGTAACAATTTGCACTGCGCAGTCGCCTTCGTGAAATAAAACATATGCAAATTTTCATAAAACTTCTGCAAATTGTAGAGGTCTATAGTGAGCATTAGTATGTGCAATTTGAAAGCCATACAATGCATAGCTTGGCGGCAATTTTGTTTTGTATGCGCGTTTTTTAAAAACTACAAAAATCTTCTTCTCCGAAACCGCTTATGGCACAGACTTGAAATTTTGTTTACAGATTTATCTTATGACTAACATTCAGATTTGTTCAAGAGAAGTTGATATGTCATGTGGTTTGGCAGCCATTTTGAATTGTTCAAAAACGCTTAACGATATTTTTAAATTAATAATAAAACAAAAACCGTTTTACAAAAATGCTTTATTTTTGCCATATTTATTGAGATCTATGGTGACAATTTTTGTGCATAATATGGAGGCTGTATATCATAAGATCTGGCAGCCATTTTGTTTTATGCGAATATTTTGAAAACCTATTTTCTCTGCAACTGCTTATGTTAGAACTGTGAAACTTGCTATATAACCTTATATTGTGACCTAGAGTCACAGTTATTCATGTTGAAGGAATTGGTCACAAGCTGTGGCAGCCATATTGGTTTATGAGAAAATTTTGAAAATGTGTTTTCTTTCCAACCGCTTATGTTAAAGCTGTGAAATTTGCTGTATAACCATATATTGTCACCTAGAGTTACATCTGATCGTGATGAAAGTATTAATCATATGTTGGGACAGCCATCTTGAAAAACACAAAAATTTCGAAAATGTGTTTTCTTTCCAACTGCTAATGTTAGAATTGTAAAAACTTCTATAAAGCTTTATATTGTGACTTAGCTGCTTGTATGTCATTGCAATGTCGATGCGCATGGCCACCTCTATCGCTGCTTGCAGCTATATTTATAATTATTATTACTATTATTATTCCGCCACTTTTTTCAAGTGCTTATAAAAACAACAGCATAACTCAAAAACTCATGAAACTTGGCACAATGCTAAAGATCTATGCTGTGCATAATCCTAGGCAACATAAATCTCATAGGTCATGTGATATAGCAGCCATATTGCTTTTTGCGACAAATTTCAACAACCGCTTGAAAATCTTCTTCTCCAGAACCGCTTATGTTACAGCTGTGAAACTTGCTGTGTGTACTGCTGTATTGACCTAAAAAAAAGCTTGTTCAAGAGAAGTGATTTAGTCACATGACCTAGCTGCCATTTTAAAATGTGCGAAAATCTTTAAACATCTTCTTCTCTGCAACCGCTAAGTGCAATGAAGCGCAATTTTGCACATGTGCTCCTTGCAAGGTCCTCTACCAAGTTTGTTCAAACTGCAAATTTTCCATAATCAACATAGCTGCTATGAGCCATTCGCCTTTTTATCGCTGTTTAATTGCGTAAATTTGCACTTTATGCATTATGTTTACACTATTTAACTATATTACAGTGTAGCAGACACATGAGTACACATAGTCATGACCCCTAAAAGCAATATTGCAGTAAAAATTCGCACTGTGCAGTCGCCTTCATGAAATAAAACATTTGCAAATTTTCATAAAACTTCTGCAAATTGTAGAGGTCTATAGTGAGCATTGGTATGTGCAATTTGAAAGCCCTACAATGCATAGCTTGACGGCCATTTTGTTTCGTATGCGCGTTTTTTAAAACTACAAAAATCTTCTTCTCCGAAACCGCTTATGGCACAGACTTGAAATTTTGTTTATAGAGTTATCTTATGACTAACATTCAGATTTGTTCAAGAGAAGTTGATAGGTCATGTGGTTTGGCAGCCATTTTGAATTGTTCAAAAACGCTTAACGATATTTTTAAATTAATAATAAAACAAAAACCGTTTTACAAAAATGCTTTATTTTTGCCATGTTTATTGAGATCTATGGTGATAATTATTTTGCATAATATGGAGGTTGTATATCATATGATCTGGCAGCCATTTTGTTTTATGCAATGCCATCTTGAAAAAAGCAAACATTTCGAAAATGTGTTTTCTTTCCAACTGCTAATATTAGAATTGTAAAAACTTCTATAAAGCTTTATATTGTCACTTAGCTGCTTTTATGTCATTGCAATGTCGATGCGCATGGCCACCTCTATCGCTGCTTGCAGCTATATTTATTATTATTATTCCGTCACTTATTCAAATGCTTATAAAAACAATAGCATAACTCAAAAACTCATGAAACTTGACACTATGCTAAAGATCTATGCTGTGCATAATCCTATGCAAAATAAATCTCATAGGTCATGTGATCTAGCAGCCATATTGCTTTTTGCGACAAATTTCAACAACCGTTTGAAAATCTTCTTCTCCAGAACCGCTTATGTTACAGCTGTGAAACTTGCTGTGTGTACTGCTGTGCTGACCTAGAATAAAGTTTGTTCAAGAGAAGTGATTTAGTCACATGACCTAGCTGCCATTTTGAATTGTGCGAAAATCTTTAACCATCTTCTTCTCTGCAACCGCTAAGTGCAATGAAGTGCAATTTTGCACATGTGCTCCTTGCAAGGTCCTCTACCAAGTTTGTTCAAACTGCGAATTTTCCATAATCAACATGGCTGCTATGAGCCATTCGCCTTTTTATCGCTGTTTAATTGCGTAAATTTCCACTTTATGCATTATGTTTACACTATTTAAATATATTACAGTGTAGCAGACACATGAGTACACATAGTCATGACCCCTAAAGGCAATATTGCAGTAACAATTTGCACTGCGCAGTCGCCTTCGTGAAATAAAACATATGCAAATTTTCATAAAACTTCTGCAAATTGTAGAGGTCTATAGTGAGCATTAGTATGTGCAATTTGAAAGCCATACAATGCATAGCTTGGCGGCAATTTTGTTTTGTATGCGCGTTTTTTAAAAACTACAAAAATCTTCTTCTCCGAAACCGCTTATGGCACAGACTTGAAATTTTGTTTACAGATTTATCTTATGACTAACATTCAGATTTGTTCAAGAGAAGTTGATATGTCATGTGGTTTGGCAGCCATTTTGAATTGTTGAAAAACGCTTAACGATATTTTTAAATTAATAATAAAACAAAAACCGTTTTACAAAAATGCTTTATTTTTGCCATATTTATTGAGATCTATGGTGACAATTTTTGTGCATAATATGGAGGCTGTATATCATAAGATCTGGCAGCCATTTTGTTTTATGCGAATATTTTGAAAACCTATTTTCTCTGCAACTGCTTATGTTAGAACTGTGAAACTTGCTATATAACCTTATATTGTGACCTAGAGTCACAGTTATTCATGTTGAAGGAATTGGTCACAAGCTGTGGCAGCCATATTGGTTTATGAGAAAATTTTGAAAATGTGTTTTCTTTCCAACCGCTTATGTTAAAGCTGTGAAATTTGCTGTATAACCATATATTGTCACCTAGAGTTACATCTGATCGTGATGAAAGTATTAATCATATGTTGGGACAGCCATCTTGAAAAACACAAAAATTTCGAAAATGTGTTTTCTTTCCAACTGCTAATGTTAGAATTGTAAAAACTTCTATAAAGCTTTATATTGTGACTTAGCTGCTTGTATGTCATTGCAATGTCGATGCGCATGGCCACCTCTATCGCTGCTTGCAGCTATATTTATAATTATTATTATTATTATTATTCCGCCACTTTTTTCAAGTGCTTATAAAAACAACAGCATAACTCAAAAACTCATGAAACTTGGCACAATGCTAAAGATCTATGCTGTGCATAATCCTATGCAACATAAATCTCATAGGTCATGTGATCTAGCAGCCATATTGCTTTTTGCGACAAATTTCAACAACCGCTTGAAAATCTTCTTCTCCAGAACCGCTTATGTTACAGCTGTGAAACTTGCTGTGTGTACTGCTGTATTGACCTAAAAAAAAGCTTGTTCAAGAGAAGTGATTTAGTCACATGACCTAGCTGCCATTTTAAAATGTGCGAAAATCTTTAAACATCTTCTTCTCTGCAACCGCTAAGTGCAATGAAGCGCAATTTTGCACATGTGCTCCTTGCAAGGTCCTCTACCAAGTTTGTTCAAACTGCAAATTTTCCATAATCAACATAGCTGCTATGAGCCATTCGCCTTTTTATCGCTGTTTAATTGCGTAAATTTGCACTTTATGCATTATGTTTACACTATTTAACTATATTACAGTGTAGCAGACACATGAGTACACATAGTCATGACCCCTAAAAGCAATATTGCAGTAAAAATTCGCACTGTGCAGTCGCCTTCATGAAATAAAACATTTGCAAATTTTCATAAAACTTCTGCAAATTGTAGAGGTCTATAGTGAGCATTGGTATGTGCAATTTGAAAGCCCTACAATGCATAGCTTGACGGCCATTTTGTTTCGTATGCGCGTTTTTTAAAACTACAAAAATCTTCTTCTCCGAAACCGCTTATGGCACAGACTTGAAATTTTGTTTATAGAGTTATCTTATGACTAACATTCAGATTTGTTCAAGAGAAGTTGATAGGTTATGTGGTTTGGCAGCCATTTTGAATTGTTCAAAAATGCTTAGCGATATTTTTAAATTAATAATAAAACAAAAACCGTTTTACAAAAATGCTTTATTTTTGCCATGTTTATTGACATCTATGGTAAGAACAATTGTGCATAATATGGTGGCTGTATATCAAATGATTAGGCAGCCATTTTGTTTTGCGCAAAAAATTTGAAAATCTATTTTCTCTGCAACCGCTTATGCTAGAACTGTGAAACTAGCTAAGTAACCTTATATTGTGACCTAGAATCACAGTTGTTCATGTTAAAGGAATCGGTCACAAGCTGTGGCAGCCATAATGGTTTACGCAAAAATTTCGAAAATGTGTTTTCTTTGCAAACGCTTATGTTAAAGCTGTGAAATTTGCTGTAAAACAATATCTTATGACCTAGAGTTACATCTGATCATGATGAATGTATTGGTCATATGGCAGGGCAGCCATCTTGAAAAAAGCTAAATTTTCGAACATTTGTTTTTTTTCCAAATGCTAATGTTAGAATTTAAAATTTCTATAAAGCTTTATATTGTGACTTAGCTGCTTGTATGCCATTGCAAAGTCGATGCGCATGGCCACCTCTATCGCTGCTTGCAGCTATATTTATTATTATTATTATTCCGCCACTTATTCAAATGCTTATAAAAAAAACAGCATAATTGTAAAACCCATGAAACTTGGCACAATGCTAAAGATCTATGCTGTGCATAATCCTATGCAAAATAAATCTCATAGGTCATGTGATCTAGCAGCCATATTGCTTTTTGCGACAAATTTCGACAACCGCTTGAAAATCTTCTTCTCCAGAACCGCTTATGTTACAGCTGTAAAACTTGCTGTGTGTACTGATGTACTGACCTAGAATAAAGTTTGTTCAAGAGAAGTGATTTAGTCACATGACCTAGCTGCCATTTTGAATTGTGCGAAAATCTTTAAACATCTTCTTCTCTGCAACCGCTAAGTGCAATGAAGCGCAATTTTGCACATGTGCTCCTTGCAAGGTCCTCTACCAAGTTTGTTCAAACTGCGAATTTTCCATAATCAACATGACTGCTATGAGCCATTTGCCTTTTTATCGCTGTTTACTTGCGTAACTTTGCACTTTATGCATTATGTTTACACTATTTAACTAGATTACAGTGTAGCAGACACATGAGTACACATAATCATGACCCCTAAAGGCAATAGTGCAGTAAAAATTCGCACTGCGCAGTCGCCTTCGTGAAATAAAACATTTGCAAATTTTCATAAAACTTCTGCAAATTGTAGAGGTCTATAGTGAGCATTAGTATGTGCAATTTGAAAGCAATACAATGCATAGCTTGCAGCTATATTTATTATTATTATTAGGTGGCCATGCAACGAAGTTGCAGGACAACCTATTGTTATTGTCAGGATTATTAGGTGGCCATGCAACGAAGTTGCAGGACAACCTATTGTTATTGTCAGGATTATTATTATTATTATTATTATTATTATTTTTTTTTATTATTATTATTATTATTATTATTCCGCCACTTTTTCTATTGCCCATAACTTTTGAACTGCTAAAGCAAAGCTCTTAAAATCAGGTATGCTAGTACAGCCTATTGCTCTGCTACATCTCATGCAATATTGAACTCATAGGTCATAAGGTTACGCAGCCATATTGCTTTTTGCGACAAATTTCAATAAACGCTTAATAATCTTTATCTCCGGAACTGCTAATGTTACAACTTTGAAACTTGCTGTGCTCAGTGCTGCTATGAACTAGATTTGCCATTGCTCAACAGATGTGCCTTGGTCACATGATGTTGCAGCCATCTTGCATTTTGTGAAAATCTTTAAACATCTTCTTCTCTTAAACCGCTTAGTGCAATAAAGCGCAATTTTGCACATATGCTCCTTGCAAGGTCCACTACCAAGTTTGTTAAAATTGCGATTTTTCCATAATCAACATGGCTGCTGTGAGACATTAACCTTTTTATCGCCATTTAATTGCGTAATTTTGCACTTTATACATTAGTTTTAAAATGTTTAACAATATTACAGTGTAATAGACACATGATTACACATAGTCATAACCCTTAAAGACAATATTGCAGTTAAAATTCGCATTGCGCAATCGCCTTCGTGAAATAAAACATTTGCAAATTTTCATGAAACTTCTGCAAATTGTAGAGGTCTATAGTGAGCATTAGTATGTGCAATTTGAAAGCTATACATTGCATAGCTTGGCGGCCATTTTGTTTCGTATGCGCCATTTTTACAAATTCTAAAAATCTTCTTCTCCGAAACCGCTTATGGGACAGACTTGAAATTTTGTTTATAGAGTTATCTTATGACTAACATTCAGATTTGTTCAAGAGAAGTTGATACGTCATGTGGTTTGGCAGCCATTTTGAATTGTTCAAAATTGCTTAACGATATTTTTAAACTAATAATAAAACAAAAAACGTTTTACAAAAATGCTTTATTTTTGCCATGTTTATTGACATCTATAGTGAGCACTATTGTGCGTAATATGGAGGCTGTATATCTTACGATCGGGCAGCCATCTTGGTTTACGCGAAAATTTCGAAAGTCTATTTTCTCTGCAACCGCTTATGTAAGAACTGTGAAATTTGCTGTACTGTCTTATATTGTGACCTAGATTCACAATTGCTCATTAGGAGAGAATCAGTCACATGATGCGGCAGCAATATCGGTTTTATGTTTATCGTAATTATTTGTAATTCAATACTGCCTCTTTTGAGTCAATTGCTCACAAAACACAAATTACTTATGCTAAACTCTTGAAATCAGGTATGCGGGTACAGACTATTGCAATGCTTTATCTCATGCAATATTGAACTCATAGGTCATAAGGTTACGCAGCCATATTGTTTTTTGCGACAAATTTCGAGAACTGCTTAATAATCTTTAGCCCTGGAACTGCTTATGTTGCAACTTTGAAACTTGCTGTGCTTAGTGCTGCTATGACCTAGATTTGCCATTGCTCAACAGAAGTGCCTTGGTCACATGATGTAGCAGCCATCTTGCATTTTGCGAAAATCTTTAAACATCTTCTTCTCTTAAACCGCTTAGTGCAATAAAGTGCAATTTTGCACATATGCTCCTTGCAAGGTCCTCTACCAAGTTTGTTAAAATTGCGATTTTTCCATAATGAACATGGCTGCTGTGAGACATTAACCTTTTTATCGCCATTTAAAAGTGTAATTTTGCACTTTATACATTAGTTTTACAATATTTAACAATATTACAGTGTAATAGACACATGATTACACATAGTCATAACCCTTAAAGACAATATTGCAGTTAAAATTTGCATTGCGCAATCGCCTTTGTGAAATAAAACATTTGCAAATTTTCATGAAACTTCTGCAAATTGTAGAGGTCGTTAGTTAGCATTAGTATGTGCAATTTGAAAGCCATACATTGCATAGCTTGGCGGCCATTTTGTTTCATATGCGCTGTTTTTAAAAGCTACAAAAATCTTCTTCTCCTAAACCGCTTATGGCACAGACTTGAAATTTTGTTTACAGAGTTATGTTATGATTAACATTCAGATTTGTTCAAGAGAAGTTGATAGGTCATGTGGTTTGGCAGCCATTTTGAATTGTTCAAAAACGCTTAACGATATTTTTAAATTATTAATTAAACAACAACCATTTTACAAAAATGCTTTATTTTTGCCGTGTGTATCGACATCTATAGTGAGAACTATTGTGCATAATATGGAGGCTTTATATTATATTATCTGGCAGCCATTTTGTTTTACGCGAAAATTTCGAAAATCTATTTTCTCTGCAACCACTTATGTTAGAACTGTGAAACTTGCTGTATAACCTTATATTGTGACCTAGATACACAGTTGTTCATGTTGATGGAATTAGTTACAAGCTGTGGCAGCCATATTGATTTACGCGAAAATTTTGAAAATGTGATTTCTTTGCAACCGCTTATGTTAAATCTTTGAAATTTGCTGTATAGCTATATATTGTGACTTAGCAGCTTGTATGCCATTGCAAAGTCGATGCGCATGGCCACCTCTATTTATTATTATTATTATTCTGCCAAACTTTTTCTATTGCCCATAACTCTTGAACTGCTAAAGCAAAGCTCTTGAAATCAGGTATTATGGTACAGCCTATTGCTCTGCTACATCTCATGCAATATTGAACTCGTAGGTCATAAGGTTACGCAGCCATATTGCTTTTTGCGACAAATTTCGAGAACTGCTTAATAATCTTTATCTCTGGAACTGCTAATGTTACAGTTTTGAAACTTGCTGTGCTCAGTGCTACTATGACCTAGATTTGCCATTGCTCAACAGAAGTGCATTAGTCAAATGATGTAGCAGCCATCTTGGATTTTGCAAAAATCTTTAAACATCTTCTTCTCTTAAACCGCTTAGTGCAATAAAGCGCAATTTTGCACATATGCTCCTTGCTAGGTCCTCTACCAAGTTTGTTAAAATTGCGATTTTTCCATAATCAACATGGCTGCTGTGAGACATTAACCTTTTTATCGCCATTTAATTGCGTAAATTTTGCACTTTATACATTAGTTTTACAATACTTAACAATATTACAGTGTAATAGACACATGATTACACATAGTCATAACCCTTAAAGTAAATATTGCAGTTAAATTTGCATTGCGCAGTCGCCTTCGTGAAATAAATCATTTGCTAATTTTCATGAAACTTATGCACATTGTAGAGGTCTATAGTGAGCAAAAGTATGTGCAATTTGAAAGCCATACATTGAATAGCTTGACGGCCATTTTGTTTCATATGCGCCATTTTTAAAAACTAAAAAAATCTTCTTCTCCGAAACCGCTTATGGGACAGACTTGAAATTTTGTTTATAGAGTTATCTTATGACTAACATTCAGATTTGTTTAAGAGAAGTTGATAGGTCATGTGGTTTGGCAGCCATTTTGAATTGTTCAAAAACGCTTAACGATATTATTAAACTAATAATAAAATAAAAACCATTTTACAAAAATGCTTTATTTTTGCCATGTTTATTGACATCTATGGTGACAATTATTGTGCATAATATGGAGGCTGTATATCATATGATCTGGCAGCCATTTTGTTTTATGCGAATATTTTGAAAATCTATTTTCTCTGCAACTGCTTATGTTAGAACTGTGAAGCTTGCTGTATAACCTTATATTGTGACCTAGAGTCACAGTTGTTCATGTTGAAGCAATTGGTCACAAGCTGTGGCAGCCATATTGGTTAACGCGAAAATTTAGAAAACGTGTATTCTTTACAACCGCTTATGTTAAAGCTGTGAAATTTGCTGTATAACCATATATTGTCACCTAGAGTTACATCTGATTGTGATGAAAGTATTGGTCATATAGTGGGGCAGCCATCTTGCAAAACGCAAAAATTTCGAAAACGTCTTATCTTTGCAACTGCTAATGTTAGAATTGTAAAAACTTCTATAAAGCTTTATATTGTGAATTAGCTGCTTGTATGTCATTGCAATGTCGATGTGCATGGCCACCTCTATCGCTGCTTGCAGCTATATTTATTAGGTGGCCATGCAACGAAGTTGCAGGACAACCTATTGTTATTGTCAGGATTATTATTATTATTATTATTTTTTTTATTATTATTATTATTATTATTCTGCCACTTTTTCTATTGCCCATAACTTTTCAACTGCTAAAGCGAAGCTCTTGAAATCAGGTATGCTGGTACAGCCTATTGCTCTGCTACATCTCATGCAATATTGAACTCATAGGTCATAAGGTTACGCAGCCATATTGCTTTTTGCGACAAATTTCGAGAAACGCTTAATAATCTTTATCTCTGGAACTGCTAATATTACAACTTTGAAACTTGCTGTGCTTAGTGCTGCTATGAACTAGATTTGCCATTGCTCAACAGAAGTGCCATGGTCACATGATGTAGCAGCCATCTTGCATTTTGCAAAAATCTTTAAACATCTTCTTCTCTTAAACCGCTTAGTGTAATAAAGCGCAATTTTGCACATATGCTCCTTGCAAGGTCCTCTACCAAGTTTGTTAAAATTGCGATTTTTCCATAATCAACATGGCTGCTGTGAGACATTAACCTTTTTATCGCCATTTAATTGCGTAATTTTGCAATTTATACATTAGTTTTACAATATTTAACAATATTACAGTGTAATAGACACATGATTACACATAGTCATAACCCTTAAAGACAATATTGCAGTTAAAATTCGCATTGCGCAGTCGCCTTCGTGAAATAAAACATTTGCAAATTTTCATGAAACTGCTGCAAATTGTAGAGATCTATAGTGAGCATTAGTATGTGCAATTTGAAAGCCATACATTGCATAGCTTGGCGGCCATTTTGTTTCGTATGCGCCATTTTTAAAAACTATAAAAATCTTCTTCTCCGAAACCGCTTATGGGACAGACTTGAAATTTTGTTTACAGAGTTATCTTATGACTAACATTCAGATTTGTTCAAGAGAAGTTTATATTTCATGTGGTTTGGCAGCCATTTTGAATTGTTCAAAAACGCTTAACGATATTTTTAAATTAATAATAAAACAAATACCGTTTTACAAAAATGCTTTATTTTTGCCATGTTTATTGACATTTATGTTGAGAATTATTGTGCATAATATGGAGGCTGTATATCATGTGATCTGGCAGCCATTTTGTTTTATGCAAAAATTTCACAAATCTATTTTCTCTGCAACTGCTTATTTTAGAACTGTGAAACTAGCTGTATAACCTTATATTGTGACCTAGAGTCACATTTGTTCATGTTGAAGGAATTGGTCACAGGCTATGGCAGCCATATTGGTTTACGCGAAAATTTCGAAAATGTGATTTCTTTGCAACTGCTTATGTTAAAGCTGTGAAATTTGCTGTGTAGCTATATATTGTGACTTTGCAGCTTGTATGCTTTGCAAAGGTGATGCGCATGGCCACCCCTATCGCTGCTTGCAGCTATATTTATTATTATTATTTTTATTTTTTTAATTATTATTATTATTATTCCGCCACTTTTTCTATTGCCCATAAATTTTGAACTGCTAAAGCAAAGCTCTCGAAATCAGGTATGCTAGTACAGCCTATTGCTCTGCTACATCTCATGCAATATTGAACTCATAGGTCATAAGGTTACGCAGCCATATTGCTTTTTGCGACAAATTTCGTTAAACGCTTAATAATCTTTATCTCCGGAACTGCTAATGTTACAACTTTGAAACTTGCTGTGCTCAGTGCTGCTATGAACTAGATTTGCCATTGCTCAACAGAAGTGCCTTGGTCGCATGATGTAGCAGCCATCTTGCATTTTGTGAAAATCTTTAAACATCTTCTCTTAAACAGCTTAGTGCAATAAAGCGCAATTTTGCACATACGCTCCTTGCAAGGTCCTCTACCAAGTTTGTTAAAATTGCGATTTTTCCATAATCAACATGGCTGCTGTGAGACATTAACCTTTTTATCGCCATTTAATTGCGTAATTTTGCACTTTTTACATTAGTTTTACAATGTTTAACAATATTACAGTGTAATAGACATATGATTACACATAGTCATAACCCTTAAAGACAATATTGCAGTTAAAATTCGCATTGCGCAATCGCCTTCGTGAAATAAAACATTTGCAAATGTTCATGAAACTTCTGCAAATTGTAGAGGTCTATAGTGAGCATTAATATGTTCAATTTGAAAGCCATACATTGCATAGCTTGGCGGCCATTTTGTTTCGTATGCGCTATTTTTACAAACTATAAAAATCTTCTTCTCCGAAACCGCTTATGGGACAGACTTGAAATTTTGTTTATAGAGTTATCTTATGACTAACATTCAGATTTGTTCAAGAGAAGTTGATAGGTCATGTGGTTTGGCAGCCATTTTGAATTGTTCAAAAACGCTTAACAATATTATTAAACTAATAATAAAATAAAAAACATTTTACAAAAATGCTTTATTTTTGCCATGTTTATTGACATCTATGGTGCCAATTATTGTGCATAATATGGAGGCTGTATATCATATGATCTGGCAGCCATTTTGTTTTATGCAAATATTTTGAAAATCTATTTTCTCTGCAACTGCTTATGTTAGAAATGTGAAATTTGCTGTACAGTGTTATATTGTGAACTAGACTCACAATTGCTCATTAGGAGAGAATCAGACACAGATGCGGCAGCAATATCGGTTTTATATTTATCGTAATTATTTGTAATTCAATACTGCCTCTTTTTGCTAAACTCTTGAATTCAGGTATGCTGGTACAGCCTATTGCAATGCTTTATCTCATGCAGTATTGAACTCATAGGTCATAAGGTTACGCAGCCATATTGTTTTTTGCGACAAATTTCAAGAACTGCTTAATAATCTTTAGCCCTGGAACTGCTTATGTTGCAACTTTGAAACTTACTGTGCTTAGTGCTGCTATGACCTAGATTTGCCATTGCTCAACAGAAGTGCCTTGGTCACATGATGTAGCAGCCATCTTGCATTTTGGGAAAATCTTTAAACATCTTCTTCTCTTTAACTGCTTAGTGCAATAAAGCGCAATTTTGCACATATGCTCCTTGCAAGGTTCTCTACCAAGTTTGTTAAAATTGCGATTTTTCCATAATCAACATGGCTGCTGTGAGACATTAACCTTTTTATCGCCATTTAAAAGCGTAATTTTGCACTTTATACATTAGTTTTACAATATTTAACAATATTAAAGTGTAATAGACACATGATTACACATAGTCATAACCCTCAAAGACAATATTGCAGTTAAAATTCGCACTGCGCAGTCGCCTTCGTGAAATAAAACATTTGCAAATTTTCATGAAACTTCTGAAAATTGTAGAGGTCTATATGCATTAGTATATGCAATTTGAAAGCCATACATTGCATAGCTTGGCGGCCATTTTTTTTCGTATGCACTGTTTTTAAAAGCTACAAAATTCTTCTCCTCCTAAACCGCTTATGGCACAGACTTGAAAATTTGTTTACAGAGTTATGTTATCACTAACATTCAGATTTGTTCAAGAGAAGTTGATAGGTCATGTGGTTTGGCAGTCATTTTGAATTGTTCAAAAATGCTTAATGATATTTTTAAATTATTAATAAAACAACAACCGTTTTACAAAAATGCTTTATTTTTGCCATGTGTATTGACATCTATATTGAGAACTATTGTGCATAATATGGAGGCTTTATATTATATGATCTGGCAGCCATTTTGTTTTACGAGAAAATTTCGAAAATCTATTTTCTCTGCAACCACTTTTGTTAGAACTGTGAAACTTGCTGTATAACCTTATATTGTGACCTAGATACACAGTTGTTCATTTTGATGGAATTAGTTACAAGCTGTGGCAGCCATATTGATTTACGTGAAATAGCTATATATTGTGACTTAGCAGCTTGTATGCCATTGCAAAGTCGATGCGCATGGCCACCTCTATCGCTGCAGCTATATATTTTTTTTAATTTATTTTTTTTTTAAATAATTTTTTCTTGAAGTTAAAGTATAGATCAACAAACAAGATTCGCCCTAAGGCCAATGTTACATCAAAGAGAGTAATACATTGTCTATAAACTGGCATTATTGAAAAAGCAATATGCACATGCAACAAGATAATTACATATCAAATCTTAATATGAAGATAGACAAGAGTTTAGGCGAGGTAAAATAGAACTTAATTTTATGTTATATTATTGATGGATGATCTCCACAGTACAATAGAAAATAGAGGATGAATTATCTGAGTCAAAGATATCAGCCTGTGGAGAATTAGCATATGTATCAGCCACTCTTGGGCCAAGATATATAGGGGGGAGGGGAGATTCAGCGGATAAGCACCGCTATACACATAGGGGAAGGAGTGGAGGGCGGAGCCATACAAGAGTGTAGATAGGTTAAGGTACATGGTGGGAACTCAGAAGTGCTCAAGCATAGAGACCTCAGGGCTGTTAGGAGAGAATTATATCTTGCGGGTCATAGTGTAGATTAGGTTAGTCTCTGTCATTAAGTTTCCCCTCTAATAATATGGTTATATCCATAAGGTTGAGGGAATAATAGCTAGTAAGGGAACTTTATCAGGGCTTAGAATGACTTAGCACTATTTTTATAGTAAGACTTGTATTCTATGGACCAGGAAGTTAGGGGAACATGCTGGCTTTAGTCATAGTAAAGTTAAACAAGCAGGCAGGGATTCAAAATCAGCAGCTGGTACGCATCAACTTATTAATGTATTGAATATACCTGATATATGGGTAGGCATGAGATACAGACAAAAACAGATACTGGTTGCTGCAACAAAGTACTCCCCTATATAGTAAGGGTGAGTGAGCTGCGTGCCTGAGAAAGGCCTGCCACCTATATATGGAGAGCAGTAATGCTACATAAGCCCATTAATAATCAGATGGGAAATATAGCTTAATATCTAATAGAAAGTTTCATGGCGTCTTACCAATAGGCCTTAAGTAGCTCACCTAATGAGTATTGGGGACTAAACATTTATACTAGTTCCAGTAGGCTCGAATGTATATTAATAGATCTAGATCCATAGGGGAGTGTCCCATTGTATAGGAGAGAGGGATAGATACAGCAAGAGCATGACATACCCAAGGGCGATTTTAAATAGCAACTCTGGTTTGATAGAAGCAAACATATTTTGAGTCATAGTATGTGTATTGCATTTTCATGAGATCTCTCTAACCTCTTCCAGTATAGAATCAAATAGGTTGAGAAAGACACTAACAACATAGGCATATAATCCTGCGCCCCTACAAACTATACAATACTTAAACATGATGTGAAGGTACATAACATAATGGAAACTGTTTCTGAAAGCGTATAAATAAAAAACAAGTGGGTAAGAAATAAGTAGAAAGTGACATCACATCAGAGACCTTAGCGTACATGACAACATAAGCAGCGATATACCAGCCTTTTAAAGGTGTAATTTGCATGAACACTAAACAGATAGAGAACAAAGTAAACAATTGGAAGAGAAAGGATCAAACTGTCTTCTATATATAGGATGTCATCCAGAGGCAAATACACAGGAGTGTATGGCAGATTAGTGATATAACACCAGTTCACAAACAGCTGATTAATACTAGAGATCATTGGCTAGAATAGAAGTGTAGTTTGCCATCTTGAAAACTGAATCTGCCTAATCTCATCATAATATCTCAAATTTTTTACAGCTAATATTAATGTTAAGGGATTGTATGGGCTTGTGTAGTTGGAAAGATAGGTATAGCTATTCACTAGCTATAATATAGCCGGGAGCATAGTAGGATGACTAAGGTGCTCATATTGTGGGGGCATTCTACTAGGAAAGATATGAAAGTCTAGTGCTTTACTTATAGAGTCAGCAATAGAGAGTTGCAAGTTGTTATATATATTACCCAACGAAAGTTTAAGGTATGTTTTATCAGCACAGCTTGTCATGCTATATTACTTGTGAGTTTTCGCTGATGTCTGCTAGATAATATTTATGATAATGCTAATGTAATGTAGAAAGGGGGCCTACTCAGCATGCATAAGGATATGCAAATATAGACAATTAAACCACTTAATCCTGCTAACAGAAGCAGCACAATCAGATATGCTGTGTACAGAACTGGATCATGAGGAGTATATTAATTACACCAGCAGGCACTCCTAATATATGTAATTGTTGTATTTCAATTGTTATAAACTTGATATGTCAAAGTTGGATCTGAACTGCAAACAGATGGGATAGAAATGCAAACATTAATAGTGAGCAGATGAAAATATTTATAAGCTTGATATGTCAGTGTTGGATCTGGACTGCAAACAGATGTACTAAAAAATGCATAAGTTAACATTGAACAGATGGACATATAATGCTTAAATATAGACCCAATAATCAAAAGTTACTATAAGGACTTTTAAAGAGCCTAAGTAAACTGATCTTCTGTTGGTCAGCCTAAGAGCCTGAGCATAAATATTGGGGCCAGTATGCCTCCTACAATGTCAGCATTATGCTTATGACTTACTTTAGTAAGTAGTAATTTCCATATATAAGAAGTTAATATAGGCCATCAGATAGATGTGAACTATAGCAAAGAAAACCTCAAGACAACAGAAACATTTCACTGAAATAATTAGCTAAAGTAAGGCAGGTCCTGAGATGGAATAGACTGTCCTCCATTGTGTGGCATGGAGATTGCTTGCTAACCCACACTCCATGTGTCCAACTTGTGCCCAATATCATAGACTCGACAGGATTTGAGCATCATACTAGCCCAGTCGACCTTAACAGGCTAGAAACTAAAACTTAGAGCTAGACATATTGCAAATCTGAGCTAGAGTGGAGTATAATGTCTGGGATAATGAGAAAGTCTTTAATAAACCCCAGATGTCAAAGACCATCAATGTAGCCGGGTATGTGCAGCTAGTGTCCCAGATTCCTATCTAGGTGTCAAGTCAGTGTATTACCAGTAGACTGTGGGGAGCTGCACGGGACTTTGAGACCTTACCCAATTCCCCTTCTGGTAGCGCTAATCCTGAGACGGCCAAAACAGGAGCCAAGTGAGCGCCTTGCCTGCTTTATATTTTTACAAGCTGTGGTAGGTAGCATCTCGCTGAAGATATGCATTGTGCTGTCTGTAGTGCTGACAGCCTCACCCAGTCTGGTGCATTGTTTCACGGCTCTCAAAGCAAAGAGCGGCTTTGCTGTATGAAGATAAGAGACGTCCCTAATATCCAGTGTGAACGACTCTGCCACAGTGGGTAGACTACTGGTTCCATCGAGCTGCATTGTATCAAAAGGCCCACTGAGGCCGGGGATCAAGTTCTCCATTAATAGGTGAAAGCCACCTGCTTGCAGCGGGATAGTAGCCAGTCGCGATGTTCCGATTCCAGCCCTCAGCTCCCTTCCGAACGGCTCAAGCAAAATTGGTCTCCTCTCACCTGCTAGGCTCTCATTTGCGTCCAAATGTGACTCCCTTGCAGAAGATTCTATATATGTTCGTGGCAGTCCCAGCCCAGAACTTAGTTCTCTGTTGTTTATCTGTGAGGCATCATCACTCTCGACGGGATCGTCAGGAGCCGCCATTTTAGTTGTAGAATTAGTGACTGTGCCACGCTGCTCTCTAAGTACGAGTACCAGACTCTGGAAGTTGGAGTCCAGTTGCTGGGTCAATTTCTTTATCGATCCTCTCACCAACTCAGTAAAGTCTGCCATGTCCAGCAGTGCAGCCTAGGATCCAATATAAGATGCGGTATAGCTCTGTATCACTGCTGCCACATGGAGCTGTCTTGTAGATTTTCGCCGCTCAGAAGTCAGAGTAGGCACTTAAAACGTGTTAAATAAAGCTGTATGAAGGTTGCTTTTCCCCTTATGATAAAGGGATTCTAGAGAAAGATTCAAAAGCAAAAATTAAATGTTTTATACGCTATATGTTGAAAGATTTTGCAGGAGCTCGAGATGCAAACGTCCTATCTCTTCTGTAGTTGGCTCCGCCCCCAAAATTGCACATTTTAATGAGAATTGGATCCGCTCCTATCACAGCTAAGAGTTAACCTCCATTATAATCAACAACACTACATATTTTTCTAAGCAATACATGACAAAAAAAGCTTTTAAAATCTTACAAAAACAAGTTAGTTTACAAAAAATTGCCACTTGTTATGTTTTGGGTTTAATTAAATGAGCAGTGCTTGATGGGAGATGTACTTCCATAGGATGTTGAGGCTGTTATACAGTAGTTTATGTAATATCTAGATGATAATAAATATATGATTTGGAGTTAGACCTAAAGGGACATGAAACCCAAAAATGTTCTTTCAAGATCCAGATAGAGCCTACAATTTTTAACAACTCTCCAATTTACTTCTATTATCATCTTTGCCTCATTATCTTGGTATAATATGCAGAATTAACAGCAATGCTCTACTTGGAGCTAGATAAATGCATTGAGTAGGCCAATGACAAGAGGAATATATGTCCAGTCACCAATGAGCAGATAGATCCCAGTAATGCATTGATGCTCCTGAGTCTACCTTGGTATTCTTTTTAACAAAGGATACCAAGAGAACAAAGAAATTACAGAATAGAAGTAAATTTGATGGTTGTTTAAAATCTCATTCTCTAATTGTATCATAAAAGAAAAATATGGGGTGTTATACCTCTTTAAACTGAGTGATTGACACAACAGCTCAATAACAGTTCTCTCTATAATATGCACATACAAACTTAGTTAAAGACAAAGAAAAATTAAAAAAAGGCAACTTGCTAGCTTTTAAATAGTAAGATACGGGGCCGATTTATCATGGCCAGAATGGGGCCAAATACACAGGAGTTAAGAAGCAGCGGCCTTAACTCATCCGCCGCCTCTGAGACTGTGGACATCAATCTGCCCAATCGCATACGGTCAGGTTGATTGACACCCCCTACTAGCGGTCGATTGGCTGCAAATCAGCAGGTCTTGAAAAAAGCACACCTGCTGAAATGCGTTGATGAGTATGAGGAGTCTGTGTCTTCCAGACCATCTGCAATAAACCACTGGATTACATTTGCAACTTTGTTATTTGCTCTTTTTTGGGATTTACCTCAGCGCTTTCTCTTACGCTGTTAAATACAGCCAACACTACAGAGCGTCAAAGGTTTATATCCTAAAATCCTTTCAATATTGGAAACTTAAGAGAAATGATTGAAGATTCCTAAGAAGAAAAGCACTGGACAATTTCCATGTCTCTAGCAAAAACCATTAGCCGGTAATCTCACCCTTTCATTGGACATCACACAACAGGTGACCACACTACGTCATTAACCGATTTGAAACTCAGCAGTGTGAACGCTGATTGCAAACAACCAACACGCTAAGGAGAAAGTGAGAGAAAACAACAAATCAGTTGTTTTTCATATTAAGGTTAGTATATACTTACTAGGAGGATTTTTTAATGTTGCTACCTAACTTTCTTTTCTAATATACAGTATGTTTGAAGCATTTCATCAATAAATTATTGCAATATATAGTTGAAGCTACACAACTGGAAGCGTGTTTTGGGAGTTTAACGTATATAAAGTGAACCACCTAAGTGTATGGGGGCAGTCAAATATAGAACTATCGCTACTTGCGCCTCATGTGCCACATTTCAAAGATTAACTGTTTGTAGAAAGTTTAGATTTGCTTACTAAAGTGTTTTTATCAAAATGTTTTTATAAGATAGCAAAATATTGTTTAACCACCATTGGTCTGTATACTATTTTACTATGTAATAAATTGAATGTATTTTATTAAATATAGATATTAGACTTTATTCATTCATTTTGAGACAGCTTATTATTAGCGCAATCTTTGTCTGTACCCAACATTCTAATGTTATTTACTAACATGATAATGTTATTTTTATTGTAAATACATATTACTATACATCTCTGTATATAACTATCTAACTGTATATAGATACAGTATATATGTAAAGATATGTATTTTATGTTTAAATATTTTTATTGAGTTTTTTACAACATGAATATAACAAATTCTAAACTGTTACAAAAGGTAAATACATCAAGACCCCTCGAGGTGGGAGTTAATTGGCATCATATGTTCGTATTAATACCTTTTAATATGGCATAAAAAAAAAGGGGGGAAAGGAAAAAGAGAGGAAAAGAGGAAAGGGAAAACAAAAGCGGAAGGGGTGGGACAGGAAAGGGGATTGCCCTGATTTTTCGAAAAGATTAAAACTGAATAACACTAGTGATGTCTCGAATTGTTCGCCGGCGAATAGTTCCCGGCGAACATAGCTTGTTCACGTTCGCAAGGGCGGGCAAACACATGCGATGTTCGATCCCCCCCCTATTCGTCATCATTGAGTAAACTTTGACCCTGTATCTCACAGTCTGCAGACACATTCCAGCCATTCAGCAGCAGACCCTCCCTCCCAGACCCTCCCAGCTCCTGGACAGCAGCCATTTTAGATTCATTCGGAAGCTGCTTTCTTAGGCCTAGATTTGGAGTTTGGCGTTAGCCGTGAAAACCAGCGTTAGAGGCTCCTAACGCTGGTTTTAGGCTACCGCCGGTATTTGGAGTCAGTGATTAAAGGGTCTAACGCTCACTTTTCAGCCGCGACTTTTCCATACCGCAGATCCCCTTACGTCAATTGCGTATCCTATCTTTTCAATGGGATCTTTCTAACGCTGGTATTTAGAGTCGTTTCTGAAGTGAGCGTTAGAGCTCTAACGACAAAACTCCAGCCGCAGGAAAATAGCAGGAGTTAAGAGCTTTCTGGGCTAACGCCGGTTCATAAAGCTCTTAACTACTGTACCCTAAAGTACACTAACACCCATAAACTACCTATGTACCCCTAAACCGAGGTCCCCCCACATCGCCGCCACTCGATTTAAATTTTTTAACCCCTAATCTGCCGACCGCCACCTACGTTATACCTATGTACCCCTAATCTGCTGCCCCTAACCCCGCCGACCACTGTATTACATTTATTAACCCCTAACCTGCCCCCCACAACGTCGCCGCCAGCTACTTACAATAATTAACCCCTAATCTCCCGACCGCAAAGCGCCGCCACCTACGTTATCCTTATGTACCCCTAATCTGCTGCCCCTAACACCGCCGACCCCTATATTATATTTATTAACCCCTAATCTGCCCCCCTCAACGTCGCCGACACCTGCCTACACTTATTAACCCCTAATCTGCCGAGCGGACCTGAGCGCTACTATAATAAAGTTATTAACCCCTAATCCGCCTCACTAACCCTATCATAAATAGTATTAACCCCTAATCTGCCCTCCCTAACATCGCCGACACCTACCTTCAATTATTAACCCCTAATCTGACGACCGGAGCTCATCGCTACTATAATAAATGGATTAACCCCTAAAGCTAAGTCTAACCCTAACACTAACACCCCCCTAACTTAAATATAATTTACATCTAACGAAATTAATTAACTCTTATTAAATAACTTATTCCTATTTAAAGCTAAATACTTACCTGTAAAATAAATCCTAATATAGCTACAATATAAATTATAATTATATTATAGCTATTTTAGGATTAATATTTATTTTACAGGCAACTTTGTAATTATTTTAACCAGGTACAATAGCTATTAAATAGTTAAGAACTATTTAATAGTTACCTAGTTAAAATAATTACAAATTTACCTGTAAAATAAATCCTAACCTAAGATATAATTAAACCTAACACTACCCTATCAATAAATTAATTAAATAAACTACCTACAATTACCTACAATTAACCTAACACTACACTATCAATAAATTAATTAAACACAATTCCTACAAATAAATACAATTAAATAAACTAGCTAAAGTACAAAAAATAAAAAAATATTTACAAACATCAGAAAATTATTACAACAATTTTAAACTAATTACACCTACTCTAAGACCCCTAATAAAATAACAAAGACCCCCAAAATAAAAAATTCCCTACCCTATTCTAAATTAAAAAAGTTAAAAGCTCTTTTACCTTACCAGCCCTGAACAGGGCCCTTTGCGGGGCATGCCCCAAGAATTTCAGCTCTTTTGCCTGTAAAAAAACACATACAATACCCCCCCCCCAACATTACAATCCACCACCCACATACCCCTAATCTAACCCAAACCCCCCTTAAATAAACCTAACACTAAGCCCCTGAAGATCTTCCTACCTTGTCTTCACCATCCAGGTATCACCGATCCGTCCTGGCTCCAACATCTTCATCCAACCCAAGCGGGGGTTGGCGATCCATCATCCGGTGGCTGAAGAGGTCCAGAAGAGGCTCCAAAGTCTTCCTCCTATCCGGCAAGAAGAGGACATCCGGACCGGCAAACATCTTCTCCAAGCGGCATCTTCGATCTTCTTGCATCCGGTGCGGAGCGGGTCCATCTTGAAGCAGGCGACGCGGATCCATCCTCTTCTTCCGTTGTCTCCCGACGAATGATGGTTCCTTTAAGGGACGTCATCCAAGATGGCGTCCCTTGAATTCCGATTGGCTGATAGGATTCTATCAGCCAATCGGAATAAAGGTAGGAATATTCTGATTGGCTGATGGAATCAGCCAATCAGAATCAAGTTCAATCCGATTGGCTGATCCAATCAGCCAATCAGATTGAGCTTGCATTCTATTGGCTGATCGGAATTGTAGGTAATTGTAGGTAGTTTATTTAATTAATTTATTGATAGGGTAGTGTTAGGTTTAATTATATCTTAGGTTAGGATTTATTTTACAGGTAAATTTGTTATTATTTTAACTAGGTAACTATTAAATAGTTCTTAACTATTTAATAGCTATTGTACCTGGTTAAAATAATTACAAAGTTGCCTGTAAAATAAATATTAATCCTAAAATAGCTATAATATAATTATAATTTATATTGTAGCTATATTAGGATTTATTTTACAGGTAAGTATTTAGCTTTAAATAGGAATAAGTTATTTAATAAGAGTTAATTAATTTCGTTAGATGTAAATTATATTTAAGTTAGGGGGGTGTTAGTGTTAGGGTTAGACTTAGCTTTAGGGGTTAATCCATTTATTATAGTAGCGATGAGCTCCGGTCGTCAGATTAGGGGTTAATAATTGAAGGTAGGTGTCGGCGATGTTAGGGAGGGCAGATTAGGGGTTAATACTATTTATGATAGGGTTAGTGAGGCGGATTAGGGGTTAATAACTTTATTATAGTAGCGCTCAGGTCCGCTCAGCAGATTAGGGGTTAATAATTGAAGGTAGGTGGCGGCGATGTTAGGGAGGGCAGATTAGGGGTTAATACTATTTATGATAGGGTTAGTGAGGCGGATTAGGGGTTAATAACTTTATTATAGTAGCGGTGCGGTCCGCTCGGCAGATTAGGGGTTAATAAGTGTAGGCAGGTGGAGGCGACGTTGTGGGGGGCAGATTAGGGGTTAATAAATATAATATAGTGGTTGGCGATGTTAGGGCAGCAGATTAGGGGTACATAGGGATAACGTAGGTTGCGGCCGTTTACGGAGCGGCAGATTAGGGGTTAATAATAATATGCAGGGGTCAGCGATAGCGGGGTCGGCAGATTAGGGGTTAATAAGTGTAAGGTTAGGGGTGTTTAGACTCGGGGTACATGTTAGAGTGTTAGGTGCAGACGTAGGAAGTGTTTCCCCATAGGAAACAATGGGGCTGCGTTAGGAGCTGAACGCTGCTTTTTTGCAGGTGTTAGGTTTTTTTTCAGCTCAAACAGCCCCATTGTTTCCTATGGGGATATCGTTTTTGAGGCTGGCCGCGTCCGTAAGCAACTCTGGTATCGAGAGTTGCATTTGCGGTAAAAATGCTCTACGCTCCTTTTTTGGAGCCTAACGCAGCATTTGTTTGAACTCTCGATACCAGAGTTAAATTTATGGTGCGGCCAGAAAAAAGCCCGCGGAGCGTTAACAGCCCATCTACCGCCAAACTCCAAATCTAGGCCTTAGTGAGAGGAGAGACAGTGTAGCTGCTGCTGATTTAATAGGGAAATTGATAGCTAGGCTAGTGTATTCATTGTCCACTACAGTCCTGAAGGACTCATCTGATCTCTGCTGTAAGGACAGCACCCCAAAAAGCCCTTTTTAGGGCTAGAATATCAGTCTGTTTTTTTTTTTTTTCTTTTGTAATCTTATTGCAGGTGCCTTCCTGCAAGCGTGTGTGTCAGGCTCACAGCGTATACTGTGCCCACTTGCCCAGTGCCACCACTCATATCTGTTGTAACAGTAGTGTAAATTTAAAAAAAAAAAACTTTTTTGACTGTGAAACATCAGTCTGCTAGTGTAATCTAATTGCAGTTGCCTGCCTGCCAGCGTGTGTGCCAGGCTCACAGCGTATACTGTGCCCACTTGCCCAGTGCCACCACTCATATCTGTTGTAACAGTAGTGCAAATTTAAAAAAAAAAAAACTTTTTTGACTGTGAAACATCAGTCTGCTAGTGTAATCTAATTGCAGTTGCCTGCCTGCCAGCATGTGTGCCAGGCTCACAGCATATACTGTGCCCACTTGCCCAGTGCCACCACTCATATCTGTTGTAGCAGTAGTGTAAATTTAAAAAAAAAAAACTTTTTTGACTGTGAAACATCAGTCTGCTAGTTTAATCTAATTGCAGTTGCCTGCCTGCCAGCATGTGTGCCAGGCTCACAGCATATACTGTGCCCACTTGCCCAGTGCCACCACTCAAATCTGTTGTAACAGTAGTGTAAATTTTTAAAAAAAAATACTTTTTTGACTGTGAAACATCAGTCTGCTAGTGTAATCTAATTGCAGTTGCCTGTCTGCCAGCGTGTGTGCCAGACTCACAGCGTATACTGTGCCCACTTGCCCAGTGCCATCACTCATATCTGGTGTAACAGTAGTGTAAATTTAAAAAAAAAAAACTTTTTTGACTGTGAAACATCAGTCTGCTTGTGTAATCTAATTGCAGTTGCCTGCCTGCCAGCGTGTGTGCCAGACTCACAGCGTATACTGTGCCCACTTGCCTAGTGCCACCACTCATATCTGTTGTAACAGTAGTGTAAATTTTTAAAAAAAAAACTTTTTTGACTGTGAAACATCAGACTGCTATTGTAATCTAAATGCAGTTGTCTGCCTGCCAGCGTGTATGCCAGCCCCACTTGCCCAGTGCCACCACGCATATCTATTGTAATAGTAGTGTAAATTTAAAAAAAAAAACGTTTTTGACTGTGAAACATCAGTCTGCTAGTGTAATATAATTGCAGTTGCCTGCCTGCCAACGTGTGTGCCAGGCCCACTTGCCCAGTGCCACCACTCATATCTGGTGTAACAGTAGTGTAAATTTAAAAAAGAAAAAACTTTTTTGACTGTGAAACATCAGTCTGCTTGTGTAATCTAATTGCAGTTGCCTGCCTGCCAGCGTGTGTGCCAGGCCCACTTGCCCAGTGCCACCACTCATATCTGTTGTAACAGTAGTGTAAATTAAAAAAAAAATAACTTTTTTGACTGTGAAACATCAGTATGCTAGTGTAATCTAATTGCAGTTGCCTGCCTGCCAGCGTGTGTGCCAGGCCCACTTGCCCAGTGCCACCACTCATATCTGGTGTAACAGTAGTGTAAATTAAAAAAAAAAAAAACTTTTTTGACTGTGAAACATCAGTCTGCTTGTGTAATCTAATTGTAGTTGCCTGCCTGCCAGTGTGTGTGCCAGGCTCACAGCGTATACTGTGCCCTCTTGCCCAGTGCCACCACTCATATCTGTTGTAACAGTAGTGTAAATTTAAAAAAAACTAAACTTTTTTTGACTGTAAAATATCAGTCTGCTAGTGTAATCTAATTGCAGTTGCCTGTCTGCCAGTGTGTGTGCCAGGCTCACAGTGTATACTGTGCCCACTTGCCCAGTGCCACCACTCATATCTGGTGTAACAGTAGTGAAAATTTAAAAAAAAAACTTTTTTGACTGTGAAACATCAGTCTGCTTGTGTAATCTAATTGCAGTTGCCTGCCTGCCAGTGTGTGTGCCAGGCTCACTGTGTATACTGGGCCCACTTGCCCAGTGCCACCACTCATATCTTGTTTAATAGTAGTGTAAGTGTACATTTAAAACAAAAAACAAATTTTGGACTGTGAAACATCAGTCTGCTTTTTTTGTGTCAGGTTCACAGCGTATACTGTGCCCACTTGCCCAGTGCCACCACTCATATCTTGTTTAATAGTAGTGTAAGTGTACATTTAAAACAAAAAAAACTTTTGGGACTTTGAAACATCAGTCTGCTTTTTTTGTGTCAGGCTCACAACGTATACTGTGCACACTTGCCCAGTGCCACCACTCATATCTTGTTAAATAGTAGTGTAAGTGTACATTTAAAACAAAAAAAACTTTTTGGACTGTGAAACATTAGTCTGCTTTTTTGTGTCAGGCTCACAGCGTATACTGTGCCCACTTGCTCAGTGCCACCACTCATATCTTGTTTAATAGTAGTGTAAAGTGTACATTTAAAACAAAAATTTGAACTGTGAAACATCAGTCTGTTTTTTTGTGTCAGGCTCACAGAGTATACCGTGCCCATGTGCCCAGTGCCACCACTCATATCTTGTTTAATAGTAGTGTAAGTGTACATTTAAAACAAAAAAAACTTTTTGGACTTTGAAACATCAGTCTGCTTTTTTGTGTCAGGCTCACAGCGTATACTGTGCACACTTGCCCAGTGCCACCACTCATATCTTGTTTAATAGTAGTGTAAGTGTACATTTAAAACAAAAAAAACTTTTTGGACTGTGAAACATCGGTCTGCTTTTTTGTGTCAGGCTCAAAGCGTATACTGTGCCCACTTGCCCAGTGCCACCACTCATATCTTGTTTAATAGTAGTGTAAGTGTACATTTAAAACAAAAAAAACTTTTTGGACTGTGAAACATTAGTCTGCTTTTTTGTGTCAGGCTCACAGCGTATACTGTGCCCACTTGCTCAGTGCCACCACTCATATCTTGTTTAATAGTAGTGTAAAGTGTACATTTAAAACAAAAACAAAAATTTGAACTATGAAACATCAGTCTGTTTTTTTGTGTCAGGCTCACAGAGTATACTGTGCCCACTTGCCCAGTGCCACCACTCATATCTTGTTTAATAGTAGAGTAAGTATAAATTTAAAAAAAAATTAAACTTTTTGGACTGTAAAACATCAGTCTGCTTTTTAGTGTCAGGCTCACAGCGTATACTGTGCCCGCTTGCCCAGTGGCACCACTCATATCTTGTTTAATAGTATTGTAAGTGTACATTTAAAAAAAAATGACAGGCAGAGGCAGGCCACCCCGCAGGTGCCGTCGTGGTGCTGTGATTCCCTTTGGCCCTAGAATAATGCCCAGTGTTCAGAGGCCACGTACCATGAACTCGAAAAGTTCTGAGGACACTTTTTAACACAGGACACCCAATCTTCTATAGCTTCTGCTCCAAACCTTGATGCACCATCCTCCTCCAGCTTATCTACGGACACCTCTCAAGTTACCACTTACCCGCCTGCCGCCACCACCAACACTAGCACCACAGCCGCTTCACTTGATCTGTCAGAGGAGTTATTTACACATCATTTGGAAGAAATGAGTGATGCACAACCATCATTGACAGAGGAGGTAGATAACAGTGATATGTCTCAGTCAGGCAGCATTACAGACATGGACATAAGGTGTGATGATGATGATGTTGTACCCGCTGCTGCTTCCTTTGTTGATTTGTCAGATACAAGTGAAACGGTTGATGATGACGATGCGTCCGTGGATGTCCCGTGGGTGCCCGCTAGAAGAGAAGAATAACAGGGAGAAAGTTTAGATGGGGAGAAAGAGAGGAGGAGGAGACGAGTTGGAAGCAGGGGGAGGTCGTCGCAAGGAGCTAGTGGCACAGTCAGACAGCATGCATCGGCACCCAGGGTCAGCCAGACAGCACGCCAATCAACGCATGCTGTTGCCACCACCAGAATGCATCGCAGAGCCCAGCAGTGTGGCATTTTTTTGTGTGTCTGCCTATGACAACAGTGATGCCATTTGCAACCTGTGCCAAAAGAAACTGAGTCTGGGAAGTCCAACACCCACCTAGGTACAACTGCTTTGCGAAGGCACATGATCGCACATCATAAACGCCTATGGGATCAACACATGAGTTCAAGCAGCACACAAACTCAAAGCCGCCATCCTCCTCCTGGTCCAGCATCTTCAGCCATGTCAACCACTGCTGTCCTCCTTGCCCCCTCTCAACCATCCGCCACTCCGTCTCTCTTCCGGAACATTTCCTGCTCATCTGCCCACAGTCAGGTGTCTGTCAAGGACATGTTTGAGCGTAAGAAGCCAAAGTCACAAAGTCACCCCCTTGCCCGGTGTCTGACAGCTGGCTTGTCTGAACTCTTAGCCCGCCAGCTTTTACCATACAAGCTGGTGGAGTCTGAGGCATTCCAAAAATTTGTAGCTATTGGGACACCGCAGTGGAAGGTACCCGGCCGAAATTTCTTTTCACAAAAGGCAATCCCCAACCTGTACTCGATTGTGCGAAAGGAAGTAATGGCATGTCTGGCACACAGTGTTGGGGCAAGTGTCCATCTGACCACTGATAGCTGGTCTGCAAAACATGGTCAGGGCAGGTATATCACCTACACTGAGCATTGGGTATACCTGCTGACGGCTGACAACCATGGAATGCATGGCTCTGCAGAGTTGGTGACACCGCCACGACTTGCAGGCAGGCCTGCTGCCACCTCCTCTACTACTCCTACTCCATCCTCTTCCATAACCTCATCGGCTGAGTTCTCTTCTGCTGCTGCATCATGCTCCACATCAACGGCACCCCCCCAGCTCCCCAGGTACTATTCCACATACCGGATACGGCACTGTCACGCCGTCTTGGGGTTGACTTGCCTGAAAGCAGAGAGTCACACCGGACCAGCACTCCTGTCCGCCCTGAATGCACAGGTGGATCAGTGGCTGACTCTGCACCAACTGGAGATCGGCAAAGTGTTTTCTGACAACGGAAGAAATTTGGTGGCGGCACTGAATTTCGGCAAGTTGACATGTGTGCCGTGCATGGCACATGTGTGTAATCTGATCGTACAACGCTTTGTGCATAAGTACCCCGGCTTACAGGACGTCCTGAAGCAGACCAGGAAGGTGTGTGGCCATTTCAGGCGTTCCTACACGGCCATGGCGCACTTGTCAGATATCCAACGGCGAAACAACCTGCCAGTGAGGCGCTTGATTTGCGACAGCCCGACACGTTGGAATTCAACACTCCTAAAGTTCGACCGCCTGCTCCAACAAAAAAAACTATAAAAGTAATAACAATGCAAAATTGATAACGAAAACCATTTACTTTATTTATATATATACACGTATAAACAAAATGGTGCATCTTTCTGATTAATATATAGAGTAGACAAGCATAGTACTTTAAGTATTCAATCATGAGACACATGAATTTAGTATGAGTATACATAGTGTTCAATAACACCAAGGGTTAACAATAGAATAGGGGCATAGCACAGACTACCAATCAAACAAGAGAAAGTGGAATAAAACCACACAGCTGAGACTAACAAGGAGAGTCTATGAATAAGACCAGTCAGGGCCGAAACATGTTAGATGTGTCTATCTGTCTGTGCCATGTTTTTTTAATTTTTAAAGCCATGGTTTTAAGTGGAAGAAATAAAGAAGCATTTTTTAGTTTTTAACCAGTTGCCTTTTCTTTTTTGTTCTAAGCACTTTTCTGATATCAAGCGGCGAAACAACATGCCAGTGAGGCGCTTGATTTGTGACAGCCCGACACGTTGGAATTCAACACTCCTAATGTTCGACCGCCTGCTCCAACAAGAAAAAGTCGTTAACAAGTATTTGTATGACCGGGGTGCTAGGACAGCCTCTGCGGAGCTGGGAATTTTTTTGCCACGTTACTGGACACTCATGCGCACTGCCTGTAGGCTCATGCGTCCCTTTGAGGAGGTGACAAACCTAGTCAGTCACACTGAAGGCACCATCAGCGACATCATACCATTTGTTTTCTTCCTGGAGCGTGCCCTGCGAAGAGTGCTGGATCAGGCCGAAGATGAGCGTGAAGAGGAAGAGGAAGAGTTATGGTCACCATCACCACCAGAAACAGCCTTATCAGCATCGCTTGCTGGACCTGCGGCAACGCTGGAAGAGGATTGTGAGGAAGAGGAGTCAGAGGAGGAATGTGGCTTTGAGGAGGAGGAGGAAGACCAACCACAACATGCATCCCAGGGTGCTCGTTGTCACCTATCTGGTACCCGTGGTGTTGTACGTGGCTGGGGGTAAGAAGATACCTTCAGTGAGATCACTGAGAACGAGGAATGGGACATGAGTAGCTCGGCATCCAACCTTGTGCAAATAGGGTCTTTCATGGTGTCGTGCCTGTTGAGGGACCCTCGTATAAAAAAGCTGAAGGAGAACGACCTGTACTGGGTGTCCACGCTACTAGAACCCCGGTATAAGCATAAAGTGCCTGAAATGTTACCGAATTACTGGAATTCGGAAAGGATGTAGCAGTTCCAAAATAAATTAAAAAGTATGCTTTACACAGCGTATAAGGGTGATGTCACAGCACAACGGGAATCTAACAGGGGAAGAGGTGAAAATAATCCTCCGACTCCTACGACCACACCGGCAAGGACTGGATGCTTTACAGACGTGTTGTTGATGGAGGACATGCAGAGCTTTGTAAGTCCTATGCATCCCCACAGCCCTTCGGGGTCCACCCTCAGAGAACGACTCGACCGACAGGTAGCAGACTACCTCTCCTTAACTGCAGATCTCGACACTCTGAGGAGCGATGAACCCCTTGACTACTGGGTGTGCAGGCTTGACCTGTGGCCTGAGCTATCCCAATTTGCGATAGAACTTCTGGCCTGCCCTGCTTCAAGTGTCCTGTCAGAAAGGACCTTCAGTGCAGCAGGAGGTATTGTCACTGATAAGAGAAGTCGCCTAGGTAAAAAAAGTCTAGATTACCTCACCTTTATTAAGATGAATGAGGGATGGATCCCGAAGGGACTGACATTGGGCGATACATTCGACTAAAAAAGGCCTGATGAGATGAGCTGCCTTGGGCTAAAAATGGTCCACACGCTGCTGTATTTTATCTTCGAATGCTGGATGACTTGCATGACTTATCCGCCACCAACTAGGGTTCAAGCCGCAATGTTTTAGGGCACTTTCTGCCTGGGAAGCAAACATCAATTTTTCTGGCCGCTACTACAGCAGCGGCTGCAACAATACCTAATTTTTCCGGCATGTATACATGCCAAATTTTTCTGGCCTCTGGTGCTGCACTGTGGCTTAAAAAACCACACCACTCATATCTGGTGGCACAGTAGATTGCACGTGCAGTGCCCCAAATTTGAAGTAGGAGGACCGACCAAGCATCTTTTTCCATCTCCCGGTTCCTAAAATCCATGCCATATACACATCCCCTGATAGGGGGCGTAACAGGTATTAAACTGATCAGAATAGTACTACTTAACACACCACTCATATCTAGTGGCACAGTAGATTGCACGCGCAGTGCCCCAAATTTGAAGTAGGAGGACCGACCGCATCTTTTTCCATCTCCCGGTTCCTAAAATCCATGCCATATACATACACGTCCCCTGGCGCCGCAACTGCCTCTGGGAACCTTACCATGGGTCACAGACCGCACGTCTTGTAATTCTCTGTCTGGGAAATTATATATCTATCAAATCTATCTATGTATCTATCAAATCTATCTATCTCATGGTTGTGCAAATGGACTGTTTGGGGTTGTTTGCGGTGCGTTAAACGGGGAGTTTGGTCTGTCATTGTGAAGCGGGCGTAACCCTTACACTACCTGATCGATACAACATCATACCTGATGTTTTAAAGCATGTTATTCCAAACAATTTAGGAATGTTAGGTGATTTATGCCCCTTATGGATTAAAACCAGACTCTGCATCAACTATGTAATTTTCCGTGGATGTTTTGCCATGGATCCCCCTCCGGCATGCCACAGTCCAGGTGTTAGTCCCCTTGAAACAACGTTTCCATCACATTTGTGGCCAGAAAGAGTCCCTGTGGGTTTTAAAATTCGCCTGCCTATTGAAGTCAATGGTGGTTCGCCCGGTTCGCCCGTTCGCAAACAGTTGCGGACATTCGCGTTCGCTGTTTGCGAACGGAAAATTTTCAGTTTGCGACATCACTTAATAACACATGGGCAGGGTTGGCCATATATCTATAAATCAAAGAAAAGAAAAGAGAAATAAAAATAAATTTCAAAACTAGGGGGGGAAACAGATTTTGTACTCACATCTAAGTTATATGTATCATTTTCAGATATCTTACTTTACGAAAGAAAGAAGCATTTAAAAATTGTTTTGTAGAAGCTACTTAGTCTTTCTCGAGCCAACACACCGTTGCTATTGTATATATATTTTCTTCTGATCCAACACCTATATCAAGCCTCTATACTGTATAGTGTTTAAGTGGTAGTGGTGTTATTCAGGACCCAATAGAACCACACCTTCTCAAATGACTCTCTGGTATTCATGATCCATGAAGCAGACTCATACATTCTAAACATGTTATTCATTTTATTCCTCACCTCCATCCATGTTGGTACCCCCGTTTTCCAGTGGTATGCTATTGCTATTCTTGTGGTCGTGCATAATATTCTGATAAAGGCATTAATTTCTTTATTATATTTTTTGAAACCTGTGTGTAATAAGGCCTGAGAGATATCAAGTTATATCTCTTCCTCTAGGATAGAGCTAAGTAAAGTGGAAAGGGAATGCCATATCTGTTTTACCCCATCACAGTCCCACCACATGTCTAAAGGTGCCTATGTTCCCACATCCCTTGTAGCATAAGTTGGATGCCGTCTGTGACATATGAGAGGTAATATTTGGTGTGAGATACCAGCGAAATGCAATTTTTAGAGTATTTTCACATAGGTCTGCACTGATCAACCCTCTTCCCATGGAGCTAAATATATTCTCCCATGAATGTTTATCATATGTGATATTAATGTCATCTTCCCACCTTCGCATCAAAGTTGTTTTAGGGGAATTGAGGTCTCTCTGTATAGCTATATATAGAATAGAGATTGTATGTTTAGGCCTAGATGTTAGTGAGTATATGCTTTCCGGTGTTGTGGGGGAAGAGGCTCCATCACTGCCCATATATTTACGGATGGAGGAGGATAACTGTAAATATTGAAACCACCTTATCCTCATCGGGGTCAGTTTATCTTGAATATGAGTGTAGGTCATAAGTGTATTATTGAGTAAGGCATCCACTACTCTATACAGCCCTTTATTGGCCCATTTATCTATAGTGGTATAAAGTTCTTGAGGCATAATTTTCCTAAGTGGAATCATCACTGATCTTGAAGGTAGTATGTTGTGATGATCTGTTATCCATTTTTTAACTTGTTTGGTGGATGCATAAATTGGTGATCTATATATAAGTGTATTACTTGTTTGGTCATTCCATAGCACGTCGTCTGCATGTGGTAGTCCCTCTATCCCTGCTTCTAATTTGGGCCAGATAATGTCCCCCTGTCTCCTCCCCATTAGTATTGTTTGTGAGATTCTGGCTGCCTTGTAATAGTCAATTAGGTTTTGGACACCTACCCCTCCCAGAGTTTTATGTTGTGTCAGAACCACTGAAAGGATTCTTGCTTTTTTGCTACCCCTAACATAGGCTATTAATTCCTTTTGTAATGTGGACAGTTCTAAAATCGGGATTGGTATAGGTAGTGTGCGGAATAGGTAAAGTAATCGTGGGAAAACATTCATTTTGACTGTGGAAAGTCGGCCGTACCAAGAAAAAGTATATCTCCTCCAACTCTGGAGGTCCTTTCTTATAGTTTTAAATAACGGAGTATAATTGTACTTATATAGTTGGTTGTATTGCGCTGGCAGCTGGATCCCCAGGTATCTATGAGAGTGTTTCACCCATTTAAACTCAAAGTTAAGCTCTATGGTTTTCTTTGTATGGGGGGGTAAAGCTATTGGTAATGCCTCACATTTCTCGAGATTGATTTTATATCCCGATATCTGTGAGAATCTATCGAGGAGGTTGTATAAATTTGGGAGAGACAACAGGGGTTTCGTAACTGTAACCAAAATGTCATCCGCAAAGAGGGTGAGTTTGTATTCATCGTTAGCTATTGTGGCGCTGGTAATATCTGAAGATAGTCTTATTCTAGCTGCTAGAGCAAATATCAGGGGAGATAGAGGGCATCCCTGTCTTGTCCCATTCCTTATGGGAAAAGGTTTAGATCTATATCCTGCTGATACTACCTGTGCAGTGGGGCTAGAGTAAATTGCCTGAATTGCTTTAATAAAGGGACCATCAAACCCCATGTGCTGCAATACCTTCATCATGTATACCCAATCTATTCTATCAAACGCCATCTCCGCATCCAAAGATAGGAGCAGAGAAGGCGTTTCCTCCCTTCCCAGGTGTTCTATAATATTTATCATTCTTCTTATATTATCCGGGGCCTCCCTGTTTGCTACAAATCCCACCTGGTCCGGATGGATAAGTGAGGGCAATATAGTTTTTAAGCGATTGGCCAATATCTTGGTGAATATCTTTAGATCCTGATTTATGAGCGATATAGGGCGATAACTGGCGCAAAATTTGGGATTTTTCCCTGTTTTAGGAATGACCACAATTTTACAATTTTAGCCCCTAGTAATTCCTGTGGTATTTCCCGGCCCTCTAAGAAATGATTGCAGAATTTTGTGAGATGAGCCAATAATGTTGTACGAAATAGCTTATAATAATCCCCCGGGAAGCTGTCCGGTCCCGCTGCCTTTGCCACTTTCAATTCTTTTATGACCTGTATAACCTCTATTGGATATACGGGGGCATTTAGGATATTTTTATCCTCGTCCGAGATAACTGGGAGATGTGCATCATTTAAAAAGTTTTGTGTGTCTTTTTTAATAGCTGGTGAGTGTTTGGTTTTGTGTCCATCATAGAGTTGGCCGTAGTACCTTGCAAACTCATCTACTATCTCCTGAGGAGATGCTGTCGTATCTCCATTGGCTAGCTGTAAAGAGAGAATAGCCATGGCCCTATTTCTCTCCTGTAGTTTATGTGCCAGATATCTGTCTGGTTTATTGGCAAATATGAAATATTGTACTTTTAGTTTATGTAGTGTTTTAGTGGCATTGGTAGTCAGTAAGTTAGCTAATGTGGTTCTTTTTGCCTGCAAGGTTCTCAAGGTAATCTCATTATGTGTAAGTCTGTGTGACTTCTCTAAAGTGGCTATCTGCAAGGTTCTCAAGGTAATCTCATTATGTGTAAGTCTGTGTGACTTCTCTAAAGTGGCTAACTCTTGGTGGAGCGTAGATATCTGTTTTCAAAGTTGTCTGGTATGTGCCGCCTTCCCTTGCATTAGTATTCCCCTTAGATATGCTTTGTGGGCCGCCCATGTATATAAAGGTTTGGAGGTGGTATCTATATTTATGTCCCAGTACTCTTTAAGATATTTTAGGATATGGTCCTGTGCCAGGGGCTGCTTAAAGTATTGCGGGTCATAAGACCACGACCTTTCCCGCTTATGATCTTGTACCCCATCTAAAGATAGCATCAGTATGGAGTGGTCAGACCAAACGCAGGGGTGAATCTCAGAAGATAGTAAGATCGGGTGAAAGATTTGGCTGGTGTAGATATAATCAATTCTTGTATAATATTTATGTGCAGCAGAATAATAGGTGGTGTTGTTTGTAATTCCATATAAGGCCTGCCAGGTATCTATAAGAGTGTGGGACGCCAGGTGTTCATGAATGTGCTTTATATCCCGATTGTGTTGCTGTTTCTTATGTGACAAAGTCTCTCGGCTGGGTGTCTGGATCGGAGATAAGTTAATGTTAAAATCTCCAGCTACTATAATCCTATTTTGGGACCACTGAGTTAGAAGATGCGATATATGGGCAAAGAATTCTGTCTGTTTTGTATTAGGTGCGTATATATTGCAGAGTACTATATCTGTGTTATCAATTTGACCTTTAACTATTAAATATCTCCCCTCCTCATCTGTGGTTATGGATTCAAGTTCAAAGTTAAGGGCAGAGTGAATCAAGATGGAGACTCCTCTTTTTTTGGTAGAGGCTGTGGCATGGTAATGTTGTTGAAAGTACCTGGACCAATATTTAGGAACCTGATTATTAAGAAAGTGAGTCTCCTGTAAGAAAAGAATATTGGCTTTGATATTTATACTGTATATAGGTTCATTGCCACTCGTCTCTTTACATCAGTATTCAGACCTCTCACTTTGTGAGAAATTAATTTAAGTTTTGGGGCCATCTAAGTGGGTATAGGACAGGTGTGTGCATCTGGAATTTCTCTGATTGGAGTAAGCCTCTATCCATTCTACGACTGTTGCATCTGGGCGTGTATGATGTGCTACAACAATATGTGGCTCCAAAAGGAGGGTGCAGTAAGTAGTGTGAGTACAATAACAAATTAGTAAATTAATCATAGAAAAAAAACATAATAATTCCCTCACATGAGGGCAAGGTAGTAAGATAAATAACCTTAACATTTTAAATTTAAGTAACTGTGCAAGTGCTATAACTATGCAATAGAGAACAAGAACAACGGGCATGAGCCCTGTCTCTTCTACAGGTATATGGTAACTGCAGTTCATCTTTCTCCCAACTCCCTGCTTTACCCCATTACCTGCAGACATCTTCATATATAACCTGATGGTCTATACAGGGAGTCCCGTACCATACCTTTTAGGCTTACAAAGCTTCCATAGCAGGTTTCACAGCTACCACCTACTCATTAGAGAGTCACATAAAAGGGTACTTCATGGTAGATGGCTATGCTCCTCCTGCTTTTGTAAAGTTGTGCCTTTCATTTATTTTTCTTCCAGAAAAAAAAAATTCCCAAAAGGAAGCTGTGTTTAACTTATTCTTAGAATGTTTTTTACTGACTGTTTTCCATCTAGGAATGGTGTTTGATTTCAGAGATGCCTGGGGTTCCAGTTGTAGGGCCGAGACCGGCAGATCAGGCATTTTTGGTGTTTCTAGCCCCAGTCGTTGGCATAAGTCAGGGATGCCTGCAGCTTCCTTGATAGTTACAGTCAAGTTGTCCTTCAAAATATATAGAGCAAAGGGGAACCCCCATTTGTTTTGAATCTGTTGTTTTCTCAATAGCTGAGTTAAGGGACGAAAAGAGTTTGTCTTTGGAGAGTCCTAAAGGATAGGTCTTGATAGAATTGAACAACTGACCCCTGAAATTTAAACGTAGGAGCATTTCTAGCTGCCTAGAGTATTAGCTCCTTGTCTTGGAAGAGCAGCATCTTCACTATTACATCTCGCGGTGGAGCCTCCCCCTTAGGTTTAGCCCTCAGAGCTCTGTGAGCTCTTTCCATAGTAAAATCACTGTTTCCTTTATTTCCAGTTATGCTTCTGAAGAGTTGTTGTAGATAGGTATGTAGATCTTTACCATCCACTATCTCCAGGATACCTTTTAGCCTTAGATTGCTTCTTCTACTCCTGTTCTCTAGATCTTCAATCTTGTCTTGCATCTCTATGAACAGTTGGTGATGTGAGGCAATGGTTTGTGAAAGTCCATTCATATCCTGTGTAATTGCTTCTGTATGTTCTTCGATTGTATCCATTCTGCCTCCTAGTTCTGCAAAGTCAGACCTGATCTCTGTTAGGCTAGCTGTAACTGCTGTGTGCATGGAATCAATTTTAGTCCATAATTTATCAAAGCTAGTAGAGATATCCTGTTTTGAAACTAAGGATTGCAGGTCTGCTTTAGTTACTGGGGTCTGATCTGTGTTTGATATTGCAGATTCTGAATCTGAGTCCATGTCTTCTGGGTTCTCAGCATCTGGTTGGTCTATCTGTTTCATTGTTTTGGAAGACTTGAAGTATGTGTTCAAATATGTAGGCTTACTTCTTTTGTCTATGGAGGATTTCCTCCTGACAGACATTTCGGGAGACCTGTGAAAACCCCCAGGTTCTCACTATGAAGTAACGTCGTGGGTCAAGGAGCAGATGTCAATAGGAGTATAATCTGTTTGGTGCACAAAAGGAAACTTGTGAGGTTCTTAAAAGTTGGAGGGGGAGGCTCTCACCGCGCTGTCTCTATCTAGAGATGCATAGGGATTGTCAAGGTGGTTTTGGTATAATATTGGTGTTCTCTGTCCCACTATGGATGCTATATTCCGGGATACAGATCCCCAGATACCTCCGTATGACTCATGTTAACAGGCTAGCAGGGTATCAATCCACACTTGCACAGCATAAGGTCAGCGGCTAAAAGGTCAGCATATTTTTAGACTTCAGTCACACAGTTCTTGTCAGAATTCACTCTACTGCCGGCCTATCTCTACTCCCCAGGGGCAATGTCCTCACAGGACGATCACGGAAAAAGAGCCTCAGGATATGACCCACCACCACAAAGGATGGCAGGAAAAGGGAGGGGAGAGAGTAGTACCGTGTTGGTATCAGGTTATTACTGCTCAGATGAGACTTCTAGGGCTCTGGCTGCTCTGTGTCAAATTCAATGTGTAGGACCAAATTGGAGGCCAACAAATCTTGTATCACACCGAACTTTGCTTCGATAGCTGCAGGTTATTTGGACAAGCAGAGAAAAACAGCAGTATAGGCTCTCAGTTCTCGGTAGCTTATTTGTAAACCACCTGAGTAAATAAAGGCTGTGTTGTTTAAAAAAAGGATTGCTGTCTTATATCAAAGGCTGCAAGACAAGATGGCCTCCTTTCCCGCCACTGGCAGTCCTGCTAAAGTATAGTGTTAATCCTCCAATTGGCCTTATAAACCCAAAAGGGTGATAATTCAGCTGCAAAGTGTCCCAAAGTATATAGTCAGCTATCTGAATGTGTGCAGTTAATTTCCTTCTGTTACATTTTGGGAAATAGGCCCCGGAGTGTTTAAAACTGGTTTCTGTCAATAAAAGCGTTCAATCTCACCATTAGTAGTCTCCTGGGGTCTCTCTTTATTGCACACCTGTAATCGGATGGTTCACTCGCTTCTTTGCTCCTCTTTTTAGTGCCTGAGGTTTCGGAGTAGGCCACAGCCTTTCCTAGGAATCTGCTGGTTCTCGTTTGTAGATATATTGGAAATCGGCAGAAATCCACTCCAAAGTTACACCGGATAATCTCTGTTAGTATATCTATCACCTAGAGGGCTTTTTACGGTGATATTCCTCCAATAAAGGTGTAAAACTAGTGTTATTTGTCCCTTTCTATGCAGAGCTAAACAGAAGTGCTACTACTCCATTTGCTGGCAAACTCCGCCCCAAAGACATGTATTTTAAATTCACAATATCATATATATATATATATATAAATTTATATTTAATAATAAAATGTACATTATTATCTTTATGAAGAGCATAGGAATGTAAAATAAGCGTTTTGCGCATTGTGTTTTGCAATTTAGATTTTAACCTGGTCGGGTTAACACACATGAAAGCTTAGTACTCTTAATGCGAGTTATTGAGATATTAGATATAAAATATTACAAAAAAATATAAAAAAATATTGTTTATGTATTAAGAACAGAAAGTGTAAGTGTATTATGAACAAAACAGTATGGTTCTTGTGCTACTTTACAGATCACTAGTTATACCTCATCTTGAATTTTTGTATGCTTCTAGAAACTGGACTCTATTTATGAAGCTGCATATACAGCATCTATACTTTTCTCAGTACAGTTTTTCTTTTGTAAGTGTGTAACAGCAAGTATGTGCAAGACTAATTCTACTTTAAGCCCTCTCTCACCTTTAGATGTGGAGCACTTAAATAATCCCAGACTGATGTATCTGAGAGGATTGATAAGACCTGTGTTTATGCGATTGGTTGCTTTAGAGCAAATGGTTGTTCTCGAGCAATAACAAATGCAGGCAGTCTATATCATATTGCTAGCCACAAAAGGTGGCACACAGGTGCTCCAGACACACTGTCTCACTTGCAAGGCAAGTTCATGGGTTGTGGGTGAGTGAGGGAATTCCCTGTGAGGCTGCTATAAAGGACGGATGTACCATTACGTCACTAAGGTCCTTAAGCCATGTTTTTTTAGTGGTGTAATAGTTCATCCGCTTAGCCAAAGGGGTTAAAGGTAGAAGGAGAAGGAATACATTGCAGAAGTACTTTTTACAGAAGGGATAGTTGATTCAGGGAATAAGCTTCCAATAAAAATGGTAAGGACAAAAATCAGAGAGGATTTAATTATATACTAAGAATTAGCCTTATACTTCAGAAAGAAAAACAGACAGACTTAAAGGGACAGTCTACACAAAGAATATTATTGTTTAAAAAGATAGATTATGTCTTTACTACCCATACCCAAGCTTTGCACAACCAACATTATTAGATTAATATACTTTATAACATTTAAACCTTTACATTTCTGCCTGTTTCAAAGGCTCTATTGACAGCCTCTTAATCACATGCTTTTGTATTTGCTTTTCACAACAGGAGATTGCTAGTTCATGTGGGCCATAGATAATAATGTGTTCACGCCCGAGGAGTTATTAAAGAGTACACAACACAGTACTAAATGCAAGTCAATAGATAATAAATACAGTCATGTGATCAGGGATTGTCAGAAGAGGTTTAGATACAAGGTAATCACAGAGGTAAAAAGTGTACTAATATAACTGTGTTGCAAAACTGGGGAATGGGTAATGAAGGGATTGTAGTAGAATCTTCTTGCACTATTAATGGCATATAACTATTTTTAACCCCTTCAAAAGGGGGTTAAAGTTAAAATCAACTGCGGAGCAGCAATGCAGACCTAGATGACCATATCTTTTACGCCAATAACAGATGGAATATTTGTGTAGCTCACTGTACTCATGGCACTCACTCTCCTCTTGGTGCTGTTCTTAGTGCACAGAGATAAACACAAAGGGCCATGAGAGCTTTACAACAAAGTATACCAATAGAATAAAGTACATTTTATATTTAAATTGAAAAGTATCATAAAGTTGCATGCACAATCTGTACCATGAAAGTTTTTTTTTTTTATTGTCATCTTTTAATTTGCTCTATCAACAGTCACAATTCAAGGCTATATGAAATGTTGAAGCTAAATCATTTGATCAGCTTTTTCAAAGGATTTGAGTTTACCCTAATATGTCTATTTGTTGAAGGTTCTCAATGCAAAGTTACTGGTTGTTTGTTAATTGTGCAGTCAAGAGAAATGATTCATGGCTAAAGTAGAATTGAGATAAAATTTTACTATTCAAAATGTCAAACCTTGAATTGAATGTTAGGCAACTACTTTAAATGTAACATTCAGTTTAGGGGGTTGATCCGATAAAAAACGTCACCCGCAAAAGCTGGCGACGCCAATATTTGCGCGGGTTTGGTATCCTATATACGGCGTAACCTAGAAGTTACGCGTGTATATTTCTGCCGTCGCCCGTAGTTTTTTGGGCCATAGGCAGGTATACCAAACCCGTGCAATTTGGTATCCAATATACAGCGTAAGGACTTATGTGGCGAAAATGGAGAAATCTTACTCCATTTTCACCTCGCCACAAAAAGCAGCCGTAAGAAGCCTTACGCTGACTATTGGAGCCCCGTAACTCCCTAAACTGGCTGCTAAAATAAACCTAACACCTAACGCATGCGCAATGTCTATCTCCCTGTCAACCGCGATCTTCTAAAATAAACCTAACACCTAACGCATGCGCAATGTCTATCTCCCTGTCAACCGTGATCCCCCGCCGCAATCCCTAATAAAGTATTTAACCCCTAAACCGCCGCCATCTACATAAACTAACCCCCTACTGTGAGCCCCTGAAACCGCCACCATCTAACTGATCTATCCCCTAATGTGAACCCCTAAAACAGCCACCATCTAACTGATCTATTTCCTAATGTGAACCCCTTACACCGCCGCCATCTATATTAAAATTATTAACCCCTAATTTAATCTACCTACCCCGCCGCCAGCTATATTATCTATATTAACCCTAAGTATATTATAGTTAATATAGTTATTACATTATATATATTAACTATATTAACCCTAATTATATTAGGGTTAATATAGTTACTATAGTATTTATATTAACTATATTAACTCTATCTAACCCTAACACCCCTAACTAAATTCTTATTAAATAAATCTAATTCATATTATAAACTAAAATATTCCTATTTAAATCTAAATACTTACCTATAAAATAAACCCTAAGATAGCTACAATATAATTAATAATTACATTATAGCTATGTTAGGGTTTATATTTATTTTACAGGTAAATTGTTAATTATTTTAACTAGGTATAATAGCTATTAAATAGTTATGAACTATTTAATAGCTACCTAGTTAAAATAATTACCCAATTACCTGTAAAATATATCCTAACCTAAGTTACAAATACACCTACACTATCAATAAATTAAATAAACTACAAATATCTATCTAAAAATACAATTAAATAAATTAAACTAAATTACAAAAACAAACAAACACTAAATTACAAAAAATAAAAAAAAGATTACAAGATTTTTAAGCTAATTACACCTATTCTAAGCCCCCTAATAAAATAATAAAGCCCCCCAAAATAAAAAAATTCCCTACCCTATTCTAAATTAAAAAAAGTTCAAAGCTCTTTTACCTTACCAGCCCTTAAAAGGGCCTTTTGTGGGGGCATGCCCCAAAGAAAACTGCTCTTTTGCCTGCAAAAAAAAACACAATACCACCCCCCAACATTACAACCCACCACCCACATACCCCTAATCTAACCCAAACCCCCCTTAAATAAACCTAACACTACCCCCCCCTGAAGATCTCCCTACCTTGTATTCACCCCACCGGGCAGAACTCCTCATCCGATCCGGGCGATGTGTTCCAGCAAGCGGCAGTGAAGTCTTCTTCCATCCGGGCGATGTCTTGAAGCAACCGGCAGAGAGTCTTCTTCCATCGGCGATGTCTTCAAACAAATCGGCATCTTCAATCTTCTTTGTTCGCTCCTCCGCCGCGGAGCATCCATCCGGCACGACGACTTCCCGACGAATGAGGTTCCTTTAAATGACGTCATCCAAGATGGCGTCCGCCGAATTCCGATTGGCTGATAGGATTCTATCAGCCAATCGGAATTAAGGTAGAAAAATCTGATTGGCTGATTGAATCAGCCAATCAGATTCAAGTTCAATCCGATTGGCTGAACCAATCAGCCAATCGGATTGAACTTGAATCTGATTGGCTGATTCAATCAGCCAATCAGATTTTTCTACCTTAATTCTGATTGGCTGATAGAATCCTATCAGCCAATCGCAATTTGACGGACGCCATCTTGGATGACGTCATTTAAAGGAACCTCATTCGTCGGGAAGTCGTCGTGCCGGATGGATGCTCCGCGGCGGAGGAGCGAACAAAGAAGATTGAAGATGCCGATTTGCTTGAAGACATCGCCGATGGAAGAAGACTCTCTGCCGCTTGCTTCAAGACATCGCCCGGATGGAAGAAGTCTTCACTGCCGCTTGCTGGAACACATCGCCCGGATCGGATGAGGAGTTCTGCCCGGCGGGGTGAATACAAGGTAGGGAGATCTTCAGGGGGGGTAGTGTTAGGTTTATTTAAGGGGGGTTTGGGTTAGATTAGGGGTATGTGGGTGGTGGGTTGTAATGTTGGGGGGTGGTATTGTGTTTTTTTTTGCAGGCAAAAGAGCAGTTTTCTTTGGGGCATGCCCCCACAAAAGGCCCTTTTAAGGGCTGGTAAGGTAAAAGAGCTTTGAACTTTTTTTAATTTAGAATAGGGTAGGGAATTTTTTTTTATTTTGGGGGTTTATTATTTTATTAGGGGGCTTAGAATAGGTGTAATTAGCTTAAAAATCTTGTAATCTTTTTTTTATTTTTTGTAATTTAGTTTTTTTTTTTTTTTTGTAATTTAGTTTAGTTTATTTAATTGTATTTTTAGATAGATATTTGTAGTTTATTTAATTTATTGATAGTGTAGGTGTATTTGTAACTTAGGTTAGGATTTTTTTTACAGGTAATTGGGTAATTATTTTAACTAAGTAGCTATTAAATAGGTAATAACTATTTAATAGCTATTATACCTAGTTAAAATAATTAACAATTAACCTGTAAAATAAATATAAACCCTAACATAGCTATAATGTAATTATTTATTACATTGTAGCTATCTTAGGGTTTATTTTATAGGTAAGTATTTAGATTTAAATAGGAATATTTTAATTAATAATATTAATATTAGATTTATTTTAATAAGAGTTTAGATAGGATGTTAGAGTTAGATAGGGTTATTATACTTAATATATATATAATATAATAACGATATTAACTATATTAACCCTAATATAATTAGGGTTAATATAGTTAATATATATAATATAATAACTATATTAACTATATTAACCCTAATATAATTAGGGTTAATATATTTAATATAGCTGGCGGCGGTGTTGGGGGATTAGATTAGGGGTTAATACATTTATTATAGGTGGCCGCGGTGTAGGGGGATGTAGATTGTAGGCAAAAGAGCAGTTTACTTTGTGACAAAGCCCCGCCAAAAGCCCTTTTAAGGGCTGGCAAAAGAGCTGTTACTTTGGGGCAATGCCACGCAAAAAGCCCTTTTCAGGGCTATTTGTAGGGTTAGACTTAGGTTTAGTGGTAGGGATAGTTTAGTATTTTAGGGGTTAAATAATTTAATATAGATGGCGGCGGGGTAGGGGGATTAGATTAGGGGTTAATAATTTTAAAATAGATAGCGGCGGGGTAGGGGCTCACTTTAGGGGGTAGGTAAGGTAGATGGCGGCGGTGTTAGGGGCTCACTTTAGGGGGTTATAGATTTAATATAGCTGGCGGCGGTTTAGGGTTTAATAACTTTATTAGGTAGCGGCGTGCTCCGGGAGCGGCGGTTTAGGGGTTAATACATATTTTATTGTTAGGCTAGTGAGGGGGGATAGCGGATAGAGGGTTAGACGTGTTGGGCTATGTTAGGGAGGCGTGTTAGACTTGTCGGGCTATGTTAGGGAGGCGTGTTAGACAGTGTGGGTGATTTAGACTTTAGTCAGGTTTTGTAGGCGCCGGCAGTTTCTAACGTGCCGCAAGTCACTGGCGACGCCAGAAATTTGTACTTGCACAGATTTCTGGACATCGCTGGTTTGTCAGACTTACGGCATGTTAGCATCTGACGGCGACATATATGGTATAGCTTGAGTTGCGAGCTGAAACTGCGGGCGACGCGGGTTCCCTCACTTGCGCCGCAAACTACGATCTATATCGGATCGCGCCCTAGGAAATAAAAAGCATCTATAATAGAAAAGTACTAACTAATTTACAATTGTGGTGTATGAATTGAGTGATACAATGGAATTCTGCTGTTAGACACTCTGCAAATAACATTCTTCCTCTAAACATCCAATCTTGCCTAAGCAAGAGCTCTAATAATCAAGGTCTATGAATATTTCATTATGACAAATACAACCAAAATCCCCTTTTCAAAGAGGAAATATTACCTAACATAAAGAATACTCGGCTAGATTACGAGTTGTGGGTTAGGGTAAAAAAGCAGCGTTAAGAGGTCCTAACGCTGCTTTTTTACGTCCTCTGCTATTACGAGTCTTGAAGGTTTAGGGGCACCGCACACTTCTTTGGCCTAACCGCAAAACAGCTTGCGGAACTTCGTAAAGTCTTTTTTCTATGGGACTTCCATAGCGCCGGTATTACGAGTCTGTCCTGGGAGGCCAAAAAGTGAGCGGTACACCCTACCCTGCCAAGAGTCCTAACGCATTTAAAAGTCAGTAGTTAAGAGTTTTATGGTTCAACGCCGTAACATAAAACTCATAACTAAAGTGCTAAAAAGTACACTAACACCCATAAACTACCTGTTAACCCCTAAACAGAGGCCCTGCCGCATCGCAAACACTATAATAAAACTTTTAACCCCTAATCTGCTGCTCCAGACACCGCCACCACCTACATTATATATATGAACCCCTAATCTGCTGCCCCCAACATCGCCAACACCTACATTATATTTATTAACCCCTAATCTGCCGCCCCCAATGTCGCCGCAACCTACCTACATTTATTAAGCCCTAATCTGCTGCCCCCAACGTCGCCAACACTATAATAAACATATTAACCCCTAAACCGCCGCACTCCTGCCTCGCAAACATTAGTTAAATATTATTAACCCCTAATCTGCTGTCCCTAACATCGCCACCACCTATCTACATTTATTAACCCCTAATCTGTCGCCCCCAATGTCGCCGCCACTATACTAAATGTATTAACCCCTAAACCTAAGTCTAACCCTAACCCTAACACCCCCTAACTTAAATATAATTACAATAAATCTAAATAAATATTACTATCATTAACTAAATTATTCCTATTTAAAACTAAATACTTACCTATAAAATAAACCCTAAGCTAGCTACAATATAACTAATAGTTACATTGTAGCTAGCTTAGGGTTTATTTTTATTTTACAGGCAAGTTTGTATTTATTTTAACTAGGTAGAATAGTTATTAAATAGTTATTAACTATTTAATAACTACCTAGCTAAAATAAATACGAAAGTAGCTGTAAAATAAAACCTAACCTAAGTTACCCTAACACCTTACACTGCACTATAATTAAATAAATTAACTAAATTAAATACAATTACCTAAATTAAATTAAATTAGCTAAAGTACAACGCCCCCCCACTAAATTACAGAAAATAATAAACAAATTACAGATATTTAAACTAATTACACCTAATCTAATAGCCCTATTAAAATAAAAAAGCCCCCCCAAAATAAAAAAAACCCTAGCCTAAACTAAACTACCACTAGCCTTTTGCGGGGCATTGCCCCAAGTAAACAGCTCTTTTACCTGTAAATAAATACAAACAACCCACCCAACAGTAAAACCCACCACCCACACAACCAAGCCCCCAAATAAAATACTATCTAAAAAAACCTAAGCTCCACATTGCCCTGAAAAGGGCATTTGGATGGGCATTGCCCTTAAAAGGGCAGTTAGCTCTTTTGCAGGCCCAAAGTTCCTAACCTAAAAAATAAACCCACCCAATACCTAAAAAATAAACCCACCCAATTAAAAAAACCTAACTTACCCCCTGAAGATCGACTTACTGGGAGAAGTCTTCATTGAAGCCGGGCCGGAGTCCTCAACGAAGCCGGGAGAAGTCTTCATCCAAGCCGAGCGAAGTGGTCCTCCAGACAGGCAGAAGTCTTCATCCAGACGGCATCTTCTATCTTCATCCATCCGGCGCGGAGCGGGTCCATCTTCAAGACATCCGACACGGAGCATCCTCTTCATCCAATGACTAAAGGTGAATGAAGGCACCTTAAAGTGACGTCATCCAAGATGGCGTCCCTTAGATTCTGATTGACTGATAGAATTCTATAAGCCAATCAGAATTAAGATAGAAAAAATCCTATTGGCTGATCCAATCAGCCAATAGGATTGAGCTCACATTTAATTGGCTGTTCCAATCAGCCAATAGAATGTGAGATCAATCAGCCAATCACAATCTAAGGGACGACATCTTGGATGACGTCACTTAAAGGTACCTTCATTCAACTTTTGTCGTCGGATGAAGAGGATGCTCCACGTCAGATGTCTTGAAGATGGACCCGCTCCGCGCCGGATGGATGAAGATAGAAGATGCCGCCTGGATGAAGACTTCTGTCTGTCTGGAGGACCACTTCGCCCGGCTTGGATGAAGACTTCTCCTGGCTTTGTTGAGGACTTCAGCCCGGCTTGGATGAAGACTTCTCTTTATTTGGGGGCTGGTTGTGTGGGTGGGGGGTTTACTGTTGGGGGGGGGATTGTTTGTATTTTTTTTACAGGTAAAAGAGCTGATTACTTTGGGGCAATGCCCCGCAAAAGGCCATTTTAAGGGCTATTGGTAGTTTAGTTTAGTTAGAGGACTTCGGCCCGGCTTGGATGAAGACTTTTCCCGGTAAGTCGATCTTCAGGGGGTTAGTGTTAGGTTTTTTTAAGGGTGTATTGGGTGGGTTTATTTTTTAGGTTAGGGACTTTGGGCCTGCAAAAGAGCTTACTGCCCTTTTAAGGGCAATGCCCATCCAAATGCTCTTTTAAGGGCAATGTGGAGCTTAGTTTTTTTAGATAGTATTTTATTTGGGGGGTTGGTTGTGTGGGTGGGGGGTTTACTGTTGGGGGGTTGTTTGTATTTTTTTTTACAGGTAAAAGAGCTGATTACTTTGGGGCAATGCCCCGCAAAAGGCCCTTTTAAGGGCTATTGGTAGTTTAGTTTAGGCTAAGTTTTTTTTTAATTTTGGAAGGGCTTTTTTATTGTAATAGGGCTATTAGATTAGGTGTAATTAGTTTAAATATCTGTAATTTGTTTATTATTTTCTGTAATTTAGTGGGGGGTTTTGTACTTTAGCTAATTTAATTTAATTTAGGTAATTGTATTTAATTTAGTTAATTTATTTAATTATAGTGTAGTGTTAGGTGTTATTATAACTTAGGTTAGGTTTTATTTTACAGGTACTTTTGTACTTATTTTAGCTAGGTAGTTATTAAATAGTTAATAACTATTTAATAACTATTCTACCTAGTTAAAATAAATACAAACTTGCCTGTAAAATAAAAATAAACCCTAAGCTAGCTACAATGTAACTATTAGTTATATTGTAGCTAGCTTAGGGTTTATTTTATAGGTAAGTATTTAGTTTTAAATAGGAATAATTTAGTTAATGATAGTAATATTTATTTAGGACGGAGGACTTCCGGTGGGGGCGGAGCCGCTAGACACGCTGCACGGCTCACGGCGCTTTAGCGAAGGGAGCTAGGAAATCTCCCCCAGCTAAAAGTTGCTTGCGCTATCCGGAATCCCTGGGGCCGGTTGCAAGTTTTACAGATGCAGTCTACGTCTGAGCAGAGGAAGCCCTTTACTGGCGGTAAAGCCCGGCGGTGGATACCGCAACTACCGCAGAAAAAAACCGGCAGATTGGAGGAGAAGGACAGTAAAGTCGGGTAAGAGAGATATTACCCATGAAGTGGTTGGCCTTGCTGACTGGAGTAGCCGCTTGTAGGAGGGGGCAGTCTGCCTGCAGAGAGATCTGTGGGGAGCGCGCCCTCCTCGCGGTGAAGAGCGTCACAGGTGTTTGTTTGTTTGGCCTGACTGACCGATAGCGGGAAGGAACCCCGGCTTTACCTCTATAAGGTTTTTGAAGCGGACTGCCAAATGTTTCTTTATACCTAATAAGGCATATCTGGCTTACAGACATAGCGTACATACACTGGGTATCTTGGCTCCTGGGAGCTGAAGATTCACAAGAGGTGGATGATGCTAAGTGTCCCCCTTGAGGGATTGAATGGACATAAGCTAGGGAGAAGTGACATTTCTTCTATCTGGTGAATTCTCTTTTCACCCCCCTTCTCCTGCTCATCTATTTCCCTTTCGATGGTCTAGGGGTAACAAGAGTCTGAAATGTTCCCTAAAGAAGAATTAGGAGTATTTTTTCATCAAGGTGCCAAAGTATAGCAGAACTGATTACAACTGATGGTATTTAGAACTGCCGCAATTAGTTCATAAAGATGAACTTTGCCTTAAGATATAAGGCGCAACAGTATATCGGTTCCTGACCTTTTTGAAGATGGTGACTCTCATTATCTAGGCTATTTCTATGCTACCTGGAGGCTTATAGAAAGCTAAGAGACTAGGCCTGGGCAATCTGGCTTTTTCCTCATGTGACACATTATATGTTATATTACATGTTTCAAGAATGGTGCACTTATTTTCTGTTTAACAGTTTCCCTCTTTAGGAGAGAAGAGAAAGAGGGATTTAGACTGTTAAGTAATTGCTTAAATTTAGTTAAACAAATCGACCCTTTTTTTGATATAGATTGGTATATGCAATTTTTCTATTTTCTTGTTAGCATAAGTTTATTAATTGCATTGAGAAATGATTTATTATAATGCCAAAGATATGCTGGTTAAATTAGGAATGTTTAAGGGATATAGCCCTTATTAATTTCTATATGTAGATTAGTTGCTGATCCTCACAGGCGCCCGCTGCCCACAATTATAAATTGGGTGAGATATTAGGCCGTAATTGCACTAATTTTTATAAATATACACTTATAGTTTAATACACAGTCACACTCATAAAAAAAAACAAAAAAAAAAAAAACACATACATACACTTGAACTTGAAGCTTAACTTACAGTTTTTACTCTTTTTAGGGACCCTAGTCCCCCTGGGATTTGCTCACTTTTTTCACATTTTTTTTTTTTTTTTCTTTTGTTTGTTTTACTTTTCACACTCACTATCAGTATTCACAGAATATATGGAAAGATACATTACACACATGAAACAGAGTTCTCCCATAATGCCACCCAAAGGCAAGGATAGAAAGGTTAGGAGTGCGGATAAAATTAGGGAGGACTTCATGTAATTTTCCTACTTGCCGGTTCCGGATGCAGCTACACCGCGCTCACCTTGGTTTCTAGGAGTGCGGATACCTCATTGGACCCCATATCAGAGGGGGCTATATCCCATGTGGACATTAGTAGTTTAGTATCTCAATTAACAGATGTTTTCACTCCTCAATGTGATATTATTAAGAAGGAGCTCAGCAGTATTTCTACAGATATTATTTCTCTATTAAACGAGGTCAAGCAATTCGCCTCAAGGATGCTAGAGGCGGAAAATAGGATCTCTGACTTAGAGGACCAGGTCAATGTCCAAGATAAAGTTATCCAAGATTATGATGGCAAGATTACTGGCTTACAATTCCGTCTGGAGGATCTTGAGGATCGCTCCAGACGGAATAATATAAGAATCATTGGTCTTCCTGAGTCCCCTGAGTACGAAGATCTTATAAAAGTCACTTCTCTATTATTACCCAAAGCTTTAGGTTTCCCTGAACAACAACTACCCTTAGAGGTAGAAAGAGCTCATAGGGTCGGATACAGTAGAACAAATATGGCCAGGGGTGATAGAAGCAGAATGTGCATTTTTAAATTGCTTAGATTTCAGGATAAAGTAAACCTGTTAAAAGCATATAGAAAGATGGGGGAATTTGTGTTTGAAAAAAACAAGCTATTAATGTTTCAAGATTTTTCAATAGAAACATCTACTAAAAGAAAACAGATGATCCCGCTATGTACCAAGATTATTGATAAAGGGTTTAAAGCCTGGGTTGTGTACCCCGCAAAGATTATGATAGAAGAAAATGGGGTTAGACGAATCCTTAATAATCCCCAAGAGGCCCATGAATTTATTAGTACCCTGTAGTATATTAGGGAAATTAATTTAAGTCTAGATAGGGAAAATTATGTTAAGTAAGTTAGATGCACTATGTGTTAGGGTATGTGCTGTTTCTTTGTGTGTTTTTTTTGTGTTTACTATGATGATTATAGATATGTCTTGGTTGGTTGCAGTGCACACTGATAGTGTTAAATGGAAAAAAAGAATTTATATTGTTGTTGAGCACTTACTATCATAAAATTGAATATTCCGCAGGTATAGGATGGGCAGTTTTTTTTTTATTATGTAGGGTTTTTTTTTTTTTTTTTCTCTCTCTCTCTCTCCGGTCCTCTTCGCCCCTCTCTTTCCCCTTCCACCTCTGGGGTTAAGTTAATTTAGACCATAGTTTAAAAATTAGCTTATCAGTGTACTTATATTTTAAATATATTTAATGGCAGTTAGGATTAATATGCTTTCTTGGAATGTAGGGGGCATTACGTCGCCTAGAAAACGCAAATTGATTATTAAACATCTGGTGAAATTTAATCCCGATATTGTGATGTTGCAGGAAACACATTTGAATTTGGCAGAAGCTATGAAATTAAAGTGTAAATGGGTAGGGGAATGTGTTGCAGCTCCAGGAGTTAAAAGAAAATCAGGGGTAGCTATCTTGTTTCATAAAAATCTAGATTACAATATTGTGAAAAAGGAGATTGACCCAGAAGGAAGATACCTGATATTACATATTCAGATTAATAGGTGCAATTTTGTCATATGCAATATATACGGCCCCAATTCTTTTTCTCCCACTTTCTGGGAAAATATTAGAAGTAAATTATTTTTATTATCAGCAGCTAATTTAGTTTTAGGGGGGGATTTTAATATGACGCTATGTCCCATTTTAGACAGATTGTCCTCAAAAAATCTACGTGAAAATAACAAAGTAGCAAAATACTTTAAGTCTTTTTGTCATGAATTAAAATTAATTGATATATGGAGATTTAAAAATCCAGAATTGCGTAGTTTTTCATGTGAGTCTAAATCCCACATGACATTTTCGAGAATAGATATGTTCTTAATCTCTAAACCACTTGCCTTATGTAGATCAGAAGCAAAGATCCATGATATTGTTATTTCTGATCATGCGGTAATCTCTTTCACATTGGTGGCCATCTCCCCCCCTAAGGCCCAGAACACGTCTTTTTTTTTCCCTCGATTTTTGACGGATAGTCCTAAGTTCAGCAATTGGTTAAAACAGAAGTGGAAGGACTATGTTACCTTCAATATAGGGCAATTTAGTAAACCAGAGGTATTTTGGGAAGCAGCGAAAGCTGTATTAAGGGGGGAAATTAAACTTTATTTATCTACTTGGAAGAAGAAAAAGCTGGAGCAAGAATTACAGTTAACAGCACAAGTTAGAAATGCTCTTAGAAAATGTTATGTCGATCAGACAAGAGATAACTGGGATAGATATTGTAAATTGAAAAGGGAAAGAGATATCTTCCTCAAACAAAGGTCACAGGAAGATGAATTGAAAATAAACTATCAATTTAGAGGTCATTATGGGACCTCAGCCAAATTTCTGGCTAAAGTAGCTAAGGTGAGAAAAAGTAAGAATCTTATCTCGACTATTAAAGTGGAGACCATAAAGTATACTAATACAGAAGATATTAGTCAGACATTTTTTAACGTATTTCAACGGCTTTACGCGGAAACACAGGTTAATGCGGACAACGCATTAAACTTTTGGGCGAGTGTCAATCTCCCTAGTATTCCGGAGGATAATTTATCAGAGCTCAACAGACCTATCTCAGAGGAGGAAGTTCTTGAGGCTATACAATCAGCTAATCTTAATAAATCACCAGGACCGGATGCTATACCGATTGAATTTTACAAAATTCTGAAGGAAGAAGTAAAATTATCATTAGTGAATCTGTTTAATTATTATTTTTCTGCTGGTAATCCAATGTCTAATTATTTCTCGGCTGCGCGTATATCCTTGATCTTAAAGAAAGGTAAGGACCCGGAAGATCCAGGGTCGTATAGGCCTATATCAGTACTCAATGCTGATTATAAATTGCTGACTGCTATTATCTCGATTAGGCTGGCCAAGTTATTAGATGGGATTATCCATCCAGATCAAACTGGATTGATGAGGGATAGGAATTCTCTTAAGAATATACGTCAAGTGACTACATTTCTGGATTATGCATGGAATCTAGATCCCAAGAACGAACAATTTAAAAAGATTTCTGAAGCAGCTATTTTAACAGTAGATGCTGAGAAGGCCTTTGATGCAGTGAATTGGAACTACCTATTTACAGCATTGGAACGGTTTGGATTCAAGAATCAGTTCCTGGAATTTGTCAGGAATTTATATAAAAACCCGATTTCATCTCTCTGCATCAATGGCCATTCTTCCCCATATATTTCACTTAAAAGAGGGACAAGACAAGGGTGTCCCCTCTCCCCATTGCTTTTTAATTTAGCATTGGAGCCTTTTGCTATTTTATTGCGGGATAGGCTATTAGGGATTCAACTCGGTTCCTTTAGGTTAAATACTCTCTTATATGCGGACGATTTGTTAATATTCCTGGATAAGGCACAATATGCCATCCCCATACTGTTACAACTATTTAAAAAATGTTCCTCCTTCTCAGGATATAAAATAAATTTTGATAAGAGTGAACTCCTCTGGGTAGTCAAGAAAGGATCCAACTGGGAAGATCACCCTTTCAACGTGGTTGAGTTCTTTCGATATCTAGGTATTACCTTTCATAGAAACCCAACAATCTGGTATAAATTAAATTTTCCTCCGATATTAAAAAAAAATTAAAAATGATCTTGAAAACTGGGCCTCGCTCCCTATCTCATTGACTGCTAGAATTAATCTGATTAAAACTATTATCTTCCCTAGAGTTCTATATCTTCTCCAGAATCTCCCGCTATTTATGACCAATAAAGACATTTGTAATGTACAGTCTTGGTTATCTAAATTTATATGGGGTGATAAGAAGCCAAGGATTAGTCTTAGTAAACTGATGCAGAAACGTTCTAGGGCAGGGCTGGCCTTACCAGACTTTAGGCTTTATAACTTGTCTAGCTTAGTCAAACTGGCCATCGATTGGATCACAGGGGTAGATAAGTTCGTGACAATAGAGCTAGAATCATTCCTGATCTCCCCTTTTTCATTGAAAGCTGTTCTCCATTGCCCGGTACTAAAGTTACCCTCAAATCTTAGTAAACTAATTTCCCTTAAAAATTTTATTATAGCTTGGCAAAAAATTTGTCAAATATTAAAAATCTCCCCATTTTTTTCGGAATTTCTCCCTATAGTAGGTAATCCGGAATTTACTCCGGGTATAAATCAGGGAGTGTTTAGATTATGGGCTGAAGCTGGACTGACTTACGTTTATCAGTTATTTGATGATAATCAGTTATTATCCTCAGAATTATTATTTCAAAGGTTTAATTTACATTATTCGAATCTATTTGCTTATTTTCAATTACGGCATTATATATTTACGCAAAAATGGAATACTGAATTTTTAGGGGATTGGTTGGACATTAAAAATATTATCTGGCAATTTTCTCTGGGTCAGTCTTCGATATCATTGATCTACGATATTCTTCTGGCTAGACAGGGTGAATTATGCGTAGATAAACTATATACCTTTTGGAAGAAATATTTACCAGAATTAGAGGAGGACAGGATTGAGCGAAGCTTTACAGAGTTAGAAAAATTACAAGTTTCCATATCATGGAAAGAAGCGCACCTAAAATTAGTCAACAATTATTATCTTTCCCCAGATAAAATGGCCAGATTCTATCCTTCTCAGAATTATGCCTGCCCAAGGTGTTCTAGGGATAGGGCGGATATTCTCCATATGTTTTGGTCTTGTCCAAAGATCCAACAATATTGGCAAAAGATAAGATTCTGGTATAGTAAAATCTATAGAGATATGGCACCATTCACTGCTGATGAGGTAGTTTTTCTAACTAATGCTGAGTTACGCCCTAAAAGGGTGATAAAGATATTTAATACAATTATTATAATTGCGAGACAGTTAATCACCAAAGGCTGGAAAGATCATACAGCCCCTAGAGTCACAGGGTTCCTTAAAGAAATCCAGTTTCAAATTTTATTTGAATCCTTTCATACTAAATTTTTAGCTGAACGTAGGGTCAGGGCCTTCCTTCTGGATTGGTCTCCACTAATTATTTCTTACCCATTACAGATTCAAAGACGTATTTTACAACCCTTCTTAAACACTATAGCCTTCTTAGAATTGGTTATATTAGAATTATTCCTGTCAACATGGATATCGGGTCCCCGGGAGATAACATTATGAAATAGTAATTATGCAATAATAAGTAGAGAAAGAGAAGAGGTAGGGCAAGCAAGAGAAGTAGGTGGTGGGCGGAGGGGGTGGGGGGGGACGGAGAGAGAGAGAAAGTGTATAGTATAGATTTTTCTTTTTTTTTTTTTTTTTCTCTCTTTCTTCTTTTCTTTTTTTCTCCCGGTTCTCATTAGTGGTTTAAATATTTATAAAATTTCCAGCGGTATAATTGATCAGATTCTAAAAGTCAGGTATTAGTATTTACTTGTCTTGTTACGTCTGCTCGGCATCACTCACTATTGTTATTCTTTATATTTCTGTCTTTGTATATGTATGAAGGCCTTGCATGGCACAATGAAATACAACTTGACATGTATTTATTTTCTTTTCTGTTGGTGCTGGAACTAATAAAGATATTAAAAAAAAAAAAAGTAATATTTATTTAGATTTATTGTAATTATTTTTAAGTTAGAGGTGTTAGGGTTAGATTTAGGTTTAGGGGTTAATAACTTTAATATAGTGGAGGCGGCGTTGGGGCGCAGATTAGGGGTTAATAAGTGTAGGTAGGTTGCGGCGACATTGGGGGAGGGAGATTAGGGGTTAATAAAAATAATGTAGGTTTTGGCGATGTTGGGGGCAGCAGATTAGGGGTTAATAATATAATGTAGGTGGCGGCAATGTCAGGGGTGGCAGATTAGGGGTTAATAAGTGTAAGATTAGGGGTGTTTAGACTCGGGGTTCATGTTAGGGTGTTAGGTGTAGACATAACTTATTTCCCCATAGGAATCAATGGAACTGCGTTAGTGAGTTTTACGCTGCTTTTTTGCAGGTGTTAGACTTTTTTTCAGCCGGCTCTCCCCGTTGATTCCTATGGGGAAATCGTGCACGAGCACGTACAACCAGCTCACCGCTGACTTAAGCAGCGCTGGTATTAGAGTGCGGTAATGAGCAAAATTTTGCTCAACGCTCACTTCTTGTCTTTTAACGACGGGTTTCTGAAAACTCGTAATACCAGCGCTGCATGTAAGTGAGCGGTAAGACAAAAATGCTCATTAGCACCGCACAGCCTCTAATGCAAAACTCGTAATCTAGGCCATAGTATGCAACACGAAGCATTGAAACATTTTTTTGAGCATAAGAAAAAAAATTGTCTAAAAATAAAATATATGTATACACATACAGCAAGTATGTGTTTTCATTGCATATTATTTTAACTATGTTATTTAATACATACCATTGTAGCATTGTACTGTATACAGGGAGTGCAGAATTATTAGGCAAATGAGTATTTTGACCACATCATCCTCTTTATGCATGTTGTCTTACTCCAAGCTGTATAGGCTCGAAAGCCTACTACCAATTAAGCATATTAGGTGATGTGCATCTCTGTAATGAGAAGGGGTGTGGTCTAATGACATCAACACCCTATATCAGGTGTGCATAATTATTAGGCAACTTCCTTTCCTTTGGCAAAATGGGTCAAAAGAAGGACTTGACAGGCTCAGAAAAGTCAAAAATAGTGAGATATCTTGCAGAGGGATGCAGCACTCTTAAAATTGCAAAGCTTCTGAAGCGTGATCATCGAACAATCAAGCGTTTCATTCAAAATAGTCAACAGGGTCGCAAGAAGCATGTGGAAAAACCAAGGCGCAAAATAACTGCCCATGAACTGAGAAAAGTCAAGCGTGCAGCTGCCAAGATGCCACTTGCCACCAGTTTGGCCATATTTCAGAGCTGCAACATTACTGGAGTGCCCAAAAGCACAAGGTGTGCAATACTCAGATACATGGCCAAGGTAAGAAAGGCTGAAAGACGACCACCACTGAACAAGACACACAAGCTGAAACGTCAAGACTGGGCCAATAAATATCTCAAGACTGATTTTTCTAAGGCTTTATTGACTGATGAAATGAGAGTGAGTCTTGATGGGCAAGATGGATGGGCCCGTGGCTGGATTGGTAAAGGGCAGAGAGCTCCAGTCCGACTCAGACGCCAGCAAGGTGGAGGTGGAGTACTGGTTTGGGCTGGTGTCATCAAAGATGAGCTTGTGGGGCCTTTTTCGGGTTGAGGATGGAGTCAAGCTCAACTCCCAGTCCTACTGCCAGTTTCTGGAAGACACCTTCTTCAAGCAGTGGTACAGGAAGAAGTCTGCATCCTTCAAGAAAAACATGATTTTCGTGCAGGACAATGCTCCATCACACGCGTCCAAGTACTCCACAGCGTGGCTGGCAAGAAAGGGTATAAAAGAAGAAAATCTAATGACATGGCCTCCTTGTTCACCTGATCTGAACCCCATTGAGAACCTGTGGCCCATCATCAAAAGTGAGATTTACAAGGAGGGAAAACAGTACACCTCTCTGAACAGTGTCTGGGAGGCTGTGGTTGCTGCTGCATGCAATGATGATGGTGAACAGATCAAAACACTGACAGAATCCATGGATGGCAGGCTTTTGAGTGTCCTTGCAGAGAAAGGTGGCTATATTGGTCACTGATTTGTTTTTGTTTTGTTTTTGAATGTCAGAAATGTATATTTGTGAATGTTGAGATGTTATATTGGTTTCACTGGTAAAAATAAATAATTGAAATGGGTATATATTTGTTTTTTGTTAAGTTGCCTAATAATTATGCACAGTAATAGTCACCTGCACACACAGATATCCCCCTAAAATAGCTATAACTAAAAACAAACTAAAAACTACTTCCAAAACTATTCAGCTTTGATATTAATGAGTTTTTTGGGTTCATTGAGAACATGGTTGTTGTTCAATAATAAAATTAATCCTCAAAAATACAACTTGCCTAATAATTCTGCACTCCCTGTATTGATACATAATAAATAATAACTATTGTTCTTTTATTTGCATATAGATACAAGACATAAAATATGACAAAATCTAGTAAAATAATATTAAAAGAAAAGTGGCAATAAATTCTAAAGAAATCAAGATGATTTTTTTTTTAATGAGAAGTTGTAACCTGTTATGTGTGGAGGACAGTAGAGGGTGTCCTTTTCTAAAAGTGCCTTAAAACATGTTAAGATCCATGCAGATCTTAAAAGGGCTAATTAAGTAAAAAATAGTTTGCATAAAACAATTGTTTAAAAATTGCTGGCAAGTATTTTAAAATATTTTTCAAAAATAAACAAAAATACTTACATAGGTATGCTGTCTGAAGCACTGTGCTCCACCCCCACCCCCCTTATCAGTGTTTAGACACAGGCATTGTATTTCAACTGAGTTCACAGCTTCTAGGCATGCTCCAGCAGATAATCACTGTGAACTTTGCATTCTACCAAAGAAACAATAGATATAGATAAAGCCATAGAAGTAAATGTGTGGGGGGGGGGGTTAGAGCTTTGCCATTCAGAAACTTAAAAGAAAGGGTTAATGGCAAGGCACTGCAGTATAAAGTTGAAGGTAAAGTAATTTTTCGTACATATTACTATCTTTTGTCTATATTCCAACTTGTTTTATGTTCCATTAAGCAAAAAATGACCCATTATTTGAAATAAGGTGCCACTCCTTTAAATCAGGAGAAATGTCACTTTTGATTTGGTCACTCTTTTGCTGATCATAGTGAGGGCCCCTATCTCACCCTGTAATATATTAAGGTCTAGATTACGAGTGGAACAATATTTATTGCTCTTGCTCATGCGTTAATTCTACTAAAAGTAAACTTTTTGTGTCATAAGTTGAAAGTAAAAAGTTTTTGCTTGTATGCTAACCCGATGTGCGTAATGAGCAGATGTTAGAATATCACAACAGTGTTAATGTATTCCCCTAGAGACATCAATGAAGTGCTGCACAAACATGATCATGTTTAAAAAAGTTTGCTAACCCGATATGAAATATTAATATTTCACATTCCAATGCTCTTCACTTAGAAGAATATGTTCTATTTATTCATAAATATATATTTTATATATATGCTGTTTTTATTTGGTACAATATATATGAGAGGCTCCAATGCACTTATATGTATGTCTATATATGTGTACCTAGGTATTTATGCAATTATATGTGTATATAGGTCTGTATAATAAATACATATATAAACACATAATATATAAATACATATGTACACATACATAAATATATATATATATATAAATAATAATAATAATAATAATAATAATAATAATAATAATAATTATAAAAGGCCAAGTATGTTTGTCTGAGGCAGTCATGCGCAGTAGAGACTGTTTGAGACAAACATACCTGGCCTTACTTCTCTCTCTGCTGCAATCTCGCTAAAAGTAGCAAGATTGCGCTATTTCTGCATGCCCCACAAGTGGGGCAGTGTAGAAATAGTCTTGCAGAGGTACACTCTGTGTCCCTCTTTGCATCGGGCAGCAGTGGTGCCGATCGTTGGTTGTATGGGAGGGTTAGGAAGGAGGCGGGTGGGTGGACCATCGCTGGAGGGGGGCGGGAGGAGCAGGAACAGGTGGGAACGCAACACTACAAAAAAAATGTATGCTAAGAGCGGCAGGAAGGTGGAAGAAGGGAATAGGGAGAAAGAGGTACAGGGGGATCCTAGAGTGGAGGGGGAAATAAAGGCTAGGGAAAGGATCTTGGAGGGGGACATTTTGGCCACACTAGTATATATATATATATACACACAGTATATATATATATATATATATATATATACACACACAGTATATATATATATATATATATATATATATATATATATATACACACAGTATATATATATATATATATATATATATATATACACACACACAGTATATATATATATATATATATATATATATATATATATATATATATATAATACGTGGAAATCTGCACTCTCTCTCTGGGCTTTACATAAGATGAAACAATCCTTTAATTATTTATTAACTTTATGTCAAGCCCAGAGAGTGCTGATTTCCACAGTCTACTGATAATTATTCAGCACCCTGGCACATAAACTGTTATGTGTGTGAGAGTGCACCTATTCTGGACTTCTATATATAGAGAGTTCATAGAAAAAAGCACTCACTGGTCCAGCAGCGTCTATAGCAACAAAATAATTTTTATTCGTGTGACGTTTTGGGACAAAACAAGTCCCTTTTTCTGACCTCTTGTTTGTCTCGAAATGTCACACAAATAAAAATCAATTTGTTGCTATAGACGCTGCTGGACCAGTGAGTGCTTTTTTCTATGAATACCCACAGAGCACCCTGGCAGTTGTTTCAAGTTGGTGGGAGTGTATACACACCATTTGCTGTGTGTATATATATATATATATATATATATATGTTTGTATTTGTTTGTTATATTTTGTCTTATATTGCAATGTCTCACTGTTGTAATTTTATCTCTGTACTCATGGACAGTGCTTCGGACTGTTTTAAATAAACATAGATATATAAATGTATATATACATTTTAGACATGTTTTTGTTTGTATCTCAATGTTAAAGATTTTTGCATGCCTTTTATTTTCCAAAACCTGAGACCTCATATTTTTGAGCCCTTATAACTTCTTATTATGCAATATTTTTATTAAATAATTGTTATTAGATAGTGTTATTATGAGTGTAACTATATTTTTAAATGTATCTTATAAATCTGTTTTGTGCAACTTTTAATTCGAGCGTAACTTTTAACCAGAGCTCCGAAGTCATACTATCCCAACGAGCATTGAATTCAATTGCGCTTGAGCAAATTAGTTAATTTTTAACTTGAAATATGCATGCTACTTTCTACGTGTGCAAAGCGTCGTGATAACCCCTTATTGTTCGATCACAACAGTTAGAGCGGAGCTCATAATTTAGCCCTTGATAGGGCATAACAATTTCTCTAAAGAAAAAAAAAGTAAAATTCACTATTTTGTATAAAGCGTCCTTTTGACATTCAGGTAACCCATATTTTAATAGTCACGGACCAATTGCTACAAATGCTACACAAAGTATCCTTTTTATATAGAGGGTAACTAGACTCTGTGAGAGACCACCCTTTGTTATTCTTTTGTCAGTTGAATGGTCTCATGCTCTAGTCATTGGTAAGTTACTGACATTAAAGGGACAGTAATCACCAGAGTTGATTTTGTTTAAAAAGGTAGATAATCCCTTTATTACCCATTCCCCAATTTTGCATAACCAACACTGTTATAATAATATACTTTTTACCTCTGTGATAACCTCGTATCTATGGCTCTGCAAACTGCCCCCTTATTTAAGTTCTTTTGACAGACTTGCATTTTTACCCAATCAGTGCTTGCTCCTAGGAGCTTCACTTGCCTGAGCTCAATGTTATCTATATGAAACACATGAACTAACGCCCTCTAGTGGTGAAAAACTGTCAAAATCCTTTCAGATTAGAGGTGGCCTTCAAGGTCTAAGAAATTAGCATATATACCTCCTAGATTTAGCTTTCCACTAAGAATACCAAGAGAACAAAGCAAAATTGGTTTATATATAAAAGTTGTTTAAAATTACATGCCCTATTTAAATCATGAAAGTTTTTTTTTTTTACTTGACTGTCCCTTTAAATGACAATAATCTATCGAATTAATTTACTATCTTGCGCCCCAATCCCCTGAACACAAAATATCTTATTTACACAAAATGATCAGTGTAGAAGTATAAATGCCATCCATAGTGCTCTGTAGCATTTATACTTTAGAAAATTACGTTAACGGATTAAGCTTTACTGCTTTTTTTATCATAGAGTCATAAGATAATGGGGTAAATTTATTAATTAGTGGATGCTGCTTCCTACTACCATTGTTTCAAGCTCTTAAGAACCGCGGCTCCTTAACTTTTACCCCACCCTTTAGGTGGCGGACTGAAATCATCCCAATCCAATACGATCGGGATGATTGACACCCCCTGCTAGCAGCCGATTGGCAGCTGGTGAGCAGGGGGAGGCACTGCACAAGCAGCATTTCACTAGAAATACTTCTGCAATGATAAATGCCAATAGCGTATGCTGTTGGCATTTAGTGATGTCGACTAAAAATGGGGATCCCCCAAGTGCCTACCAATCGGAGGCAAAGGGATAGGGATGGGTACAGTAATATATCCTTTATATATTGCTGTATCCTTTATATATTATCCTTTATATATTGCTGTACCCATCACTATCCCTTTGCCTCTGATTGGTAGGCGCTTGGGGGATCCCCATTTTTAGTCGATTTCTATTGGTGGTTACTAGGTATCACCCCCTCAAGCCCATAGGGAATAGAGTAGGCGCTTATTCACATCTTAATACTTCTATATTTAGTGAGGTCGAGCAGACATGATTCACTACAGTGAATCATGTCCTCTCGACTCTTAGTAAATCTACCCCCTAGTCCCTTTACATGACAGCTGATTTATTGTAGCACATGTGTGTGGTATGTACATTTGTCTCAAATCTGTGGATTTTCACTGAGTGGAGGCACTTCAAGATAAGGTTAGTTCATTATGTTCCAGCAGAGGCTCAGGTTTTCCCTGTGAACCTGTAGGTGACCATTCAGTCTGCACCCTGCTTCCCGCCATAGGAAATAAAGGGTTAACAAATGCATGTGAACAGCTCAACCTGCTTTTGCACACAGATGTGAAATGGTTTAGCAGTGAAATAAATATTTATGGTGCATAAAATGAATTGCAAACTAATTAAACACGAATGCCGTTAATTGTTTCAGTACAATGTGTTTTATTCAGCAACTGAAAGCTGTAGAAAATAGTAAATTTTTTCAATATGTCATATCCATAATGAGCATATGATCACATATTACAAACAACAATATAGGAAGCATTATTAATAAATACTAATTGTGAGCATGGAATAAAAACATAATATTAAGGTTTCTCTAGGGTATAAGTTGCAAACATAATATGTTAATAAGTTAATAAGCAAAAAATAGATCATTAACAGTCATTTATTTTTATTTTTTCCAATAAATTTAAATGAATTAAAGTTTTCTTAATGGTAAAATAATTCACAAATGAAATCTCAGCATGATCTGGAAAAGGAAATAGTAAACAAAGCATAATTTTAAAATGCAAATCGGATTAAGCTGAAATCATAGATACGCAGAAAACTATTTATTTTTTAAAGTAAACACAACTATATTAACAATAGGTATGAAATTACTGCCTCCATTTTTGTGATGTCTATTGTATTCTTAAAGGGATAGGAGAGTAAAAATTAAACTTGCCTAATTCAGGGGCGCGATCCGATATACAACGCAGGTTTCGGCGCAAGCGTGGAAACCTGCGCTGCCCGTAGTTTCAGCTCACACTGCGACCTATCACATATAGGGCGCCGGCAGTTGCTAAAGTGCCGTAATTCGGACAAACTAGCGATGTCCAGAAATCAGCGTACGTAACTTTAGAAACTGCCTCTGCATTAAAAAACTCACTAAAGTATAAAATATCCCGTAACTATCTAATCTGCCTCCCAAGCATCCTCCCGACAAGTATACCCCTCTATCCGCAATCCCCCCTCTCACTCCTAACAATAAATGTATTAACCCCTAAACTGCCGCTCCCGGACCCCGCTGCCACCTATATTATATGTATTACCCCCTAATCTGATCCCCCTACACCGCCGCCACCTATTTTAAATATATATACCCCTAATCTGATCCCCCTACACCGCCGCCACCTATTTTAAATATATATACCCCTAATATGATCCCCCTAAACCGCCGCCACCTATTTTAAATATATATACCCCTAATATGATCCCCCTACACTGCTGCCACCTATATTAAATTTATTAACCCCTAATCTAATCCCCCTACACCGCCGCCACCTACATTAACTCTATTAACCTCAAATCTGAGCCCCCTACCCCGCCGCCACCTGTAATAACTCTATTAACCCCTAATCTGAGCCCCCTACCCCGCCGCCACCTATTTTAAATATATTAACCCCTAATCTGACCCCCCTACACCGCCACCACCTATATTAAATTTATTAACCCCTAATCTATTCCCCCTACACCGCAGCAACCTATATTAAATATATTAACCATTAAACCTAAGTCTAACCCTAACACCCCTTAATTATTATTAAAATAAATCTCAATAATATTAATAATATTAACTAAATTATTCCTATTTAAAACTAAATACTTACCTATAAAATAAATTAAATAGTTAATAACTATTTAATAGCTACCTAGTTAAAATAATTACCAAATTACCTGTAAAATAAATCCTAACCTAAGTTACCATTACACCTAACACTACCCTATCAATAAATTAATTAAATAAATGACAATTATCCCAACTAAAATACAGTTAAATACACTAATCTATATTACAAAAACAAACACTAAATTACAAAAAAATAAAAAAAGATCTTTTTTTCAGTTCCAGCATCTCCGATCTTCAGTTCCAGCATCGCCGGTCTTCAGTTCCAGTGTGGACGGTCTTCAGCTCCACGGTCATGGGTCTTCAACTCCTCCGCTCCGCGCCGGCTGGTTCCTGGAAGAAGAAGATGTCGCCGCTTGGAAGAAGACTAACCGCCTGGAACAGGACCTTCTCCGCCAGTCTTCAGGACAGGTAAGGACCACTTGGGGGTTAGACTTAGTTTTTTTTTAAGCGGGGATCGGGTGGGTTTTAGAGTAGTGGTGTGTGGGTGGTCGGTTGTAATGGGGGAGTTGTTCTTTTTTTTGCAGGTAAAAGAGTTGATTACTTTGGGGCAATGCCCCATAAAAGGCCCTTTTAAGGGCTGGTAATAGAGCTGATTACTTTTTTAATTTAGTTTAGGGTAGGGAAATTTTATTATTTTGGGGGGCTTTTTTATTTTATTAGGGGGCTTAGATTAGGTGTAATTAGCTTAAAATTCTTGTAATCTTTTTTTATTTTTTGTAATTTAGTGTTTGTTTGTTTTTGTAATATAGATTAGTGTATTTAACTGTATTTTAGTTGAGATAATTGTAGTTTATAATTAATTTATTGATAGGGTAGTGTTAGGTGTAATGGTAACTTAGGTTAGGATTTATTTTACAGGTAATTTGGTAATTATTTTAACTAGGTAGCTATTAAATAGTTATTAACTATTTAATAGCTATTGTACCTAGTTAAAATAAATACAAAGTTACCTGTAAAATAAATATAAACCCTAAAATAGCTACAATGTAATAATTTTTTTTTTTTTTTTTTTTTTTAGTTTTAAATGCTTTATTAAAACATTCACAATACAATTATAATTAAGAACATCAATTATTAAGGTTACAGGAACAGTAGTCATATTCAGCAAATTTTGCAGTATGGTAAGGTGCACGGAGCAGAGTCCACAGAATCTAATGAGAGAACTGAGCACTCAAAGGTCTCAGCGATGTATAAGGTCCTTCAACATAATAAGGAACTGGCATCCGTGTTCAGTATTTACATGTAAATATGACAGTATGATAACCGTTGAACAACAAATAATTGACAGACATTACAGGTTTAACTCACAGGTAGTACATATATATTAAGAAGATGGAACGCTCTGCGAGTTAGTCTATATTTAGGTCTTAACAATAGATGATATCTCCAGGTAGAAATAGGAGAAGGACAGGAAGGGAAGAAGTAGAGTATATTAGGAGAAGAGAGAGAGAAAAAAAAAAAAAAAAGGGGAGGGGGGGGAAGAAGTGGGTTGCAGGCGGAGGGAAAGGGGAAAAAGGGATAGGAAGGCATCGTTTTAAGGGCAGATAAATGCAGATAGGTGGTGGGAAGTAGATCAAAATCCTAGGGGCCAGGAGGGTCAAGCCGTAGGAATACAGAGTTCCCAGGTTTATTGGCTTGGACAATGGTTGCGAAGGTTACTGAGCCTAGAAAGCACTAATCAGGGCTATATTCCCAAATCAAAGTGTGTTGGTCTTCAGTACTATGAACATGCGTACAATGTAATTATTAATTATATTGTAGCTATCTTAGGGTTTATTTATAGGTAAGTATTTCGTTTTAAATAGGAATAATTTAGTTAATATTATTAATATTATTTAGATTTATTTTAATAATAATTAAGTTAGGGGGTGTTAGGGTTAGACTTAGGTTTAGTGGTTAATATATTTAACATAGGTGGCAGCGGTGTAGGGGAATTATATTAGGGGTTAATAAATTTAATATAGGTGGCGGCGGGGTAGGGGGCTCAGATTAGGGGTTAATAGAGTTATTATAGGTGGCGGTGGGGTAGGGGGCTCAGATTAGGGGTTAATAGAGTTAATGTAGGTGGCGGCGGTGTAGGGGGCTCAGATTAGGGGGTAATACATATAATATAGGTGGCGGCAGTGTAGGGGGGTCAAATTAGGGGGTAATACATGTAATATAGGTGGCAGCGGGGTCCAGGAGCGGCGGTTTAGGGGTTAAACACTTTATTAGGGATTGCGGCGGGGGATTGCGGTTGACAGGTAGATAGACATTGCGCATGCGTTAGGTGTTAGGTTTTATTTTGCAGGTAGTTTAGGGAGTTACGGGGCTCCAATACTATGCGTAAGGCTTACTACGCCTGCAATTTGTGGCGAGGTGAAAATGGAGTAAGATTTCTCAATTTTCACCACGTAAGTCCTTACGCTGTATATTTGATACCAAAATGTGCTGGTTTGGTATATCACTCTAAGGGCCAAAAAACTACGGCCGAAGGGGGAAATATATGAGCGTAACTTCTATGTTATGCCGTATATGTGATACCAAACCAGCGCAAAATTTGGCATCACCGGCTTTTGCGGGTGACGCTGCATATCGGATCGGGCCCCAGATAGAGCGTTTCATTTTTAGACACTTCTAATTACACTTCTACTTTCAAATGCACACATCCTACACTAGTCAGAGCTAGCTGCTGATTGGTGCCTGCACACATTTCTCTTGTGATTGGCTAATTAGATGTGTTCATTAGTGATGTCCCGAACTGTTCGCCCGTTTGTGGGCGAACACATGACGATGTTCGATCTGCCCCTATGTGTCATCATTGAGGAAACTTTGACCCTTTATGTTACAGCCGCCTGACACATTAGAGCCAATCAACATCAGACACTCCCTCACAGACCCTCCCAGCTACTCGGAATCCGCCATTTTAGACTCATAACGACCTTGCTTTCTTAATGAGAGGACGTGTTGTGTTTTTGCTCCTGACATTAATAGGAAAAACATAGCTAGGCTAGTGTATTTACAGTCCAGAAGGACTCCACTCATCTCTGCTGCAAGCACAGCACCCCAAAAAGCCCTTTTTAGGGCTATATTTTGTGCCGTTTTTTTTTTTTCCGTTTTTTTTTATTAGCATTTGCCTGGCTTTCAGGCTGTGTGTTTAAGGCTCACAGCATATGCTGCTGTGATTACTGCCACCACTGATATCTCCCTAAAAACATTAGTTTAAATTTAACTAACCAAAAAATTTAATTATTTTGCTAGTGTAATTTTTTCATTTTCTATCAGGCCAGTGTCACACAGCATATACTCTGGTTTATTGCTCTGTGCCAGCCAGCAGCCACCAGTGTTAATATTCGTTTATAACATTATTTTAAATTTAAAAAAAAATAAAAAAATATTTTGCTAGTGTAATCTAATTACATTTACTATCAGGCCTGTGTCTGTCAGGCTCACTCAGCATTAATATACCTCATTTTTTTTCAGACTTTTGGTTAATTGGTCTGTGCCAGGCAGCCACCCAGCACTCATATCTATTCTTCTTCACCTTAATTTTAATATAAAAAAAAAAAGTTTAAATTTGTTTGATAGTGTAATCGAATATCATTTTCTATCCGGCCTGTGTGTTTTGCTGACATACAGAGCCTATTGTGTTTACTTGCTGCCCTCCCTAGTCTATGAGCCACGACTCATATGTGTTTAACATTTTTTTAATTTCCCCCCCCAAAAAATAATTTAAATCATTTTTCTAGTGTAATCTAATAGTATTTTCTATCAGGCGTGTGTGTATCTGACTTACAGAGCCTACTGTTTTTAATAGCTGCCCTTCCAAGGCTATCAGCCATGACTCATATGTATGTGCTTAACCTTTTTCTTTAAATTGCCAAAAAAAAGTCTTTAAATCATTATGCTAGTGTAATCTAATTGTATTTTCTATCAGGCCTGTGTCTAACTGTCTATCTGACTTACACAGCATACTGTTGTTAATTGCTGCACTACGTAGCAGCCAGCCAGTGCGACCACTCATAGAGTCATATGTGCATTGCACTTCTTAACATAATTTTAATATTAAAATCTAAAATTTTAAAATATTTTGCTAGTGTAATCTAACTTAATTTTCTATCAGGCCTGTGTTTTTGTCACTTACACAGCATACTGTGTTAAATTGCTGCTCCAACCTACCATCCACGACTCATATCTGCCAGCCTGTGTGCCAGGCCCAACTAGCCAATTAGTGGCACCAATCATAATTCTTGTAACAGTATATAAAAAAATAAAAATCATAATTTTTTGGACTGCAAATATTCAGTCTCCTAGTGCCATTGAATTGCATTTACCTCCTGCCTGCCACTGCCAGCCTTTTGTGCCAGGCCGTCTAGCCAACTATTTACACCAATCATAATTGTTGTCACAGACAGTATAGTTACTAATTAAAATTAAAAAAAAATTGATTGTTGATCTTAATCCTCAGTTTGCTCGTGCCCTAGAATTGCACTTTTCTACTGCCTTCCAAGCCTGTGTGCCGGGCCTACTTGAAAAATATTTACACCAATCATATTTGTTGTGACAGTATTCTTAATAATTAAAAATTAAAATTTTTGGTAATAGTTGTGAATCCTCAGTTTGCTGGTGCCATTGAATAGCACTTTCCTGCTGCCTTGCAGCCTGCTGTGAGCCAGGCCCACCTAGCCAATTGTTGCCAGCAATCATATTTCTTGTAACAGTATTGCAAAAATTGTCAATCATCACTGTTTTGACTGTCAGTAATCAGTCTCCTAGTGTCCTTGAATTGCATCTACCTCCTGCCTGCCAGCCTTTTGTGCCAGGCCGTCTTGCCAACTATTTACACCAATCATAATTTTTTGTCACAGTATAGTTACTAATTAAAATTAAAAAATTCTTGGTTGTTGATGATCTTAATCCTCAGTTTGCTCGTGCCCTAGAATTGCACTTTTCTACTGCCTTCCAAGCCTGTGTGCCAGGCCTACTTGAAAAATATTTACACCAATCATATTTGTTGTCACAGTATTCTTAGTAATTAAAAATTAAAATTTTTGTTAATAGTTGTTGTGAATCCTCAGTTTTCTGGTGCCAGTGAATTGCACTTTCCTCCTGCCTTGCAGCCTGCTGTGTGCCCGGCCCACCTAGCCAATTATTGCCAGCAATCATATTTCTTTTAACAGTATTGCAAAAATTGTCAATCATCACTGTTTTGACTGTCAGTAATCAGTCTCCTAGTGTCCTTGAATTGCATTTACCTCCTGCCTGCCAGCCTTTTGTGCCAGGCCGTCTTGCCAACTATTTACACCAATCATAATTGTTGTCACAGTATAGTTACTAATTAAAATTAAAAAATTATTGATTGTTGATCTTAATCCTCAGTTTGCTCATGCCCTAGAATTGCACTTTTCTACTGCCTTCCAAGCCTGTGTGCCAGGCCTACTTGAAAAATATTTACACCAATCATATTTGTTGTGACAGTATTCTTAATAATTAAAAATTAAAATTTTGGTTAATAGTTGTTGTGAATCCTCAGTTTGCTGGTGCCATTGAATTGCACTTTCTTCCTGCCTTGCAGCCTGCTGTGTGCCCGGCCCACCTAGCCAATTATTGCCAGCAATCATATTTCTTTTAACAGTATTGCAAAAATTGTCAATCATCACTGTTTTGACTGTCAGTAATCAGTCTCCTAGTGTCCTTGAATTGCATTTACTTCTGTCTGCCAGCCTTTTGTGCCAGGCCGTCTTGCCAACTATTTACACCAATCATAATTGTTGTAACAGTATAGTTACTAATTAAAATTAAAAAATTCTTGATTGTTAATCTTAATCCTCAATTTGCTCGTGCCCTAGAATTGCACTTTTCTACACCTTCCAAGCCTGTGTGCCAGGCCTACTTGAAAAATATTTACACCAATCATATTTGTTGTCACAGTATTCTTAGTAATTAAAAATTAAAATTTTTGTTAATAGTTGTTGTGAATCCTCAGTTTTCTGGTGCCAGTGAATTGCACTTTCCTCCTGCCTTGCAGCCTGCTGTGTGCCCGGCCCACCTAGCCAATTATTGCCAGCAATCATATTTCTTTTAACAGTATTGCAAAAATTGTCAATCATCACTGTTTTGACTGTCAGTAATCAGTCTCCTAGTGTCCTTGAATTGCATTTACCTCCTGCCTGCCAGCCTTTTGTGCCAGGCCGTCTTGCCAACTATTTACACCAATCATAATTGTTGTCACAGTATAGTTACTAATTAAAATTAAAAAATTATTGATTATTGATCTTAATCCTCAGTTTGCTCATGCCCTAGAATTGCACTTTTCTACTGCCTTCCAAGCCTGTGTGCCAGGCCTACTTGAAAAATATTTACACCAATCATATTTGTTGTGACAGTATTCTTAATAATTAAAAATTAAAATTTTGGTTAATAGTTGTTGTGAATCCTCAGTTTGCTGGTGCCATTGAATTGCACTTTCTTCCTGCCTTGCAGCCTGCTGTGTGCCCGGCCCACCTAGCCAATTATTGCCAGCAATCATATTTCTTTTAACAGTATTGCAAACATTGTCAATCATCACTGTTTTGACTGTCAGTAATCAGTCTCCTAGTGTCCTTGAATTGCATTTACTTCTGTCTGCCAGCCTTTTGTGCCAGGCCGTCTTGCCAACTATTTACACCAATCATAATTGTTGTAACAGTATAGTTACTAATTAAAATTAAAAAATTCTTGATTGTTAATCTTAATCCTCAATTTGCTTGTGCCCTAGAATTGCACTTTTCTACACCTTCCAAGCCTGTGTGCCAGGCCTACTTGAAAAATATTTACACCAATCATATTTGTTGTGACAGTATTCTTAATAATTAAAAATTAAAATTTTTGTTAATAGTTGTTGTGAATCCTCAGTTTGCTGGTGCCATTGAATTTCACTTTCCTCCTGCCTTGCAGCCTGCTGTGAGCCAGGCCCACCTAGCCAATTGTTGCCAGCAATCATATTTCTTTTAACAGTATTGCAAAAATTGTCAATCATCACTGTTTTGACTGTCAGTAATCAGTCTCCTAGTGTCCTTGAATTGCATCTACCTCCTGCCTGCCAGCCTTTTGTGCCAGGCCATCTTGCCAACTATTTACACCAATCATAATTGTTGTCACAGTATTGTTACTAATTAAAATTAAAAAATTCTTGATAGTTGATCTTAATCCTCAGTTTGCTCGTGCCCTAGAATTATACTTTTCTACTGCCTTCCAAGCCTATGTGCCAGGCCTACTTGAAAAATATTTACATCAATCATATTTGTTGTCACAGTATTCTTAATAATTAAAAATAAATTTTTTTGGTAATAGTTGTTGTGAATCCTCAGTTTGCTGGTGCCATTGAATTGCACTTTCCTCCTCCCTTGCAGCCTGCTGTGTGCTAAGCCCACCTAGCCAATTATTGCCAGCAATCATATTTCTTTTAACAGTATTGCAAAAAATTGTCAATCATCACTGTTTTGACTGTCAGTAATCAGTCTCCTAGTGTCCTTGAATTGCATCTACCTCCTACCTGCCAGCCTTTTGTGCCAGGCCGTCTTGCCAACTATTTACACCAATCATAATTTTTTGTCACAGTATAGTTACTGATTAAAATTAAAAAAATCTTGATTGTTGTTGATCTTAATCCTCAGTTTGCTCGTGCCCTAGAATTGCACTTTTCTACTGCCTTCCAAGCCTGTGTGCCAGGCCTACTTGAAAAATATTTACACCAATCATATTTGTTGTGACAGTATTCTTAATAATTAAAAATTAAAATTTGTGTTAATAGTTGTTGTGAATCCTCAGTTTGCTGATGCCATTGAATTGCACTTTCCTCCTGCCTTGCAGCCTACTGTGTGCTAGGCCCACCTAGCCAATTATTGCCAGCAATCATATTTCTTTTAACAGTATTGCAAAAATTGTCAATCATCACTGTTTTGACTGTCAGTAATCAGTCTCCTAGTGTACTTGAATTGCATCTACCTCCTGCCTGCCAGCCTTTTGTGCCAGGCCGTCTTGACAACTATTTACACCAATCATAATTGTTGTCACAGTATAGTTACTAATTAAAATTAAAAAAAATGTGATTGTTGATCTTAATCCTCAGTTTGCTTGTGCCATTGAATTGCACTTTCTACCGCCTGCCAGCCTGTGTGCCAGGCCCAACTATCCAATTAGTGCCAGCAATCATATTTATTTTAACAGTATTGCAAAATTTGTCAATCATCACTGTTTTGACTGTCAATCTGCAGTCTACTAGTGCCCTCCTTGAATTGCCTTTTACTACTGCCTGCCTGCCTGTGTGCCAGTCCCAACTAGCCAATTAGTGCCACCAATCATATTTATTGTAACAGGATTGGAATTTATGTTAATCATGACTGTTTTGACTGTGATTCTTCAGTCTCCTAGTGCCATTGAATTGCAGTTTCCTTTCTCAAAGCGTGTGTGCCAGACAGGCCCATTTGCCAACTAGTGCCAAACAATCATATTTGTTGTCACAGTACTTGTAATATTTAAAAAAATTAACAATTAGTGATTTTTAAAACATCTGTCTTTTTTGTTGTTGTCAGTCTCACAGCGTATACTGTGCCCACTTTCACAGTGCCACCACTCAATTGGTGTAATAGTATTGTTAGTGTCCATTTTAAAAAAAATGATAGGCAGAGGCAGGCCACCCCGCAGGCTCCGTGGTCGTGGTCGTGGTGCTGTGATTCCTTTAGACCCTACAAATATGCACATTGTTCAGACGCCGGGTGCCAGGGGGGACGCAAAAACTTCTGAGGAGGACCTAGTTGAATGGCTAACACAGGACACCCAATCTTCTTCAGCTTCCGCTGCTAGTCCTCCTAACCTTGACGAACCATCTACGTCCAGCTGTGCTTTGGGCAGTTCTCAAGTGACCAGTGACACTCCCCCGCCTGTCGCCACCACCAACACGAGCATCACAGCCGCTTCACTTGATCTGTCACAGGAGTTATTGACACATCATTTTGAAGAAATGAGTGATGCGCAACCATCATTGACAGAGGATGTAGATAATAGTGATCAGTCTCAGTCAGGCAGCATTACCGACATGGAGGTTTGGTGTGATGATGATGATGATGTTGTACCCGCTGCTGCTTCCTTTCTTGAAGTTTCAGATACAAGTGAAGCGGTTGATGATGATGTGTCGGTGGATGTCACGTGGGTGCCTGCTAGAAGAGAAGAAGAAGAGGGGGAAAGTTCAGATGGGGAGACAGAGAGGAGGAGACAATTTGGAAGCACGGGGAGGTCGTCTCAAGGAGCTAGTAGCACAGTCAGACAGCATGCATCGTCACCAGGGGTCAGCCAGACAGCACGCCAATGCCCATCAACGCATGCTGTTGCCACCACCAGAATGCCATCATCGCAGAGCTCAGCAGTGTGGCATTTTTTTTGTGTGTCTGCCTCTGACAACAGCGATGCCATTTGCAAACTGTGCCAAAAGAAACTGAGTCGTGGGAAGTCCAACAGCCACCTAGGTACAACTGCTTTGCGAAGGCACATGGTCTCCCATCACAAAGGCCGATGGGAAGAACACATTAGTAGAAGCAGCACACAAAGTGAAAGCCACCCTCCTCCTCCTGCTCCAGCATCTTCAGCCACGTCTACCAGTGCTGTCCTCCTTGCACCCTCTCAACCATCCTCCACTCAGTCTCTCTTACGTAGCAGTTCCTGGTCATCTGCCCACAGTCAGGTGTCTGTCAAGGACATGTTTGAGCGTAAGAAGCCAATTTATCAAAGTCACCCCCTTGCCCGGCGTCTGACAGCTGGATTTTCTGAACTCTTAGCCCGCCAGCTTTTACCATACAAGCTGGTGGAGTCTGATGCTTTCAAAAAATTTGTATCTATTGGGACACCGCAGTGGAAGGTACCTGGCAGAAATTTCTTTTCACAAAAGGCAATCCCAAACCTGTACTCTGTTGTGAGAAAGGAAGTTATGGCATGTCTGGCACACAGCGTTGGGGCAAGGGTCCATATGACCACGGATAGCTGGTCTGCAAAGCATGGTCAGGGCAGGTATATCACCTACACTGTGCATTGGGTAAACCTGCTGACTTCTGACAAGCATGGAATGCGTGGCTCTGCAGAAGAGTTGATGACACCACCACAACTTGCAGGCAGGCCTGCTGCTACCTCTTCTACTCCTCCTACTCCATCCTCTTCCATAACCTCTTCCTCTTCAACTTCTGCGTCTTGCTCCACATCTATGGCACCCCCCAGCTCCCCAGGTACTATGCTACATCCCGGGTACGGCAGTGTCACGCCATCTTGGGGTTGACTTGCCTAAAAACAGAGAGTCACACCGCACCAGCACTCCTGACCGCCCTGAACGCACAGGTGGATCAGTGGCTGACTCCGCACCAACTGGAGATTGGCAAGGTTGTTTCTGACAATGGAAGTAATTTGGTGGCGGCATTGAAATTGGGCAAGTTGACACATGTGCCATGGATGGCACATGTGTGTAATCTAATTGTACAACGATTTGTCCATAAGTACCCAGGCTTACAGGACGTCCTGAAGCAGGCCAGGAAGGTGTGTGGCCATTTCAGGTGTTCCTACACGGCCATGGCGCACTTGTCCGATATCCAGCGTCGAAACAACCTGCCAGTGAGGCGCTTGATTTGCGACAGCCCGACACGGTGGACTTCAACACTCCTAATGTTTGACCGCCTGCTCCAACAAGAAAAAGCTGTTAATGAGTATTTGTATGACCGGGGTGCTAGGCCAGCCTCTGGGGAGCTGGGTATAATTTTTCCAAATTACTGGACGCTCATGCGCAATGCCTGTAGGCTCATACGTCCTTTTGAGGAGGTGACAAACCTTGTCAGTCGCACCGAAGGCACCATCAGCGACATCAAGCCATTTGTTTTCTTCCTGGAGCGTGCCCTGCGAAGAGTGCTGGATCAGGCAGTAGATGAGCGTGAAGAGGAAGCAGGAGAGTTGTGGTGTCCATCACCCCCTCAAACAGCCGAATCAGCATCGCTTGCTGGACCTTCGGCAACGCAGGAAGAGGATTGTGAGGAAGAGGAGTCAGAGGAGGAATGTGGCTTTGAGGAGGAGGAGGAAGACCGAGCACAACGGAAAGGATGGAGCATTTTCATAATAAATTAAAAACTATGCTTTACACAGCGTATAAGGGTGATGTCACAGCACCACGGGAATGTAACAGGGGAAGAGATGAAATTAATCCTCCTCCTCCCACGACCACGGCGGCAAGGACCGGACGCTTTTCTGACGTCTTGTTGATGGAGGACATGCGTACCTTTTTAACTCCCATGCACCATCAGAGCCTTTCGGGATCCAGCCTTAGAGAAAGACTCAACCAACAGGTAGCAGACTACCTAGCTTTAACTGCGGATCTCGACACTCTCAGGCGCGATGGACCCCTTGACTACTGGGTGTGCAGGCTGGACTTGTGGCCTGAGCTATCCCAATTTGCAATGGAACTTCTGGCCTGCCCCGCTTCAAGTGTCCTGTCCGAAAAGATCTTCAGTGCAGCAGGAGGTTTTGTCACTGAGAAGAGAAGTCGCCTAGGTCAAAAAAGCCTTGACTATCTCACTTTTATAAAAATGAATGAGGGCTGGATCCCGAAGGGACTGACATTGGGCGATGCATTTGAATAAAAAAGGCCTGATGATGAGATGAGCTGGCTTGGGCTACAACTGGTACACAGGCTGGCCTTTTTTTTGTTATAAAGCCGGAGGACTTGCTTGACTTATCTGCCAACAACTAGTGTTCAAGCCACAAGCTTTTAGGGCACTTTATAAATGTTTTACAAACATCATTTTTTCTGGCCGCTGCTACAGCAGTTGCTACAACAATACCCAATTTTTTTCAGTCATTTGTACATTCCTAATTTTTCTGGCCTCTGCTGCAGCTCTGTGGGTACAAAACTAAAATAAAAAAAATAAGGCACATAACACTAGTGATTAAACTGTTACGAATTGTACAACTTAGCACACCACTCATATCTGGTGGACCATTAAATTGAACGCAAAATGCCACAAATTTGAAGGAGGAGGACCGACCAAGCATCTTTATCCGTCTCTTGGTTGCTCTAAATTATCTCTGTGTTCCATCTATGCCATACCTGTACTCTATTGTGCAAAAGGGTGGCATATGTGGTGTTTCATGCTGTTGTGCCTGTTGCGGGTCGTGGCCCATGATATAAAAAGGCTGAAGGAGAAGGACCTGTAATGGGTGCCCCATCAAATTTTTAGAAAAATGTTCCTGGTTTCTCTCAATTATCTCTGGGTTTCTAAAATGGATGCCATACCTGTACTCGCTTGTGCAAAAGGATGGCATATGTGGTGGTGTTTCCTGCAGTTGTTTCTGTTGAGGGTGCTGGACCCTCTTATAAAAAAGCTGAAGGAGAACGACCTGGAGTGGGAGCCCAAGCATGGTTTTTGGGGCTTTTATACTTTTCAAAAAAATTATCTGTGGGTTTCTAAAATCAATGCCGTACCAGTACTCTATTGTTCAAAAGGATGCCAAATGTTCTCTTTCCTGCTGGTATTTTGTTTGAGGGTCCTGGACCCTCTTATAAAAAAGCCTAAGGAGAAAGATGTGTACTGGGTGTCCATTCAATTTTTTTTTTCTATTTCACATTTGACCAAAATTATCTCTGGGTTTGTAAAATCAATGCTGTACCTGTACTCTATTGTTCAAAAGGATGCCAGATGTCCTCTTTCCTGCTGGTGTTTTTTTTGAGGGTCCTGGACCCTCTTATAAAAAGGCCGAAGGAGAAAGAAGTGTACTGGGTGTCCATCGAATCATTTGTTTGATTCAAATTCCCGGTTGCAACAAATTATCTCCGGGTTTCTAAAATCAATGCCTTTCCTGTAATCTAATTTTCAAAAGGATGCCATATGTCCACTTTCCTGCTGCTGGTTTTGTTGAGGGTCCTGGAGCCTCTGTTAAAAAAAGGCCTAAGGATAAATAAGTGTACTGGGTTTCTAATCAATCTTTGCAACAAATTATCCCCGGGTTTCTAAAATCAATGCCTTTCCTGTAATCGATTATTCACAAGGATGCCATATGTCCTCTTTCATGCTGTTGTTTCTGTTGAGGCTCCGACCGGGAGCCTCTTATAAAATGGCCTAAAGATAAAGAAGTGTACTGGGTGTATAATCTAATTTTTTTTAGATTTCATGGTTGCAACTAATGATCTCTGTGTTTCTAAAATCAATGCCTTTCTTGTAATCTAATTTTCAAAAGGATGCCATATGTCCTCTTTCATGCTGCTGGTTTTGTGGAGGGTCCTGGAGCCTCTGCTAAAAAGGCCTAAGGATAAATAAGTGTACTGGGTGTCTAATCAATCTTTTTTTAGATTTCACGGTTGCAACAAATTATCCCCGGGTTTCTAAAATCAATGCCTTTCCTGTAATCTATTAGTCACAAGGATGCCATATGTCCTCTTTCATGCTGTTGTTTCTATTGAGGCTCTGGGAGCCTCTTATAAAAAGGCCTAAGGATAAAGAAGTGTACTGGGTGTATAATCTATATTTTTTTAGATTTCACGGTTGCAACTAATGATCTCTGTGTTTCTAAAATCAATGCCTTTCCTGTAATCTAATTTTCAAAAGGATGCCATATGTCCTCTTTCATGCTGCTGGTTTTGTGGAGGGTCCTGGAGCCTCTGCTAAAAAGACCTAAGGATAAATATGTGTACTGTGTGTCTAATCAATGTTTTTTTAGATTTCCCGGTTGAAACAAATTATCCCCGGGTTTATAAAATCAATGCCTTTCCAGAAATCTATTTTTCAAAAGGATGCCATTTGTCCTCTTTCCTACTTCTGGTTTTGTTGAGGGTCCTGGAGCATCTGCTAATAAGGCCTAAGGATAAATAAGTGTACTGGGTGTCTAATCAAGGTTTTTTTAGATTTCCCGGTTGCAACAAATTATCTCTGGGTTTCTCAAATCAATGCCTTAAATGTAATCTATTGTTCAAAAGGATGCCATATGTCCTCTTTCCTTTTTTTTTTTTTCTTTTTTTTTCTCGGTATTTTTGTTTATTTTAGAAAATGTAATGCACTTATAGGTTCACTAAGATTATGACTTTGCACACTGCCATTTTCCATGCAGCATTTTGACATGTCGTGTGATATGACTAGAAGAATTATATGTTTTGAATCTGCTGAGCATAATAAAAAAAAAAAAATAATAATTTAACTTGAGTTAATAACTTAAGCATGACTTCAGGAGTCAGGTGTGGTCATAGGTAGTGGTTGTTAGCAGATTCTTTTTAATGCAAATTGCAATTGCCACAGCGTACATAAAATGTGCGTCACTAGTCCAAATCTTACCTTTTTTTTTCATTCAGTGGTGTCCGGCGCCATATTGGAAACGCAAAAAACAGGTCTCCGTACCCGTTGATATAAGGGGTGACTAGTGCTTTTCCTTCTCTTTGTCATTAGTTGTCACTAACGAGTTGTCCAGTTACTATAGAACTGGTTTGATAACCCAGGGTCCTGGGGGGGATATTGGCGGCAGCTTTGATAGCACTATCAGGCTAGAGAGGCCTCTCAGTGTCGCGGCTAGCTGTAACGCAGTCAGCTGAGGAACATAGGTAAGCCGATATGAGTAAGGTATCTCCAGGCTCCTCTTGGATAGCCCCAGAAAGTGTGACTATGAATCCCAAAAAGAAAATTAAATTAAGGTTGAAAACTAACTCCAAAGTAAATTGCAGGACCTGGAGCTCCTCAAACACACGTCCTACCGCAACAGCTATAGGCTCTGCCCCCCCCCAAATCTTACCTTTTTAATGCCAATTGATATTGCCACAGCTGGAACAACAGTAAATAACATGTGTGTCACCACAGTCTCCGAAGCTGTTGTCGGATGTATAAAAAAACAATGATAAAGTATTCCTTTTGGGGCGCAAAAAGATGGCTACCGGAACACTCCAGGAACTTCCCAAGAGTCGCTGTCTTGTGTTTCTGGTGATGTTGGAGACATCTGGCTAGTGTACAGGGAGGCCCAAAATCCTCTCCATCTCTGTGCACCACAGGACAGGACTTCCTTGTCATCCATAAGCACATGAAATTGCTTGCATTTTCCTTGGTTCAAGAAGTTCAGCTTTTGTGGTGATAGTACAGAATTAAATAAAATTTGGTTTCCTACCATACTCAAGACAATCTTGTAGTTCAAGCTTCGGACTTGCTGTGTGAAACAGTGGCCTGTCCATACCAGGAAGATGATTTAGACAGAAGTAACGGGCTCTGATTGCAGGTGACACATGTTTATCGTCAATCATCAAAGGGGTTTCATGCAGAATATGGCTGATGGCCCCTTATTCACATGTTTGTCCAGAGCCACAAGATTTGCAAACAGCCAGAAGAAAGGTCGGTTCTCACCAGCCTTAAGTTGAGCTTGAATTATGAAATGCTGATATTCAAAAAATAGACAAACAGTGCCTTAAAAAACACATTTGCAATATGGATTCACCAGAGCAAGGCCATTGCAAGTACTTCCCACGATAACAAAATTAAAATGCCACAACTCCGCAATCGTCCCCTTCACATTATTATTGTCACACTCCATTGTACTCCTATGCCCACCTGCCTGCTCTTGTTTTTGTTGAGGGTCCTGGAGCCTCTGCTAAAAAGGCCTATGGATAAAGAAGTGTACTGGGTGTCTATTCAATGTTTTTTTAGATTTCCCGGTTGCAACTAATTATCTCTGTGTTTCTAAAATCAATGCCTTTCCTGTAATCTATTATTCAAAAGGATGACATATGTCCTCTTTCATGCTGTTGTTTCGGTTGAGGCTCCGGGACCCTCTTATTAAAAAGGCCTGAGGATAAATAAGTGTACTGGGTGTCTAATCAATGTTTTTTCTATTTCCCGGGTCATATAAATGATCTCTGGGATTCTAAAATAAATGCCTTTCCTGTAATCTATTATTCAAAAGGATGACATATGTACTCTTTCATGCTGTTGTTTCAGTTAAGGCTCCAGGACTCTCTTATTAAAAAGGCCTAAGAATAAATAAGTGTACTGGGTGTCTAATCAATGTTTTTTTCTATTTCCCGGGTCATATAAATGATCTCTGGGATTCTAAAATCAATGCCTTTCCTGTAATCTATTATTCAAAAGGATGACATATGTCCTCTTTCATGCTGTTGTTTCGGTTGAGGCTCCGGGACCCTCTTATTAAAAAGGCCTGAGGATAAATAAGTGTACTGGGTGTCTAATCAATATTTTTTTCTATATACCGGTTGCAAATAATGATCTGTGGGTTTCTAAAATCAATGCCTTTCCTGTAATCTATTATTCAAAAGGATGACATATGTCCTCTTTCATGCTGTTGTTTCGGTTGAGGCTCCGGGACCCTCTTATTAAAAAGGCCTGAGGATAAATAAGTGTACTGGGTGTCTAATCAATATTTTTTTCTATTTCCCGGGTCATATAAATGATCTCTGGGATTCTAAAATCAATGCCTTTCCTGTAATCTATTATTCAAAAGGATGACATATGTCCTCTTTCATGCTGTTGTTTTGTTTGAGGCTCCGGGACCCTCTTATTAAAAAGGCTTGAGGATAAATAAGTGTACTGGGTGTCTAATCAATTTTTTTTTCTATTTCCCGGGTCATATAAATGATCTCTGGGATTCTAAAATCAATGCATTTCCTGTAATCTATTATTCAAAAGGATGACATATATCCTCTTTCATGCTGTTGTTTCGGTTGAGGCTCCGGGACTAGTGATGTCCCGAACTGTTCGTCTGCTAACGGTTCACATCGAACATAGCTTGTTCGCGTTCGCGTTTGTGGGCGAACACATGGCGATGTTCGATCCTCCCCTATGTGTCATCATTATGGAAACTTTGACCCTTTATGTCACAGCTGCCTGACACATTAGAGCCAATCAACATCAGACACTCCCTCACAGACACTCCCAGCTACTCGGAATCCGCCATTTTAGACTCATAACGACCTTGCTTTTTTAATGAGAGGACGTGTTGTGTTTTTGCTCCTGACATTAATAGGAAAAACATAGCTAGGCTAGTGTATTTACAGTCCAGAAGGACTCCACTCATCTCTGCTGCAAGCACAGCACCCCAAAACGCCCTTTTTAGGGCTATATTTCGTGCAGTTTTTTTCGGTTTTTTTTTTATTAGCATTTGCCTGGCTTTCAGCTGTGTGTTTAAGGCTCACAGCATATGCTGTGACTACTGCCACCACTGATATCTCCCTAACAACATTAGTTTAAATTTAACTAACCCAAAAATATAATTATTTTTCTAGTGTAATTTTTTTTTTCATTTTCTATTAGGCCAGTGTCACACAGCATATACTCTGGTTCATTGCTCTGTGCCAGCCAGCAGCCACCAGTGTTAATATCCGTTTATAACATTATTTTAAATAAAAAAAAAAAAAAAAAATATTTTGCTAGTGTAATCTAATTACATTTACTATCATGCCTGTGTCTGTCAGGCTCACTCAGGATTAATATACCTCTTTTTTTTCAGTCTTTTGGTTAATTGGTCTGTGCCAGGCAGCCACCCAGCACTCATATCTATTTTTCTTTCACCTTAATTTTAATATATATATATATATAAAAAAAAAAGTTTAAATTTGTTTGCTAGTGTAATCTAATATAATTTTCTATCCGGCCTGTGTGTTTTGCTGACATAGAGAGCCTACTGTGTTTACTTGCTGCCCTCCCTAGTCTATGAGCCACGACTCATATGTGTTTAACCTTTTTTTAATCCCCCCCCCAAAAAAATAATTTCAATAATTTTTCTAGTGTAATCTAATAGTATTTTCTATCAGGCGTGTGTGTATCCGACATACAGAGCCTACTGTTTTTAATAGCTGCCCTTCCAAGGCTATCAGCCACGACTCATATGTATGTGCTTAACCTTTTTCTTAAAATTTCCAAAAAAAATCTTTAAATCATTATGCTAGTGTAATCTAATTGTATTTTCTATCAGGCCTGTGTCTAACTGTCTATCTGACTTACACAGCATACTGTTGTTATAATTGCTGCCCTACGTAGCAGCCAGCCAGTGCGACCACTCATAGAGTCATATGTGCATTGCACTTCTTAACATAATTTTAATATTAAAATCTAAAATGTTCAAATATTTTGCTAGTGTAACTTAATTTTCTATCAGTCCTGTGTTTTTGAAACTTACACAGCATACTGTGTTAAATTGCTGCCCTACCTACCATCCACAACTCATATCTGCCAGCCTGTCTACCAGGCCCAAGTAGCCAATTAGTGGCACCAATCACAATTCTTGTAAGAGTAATAAAAAAAAAAATCATAATTTTTTGGACTGCAAATATTCAGTCTCCTAGTGCCATTGAATTTCATTTACCTCCTGCCTGCCACTGCCAGCCTTTTGTGCCAGGCCGTCTAGCCAACTATTTACACCAATCATAATTGTTGTCACAGTCAGACAGTATAGTTATTAATTTAAATAAAAAATTTTTTTAGTGTTGATCTTAATCCTCAGTTTGCTCGTGCCTTTGAATTGCACTTTTCTACAGCCTTCCAAGCCTGTGTGCCAGGCCTACTTAAAAAATATTTACACCAATCATATTTGTTGTGACAGTATTCTAATAATTAAAAATTTAAATTTTTGGTAATAGTTGCTGTGATTTGAATCCTCAGTTTGCTGGTGCCATTGAATAGCACTTTCCTCCTGCCTTGCAGCCTGCTGTGAGCCAGGCCCACCTAGCCAATTGTTGTCAGCAATCATATTTCTGTTAACAGTATTGCAAAAATTGTCAATCATCACTGTTTAGACTGTCAGTAATCAGTCTCCTAGTGTCCTTGAATTGCATCTACCTCCTGCCTGCCATGCTTTTGTGCCAGGCCGTCTTGCCAACTATTTACAGCAATCCTAATTTTTTGTCACAGTATAGTTACTAATTAAAATTAAAAAAATCTTGATTGTTGATGATCTTAATCCTCACTTTGCTCGTGCCTTTGAATTGCACTTTTCTACAGCCTTCCAAGCCTGTGTGCCAGGCCTACTTAAAAAATATTTACACCAATCATATTTGTTGTGACAGTATTCTAATAATTAAAAATGAAAAATTTTGGTAATAGTTGCTGTGATTTGAATCCTCAGTTTGCTGGTGCCATTGAATAGCACTTTCCTCCTGCCTTGCAGCCTGCTGTGAGCCAGGCCCACCTAGCCAATTGTTGTCAGCAATCATATTTCTGTTAACAGTATTGCAAAAATTGTCAATCATCACTGTTTAGACTGTCAGTAATCAGTCTCCTAGTTTCCTTGAATTGCATCTACCTCCTGCCTGCCATCCTTTTGTGCCAGGCCGTCTTGCCAACTATTTACACCAATCCTAATTTTTTGTCACAATATAGTTACTAATTACAATTAAAAAAATCTTTATTGTTGATGATCTTAATCCTCAGTTTGCTCGTGCCTTTGAATTGCACTTTTCTACAGCCTTCCAAGCCTGTGTGCCAGGCCTACTTAAAAAATATTTACACCAATCATATTTGTTGTGACAGTATTCTAATAATTAAAAATTTAAATTTTTGGTAATAGTTGCTGTGATTTGAATCCTCAGTTTGCTGGTGCCATTGAATAGCACTTTCCTCCTGCCTTGCAGCCTGCTGTGAGCCAGGCCCACCTAGCCAATTGTTGTCAGCAATCATATTTCTGTTAACAGTATTGCAAAAATTGTCAATCATCACTGTTTAAACTGTCAGTAATCAGTCTCCTAGTGTCCTTGAATTGCATCTACCTCCTGCCTGCCATCCTTTTGTGCCAGGCCGTCTTGCCAACTATTTACACCAATCCTAATTTTTTTGTCACAGTATAGTTACTAATTAAAATTAAAAAATCTTGATTGTTGATGATCTTAATCCTCAGTTTGCTCATGCCCTAGAATTGCACTTTTCTACTGCCTTCCAAGCCTGTGTGCCAGGCCTACTTGAAAAATATTTACACCAATCCTATTTGTTGTGACAGTATTCTAATAATTAAAAATTAATTTTTTTGACAATAGTTGCTGTTATTTGAATCCTCAGTTTGCTGGTGCCATTGAATAGCACTTTCCTCCTGCCTTGGAGCCTGCTTTGAGCCAGGCCCACCTAGCCAATTGTTGTCAGCAATCATATTTCTGTTAACAGTATTGCAAAAATTGTCAATCATCACTGTTTAGACTGTCAGTAATCAGTCTCCTAGTGTCCTTGAATTGCATCTACCTCCTGCCTGCCATCCTTTTGTGCCAGGTCGTCTTGTTAACTATTTACACCAATCCTAATTGTTGTCACAGTATAGTTACTAGTTAAAATTAAAAAAATCTTGATTGTTGATCTTAATCCTCATTTTGCTTGTGCCATTGAATTGCACTTTTCTACTGCCTGCCAGCCTGTGTGCCAGGCCCAACTATCCAATTAGTGCCAGCAATCATATTTCTTTTAACAGTATTGCAAAATTTGTCAATCAACACTGTTTTGACTGTCAATCTGCAGTCTACTAGTGCCCTTGAATTGCATTTTCCTCTTGCCTGCCTGCCTGTGTGCCAGTCCCAATTAGCCAATTAGTGCCACCACTCATATTTATTGTAACAGGATTGGAATTTTTGTTAATCATTACTGTTTTGACTGTGATTCTTCAGTCTCCTAGTGCCATTGAATTGCAATTTCCTTTCTCCCAGCGTGTGTGCCAGACAGGCCCATTGTTGTTGCCACAGTACTAGTAATATTTAAAAAAATTTACAATTTGTGATTTTTAAAACATCTGTCTTTTTTGTTGTTGTCAGTCTCACAGCGTATACTGTGCCCACTTTCACAGTGCCACCACTCAATTGTTGTAATAGTATTGTTAGTGTCCATTTAAAAAAAAATGACAGGCAGAGGCAGGCCACCCCGCAGGTTCCATGGTCGTGGTGCTGTGATTCCTTTAGACCCTACAAATATGCACATTGTTCAGACGCCGGGTGCCAGGGGGGATGCAAAAACTTCTGAGGAGGACCTAGTTGAATGGCTAACACAGGAAACCCAATCTTCTTCAGCTTCCGCTGCTAGTCCTCCTAACCTTGACGCACCATCTAAGTCCAGCTGTGCTTTGGGCAGGTCTCAAGTGACCAGTGCCACTCCGCCGCCTGTCGCCACCACCAACACTAGCACCACAGCCGCTTCACTTCATCTGTCACAGGAGTTATTGACACATCATTTGGAAGAAATGAGTGATGCGCAACCATCATTGACAGAGGATGTAGATAATAGTGATCAGTCTCAGTCAGGCAGCATTACCGACATGGAGGTACGGTGTGATGATGATGATGATGATGATGTTGTACCCGCTGCTGCTTCCTTTCTTGATGTTTCAGATACAAGTGAAGCGGTTGATGATGATGTGTCGGTGGATGTCACGTGGGTGCCTGCTAGAAGAGAAGAAGAAGAGGGGGAAAGTTCAGATGGGGAGACAGAGAGGAGGAGGAGGAGACAATTTGGAAGCACGGGGAGGTCGTCTCAAGGAGCTAGTGGCACAGTCAGACAGCATGCTTCGTCACCAGGGGTCAGCCAGACAGCCCGCCGACGCCCATCAAGCATGCTGTTGCCACCACCAGAATGCCGTCATCTCAGAGCTCAGCAGTGTGGCAATTTTTTTGTGTGTCTGCCTCTGACAACAGCGATGCCATTTGCAACCTGTGCCAAAAGAAACTGAGTCGTGGGAAGTCCAACAGCCACCTAGGTACAACTGCTTTGCAAAGGCACATGGTCTCCCATCACAAAGGCCGATGGGAAGAACACATGAGTAGAAGCAGCACACAAAGTGAAAGCTGCCCTCCTCCTCCTGCTCCAGCATCTTCAGCCACGTCAACCAGTGCTGTCCTCCTTGCCCCCTCTCAACCATCCTCCACTCAGTCTCTCTTACGTAGCAGTTCCTGGTCATCTGCCCACAGTCAGGTGTCTGTCAAGGACATGTTTGAGCGTAAGAAGCCAATTTATCAAAGTCACCCCCTTGCCTGGCGTCTGACAGCTGGCTTGTCTGAACTCTTAGCCCGCCAGCTTTTACCATACAAGCTGGTGGAGTCTGATGCTTTCAAAAAATTTGTATCTATTGGGACACCGCAGTGGAAGGTACCTGGCAGAAATTTCTTTTCACAAAAGGCAATCCCAAACCTGTACTCTGTTGTGAGAAAGGAAGTTATGGCATGTCTGGCACACAGCGTTGGGGCAAGGGTCCATATGACCACGGATAGCTGGTCTGCAAAGCATGGTCAGGGCAGGTATATCACCTACACTGTGCATTGGGTAAACCTGCTGACTTCTGACAAGCATGGAATGCGTGGCTCTGCAGAAGAGTTGGTGACACCGCCACGACTTGCAGGCAGGCCTGCTGCTACCTCCTCTACTCCTCCTACTCCATCCTCTTCCATAACCTCTTCCTTGGCTGAGTCCTCTTCAACTTCTGCGTCTTGCTCCACATCTATGGCACCCCCCCAGCTCCCCAGGTACTATGCTACATCCCGGGTACGGCAGTGTCACGCCGTCTTGGGGTTGACTTGCCTGAAAGCGGAGAGTCACACCGCACCAGCACTCCTGACCGCCCTGAACGCACAGGTGGATCAGTGGCTGACTCCGCACCAACTGGAGATTGGCAAGGTTGTTTCTGACAATGGAAGTAATTTGGTGGCGGCATTGAAATTGGGCAAGTTGACACATGTGCTGTGCATGGCACATGTGTGTAATCTAATTGTACAATGATTTGTCCATAAGTACCCAGGCTTACAGGACGTCCTGAAGCAGGCCAGGAAGGTGTGTGGCCATTTCATGCGTTCCTACATGGCCATGACGCACTTGTCTGATATCCAGCGTCGAAACAACCTGCCAGTTAGGCGCTTGATTTGCGACAGCCCGACACGGTGGAATTCAACACTCCTAATGTTTGACCGCCTGCTCCAACAAGAAAAAGCTGTTAATGAGTATTTGTATGACCGGGGTGCTAGGACAGCCTCTGGGGAGCTGGGGATATTTTTGCCAAATTACTGGACGCCCATTCGCAATGCCCGTAGGCTCATGCGTCCTTTTGAGGAGGTGACAAACCTTGTCAGTCGCACCGAAGGCACCATCAGCGACATCATACCATTTGTTTTCTTCCTGGAGCGTGCCCTGCGAAGAGTACTGGATCAGGCAGTAGATGAGCAGGAAGAGGACGCGGGAGAGTTGTGGTGTCCATCACCCCCGCAAACAGCCGAATCAGCATTGCTTGCTGGACCTGCAGCAACGCAGGAAGAGGATTGTGAGGAAGAGGAGTCAGAGGAGGAATGTGGCTTTGGGGAGGATGAGGAGGAGGAAGACCGAGCACAACAGTCATCCCAGGGTGCTCGTTGTTGTCACCTCTCTGGTACCCGTGGTGTTGTACGTGGCTGGGGGGAAGAAGATACCATCAGTGAGATCAGTGAGGAGGAGGAACGCGACATGATTAGCTCAGCATCCAACCTTGTTCAAATTGGTTCTTTCATGCTGTCGTGCCTGTTGAGGGACCCTCGTATAAAAAAGCTGAAGGAGAACGACCTGTACTGGGTGTCCACGCTCCTCGACCCCCGGTATAAGCATAAAGTGCCTGAAATGTTACCAAATTCTCGCAAGTCGGAAAGGATGGAGCATTTTCATAATAAATTAAAAACTATGCTTTACACAGCATATAAGGGTGATGTCGCAGCACCACGGGAATGTAACAGGGGAAGAGATGAAATTAATCCTCCTCCTCCCACGACCACGGCGGCAAGGACCGGGCGCTTTCCTGACGTCTTGTTGATGGAGGACATGCGTACCTTTTTAACTCCCATGCACCATCAGAGCCTTTCGGGATCCAGCCTTAGAGAAAGACTCAACCGACAGGTAGCAGACTACCTAGCTTTAACTGCGGATCTCGACACTCTCAGGAGCGATGGACCCCTTGACTACTGGGTGTGCAGGCTGGACTTGTGGCCTGAGCTATCCCAATTTGCAATGGAACTTCTGGCCTGCCCTGCTTCAAGTGTCCTGTCCGAAAGGACTTTTAGTGCAGCAGGAGGTTTTGTCACTGAGAAGAGAAATCGCCTAGGTCAAAAAAGCCTTGACTATCTAACTTTTATAAAAATGAATGAGGGCTGGATCCCGAAGGGACTGACATTGGGCGATACATTTGAATAAAAAACTACTGATGATGATATGAGCTGGCTTGGGCTACAACTGGTACACAGGCTGGCCTTTTTTTTTTTGGTTATAAAGACGGAGGACTTGCTTGACTTATCCGCCAACAACTAGTGTTCAAGCCACAAGCTTTTAGGGCACTTTATAAATGTTTTACAAACATCGATTTTTCTGGCCGCTGCTACAGCAGTTGCTACAACAATACCCCAATTTTTCAGTCATTTGTACATTCCTAATTTTTCTGCCCTCTGTGGGTACAAAACTCAATTAAAAAAAATAAGGCACATAACACTAGTGATTAAACTGTTACGAATTGTACAACTTTACACACCACTCATATCCGGTGGACCATTCAATTGAACGCAAAATGCAACAAATTTGAAAGAGTAGGACCGACCAAGCATCTTTATCCGTCTCTTGGTCGCTCTAAATTATCTCCGTGTTCCATCTATGCCATACCTGTACTCTATTGTGCAAAAGGATGGCATATGTTGTGTTTCATGCTGTTGTGCCTGTTGCGGGTTGTGGCCCATGATATAAAAAGGCTGAAGGAGAAGGACCTGTAGTAATGGGTGCCCCATCCAGTTTTTAGAAAAATGTTCCTGGTTCCTCTCAATTATCTTTGGGTTTCTAAAATGGATGCCATACCTGTACTTGCTTGTGCAAAAGGATGGCATATGTGGTGGTGTTTCCTGCAGTTGTTTCTGTTGAGGGTGCTGGACCCTCTTATAAAAAAGCTGAAGGAGAATGACCTGGAGTGGGAGTCCAAGCATGGTTTTTGGGGCTATTTCACTTTTACAAACAATTATCTGTGGGTTTCACAAATCAATGCCGTACCAGTACTCTATTGTTCCAAAGTATGCCATATGTTCTCTTTCCTGCTGGTATTTTGTTTGAGGGTCCTGGACACTCTTATAAAAAGGCCTAAGGTGAAAGAGGTGTACTGGGTGTCCACTCATTTTTATTTTCTATTTCTCATTTGACCAAAATTATCTCTGGTTTTGTAAAATCAATGCCGTACCTGTACTCTATTGTTCAAAAGGATGCCATACGTCCTCTTTCCTGCTGGTGTTTTTTTTGAGGGTCCAGGACCCTCTTATAAAAAGGCCTAAGGAGAAAGAGGTGTACTGGTTGGCCACTCATTTTTATTTTTCTATATAACAATTGACCAAAATGATCTCTGGGTTTGTAAAATCAATGCCGTACCTGTACTCTATTGTTCAAAAGGATGCCATACGTCCTCTTTCCTGCTGGTGTTTTTTTTGAGGGTCCAGGACCCTCTTATAAAAAAGGCCTAAGGAGAAAGAGGTGTACTGGTTGGCCACTCATTTTTATTTTTCTATTTAACAATTGACCAAAATGATCTCTGGGTTTGTAAAATCAATGCTGTACCTGTACTCTATTGTTCAAAAGGATGCCATACGTCCTCTTTCCTGCTGGTGTTTTTTTTGAGGATCCAGGACCATCTTATAAAAATGCCTAAGGAGAAAGAGGTGTACTGGCTGTCCATCAAATCATTTTTTTGATTCAAATTTCCATTTTAAAAAAAATTTCTATGGGTTTCTAAAATCAATGCCTTTCCTGTACTCTATTGTTCAAAAGTATGCCATATGTCCTCTTTCCTGCTGGTTTTTTGTTTGAGGGTCCTGGACCCTCTTATAAAAATGCCTTATGGATAAAGAATTGTACTGGGTGTCCATCCAATCATTTTTTTTAATTAAAATTCACGGTTGCAAAAAATTATCCCCGGGTTTCTAAAATCAATGCCTTTCCTATAATCTTTTTTTCACAAAGGATGCCATATGTCCTCTTTCCTACTGCTGGTTTTGTTGAGTGTCCTGGAGCCTCTGCTAAAAAGGCCTAAGGATAAAGAAGTGTAATGGGTGTCTATTCAATGTTTTTTTAGATTTCCCGGTTGTAACAATTTTTTTCTGTCTTTCAAAAATCAATGCCTTTCCTGTAATCTAATTTTCAAAAGGATGCCATATGTCCTCTTTCATGCTGTTCTTTCTGTTGAGGCTCCGGGACACTCTTATAAAAAGGACTAAGGATAAAGAAGTCTACTGGGTGTCCAATCAATGTTTTTTTTCTATTTCCCGGGTCATATAACTGATCTCTGTGTTTCTAAAATCAATGCCTTTCCTGTAATCTAATTTTCAAAAGTATGCCATATGTCCTCTTTCCAGCTGGTGTTTTTTTGAGGGTCCAGGACCCTCTTATAAAAAGGCCTAAGGAGAAAGAGGTGTACTGGGTGTCCATCGAATCATTTTTTTTATTCAAATTTACATTTGCAAAAAATTATCTATGGGTTTCTAAAATCAATGCCTTTCCTGTACTCTTACTCTATTGTTCAAAAGTATGCCATATGTCCCCTTTCCTGCTGGTGTTTTGTTTGAGGGTCCTGGACCCTCTTATAAAAAGGCCTAGGGAGAAAGAATTGTACTGGGTGGTCCATCCAATCATTTTTTTGATTCAAATTCACAGTTGCAACAAATTATCCCCGGGTTTCTAAAATCAATGCCTTTCCTATAATCTTTTTTTCACAAAGGATGCCATATGTCCTCTTTCCTACTGCTGGTTTTGTTGAGTGTCCTGGAGCCTCTGCTAAAAAAGCCCGAAGGATAAAGAAGTGTACTGGGTGTCTATTCAATGTTTTTTTAGATTTCCCGTTTGTAACAAATTTTTTCTGTCTTTCTAAAATCAATGCCTTTCCTGTAATCTATTTTTCAAAAGGATGCCATATGTCCTCTTTCATGCTGTTCTTTCTGTTGACGCTCCGGGACACTCTTCTAAAAAGGCCTAAGGATAAAGAAGTGTACTGGGTGTATAATCTATGTTTTTTTAGATTTCACGGTTGCAACTAATGATCTCTGTGTTTCGAAAATCAATGCCTTTCCTGTAATCTAATTTTCTAAAGGATGCCATATGTCCTCTTTCATGCTGCTGGTTTTGTGGAGGTTCCTGGAGCCTCTGCTAAAAAGGCCTAAGGATAAATAAGTGTACTTGGCGTATAATCGAAGTCTATTGCGATTTCACGGTTGCAACTAATGATCTCTGTGTTTCTAAAATCAATGCCTTTCCTGTAATCTAATTTTCTAAAGGATGCCATATGTCCTCTTTCATGCTGCTGGTTTTGTGGAGGGTCCTGGAGCCTCTGCAAAAAAGGCCTAAGGATAAATAAGTGTACTTGGTGTATAATCCAATTTTTTAGAGATTGCACGGTTGCAACTAATGATCTCTGTGTTTCTAAAATCAATACCTTTCCAGAAATCTATTTTTCTAAAGGATGCCATATGTCCTCTTTACTGCTGCTGGTTTTGTTGAGGGTCCTGGAGCCTCTGCTACTAAGGCCTAAGGATAAATAAGTGTCCTGGTTGACTAATCCATTTTTTTTTAGATTTCCCGGTTGCAACAAATTATCTCTGGGTTTCTAAAATCAATGCCTTTCCTGTAATCTATTAGTCACAAGGATGCCATATGTCCTCTTTCATGCTGTTGTTTCTGGTGAGGCTACGAGAGACTCTTCTAAAAAGGCCTAGGGATAAAGAAGTGTACTGGGTGTATAATCTATGTTTTTTTCGATTTCACGGTTGCAACTAATGATCTCTGTGTTTCTAAAATTAATGCCTTTACTGTAATATAAATTTCTAAAGGATGCCATATGTCCTCTTTCATGCTGCTGGTTTTGTGGAGGGTCCTGGAGCCTCTGCGAAAAAGGCCTAAGGATAAATAAGTGTACTTGGTGTATAATCCAAGTTTTTTGAGATTGCACGGTTGCAACTAATGATCTCTGTGTTTCTAAAATCAATGCCTTTCCTGTAATCTAATTTTCTAAAGGATGCCATATGTCCTCTTTCATGCTGCTGGTTTTGTGGAGGGTCCTGGAGCCTCTGCTAAAAAGGCCTAAGGATAAATAAGTGTACTTGGTGTATAATTCAATTTTTTAGAGATTGCACGGTTGCAACTAATGATCTCTGTGTTTCTAAAATCAATGCCTTTCCAGAAATCTATTTTTCTAAAGGATGCCATATGTCCTCTTTACTGCTGCTGGTTTTGTTGAGGGTCCTGGAGCCTCTGCTACTAAGGCCTAAGGATAAATAAGTGTCCTGGTTGGAGTTCCGGAGGAGGAGCCTGCGTACAGGTTGTGCAGCGCGGGCTCCTGTGTCCTGCAGGTAACCCATTGGCGGTGGTTTTCCGCGCGCTGGAGACTCCTGCAACCGGAGGAAACCTGCAATCGGCTTGTGCAGTGGAACAAGCCCGGAGGGACTCTGTTAGCGCTTGTTACCTGCGCTTTGTCAGTACATCCATTCTCTAAGCTCCACGCAGGACATCGCGTGTAGGAGCTAGTCAGAGCTTAAACACCTTGAGTGGCAGTCCCCCCCTCCCATTAGAACTGCGAGAGGGGGGTAGATAGCCCGAAGTCATCTGTTCAATAATAATCTGTGATTCCCTACTGCTGCCCTCCCCCCCCCACCGGTGCTGCGCGGGGGGAGAAGAGACAGCTGACCAGGCTGAAAACAGGTAGTCTAAAGGGAGCACGGCATTGGCCGCCGGTGTGGCGCAGAGCACCTTACTCTGACGGTGGTCTAGCTTAAGATACCGCTAAAGTTTGGCTACATACTGTAACTCTCCCCCCCCCCACCGATGCTGCGCGGGGGGTGAAGGAACAAGTGACCAGATCGAACGACCAGACCGAACAAGTGTGTTGAAGGGCTACGGCAGCGGCTGCGGATTCCATCTGGAGGCGGCATTAGTCTAACCCAGAGCAACCGGCTATACTGCAGAGCACAGGGGCCCCGGTGGTGCGCTGATTCCCCTGTTTGCAGAGGCTACTGAAGAGCGGGGCTGTCGCTGTGTTCTGTTCATCCAGGGGCTACAGATTGTCGGCACCGGTCCGGTAAACAAAGAGGCTGAGCATGGAACCATGGATTCCTTTTTTCCTTATATACAAGGGCATTTAGGAGAAGTTTCATAGGCACCTGGGCCTGTATAACCCCAATGTTCAGTGCATCTTCCAACGCATAGCACTCAGAGAAATAGAACTTACCACCAATGGTCGATATAAGAAGAGGGGTGAGTGCAGGACTCCTGCGAGTTTGGTAAAATTGTCTTTCTTTTCTCCCATCCATTTGTCACGCAAGTTATATTTTGCCTTTGAGGATACTCACTTTTTGGGAGAACTTTTTCAAAAACTTTTTTTTTTTTTTTTTTTTTTTTTGGGCACCCCCAAGAAAAATCTGTACTGTTTAAAACGTTGCCACAAGCAAGTAACTAACTGAATTTCAGCTTCCTCTCAGGGGTTGTGTAAGCAATGTAATTATTTGGATCAAAGTGCTCTAACATTGGCAAAACCTCTTGAGAAAGTTTAAATCTTTTTTTCCTTGATTACAAGGCACTCTCTTTATTTCCTAGGGGGATACAACAGGCAGTCCTGGCCTGACTCCATTTTTCTGCCTTATTACGGAGAAAAAGTTGTGAATTATTATTTGTTAAAATTACTATGGATGGCAATAACTGTACTACATTTTGTCTATGCATTCTGATGTTATCTGAGATGTAATTAACCTGTGGCTATCAATTTATTTTAGTAGCCTCACACTGTAGGATGAATCTGTGACTTAGAGGGGCTTTGTTACTATACAAGTGTTTATTCTTTTTCCACATTTGCCTGAATTGAAATACAAGTGAGGGTAGTTCCCCCAGGCCCTTACAGAGGGAGAAGGGAGGCGAGTTGACACAGGTTTAAAAGTAAAAGTTATTTTTATATAATTATCTTAACATATCGTAACCCAAAAGGAATACTCCAGTTAAGAAGGCTCATTAGGCAAAAATTTTGCTTAGTTTAATTTATATTGAACTTTTAGAGAGTTTTTCGTTGGCTGCTTAGGTGTTACAACTTTGCGTTATACTCTGTGGGAGTGAGAACCCCTGGTCGGCCTAGATCACTTCTTTTTCACAGTCACTATTAGAAGAATTTAACTGCACCCTTATCACTTCCACTAGACCCCGCACTTTCTTCTTTCCCCTCCCCCCCCCCCCCCTTTTTTTTTTTTTTTTTTTTCTCTCACCGTATTTGCGCACCCCCTTCACTTCAAGACACCGTATTGGACCCCCCTTCACTTCAAGACACGTCACATTTTCCCCGTTTAGGGGGGTGGGAAGGAGGAGGAGGGGAAGAGATCCACAATTCCCTCTTTCCCTCCTCTCTCTCTGTCTACCCCTCTATTGTCCCTTTTCCTTTTCTCCTCCTTCACTATTTTTCTAGCTGCACTTATTTATGGATAGATTTTTGAATTCACCGACCCATCACAAAAGCACTCAACCGGCCATGGCTTCCAGGCCCAGAGAGAGAAAGAATAAAGCAGCCTCTGAAACTTTAGTGGAAATGCATCCCGAACCTGGATCTGCCAGAAGGACTAGTGAGGGCACACACTCACAACCTCTAGTAAATAGCATATTGGAAGCCTTGACCCCGAAATTTGAGGCACTTAGGTTAGAGATAAAACAAGACTTAAACTCCCTATCCAATGAGCTCAAACAGAAGAAGAAGCGGAGCAAAGAGTCTCCGATCTTGAAGATCTCACACTAGAGCAGAATACTAAACTACAAGCAAATACCCTTTCTATCAGAGAACTACAAAACAAGATTGAAGACTTAGAAAACCGTTCAAGGAGGAACAATATTAGAATAATTGGGGTCCCTGAAACCCCAGGTTACTCAGATTTGATGAAGTTTGCGGCTGAGTCCCTCCCTAAACTATTGAACTTCCCATCAGAATTGTTACCTTTAGTTATAGAAAGAGCCCATAGGATAGGGAGGCCTGTAGCAGCGGATGACAACAAATTCAGACCCAGACCCATAATTGTGAGATATTTGAGCTATCAGGACAAGCTTAAAATCCTGCAATTATCACGTAAAACCTCATCAGTGCTTTTGGATGGGGTTAAAATATTAATCTTCCAAGACTTTGCATATGGAACTTCTCTGAAAAGAAGAGAACTTTCTCCAATATGCGGAAGACTAATTAAAGAGGGTATATCTGCTACGGTAATATACCCAGCTAAGCTTAAAGTGGTATATCAGGGTTTCACACATTTCTTTGAAACTGCTGCGGAAGCAGAGAAGTTCTACTCTGAAAAAGTTGTTAAATAGGTTAACTTGATTTTTCTCATAATCTTAAAAAACGCAATTATTTTTCTGATAAGTAAAACCAGAAGGTTCTGGGGGGGGGCTGGGGGGGGGGGTTCTCTCTTACCTTTTTTTCTTCGTTCTTTTACTTCCTTCTTCTAAATAATGCCTAAAAAGGAAAAAGTTATTTTAACATCCTGGAATGTCGGGGGTATTTCTTCTCCAATAAAACGTAAGGCAATAGTCTCACAACTGAGGAAATATAATTCTGATATAGCCTTTATTCAGGAGACTCACCTTAATCTGGAAGAATCATTAAAGTTGAGAACCTCCTGGGTTTGGGAGGTATTCCTTACACCCAGTGTGGGCAGGAAAAGGGGAGTGGCCATCTTAATGGGGAAGAGGTTAACGTATGAAGTGTTATCAAAATACTCTGACCCAAGTGGTAGAAGTCTGATCATGAAAATTAAATTGGCAAATCTTGTCCTTATACTTTGTAATATTTATGCTCCCAATAATTTTGATTCTAATTTTTGGGACTCTGTACAAACCAATATCTTACGTATGGGAGAAGGGATTGTCATACTAGCCGGGGATTTCAATATGGCACCACGAACACCTATTGATAGACTTAGGCAAACAAATATTACTTTTCAATCTAAGAGAGATAAATCAGAGGCCAAAATGTTTAAAACTATATCGAGCAACCTGGCTCTTAAAGACATCTGGAGGTCACAACACCCTGATGAAAGGGAATTTACCTGTAAAGCCAAGAATGCCAATTCTCTTTCAAGAATTGATTTATTTATGGTTAGTGATGAATTAGTTAAGATTGGCTCCACTACCAAAATCTTACAAATAACTATTTCAGATCATGCCCCAATCTTATTAGAGATTCCAATTTTTGGTAAAAGATACCTTTCACGACGGTTCTTCTTCCCTAAATTTCTATTTAAAAATCTAAAGTTTAAAAATTGGTTAACAAATAAAACAAATGAATTCTTTTCTTTAAACTTGGGTTCAGTTAATAATCCGAACTTACTATGGGAAGCAGGCAAAGCTGTAATGAGGGGGGAGATTATTGCGTATATGGTTAACTTCAGAAGGAAAGCTAATCATAGAGAACACCAAGCATTGAAAGCCTTGACTAATTCCTATAATAGGTATTTATCTCGCCCCACTACTGTAAATTGGAGACGATACTCTGCTGCCAAGAGAGAGAGAGATACTCTATTGACTTATATCTCAGCCCAAGCTGACCTAAAAACTAAAGCAAAATTCTATCGCCATGGGGACAAAGCGGGCAAATTTCTGGCCAAGCTATGTAAAAACTTGCAAGGGAATCCCTCTATTGATTCACTATTAGAACATGATTCTTTGATTATTGATCCGAAAGAAATATTGATAATTTTTTCGACCTATTATACAGGGATTTATTCCTTTAAAGAGTCGGATATGGAGGTCTCAAGTAGCTTTTGGGAGGGTTTGGAATATTCAGTCTTAAGTGAGGATGCAGTAAATAAACTCAATGCTCCCATATCCGATCAAGAGATTCTTCAAGCTATTAAAGAGTTGCGGTTAGACAAAGCTCCTGGGCCGGATTCCTTGCCCAATGAGTTTTATAAGATATTGGCCCCGGTTATTATTCCCCATCTGAGGAATCTTTTTAACTACTTCTATGTAGAAAGAAATTCTATTCCTACATCTTTCATTGCATCTACTACGGCTTTAATCTTAAAACAGGGTAAAGATCCCTTAAAAAAGGAAGCCTATCGTCTAATAGCTCTACTTAATTCCGATTACAAATTGCTATCATCGATCCTAGCTAAAAGACTACAGAGTGAGATTGGGGTCCTTATCAATAAGGATCAAGCGGGGTTTTTAAATAAACGTAATCTAGCAGCCAAAGTTAGAGAACTCTTTCTGGTCCTTGACTATTTCTATAGTTCTCGGGAAATACCCTTACAAGATCAACTAGACTTAGCGGTGATAGCTCTGGACGCAGAAAAGGCGTTTGACTCGGTACATCATCAGCATATCTTGTCCTCTCTCTCTCGATTTGGTTTTAAAGATAATTTTGTATTCTTTGTCAAAAATCTCTGTGAAAATTCTTCCACAAAATTGATCATCAATCAATTAGAATCCAATTCAATTAAACTTCAAAGGGGAACTAGACAAGGATGCCCTTTATCGCCTCTGTTGTTTGACTTAGCCATAGAGCCACTAGCCCTTAAAATAAGAAAAGACCTTCAGGGTATAAAAATTGGCTCTATTGAACAGAAAGTCGCTCTCTATGCTGATGATGTGCTGGTCTATGTCTCCAATACTGGAGTTAATATTCCTAGGTTAATCTCGATCACAAACTCTTTTGGAACCTTCACAGGTTATAAAATTAACACCGCTAAGTCAGAGTTAATGTGGATTAGGAAAAATCAGATTTCTATACCTGAGACACCGTTTAAGGAGGTCACTTCTCATTTTAGATACTTAGGCATTAATGTATCGGCAAACCCACGAAATTGGTATGACCTTAATGTCTCTCCAATCCTACTTAAGGTAAAAGAATATATGAAGAACTGGCAAAATTTTCCGCTCTCATTAACAGGTCGTATTGCACTCTTTACTGACTGTTACAGACGAGGAACAGGACTTGGGAATTATTATTTCAGATGATTTAAAACTTAGTAAACAATGTAGTAATGCAGCGAGTAAGGCTAGCAGAATGCTTGGATGTATTGGTAGAGGTATTTGCAGCAGAAATAGTAAGGTTCTTATGCCACTTTATAGATCATTAGTTAGGCCTCATCTTGAGTATTGTGTGCAGTTCTGGAGACCATATCTTCAGAAGGATATTAACAAACTTGAATCTGTGCAAAGGAGGGCTACCAAAATGGTACATGGTCTAAAAAATAAAACTTACCAGGATAGGCTCAATGACCTAAATATGTATAGCTTAGAGGAGAGAAGGGAAAGAGGTGATATGATAGCAACTTTCAAGTACATTAAAGGGTTTAGTAAAACTGAGGCTGTGGGTATTTTACATAAAATGGAAAATTCAAGAACAAGGGGTCATGAGCTCAAGCTAAAGGGAAGTAGATTCAGAAGTAATTTGAGGAAGCACTTCTTTACAGAAAGAGTGATTGATTTATGGAATAAACTTCCTCAAGAGGTAGTAGCAACAAACACTGTGGGGGACTTTAAAAATGCATGGGACAAGCATAGGGCTATCCTACGAACTAGATAAGTTTATACTGTTAGGTAAGGTCGGGCAGACTTGCTGGGCCTATGGCTCTTATCTGCCGTCAATATCTATGTTTCTATGTTTCTATGTTTAAAATGGTTCTTCTCCCTAAGATTCTTTTCCCTCTGCAAAATGTACCAGTCCTGCTGAAAACCAAGGATTGGAAGAGTCTATGTAGGGCCCTTCGATATTTTATTTGGAAGTGCAAAAGACCTCGAATCTCGATCAACAGACTTTTTCTTCCTAAGAGGTTTGGTGGCATGGCTCTACCAGACCTCAGCAGCTATAGTATGGTCTTTTTGGCACGGATCGTGATAGATTGGATATTAAACAAGGACTATTTTACAAATAATACTCTTGAAATTAACATAGTACACCCCTATAACCCTATAGCCTTAATCCATTGTCCAATGCATTTAATCCCAAAAGAAGTGAAACATCTTAGTTCCGTATATACGGTAATTCAGGCTTGGAAAAAACTAGGTGGTAAATTAAGTATAGATCTTTCCATTCCGAAGTTTCAGGGATTATGTGGCAACCAGGAGTTCCAAAGAGGTACTCAATCTCAGGTTTTTCAGAAGTGGCATAATGCAGGCTTGATTTACCTCACACAATTCATAGATCAAGAGACCCAACTAATTAAGACTTTTGAGGGACTTAAGCAGGAATTCAAATTAAGCAATAAGGATTTTTTTGCCTACTTGCAGGCCAGACACTATCTTTCTTCACTCATTGATAAATATGGTTGGACATGGTCCTGGGGGAAGCTAGACAGCTGGCCAATCCTTGCTAAGAGCAATCTATTCTCTATATCAACCTGGTACGAGTTGCTGGTCAGTCAAAAGGGTGAACTTAATCTACAATCTATATCACAAAAATGGAACCTTCTGGCTCAGGAGTTAGAAAGTGGGGCAGACCAAGTAGAAAAATCTATAGCCACAGTAACACAAACTACTTTATCTGCTAGTTGGAGAGAATCACACATAAAGCTATTATACAGGACTTATTATACTCCACTGAAAGGATTCAAATGGCATAATCCCAATTTTAACGTCTGTCCAAAATGTTCATATCCAGCGGCGGACTTAGTCCATATGATATGGTCCTGCCCCCAGTTAGCTCAGTTCTGGCGGAAGATAGAATTTTGGCTCATTAGGGTATTAAGGTTACCACCTTACTCTCTCTCCTTGGCAGAAATTGTCTTCTTTGTTGAACCCTCTTCCCCATACAAATTTAAGAAAATATTGAATATGACAATCCTGGCCGCAAGGAATTTAATCTTTAATAAATGGCGAGACACAACAGTACCGAGTATATCAGAAGTTAAAAACTACATGAAAAAACAGAGTATTATTGAACAATTGGATACAACAGTAACATCTGAGAGGGAAATAACTGTTTTTTTTAGAAATGGGCTAGATTTATTAAAATTTTTCCCCCGGATGAAATAAATAATTTAATTTACCCCTTCAGACATTCTGAAATAGTTTTATTGGATAGATGGTAGAGGAGGGGGAGGTTCCCCCCCTCCTCCCCCCTTTTCCTATCTTTCTCCTTCCCCCCTTTTTTTCCCCCTTTTTTTTTTTTTTTCCTCCCCCCCCCATCCCCCTAGTCGTGTTATCTTTTTTTTTGCACATTGTCTAAAAATGAGATTTTCTTCTCATATATATCTATTACTGTTGGACCAAACGACCATTTGTTTGTGTTAAGAGTTAAAACTTTATAAATAGTTTCAACTATAAGTGTACTTTCAAAACTATTGATTTGCATTGTATGCTCATAAGATATCAATCATTTTTTATTTTGTACATTGTTTAAAATGAGATTTTCTTTTTATGTACACCTATTGCTGTTGGACTCGACGTCTACCTGTTTATGTTGTTAATTTAACCAAAATTTGAATAAAAATTATAAATAAAAAAAAAAAAAAAGTGTCCTGGTTGTCTAATCCATTTTTTTTTAGATTTCCCGGCTGCAAAAAATTATCTCTGGGTTTCTAAAATCAATGCCTTTCCTGTAATCTATTAGTCACAAGGATGCCATATGTCCTCTTTCATGCTGTTGTTTCTGTTGAGGCTAAGGGAGACTCTTCTAAAAAGGCCTAAGGATAAAGAAGTGTACTGGGTGTATAATCTATGTTTTTTTAGATTTCACGTTTGCAAAAAATTATCCACGGGTTTCTAAAATAAATGCCTTTCCAGTAATCTATTATTCATAAGGATGCCATATGTACTTTTTGATGCTGTTGTTTCGGTTGAGGCTCCGGGAGCCTCTTATTAAAAAGGCCTAATGAAAAATAAGTGTACTGGGTGTCTAATCAATGTTTTTTTCGATTTACCGGTTGCAACTAATGATCTCTTTGTTTCTGAAATCAATGCCTTTCCTATAATCATTTTTTCAAAAGGATGCCATATGTCCTCTTTCCTGCTGCTGGTTTTGTCGACGGTCCTGGAGCCTCTGCTGCGCATAATAAAGAAAAAAAAATAATTTAACTTGACTTAATAACTGAAGCATGACTTCAGGAGTCAGGTGTGGTCGTAGGTAGTGGTTGTTGTTAGCAGATTATTTTTATTGCAAATTGCAATTGCCACAGCGTGCATAAAATGTGCGTCACTAGTCCAATTTTTTTTTTTTTTTTTTTATTCAGGATTAGTTTGGGGTATGGCGCAATATTGGAAACGCAAAAAACACATTTGCAATATGGATTCACATTTGCAAGTATTTCCCACAATAACAAAATTAAAATGACACAACTCCGCAATCTTCCCCTTCACATTATTATTGTCACACTCCATTGTACTCCTATGCCCACCTCCCTGCTCTTGTTTTTGTTGAGGGTCCTGGAGCCTCTGCTAAAAAGGCCTATGGATAAATAAGTGTACTGGGTGTCTAATCAATGTTTTTTTCTATTTCACGGGTCATATAAATGATCTGTGGGATTCTAAAATCAATGCCTTTCCTGTAATCTATTATTCAAAAGGATGACATATGTCCTCTTTCATGCTGTTGTTTCTGTTGAGGCTCCGGGACCCTCATATTAAAAAGGACTAAGGATAAAGAAGTGTACTGGGTGTCCAATCATTTTTTTTTCTATTTCACTGGTCATATAAATGATCTCTGTGTTTCTAAAATCAATGCCTTTCCTGTAATCTAATTTACAAAAGTATGCCATATGTCCTCTTTCCTGCTGCTGGTTTTGTTGAGGGTCCTGGAGCCTATGCTTAAAAGGCCTAAGGATAAAGAAGTGTACTAGGTGTCTAATCTATGTTTTTTTAGATTTCACGGTTGCAAAAAATTATCCACAGGTTTCTAAAATCAATGCCTTTCCTGTAATCTATTATTCACAAGGATGCCTTATGTACTTTTTAATGCTGTTGTTTCTGTTGAGGCTCCGGGAGTCTCTTAATCTTATTAAAAAGGCCTAATGAAAAATAAGTGTACTGGGTGTCTAATCAATGTTTTTTTCTATTTACCGGTTGCAACTAATGATCTCTGTGTTTCTGAAATCAATGCCTTTCCTATAATCATTTTTTCAAAAGGATGCAATATGTCCTCTTTCCTGCTGCTGGTTTTGTCGAGGGTCCTGGAGCCTCTGCTGAGCATAAAAAAAAAAAAAAATTATTTAACTTGACTTAATAACTGAAGCATGATTTCAGGAGTCAGGTGTGGTCGTAGCTAATGGTTGTTGTTAGAAGATTATTTTTATTGCAAATTGCAATTGCCACAGCGTGCATAAAATGTGCATCACTAGTCCAAATTTTAAGTTTTTTTTTTCATTCAGGATTAGTTTGTGGACCGGCGCAATATTGGAAAGGCAAAAAACAGGTCTCCGTACCCGTTGATATAAGGGGGACAACTACTGCTTTTACCAGGCTCCTCTTAGATAGCCCCAGAAAGTGTGACTATGAATCCCAAAAAGAAAATTAAATTAAGGTTGAAAACTAACTCCAAAGTAACTTGTAAGACCTGGAGCTCCTCAAACACACGTCCTAACGCAACAGCTATAGGCTCCGCCACCCACAAATCTTAACTTTTTCATACCAATTGATATTGCCACAGCTGGAACAACAGTAAATAACATGTGCGTCACCACAGTCTCCGAAGCTGTTGTCGGATGTATACAAAAACACTGATAAAGTATTCCTTTAGGAGAGCAAAGAGATGGCTACCGGAACACTCCAGGAACTTCACAAGAGTGGCTGTATTGTGTTTCTGGTGATGTTTGAGACATCTGGGTAGTGTACAGGGAGGGCAAAAATCATCTCCATCTCTGTGCACCACAGGACAGGACGTCCTTGTCATCCATAAGCACATGAAATTGCTGGCATTTTCGTTGCTTCAAGAAGTTCATTTTTTGTGGTGATAGAGAGTACAGAATTAAATAAACTTTGGTTTCCTACCATACTCAAGACAATCTTGTATTTCAAAATTCGTACTTGCTGTGGGAAACAGTGGCCTGTCCATACCAGGAAGATGATTTAGACAGAAGTAACGAGCTCTGCTTGCAGGTGACACATGTTTATCGTCAATCATCAAAGGGGTTGCGTGCAGAATATGGCTAATGGCCCCTTATTCACATGTTTGTCCAGAGCCACAACATTTGCAAACAGCCAGAAGAAAGGTCGTTTCTCACCAGCCTTAAGTTGAGCTTCATTTACCAAATGCTGATATTCAAAAAAATAGACAAACAGTGCCTTAAATAACACACTTGCGATATGGATTCACCAGAGCAAGGTCATTGCAAGTACTAAGTTACCACGATAACAAAATTAAAATGCCACAACTATGCAATCTTCACCTTCAGATTATTATTGTCACACTCCATTGTACTCCTATGCCCAGCTCCCTGCTCTTGTTTTTTGTTGAGGGTCCTGGAGCCTCTGCTGAAAAGGCCTATGGATAATAAAGTGTACTGGGTGTCTGTTCAATGTTTTTTTTTATTTCCCGGTTGCAAGTAATTATCTCAGTGTTTCTAAAATCAATGCCTTTCCTGTAATCTATAATTCAAAAGGATGACATATGTCCTCTTTCATGCTGTTGTTTCGGTTGCGGCTCCGGGACCCTCGTATTAACAAGGCCTGAGGATAAATAAGTGTAACCGGTGTCTAATGAATGTTTTTTTCTATTACACGGGTCATATAAATGATCTGTGGGTTTCTAAAATCAATGCCTTTACTGTAATCTTTTATTCAAAAGGATGACATATCTCCTCTTTCATGCTGTTGTTTCGGTTGAGGCTCCGGGACCCTCGTATTAAAAAGGCCTGAGCATAAATAAGTGTCACGGGTGTCTAATCAATGTTTTTTTCTAATTTAACGGTTGCAAATCATGATCTGTGGGTTTCTAAAATCAATGCCTTTCCTGTAATCTTTTATTCAAAAGGATGACATATCTCCTCTTTCATGCTGTGTTTCATATGAGGCTCCGGGACCCTTGTATTAAAAAGGCCTGAGGATAAATAAGTGTCACGGGTGTGTAATCAATGTTTTTTTCTATTTCACGGTTGCAAATAATGATCTGTGGGTTTCTAAAATCAATGCCTTTACTGTAATCTTTTATTCAAAAGGATGACATATCTCCTCTTTCATGCTGTTGTTTCGGTTGAGGCTCCGGGACCCTCGTATTAAAAAGGCCTGAGCATAAATAAGTGTCACGGGTGTCTAATCAATTTTTTTTTCTAATTTCACGGTTGCAAATAATAATCTGTGGGTTTCTAAAATCAATGAAATGTTCTCCGTAATTGCTGACAGCAGCTGATTGTTCAATGGGATGTAAAGGTGAATGAACAGCTGACGCGTTTCGGCAGTGTTGCCGTAGTCTTAGCTGGATAAAACTTAAAAAACAAGCGCCCTTTTTCAAGGGCTAACCTTCCTCCCATTGGGCAATCTGTTGAGCCAATCAGGACTATTGGTAATTAACCGCTGCAAGTGCTATTTAAACCTCCCTGTTACTCCTTGTTCCAGGTTGTTATTAATACTTTATACAATACAATACAAATATTCTTTATATATCTTGTCAAAGAGATGAAACTGAACAAAACAAATTATGCCTAATTCCCTGTATATATAAATAAAAACCAAAAATTGCACATATATCTTGGGCTACAAAGCGGTAGAAATAATAATAAAAAACATAAATACATAGAAATAAACTCCTGTCTCATGTTTAGCGTAAACCATATGTTGTATATGTGCACCTAATAGATCAGGATTACTCTTTTCCCTTTTCTACGTAAATGAGTTAAATGCACTCTAACTATACTTTAATTTATTTTATTTTATTCATTGTAGTAATAGGAATAAACTATCTAATGCTTCGCTGAAGGATCCATTGTATACACCCCTTAAGGTATGTAATTTAAGAAATGTTGGACCTCTCACGCCCCATTCAATACCAATAGTATCAATAGTAATGGGACTCTTGCAGTCCCTCTCAGTACCAATAATTTATCAAGTCATAGGCTGAGTTTAGTCCTGAAGGTGTCCTGGTCTTCAATTTGAAAATCCAGAACACCTCCTGTCTACCTAGGGCTTTCTCCCTATCCCCACCTCTAGATGGCAATGGTACATATTCAATGGCCTTCCACCTAAAACTCTCTGTGCTTTTTGAATGTTCGAGTGCGAAATGCTGCACTAGTGGTGTACTTGATTTTCCTGCTCTGATGGTAGAGAGATGCTCCCTAATCCGTGATCTGATCTCACGTGTTGTTAACCCTACATATTGAACCTTGCATAGAATGCAGGTAACCAAGTATATCACATATTTGGACCTGCACGTGATGCATGTTTTTATTTCAAATTGTTGGCCTGTGACGGTGGACTGAAATGATTCCCCACATTCAACTTTCTCACAGGCCACACAATCTCTATAGTTGCACCTGTGCATGCCTTTTATCACTAGCCATGCTGACCCCCCTGGGGGGCTTGTTTTGACCCTAGTGGGCGCTACTGAGTTCCCAATGGTTTTATTTCTCCTGTAGGAGAACTGACAACCCAAGCTGGATATGTTTGTTAAATCATCATCTGCAGAGAGCATTTTAAAGTGCTCTCTGATGATGTTACAGATCCTTGGATATTCTACTGAATAGTCTGTAAGAAATGTCAGTCCTTGTTTAAAGGCTTTGCTTTCTCTACTCTCTTTAGATTTTAATGTGAGTAAGCTGTCCCTATCCAGGGTCCTGACTGACTCTTGGGCGTTCTTTATTGTTATATGCGGATAACCCCTGTCTTTCAACCTTGCGGCCAATGCACCACTCTCTCTCTCAAAATCTCTTGGGAGGCTGCAGTTTCTTTTTACCCTCATAAATTGCCCTTTGGCCACTGCTTTGAAGAGGTTCTGAGGGTGACAGCTCCTGGCGTGCAGTAGAGTATTGCCCGTAATGGGCTTCCTGTAAATAGTGGACATCACTTTTTCGCCTGTCTTTCCAATTAGAGTCACATCAAGATAATTGATGTTTGTCTCCCCAACCTCAAAGGTGAATTCTATCCCCTTGTCGTTGTTGTTGAGATATTCAACGAACCCGGGGATACTGGTTAAACCCCCCCTCCACACAAAGAGAAGGTCATCAATGAACCTTTTGTAAAATATTATATCCTTTCGGTGTGGGTTTCTTTCTCCAAATATGTGGTCCTCCTCCCACCAACCCATGAATAGGTTGGCGTAGGAGGGGGCAAACTTGGCCCCCATGGCCGTGCCACATATCTGGAGAAAGAAAAGGCCATTGAACTCAAAAAAGTTGTGGGTGAGTAAAAACTTGGTTACTCTTCCCACAAACTCACACAATGACAAATCATCCCCATGGTACTTCCTCATGAAATACTCTACAGCCAGTAGTCCCTGCTCATGTGGAATTGATGAATTTGTAAGAGATCAGACAGATTTCAATAATGATCTAGTATATATTTGGAATCGGAAAGAACGATTCACAAGGAGAAAAGAGTTCAATACCAGAGGAGGTAGTGGGTCTAGGAGAGGTAGCAGGCATAGAAATAGAGGCAGAGGTGGAAGAGGACAACGTAGAATTCACTTTACAGAGACTGACACTGATTCACAGGGAAAAGTTCAGGATCTGGAGGGGAAGACACGGATAGTAATTACACCCCTTATCCCCTCAGTAGTAATACCATCCCCGCAGCTCAGGGAAACATTCCACAACCGAGTGGGCAGAGGGAAGTAACCACGCTAGTGGCTCCCATTCTAAAAAATGCCAAACCATATGCCTATTCAAAATATAATTTACATAAAACAGGTACCACTAATGGTGATACGGCATACACAGTTACCAACACAGAGAGGGCACAAGCCAACCAGGTTTTTTCGATTGCCCCCCCGGCAAAAAAAGACGTGGGGGGGCAAGATACAGGAGATTCTCACAAAGGCAGATACACCCGGAGGAAAAAGTAGATAATATAGCTACAATGAGTATAGTGAATTTGTCCTCATATGAGCTGAATACGCATGAAACTAGAGTGTTGGAGTTAGGATTAGGCTTTGTTCCTACCGCCAGTTTTAATTTATTTAACACACTTCTTGATGTAAACAAACTGGTAAGGAAACTCACACTTTATAAACATTTTGCTCGTAAGGCATATGAGGATACATCAATTATGGAACCTGCACGCACTCACACATTAGGAGTAACTGATTCTAATGAGGAATTTTTGGACTTTGGAGAACAGTGTGATATAAGAACATTGGAATCTCTACTAATAGAGGAAGGGTCAAATAGATCCACTGCTCACACTGTTCTACCGAAGTTCAAAAAAAAAAAAACCATCTAAGTTTTACCCGATTCAGGATAGGGGTACAATAATAGAAAAGTTTCATTCCAGAATAGAAAGGGACTTAACCAATCTGTACTATCAAGAAAAGGTCCACAGACCCAATATCAATTCTTCAGAAAGACAAGCCCTACAAAGTTTAAGTAGGAATGACAAGATAGTAATTAGGTCTGCGGATAAGGGTGGATCCATTGTGATCATGGACACCAGTGACTTCAATAAAGAAGCACTAAGACAGCTTTCCAACACACATGAGTATAGAGCACTGAATGCTAACCCCACCAAAATATTCCAGCGACAATTAAGTGACCTCATAGATGATGGCCTTGAGATTGGCATATTTGACAAAAACACTGGTGATTTTCTATATGTTGAATGTCCAAAAACACCAGTGTTTAATCATCTTCCTAAAGTGCACAAGTCACTCACAGAGGTAAGAGGGAGACCCATAGTCAGTGGCATTGGATCTCTCCTCGAGCCTCTTTCTGAGTGGCTTGATGCAATTTTGCAGCCCATGATCAAACAACTCACCAGTTTTGTCCTGGACACAAAACACATTTTGAATCTGGTGTCCAGGATAGACTGGAAGGATGAATATGTTTGGATCACAGTAGATGTGAAGTCCCTGTACTCATCAATTCCACATGAGCAGGGACTACTGGCTGTAGAGTATTTCATGAGGAAGTACCATGGGGATGATTTGTCATTGTGTGAGTTTGTGGGAAGAGTAACCAAGTTTTTACTCACCCACAACTTTTTTGAGTTCAATGGCCTTTTCTTTCTCCAGATATGTGGCACGGCCATGGGGGCCAAGTTTGCCCCCTCCTACGCCAACCTATTCATGGGTTGGTGGGAGGAGGACCACATATTTGGAGAAAGAAACCCACACCGAAAGGATATAATATTTTACAAAAGGTTCATTGATGACCTTCTCTTTGTGTGGAGGGGGGGTTTAACCAGTATCCCCGGGTTCGTTGAATATCTCAACAACAACGACAAGGGGATAGAATTCACCTTTGAGGTTGGGGAGACAAACATCAATTATCTTGATGTGACTCTAATTGGAAAGACAGGCGAAAAAGTGATGTCCACTATTTACAGGAAGCCCATTACGGGCAATACTCTACTGCACGCCAGGAGCTGTCACCCTCAGAACCTCTTCAAAGCAGTGGCCAAAGGGCAATTTATGAGGGTAAAAAGAAACTGCAGCCTCCCAAGAGATTTTGAGAGAGAGAGTGGTGCATTGGCCGCAAGGTTGAAAGACAGGGGTTATCCGCATATAACAATAAAGAACGCCCAAGAGTCAGTCAGGACCCTGGATAGGGACAGCTTACTCACATTAAAATCTAAAGAGAGTAGAGAAAGCAAAGCCTTTAAACAAGGACTGACATTTCTTACAGACTATTCAGTAGAATATCCAAGGATCTGTAACATCATCAGAGAGCACTTTAAAATGCTCTCTGCAGATGATGATTTAACAAACATATCCAGCTTGGGTTGTCAGTTCTCCTACAGGAGAAATAAAACCATTGGGAACTCAGTAGCGCCCACTAGGGTCAAAACAAGCCCCCCAGGGGGGTCAGCATGGCTAGTGATAAAAGGCATGCACAGGTGCAACTATAGAGATTGTGTGGCCTGTGAGAAAGTTGAATGTGGGGAATCATTTCAGTCCACCGTCACAGGCCAACAATTTGAAATAAAAACATGCATCACGTGCAGGTCCAAATATGTGATATACTTGGTTACCTGCATTCTATGCAAGGTTCAATATGTAGGGTTAACAACACGTGAGATCAGATCACGGATTAGGGAGCATCTCTCTACCATCAGAGCAGGAAAATCAAGTACACCACTAGTGCAGCATTTCGCACTCGAACATTCAAAAAGCACAGAGAGTTTTAGGTGGAAGGCCATTGAATATGTACCATTGCCATCTAGAGGTGGGGATAGGGAGAAAGCCCTAGGTAGACAGGAGGTGTTCTGGATTTTCAAATTGAAGACCAGGACACCTTCAGGACTAAACTCAGCCTATGACTTGATAAATTATTGGTACTGAGAGGGACTGCAAGAGTCCCATTACTATTGATACTATTGGTATTGAATGGGGCGTGAGAGGTCCAACATTTCTTAAATTACATACCTTAAGGGGTGTATACAATGGATCCTTCAGCGAAGCATTAGATAGTTTATTCCTATTACTACAATGAATAAAATAAAATAAATTAAAGTATAGTTAGAGTGCATTTAACTCATTTACGTAGAAAAGGGAAAAGAGTAATCCTGATCTATTAGGTGCACATATACAACATATGGTTTACGCTAAACATGAGACAGGAGTTTATTTCTATGTATTTATGTTTTTTATTATTATTTCTACCGCTTTGTAGCCCAAGATATATGTGCAATTTTTGGTTTTTATTTATATATACAGGGAATTAGGCATAATTTGTTTTGTTCAGTTTCATCTCTTTGACAAGATATATAAAGAATATTTGTATTGTATTGTATAAAGTATTAATAACAACCTGGAACAAGGAGTAACAGGGAGGTTTAAATAGCACTTGCAGCGGTTAATTACCAATAGTCCTGATTGGCTCAACAGATTGCCCAATGGGAGGAAGGTTAGCCCTTGAAAAAGGGCGCTTGTTTTTTAAGTTTTATCCAGCTAAGACTACGGCAACACTGCCGAAACGCGTCAGCTGTTCATTCACCTTTACATCCCATTGAACAATCAGCTGCTGTCAGCAATTACGGAGAACATTTCATTTTTCGAAGCACATTACAATTTGTCATATGTTGCTGTTCTTTTGAGTGCTTTTATTGCAGCGTTTATGGCGAATAAAACGCTGATCCACACATCCACTGGTGCTCCTGTCTTTCTTTATTTACCTTGAACCATTGGATCCCTACGGAGAGCACAGTTGAGGTATTGCGCCTCCTCCCCTCCCCCTCCCGTGGATTGGATGGTACACTCACCGGGTGATGATGTCACAGGTCGCTGACCAATAGGAGGAGCCGCACGCGTCTGAGGAGGGCGGGGGTTCAAGCTGGTTGTTGTCGGCGGAATCAAGGAGCTCAATCTGGGGCTAAGGTGAAGAAAACCGGCATACGGATACAGATCGCGGACGACCGCTGATCAAGATACAGTCCGCAGACCAACCACAGGAGAAAACCCCTCCCTAGGACCGGACGCGGTAAGTCGACCATACATAAAGCTCTATCTTAGTGCGGAACTTTTTGTTTGCTATTTCTAAAATCAATGCCTTTACTGTAATCTTTTATTCAAAAGGATGACATATCTCCTCTTTCATGCTGTTGTTTCGGTTGAGGCTCCGGGACCCTCGTATTAAAAAGGCCTGAGCATAAATAAGTGTCACGGGTGTGTAATCAATGTTTTTTTCTAATTTCACGATTGCAAATAATGATCTGTGGGTTTCTAAAATCAATTCCTTTACTGTAATCTTTTATTCAAAAGGATGACATATCTCCTCTTTCATGCTGTTGTTTCGGTTGAGGCTCCGGGACCCTCGTATTAAAAAGGCCTGAGCATAAATAAGTGTCACGGGTGTGTAATCAATGTTTTTTTCTATTTTCACGGTTGCAAATAATGATCTGTGGGTTTCTAAAATCAATGCCTTTACTGTAAACTTTTATTCAAAACGATGACATATCTCCTCTTTCATGCTGTTGTTTCGGTTGAGGCTCCGGGACCCTCATATTAAAAAGGCCTGAGGATAAACAAGTGTCACGGGTGTGTAATCAATGTTTTTTTCTATTTCACGGTTGCAAATAATGATCTGTGGGTTTCTAAAATCAATGCCTTTACTGTAATCTTTTATTCAAAAGGATGACATATCTCCTCCTTCATGCTGTTGTTACGGGTGAGGCTCCGGGACCCTCGTATTAAAAAGGCCTGAGGATAAATAAGTGTAACGGGTGTGTAATCAATGTTTTTTTCTATTTCACGGTTGCAAATAATGATCTGTGGGTTTCTAAAATCAATGCCTTTACTGTAATCTTTTATTCAAAAGGATGACATATCTCCTCTTTCATGCTGTTGTTTCGGTTGAGGCTCCGGGACCCTAGTATTAAAAAGGCCTGAGCATAAATAAGTGTCACGGGTGTGTAATCAATGTTTTTTTCTATTTCACGGTTGCAAATAATGATCTGTGGGTTTCTAAAATCAATGCCTTTACTGTAATCTTTTATTCAAAAGGATGACATATCTCCTCTTTCATGCTGTTGTTTCGGTTGAGGCTCCGGGACCCTCGTATTAAAAAGGCCTGAGCATAAATAAGTGTCACGGGTGTGTAATCAATGTTTTTTTCTATTTTCACGGTTGCAAATAATGATCTGTGGGTTTTTTAAAATCAATGCCTTTACTGTAATCTTTTATTCAAAAGGATGACATATCTCCTCTTTCATGCTGTTGTTTCGGTTGAGGCTCCGGGACCCTCGTATTAAAAAGGCCTCAGCATAAATAAGTGTCACGGCTGTCTAATCAATGTTTTTTTCTAATTTAACGGTTGCAAATAATGATCTGTGGGTTTCTAAAATCAATGCCTTTACTGTAATCTTTTATTCAAAAGGATGACATATCTCCTCTTTCATGCTGTTGCTTCGGTTGAGGCTCCGGGACCCTCGTATTAAAAAGGCCTGAGCATAAATAAGTGTCACTGGTGTGTAATCAATGTTTTTTTCTAATTTCACGGTTGCAAATAATGATCTGTGGGTTTCTAAAATCAATGCCTTTACTGTAATCTTTTATTCAAAAGGATGACATATCTCCTCTTTCATGCTGTTGTTTCGGTTGAGGCTCCGGGACCCTCGTATTAAAAAGGCCTCAGCATAAATAAGTGTCACGGCTGTCTAATCAATGTTTTTTTCTAATTTAACGGTTGCAAATAATGATCTGTAGGTTTCTAAAATCAATGCCTTTACTGTAATCTTTTATTCAAAAGGATGACATATCTCCTCTTTCATGCTGTTGTTTCGGTTGAGGCTCCGGGACCCTCGTATTAAAAAGGCCTGAACATAAATAAGTGTCACGGGTGTGTAATCAATGTTTTTTTCTAATTTCACGGTTGCAAATAATGATCTGTGGGTTTCTAAAATCAATGCCTTTACTGTAATCTTTTATTCAAAAGGATGACATATCTCCTCTTTCATGCTTTTGTTTCGGTTGAGGCTCCGGGACCCTCGTATTAAAAGGCCTGAGCATAAATAAGTGTCACGGGTGTGTAATCAATGTTTTTTTCTAATTTCACGGTTGCAAATAATGATCTGTGGGTTTCTAAAATCAATGCCTTTACTGTAATCTTTTATTCAAAAGGATGACATATCTCCTCTTTCATGCTGTTGTTTCGGTTGAGGCTCCGGGACCCTCGTATTAAAAAGGCCTGAGCATAAATAAGTGTCACGGGTGTGTAATCAATGTTTTTTTCTAATTTCACGGTTGCAAATAATGATCTGTGGGTTTCTAAAATCAATGCTTTTACTGTAAACTTTTATTCAAAAGGATGACATATCTCCTCTTTCATGCTGTTGTTTCGGCTGAGGCTCCGGGACCCTCATATTAAAAAGGCCTGAGGATAAACAAGTGTCACGGGTGTGTAATCAATGTTTTTTTCTATTTCACGGTTGCAAATAATGATCTGTGGGTTTCTAAAATCAATGCCTTTACTGTAATCTTTTATTCAAAAGGATGACATATCTCCTCTTTCATGCTGTTGTTTCGGTTGAGGCTCCGGGACCCTAGTATTAAAAAGGCCTGAGCATAAATAAGTGTCACGGGTGTGTAATCAATGTTTTTTTCTATTTCACGGTTGCAAATAATGATCTGTGGGTTTCTAAAATCAATGCCTTTACTGTAATCTTTTATTCAAAAGGATGACATATCTCCTCTTTCATGCTGTTGTTTCGGTTGAGGCTCCGGGACCCTCGTATTAAAAAGGCCTGAGCATAAATAAGTGTCACGGGTGTGTAATCAATGTTTTTTTCTATTTTCACGGTTGCAAATAATGATCTGTGGGTTTTTTAAAATCAATGCCTTTACTGTAATCTTTTATTCAAAAGGATGACATATCTCCTCTTTCATGCTGTTGTTTCGGTTGAGGCTCCGGGACCCTCGTATTAAAAAGGCCTCAGCATAAATAAGTGTCACGGCTGTCTAATCAATGTTTTTTTCTAATTTAACGGTTGCAAATAATGATCTGTGGGTTTCTAAAATCAATGCCTTTACTGTAATCTTTTATTCAAAAGGATGACATATCTCCTCTTTCATGCTGTTGCTTCGGTTGAGGCTCCGGGACCCTCGTATTAAAAAGGCCTGAGCATAAATAAGTGTCACTGGTGTGTAATCAATGTTTTTTTCTAATTTCACGGTTGCAAATAATGATCTGTGGGTTTCTAAAATCAATGCCTTTACTGTAATCTTTTATTCAAAAGGATGACATATCTCCTCTTTCATGCTGTTGTTTCGGTTGAGGCTCCGGGACCCTCGTATTAAAAAGGCCTCAGCATAAATAAGTGTCACGGCTGTCTAATCAATGTTTTTTTCTAATTTAACGGTTGCAAATAATGATCTGTAGGTTTCTAAAATCAATGCCTTTACTGTAATCTTTTATTCAAAAGGATGACATATCTCCTCTTTCATGCTGTTGTTTCGGTTGAGGCTCCGGGACCCTCGTATTAAAAAGGCCTGAACATAAATAAGTGTCACGGGTGTGTAATCAATGTTTTTTTCTAATTTCACGGTTGCAAATAATGATCTGTGGGTTTCTAAAATCAATGCCTTTACTGTAATCTTTTATTCAAAAGGATGACATATCTCCTCTTTCATGCTTTTGTTTCGGTTGAGGCTCCGGGACCCTCGTATTAAAAGGCCTGAGCATAAATAAGTGTCACGGGTGTGTAATCAATGTTTTTTTCTAATTTCACGGTTGCAAATAATGATCTGTGGGTTTCTAAAATCAATGCCTTTACTGTAATCTTTTATTCAAAAGGATGACATATCTCCTCTTTCATGCTGTTGTTTCGGTTGAGGCTCCGGGACCCTCGTATTAAAAAGGCCTGAGCATAAATAAGTGTCACGGCTGTCTAATCAATGTTTTTTTCTAATTTAACGGTTGCAAATAATGATCTGTGGGTTTCTAAAATCAATGCCTTTACTGTAATCTTTTATTCAAAAGGGTGACATATCTCCTCTTTCATGCTGTTGTTTCGGTTGAGGCTCCGGGACCCTCGTATTAAAAAGGCCTGAGGATAAATAAGTGTCACGGGTGTGTAATCAATGTTTTTTTCTATTTCCCGGCTGCAAATAATGATCTGTGGGTTTCTAAAATCAATGCCTTTCCTGTAATCTATTATTCAAAAGGATGACATATCTCCTCTTTCATGCTGTTGTTTCGTTTGAGGCTCCGGGACCCTCGTATTAAAAAGGCCTGAGGATAAATAATTGTGTAACGGGTATCTAATGAATATTTTTTTTTATTTCACGGGTCATATAAATGATCTCTGGGATTCTAAAATCAATGCCTTTGCTGTAATCTATTATTCAAAAGGATGACAGCACTACCAAAATACAGCCAATGAAGGGCCTTAGGAAGACTGAGCCAAGGTTGGATTGTAGTATTTGGTTTAATCTAATCATGATGGCCATGTAGACCACCACCACCGAGAGTCCTGGAAGTAAAAGGGATGATGAGATGAGAGAGCTAAGAATAGTAGAAATTAAAACAACAGAGTTAGCCATCGGTGTTAGTGCAAAACCGCTTGGCTTTTTTTTTGGTTTGGGTGCGGCTATTCATGCAGGCCATATAGAGCTGACAACATTCGGTGTCGTATCAGCTATTAAACTAATAAGAACAGTACTACCAAAATACAGCCAATGAATGGCCTTAGGAAGACTGAGCCAAGGTTGGAATGTAGTATTTGGTTAGGCTAATCATGATGGCCATGTAGACCACCACCACCGAGAGTCCTGGAAGTAACAGGGATGAGATGAAAGAGCTAAGAATAGTAGAACTTGAAACAACAGAGTTAGCCATGGGTGTTAGTGCAAAACCGCTTGGCTTTTTTTTGGCTTTGGGTGCGGCTATTCATGCAGGCCATATAGAGCTGACAACATTCGGTGTCGTATCAGCTATTAAACTAATAAGAACAGTACTACCAAAATACAGCCAATGAAGGGCCTTAGGAAGACTGAGCCAAGGTTGGATTGTAGTATTTGGTTAGGCTAATCATGATGGCCATGTAGACCACCACCACCGAGAGTCCTGGAAGTAACAGGGATGATGAGATGAAAGAGCTAAGAATAATAGAACTTGAAACAACAGAGTTAGCCATGGGTGTTAGTGAGAAATCGCTTGGCTTTTTTTTGGCTTTGGGTGTGGCTATTCATGCAGGCCATATAGAGCTGCCACCACTCAGTGTCGTATCAGCTATTAAACTAATAAGAACAGTACTACCAAAATACAGCCAATGAAGGGCCTTAGGAAGACTGAGCCAAGGTTGGATTGTAGTGGGTTTCTAAAATCAATGCCTTTACTGTAATCTTTTATTCAAAAGGATGACATATCTCCTCTTTCATGCTGTTGTTTCGTTTGAGGATCCGGGACCCTCGTATTAAAAAGGCCTGAGCATAAATAAGTGTCACGGGTGTCTAATCAATGTTTTTTTCTAATTTAACGGTTGCAAATCATGATCTGTGGGTTTCTAAAATCAATGCCTTTCCTGTAATCTTTTATTCAAAAGGATGACATATCTCCTCTTTCATGCTGTTGTTTCATATGAGGCTCCGGGACCCTCGTATTAAAAAGGCCTGAGGATAAATAAGTGTCACGGGTGTGTAATCAATGTTTTTTTCTATTTCACGGTTGCAAATAATGATCTGTGGGTTTCTAAAATCAATGCCTTTACTGTAATCTTTTATTCAAAAGGATGACATATCTACTCTTTCATGCTGTTGTTTTGGTTGAGGCTCCGGGACCCTCGTATTAAAAAGGCCTGAGGATAAATAAGTGTCACGGGTGTCTAATCAATTTTTTTTTTCTAATTTCACGGTTGCAAATAATGATCTGTAGGTTTCTAAAATCAATGCCTTTACTGTAATATTTTATTCAAAAGGATGACATATCTCCTCTTTCATGCTGTTGTTTCGGTTAAGGCTCCGGGACCCTCGTATTAAAAAGGCCTGAGCATAAATAAGTGTCATGGGTGTGTAATCAAT